>NC_054879.1:44378009-44997072 GCF_018320785.1 Cheilinus undulatus
CCGTGGAGAGCTGCCAACAATATGCAGCCCAGAATTCTCAAATTACAATGGGCCCAATTAATAATCACATAGTTAGTTCATATTTTATGTCTTATGGAGAGCTCAGGAGAACAAAGCGTCCATGTGAAATTTATAGCCTGTTTTTTTAGCCTTGCGATGACCAAGCTTTACCTTAACACTCTGAACTTTGTGTTTTCTTTTCCTCCAAAAAATAGAATTTGGGATTTTTTTAATGATATGGTAGCTTGACCATTCTTTCACCCTCCTTTTAGTTCACTATTATGGGCGGATGTGTAGAAAATACATAATAATGGGACCACTAAGGGATGGTCGTGAAATTTGAATGAGCCTGTCATGAAGGGATACACCATGAAATAAGACGTACACTTAAATCAGTGCTTTGGAGCCAGTTAGTGACCAGTTAAACCTTTCCAAACATAGTTAACACTTTACATTTTCGTACTGGTAAATTCTGCAGAACGCAGCATGGTCTGATTCAATATAATTCGACACAAACTCCTTTTTCTGACATGAATTGAACAATTTTCAACCTAAAGAAAACATGCGAGTTGTTTCAGTTCATGCAGTCTGGAACGTGTGCATGTATGCTAATACGCCGTCATTCTAATCTCAGTAAGTGCTCAGCGTTTTGTAACATTACATCTCATGGTACAGAGTCTTTTCATGTCAGTGATGAGCAGTTTTCAGATTTTGACGTGCTCATTTAAAGTTGTTAATCAGATGTAAATATGCAAAGTGGCTTCCCAGGGGCTCCCTTTGAAATGCAAATAGCGGGTGCAAACAAAGGTGGGGTTGGATATAGGTTCTGATGCAGCAAAATCATGGAGGTGTAATTCTGTTCATATCTCATTAAAATATGAAAGACGGCGGCTGTGCTCCCTCAACCTTTTATTAATGGACTCGCTGTGATTTGGAAGGATTTATGATGAGATTTGACATTTTTTCCTATCTATCTATCTATCTATCTATCTAACTATCTGTCTATCTATCTGTCTATCTGTCTATCTATCTATCTATCTATCTATCTATCTATCTGTCTTGTATGTAGGTAACCTCTACCTTGTATTTTAAATAGCACATCTTCTAAATGTGCCACTGACAAGCGTTGAAAATCAGGTGGGAGGTTTGTGGGAGGTTTTAAGTGATTGTATGAAGGCAATTTATGAAAAGTGCCCCATTATGCGTTGTGCATTATATTAACCTGTTATTACTTGTATAATTTCTGTTTCTTCTACTATGTGTGCATACGTGGCATTACTGTAAGTAGATACTCTCTTTAAAAGGTTTTCTGCTCCCTTACTCTGAACTCCACAGTGGGAGGGTTTAGAGGGGGGATCATCTTTAAAATCTAAATGTCTCACTTGAGTGCTAATTCTATTCTGCAGGACTCGTGGATGTTTGGTCTGATAGGTTTTAAAGTTGTATTGTTGGCAGGTTTTTGGATTTATAGGTCTACACTTCTGGTCCAAAACAATAAAGGAAGGTACTTGATGCAAATGTAGCAGCACATCTCTGAACAAAAAAGGTGCAGGTCTGTGCAGTTTCTATAGGGAAACAGTAAATGAGTCTCTAATCAACTTCTGTAAGCATACTGTGATACAGTACAGGAAGTGAGGAGACAGGAGATGCCTGACGAATGCTGTGTGATCATAAGGCACACTCCCAGAATATAGGCAGAGTACACAAATGCACCAATGCGGAGGTATGTGATGCTCATGATGGTATTTTTTAGGGGTGTGTACTGGCAAGAATCTGGCGGTACAACACGTATCGCGATACAGGGGTGCCGATATCGATATACAGCAATATACTGCAATACTATGAGCAAGGCAATATATTGCAATATTTTCTTGTTTCTGCAATGGTTAATAAACCAATATGTAGAAGCTCTTTAACCCAAATCATATTTTTAAATATTTCTCAATAAGAAAATTCAACACAGAAGTATAAATAAGGCTTCAGAGTGGAGGCTATCAGACCTCTCTAGCCAACTCTACATACAATTATGCTTGAAGCTAGCTGCTAAAGCTATTAGCTTTAGCTAGCAGCACAACACTCTCCCAAGCAAATATTCCTGGTAGTGATTCAAGGTTCTATGAGGACTGAAACTTCAAAATCTGATGCTGAGGACCTGGTTTGCCTTATTTATTATTAACATTAACTATATCTGTATCCTGTTCCTTTATTCATGAAGCTAGCTGCTTGAACTACATTAGCTGCTAACAGAGATACAGACACCAACAAGTAGCTCATGGTTGCGTTTCAAGTATTTACATGATGGGCAATGAAGAGATTTTTGACTTTTTGAATGAACAGAATAAAGTTTTTGGACTTTGTATGACTTTTCCTTAATTCTGCTTTAGGTTAGTTATGCTGCTAGACGAGTACAAAACATCTCTGCAGGTAAAGTTGAACATTTTTGCACAGCACAGAAACTGAAATTAAAAAACTAGGGTTGTCCCCATCAGCATTTTTGGCTTCCGATCCCGATACGATTCTTTAATACTGAATATCTGCCGATACCGAGTCCCGATGCGATACTCATAATTACCTAGATTACAGTTTCAATTGTTACTACTAGATATCTCAAACTTATTCCAATTAACTCAGTACAGCCAATATTGTTGTAAAAAACATAACATCACATTTCTGCTCAGGATGGTGTAATAGCTCTGTTTCACTTTAATTATCTGTCAAAAAATAAATTTACATATTCACTTAGTGCAGTGTTTAGTATTCAATTAGACAATCAAATCCACTTAACCCTTTACCTACTGAGTCTAAAAATGGCGATTTGGACATATTTTATTATTCTGGCAGTATAATAGTCAGGAAATGCCCTAAGTCTGAGAGCTTTGGTCCCTTTTCCCAGGAGTACTTGAACTTGACTTTTCAACATCTGGTTAATGATTACTGCACATTATATGGAAATGTCAGCAGTTTAAAAGAAGAAAAACACAAAAACAGATTTGTTTATCATGGCTTTTAAGAGAAGAAGTTTTGTTATTGCTCATAAAGTTTTGATTTGACATTTGAAATGTGAACCTATACATGTTTAGAACAATCACCAGTCATTTTTGGAGTCTAGGACTCTGGGTGTGCAAAACACAGTGCAAAAGATAACTATATACATATGCAAAAATTAGTGCAAATAAAGGTGGAAAAATGCATTCTCAACAAACATACTGTTATGCACATGACAGACACGCACAAATGCCACTAACGCTGTTTTTTGACAACAAAACACCACTCTTACTCGCTCTCCTTTTACTGTCTTCCTTCACTCTCCTTTCTCACGCGTCTTCTGCCAAAGCTGCCGTTTTCGCGGTGCTGTTCAACATTACCGTAATAAATAAACCACACACCATATATTGCTGGAAAGCACAGATTCTCAGCTCTCTGTCAGCGTTGGAATTTTTTAGATTTTTTTAGAAAAAAAACATTTATTCGGCTTTAATTTGTCGGAAAAATCGTCAATTTTATGACCAGTAGAGCTGAACAGCGAGGTAAAAATCCTATTCATTATCTCTACATCAGATTTCACTATTCGCCATAATTCTATAACCATCTAAGGTAGATTTACTACAAGCTAGCCAAGTGTGAAATCATTATGGAACCATAGTGACAATATCCGAAGATGTAAGCTGTTGTTGCCAAACTTGTTTCGTTATTAGCTTAACTACTTAATGATCACACAGAGGAGCATAGATTTGTATTTTTTTACATGCGGCAGCATTGTTTACAGTCTTACAAACATCTTGTGACTTGAGAATTCATTTGAGAGTTGAAACACAGTCCCTTTCTAGGTTGGCTACACTTAGATGCAGGTGTCAGATGAGAGCTTTCTAAAATGCTAATAGACAAAACTTGAAGTACAAGTTGAAAGCAGAATGCTTCAGATACAAAGAAACTCACCTGCTCCTACAGAGTCTGCAAATATGTGCAGAAAGCGTTTATAGAGACCAGAGAGAAACATGTGGACGGATAAATTCAGCACTGCGCCCTGCCACTGGTCAGCCAAAACTTTGTTGATGATTTCTACCTCTCTCTCATGTCTACACATTTCCAATTTCAGGAGGAAAATTGGGATTCCTGAGTGTCTGAAGTACCATTTTCTGACTCTTTGGAGTGGAAAATAGGATTCAATTCCTGCTCAACACCTCTTCATTAACTAACCACCAAAAGCCAGCCACAAAAAGTGCTTGTATCAAAGAACTTTGATAACTGCATTTCCATGCTTCTTAAAAACATTTCTGAGTGAGTATTTCACAGATGTTTTAATGCTTTGTAGAAAAAAAAGTGCACTGAAACACTAGAAAAGTCAAGTTTAGTGTAATTATTCATTGTGCCTTTTGCAGGGACGGCTGAATGCAATTTTTGTTTGAACAGAGTAACCCTGACCAATCCCTCTGGAGAGGTGTTCCAGCTCGCCGTGTGTACAGCCACTTAACCACACTCGCAGGCATTAGCCACCCATGACTTTACTGCCAATCCACATTCGACACCCACTGTACTCCCCCATTAAAATTTTACAGGTCAAAAATTTAAAAAGCAGTTAAAGAAATGTTCTTTTTCATTACATGTGACAATAAAAGGAGTAGGTCAGCCTGTGGCATAATGGCACAGTAATTAGAGCCTGGCGCTTTGATAAAGTGTGACTGTAAATCAATGTAAGACTAATTAATCAATATTTTAATTATTAGACCTTTTAATGAGTGTTTGGTTGAATTCCCCTGGATCTTGCTGCCATTTTGGCCTCCACTGTGATCATTAGCAGGAACATGGAGGGTTTTTCCTGTGCTGAATGTGCCATCATCATGCACTGAATAGTGACATCAAAGACGGTTCATTCTTGGCTCTCTCACTCCAGATGTTAAATGTAATCCTGCTAATCTGGGTTCCAGTTTCTGACTCAGTCATCTGTAGCTTGATGATTTTCTTCCTCAAATCAGCACATGCAAATTACATTCTTTGTGTCACCACACATTATAGTTGGTAACCTCTCATCTCTAAGAATGAAACGTGTATGATAAGATAATAACGGTGCATTCAAAGCCGGTCTTTATGGAGCCTGTAGATGAAATCACAGACATAGTTTGAGTTTATCTAGAGCAGGTGTTCTCAACCTTTTCAGCCTGCAAGCCCCAAAATAAAGGTGCCAGAGACCGGGGACCTCCAATGTACCTGAAGGTGGTTGAACAGCCATGCACGATCAAGAATAGTCATGTGCAGACAAGGCCGCCCATAAGGGGGGAAATGGGAGAGCTTTCTTGGGTCCAGCCAAACTGGGGGCCCATGGAGGTCAACAAAACAATGGTCCATTGAAAAGTTAGGCTCAACCTTTGTGTTGTGTGCCTGTGTGTATCACACCAAGCATGGAGAAGAGAAAGAAGGGCCGAGAATTTTCTGAGGACTTAAGAAGCAAAATTGTAGAAAAATATGAACAATCTCAAGGTTCAAGACCATCTCCAGAGATCTTGAAAGTCCTTTGTCCACTATGTGTAATATAATCAAGAAGTTTATAACCCATGGAACTGTGGCTAATCTCCCTGGACGAGGATGGAAGAGAAAAATTGACAAAAGAATGCAACGCAGGATAGTTGGAATGGAGGATAAACATCCTCAGTCAACTTCCACACAAATTCAGGCTGTCCTGCAGACTCAGGGTGCAAAAGTGTCAGCTTGGACCATACTTTTTCATCTGAATGAGATGAAACGCTATGGCAGAAGACCGAGGAGAACCCCACTGACATAAAAGAGACATAAAAAAGCCAGACTGGAGTTTGTAAAAATGTACCTGAGTAAGCCTTATTCCTTCTGGGAGAACATTTTGTGGACAGATGAGACTAAGGTAGAGCTTTTTGGAAAAGCATGTCATTCTACTGTTTACAGAAAATGCAATGAGGCCTACAAAGAAAAGAACACAGTACCTACAGTCAAACATGGTGGAGGTTCAAGGTTATTTTGGGGTTGTTTTGCTGCCTCTGGCACTGGGTGCCTTGACTGTGTGCAAGGAATCATGAAATCTGGAGATTATAAAAAGATTTTGGGCCACAATGTGGGGCCTAGTGTCAGAAAGCTGGGTATGCATCAGAGGTCATGGGTGTTCCAGCAGGACAATGACCTGAAACATACCTCAAAAAGCATCAAGAAACAGTTGGAGACAAAGCGCTGGAGAGTTCTGAAGTGGCCAGCAATGAGTCCGGATCTAAATACCATTGAACACCTATGGAGAGATCTCAAAACTGCTGTTGCAAGAAGGCACCCTTCAAATCTGAGAGACCTGGAGCAGTTTGCAAAAGAAGAGTGGTCCAAAATTCCGGTTGAGAGGTGTAAGAAGCTTGTCGATGGTTATAGGAAGCCATTGGTTTCAGTTATTTTTTTCCAAGGGTGTGCAACCAAATATTTAGTTGAGAGTGCCAACAATTTTGTCTGGCCCATTTTTTGAGTTTTGTGCAAAATTATGTCAATTTTGTCTTTTTTCTTTTAATTTTTATTTTTTAATTTTTAATTGCAACAATTTCTGGGACAAATGGTGTATTTTCTGGAAAAATTCCAGGGGTGCCAATACTTTCTTCCATGACTGTATGAAATGTGTGTATGCATGAGACTGTGCATCTGTGCATTGCAAGCAAATCACAGATAGCAAAACTGTAAAACCTTATCTAGCAATAGAAATGTGCCACCAGAATACCTAAAAAGGCCTTTAGTAACTGCAACATCCTTAAGGGAGATCTTACAAGATTTGAGAAAAGAATAAAAGCATTGTGTCTTTAATCCCTCTTTGCATCCTGCTGAATCTGACTGATGTTTCATTGCTTCTTCATGCAATTTGAATAGAATTAGGCTAATTGTAAACTATCATAACCAGGTTCTGCATTCCAATGTTTTGCTTTTGCAAGAAAAACACAAGCAAAACATTAAATTATATTCATCATAACAATGATTCTAACAATAACTGTGCCTAACCTCAAAGAGAATTAGTTTTGCTTTATTTCACTGAAAAAAAGCCCTTCCTCGTGTTTTTTTAATGTGGTTATATAGCCAGAAACTGCTAAAATGTAAAAGACAAGATGGGTTAATTATAATGACAGCTTCCAAGACAAGCTTGTGCAGTCACCATGGTAACTCTCATGGTGTTTTTGCACATCTACATAGGCTGTTTTGCATTCACTTGATCTGGCCAGTACAGGGGAATCTTTGACTCTGTGCTATTTTCAGTTTGGCTTCTTTGTTTAACCATGTTCAACTCGAGGATAACAAAGCTTTTTAAGCTTCTTATGTACACTGTGCTATCACTGTGAGATCAAGTTACATTAAGAAACACATTGTGTGGCTGCTGTCTTTAATTTTACATGATCTGGGGAAGACTACAAAGAAATTCCTGCTGCACTGAAAGGTCCCGAGAGCACAGTAGCCTCCATAACTCTCAAATGGAAGACGTTTGGCACAACCAGGACTCTTCTGAGAGCTGGTCACCAAAGTTGAGCAATTGGGGTGGAAGGGTCTTGGCAACAAAGGTGGCCAAGGACCTGCCAGCCACTCTGACTGAGCTCCAGAGATCCTGTGTGGAAATGGGACAACATTTCAGAAGCACAACCAACACTGCGGCCCCTTCACGGGTCTGAGCCCCATGGCAGAGTGACCAGATAGAGGCCTCTTCCCAGTGCAAAACACATGAAACTGACTGCTCCGCCATGATTAAATCATGTGACTCACAAGCATCACATGAGCTATGAGTTACTGCGAGACGGCGCCAAAATACCGCTAGAACTCGGAGCGGTTCTTGACAGCAGTACAGAGTCAAAGGCTGATAGTTTTCCATTGTACAGGGTTACAAAAGCCTGCTTGGGGTTTACAGAAAAGCACCTGGAGGACCCTCACACTGTGAGAACCACGATTCTCTGGTCTGATGAAACCAAGATTAAACTGTTTAGCCTCATTTATGTATGTTATGTCTGGAGGGAACCAGGCAACGCTCATCACCTGCCCAGTACTATCCCAACAGAAGCATGGTGGTGGCAGCATCATGATGTGGGGTTGTTTCTCAGCAGCAGAGACTGGAAGACCAGCCATGGTTGAGGGAAAGCTGAATGACGCAAAGTACAGACATAAGCTCAATGAAAACCTGTTCCACAGTGCTCAGAACCCTGGGCCAAAGGTTCACCTTCGAACATGACCTTGACCTTGAGCACACAGTCAAGAAGTACGACGGAGTATTAGGGCCACATGAAGAGAAAAAAAATAAAAGAATAATTTTATGGGTTTTTTGACATTATGAGAATAAAGTCGTAATATCATGAGAATAAAGTCATTATATTACCAGAAAAAAGTAGTAATATTACGATAATAAAATATTACAAGAAAGACAGTCTGCCGCGGCGCCGCAGATCTACGACGGAGTATTGTCCAGATTCTGATAATATTTGATGCTGATGTGCCAAAACATGAAGTATTTCCTTATTTGTCAAACCGATACCAAAGTATAGCTTCATAACGTGCTCAACATTGTTCATTTCAACGGCACTTTCTTTCTTGTAATAATTTATTTTTGAAATCTTACAACGTTACTCTTGTAATATTACAAGTTTTTTCTCGTAATATTATGACTTTATTCTCATAATGTCAAATAACAATAATTATATATATATATATTTATTTTTTTTCTCTCTCTCTCTTCTTGTGGCCCTAATACTCCGTCTTAAAGAAGACACCAGAGTGTCTTACAGACGATTCTGTGCGTGTCCTAGAGGGGCTAAGCCAGAACCCTGACTTGAACCCTGCTGGGGAGGACCAGGTAAGGACTGTGAAGCTGACTTTGAGGCGATGGGTGTCGGTAAGTGGTAAGGGTGTGTCTGTATGAACAGGCTTGCGCCGTTTCCTTCTTGAGTTCACTCCTTTAACTCCACTTTAATACAGCTGAGGATGAAAACTGCATTTGAGGGTGGGTTCATGAGTGTGTGTGTGTGTGTGTGTGTGTGTGTGTGGTCTATAAAATAATAATAAAACACAAATCAGACACTGTCTGTTTTCATTACGATTATAATATACTCTATATGCTAGCATGTGATAGCAAGGAGAACCCAAATAACACCCCTAATAACAAGACATGCACTAAGAATATCAACATAACTAAGTCATACAAAGGTTTATATGTCAGCAATGTTAAGGAAACATGTAAGTGACATACATGCGTTTACTTGCTCTTCTTTTAGCTAGTGTGCTAACCGCTAATGCTAATCGCGGATGCTAACCGCTAACGCGCCTACTCTTAACTTCTTCACTTAAAGCTTACTAAACACAGAAACTGACTTAAAACACTTACTACTTACTTAATTCTCAGGACGCAGGCTTCACCGCTCTACACAGGAACAAGGTGAACGGCTCCTAGCTGTGAACTTCTCACTGCTCCGTCTGCTCTTGGTGGGACAGGGATGAACACAGGTGGGGCGGGGCTGTGACGTCACACAGAGGGAGTCTTTCATACAAACCCTATTGGACAGAAGTTTTACGTAACTTTCATCCACCAAGAGTTTCTATCTCAAGATTTACTGATGCTGACATGCATTTTGAATGTAAAGATAAAAAGTTCTTCTGTTGTCAACCTCTTTATTTTGTTAGCAACTCAGCTCCTCGCTTTAAATTATTTTTGATTGAAATAAGGTATTATTTTGTGTCTTTTAAATTAACCTCCAAAAAAAATCTTTGTCAACAATTTTAATTTATACAGACCTATTTTGTATCTAAGTCTAGCTTCTTCTCTTTTTTAACCTTTATTATTTAAGTTATTAATGCAATTGTGTTTATTTCTTCAACCCTTGTTACTATTCATGAACTCTCTCCCCATGTTGTATGTTATCATGTATTGGCATGTCTGACTATTTGTATTTGAAATGGTTCAATAAAGATGTTTAAAAAAAGAAAAAAAAAACTATCAAACATCTCAGGAGAGATCTGAAAATGGCCGTCCACCAACCCTCCAACCTGACTGAGACTGAGAGGATTTGCAAGAAGAATGGCAGAAAATCCCCAAATCCAGGTGAACAAAGCTTAATGTGCCATAGTCAAATAAGACTTGAGGCTGTAATTGCTGCCAAAGGTGCTTCAGTCCAGTCTAAATAAAGGAATACTGATGTCAATGGCACAAAAAATGCAAAAAAAGATTCAATTATTCTGTTTTCAGTTTGCATGATGGGATACTGTAGATTAATGAGAAAAAACAGGATTTAAATGATGGTAGCTGCAATAAATAAAAAATAAAAAGTGAGGGGGTTCTGAATACTTTCTGAGTGCACTGTAAATGTATAGTAAACTAAACGATCAACATTTTAATGTTAGTATATATTTAGAAAAACGTTACATCTGCCAGAGTTATTGTCAGTTTTTATGAGTACTGTTACTCAATTTAAAAAAATAATCAAGTTAATCACATCACTACACTGATTAATCATGTTTACTTGCAACATTTTTTAAATTTGATTTGATTTTTATTTATCTAAAAAATAAAATAAATCAATAAATAAAATACAGCAAATCATTACTCAATGCAAATCATATCAACTTGCCATAGAGAACAAAATGAGCCAAAAAAAAAGAACTCCAGTACTGTTTGAGAAGGGTGATGGAAATTATTAGGAGGTTAAAATTTTAAAATTAAGCAAAGTATTAGGCCTGTTACCACAGCTGGTGCTTTTGGTGCAGATATTACTAACAGCCTCTGTTTCAGTGTGTTTCTCATTGAAGTTTATCGTTGCAAGGCTACAAAAGTTGACTTTTGCTTTTCCATATATCCCTAACTTTGTGTTTCATATTTCCCTTTTAAGAGAAAATAGCTTCTAGATAACATGAAAACAGTATAAAGGAGTTCCTTTACATTGCCTGATAGAGGTAGAAGAAATGTAACTTCTGAAAAGACTTAGAAAGAGCAAATTAATCATTATCAACCATAATGATCATTATCATGGATAGAACGAGACTGGGTAGAAATGATGAGTTAATGCTGAACTTTTGCATGAGTCATGATGAGTCAGTGTGTGAATCACAGAGGATTTATCATGGAGTTCTGCTGCTCACAATCACAACATGATCACTTCACTCTGACTTATGTAATACGATCACGTTGAATAGATAATTAGATCAGAACTTTGCCAATACTCTATGAATTAAGTAATAATAATAATCTGTTATATAATCTTGTAAGGTAATTATGTTTATATGTTCTCATTTAAATGTCAACAACTGGGAGGTAGTTTAATTAGAAACAATACATTATATTTGTATGTGACCAGGCACTGCTGTGATTTCTGAGACACTGAGAAAAATTTTAAAAAATTAACTTGTTTCTACAGTTGATCCATAAGGTGTTAAGTCAATATAAAACTGCATGTTTTAAAATCAAAATGACAGTTTCACAACACATCCAGCAAAGTTTGACGGGTTTAAAGCTCCAGTGAGGGCTTTTTTAGCTGTGTAGTGAACAGACTAAAATGAATACTGATAGATCCAGATGTGCTGTAAATACAAAAGAGACCATCAGTGACAAGATGGAGTATCTCTATAAAGTCATTTCTTTATGCTGGTAAGCACTGCTGCAGGGTAGGTGTCAGATAAAGGAAACTAAAGCATCCTGTTGACACTGTTTGTTTTGTAAAAACAAGAAGTTTTAACAAAGGCAAGATCCATCCTTCCATCTTCTTCCGCTTATCCGAGATCGGGTCGCAGGGGCAGCAGCCTAAGCAGGGAAGCCCAGACTTCCCTCTCTACGGCCACTTTGTCCAGCTCTTCCCGGGGATCCCGAGGCGTTCCCAGGCCAGCCGAGCGACATAGCCTCTCCGGCGTGTCCTGGGTCTTCCCCAGGGCCTCCTCCCAGTGGGACTTGCCCGGAACACCTCACCAGGGAGGCGTCCAGGAGGCATCCGGACCAGATGCCCAAGCCACCTCATCTGGCTCCTCTCAGCGCGGAGGAGCAGCGGCTCTACTCCGAGTCTCTCCCAGATGGCTGAGCTTCTCATCCTATCTCTAAGGGAGAGCCCAGACACCCTGCGGAGGAAACTCATTTCAACTGCCTGTATCCACGATCTCAGCCTTTCGGTCTTTCGGTTCTTTCGGTCACTACCCACAGCTCATGACCATAGGTGAGGGTGGGAACATAGATCGGCTGGTAAATCGAGAGCTTCGCCTTTCGACAAAGGCAAAATATTTTCTAATTCAAAACCACAACACTAGACAGGTAAGTGATAATGCTTTGTCCACTGAAGGCACCAAAATGAATGATTAAAGTTCCTCAAAGGAGCTTTATTAAAGAGGGGGTATCATGCCTTTTTTCAAGGCTTTGCCCCATCTCTCTGATACCCACGTAGTAGCTTCACATGGTTTACAGCTCAAAAAACTCCTCATGTTTCTCACACTGGCGTGTTTGTCTGTTAAAGCTGACATGTGCAGTGATTTCTGCAGTAACTATCTCCTTCCTCTCTTTGGTTATTCAGAAGGCTTTCGAGTCCTCTAAGAGTTTGGTGGTGGTGGTGAGGGAGGGTCATATTAGCAGGGCTATGAAGTGGAAGAACAAGCAAGGTTAATGAGGAAGAGTAGACGGAGCAGTGCTGACATCAGTGAAAGAAGAAGGCAAAGAGAGGGGAAACAGGAATTCCTTTGTTTTTGATGCCTGAAACAAAGGAAAGTCTAACTGACATACTGTAGTTTAATGTCAACATTTCCTGTAATCAAGCACGCTTAAAACCATCTATTGCTCTGGGGTTATAATGATTTGCCTGTAGGATGTGCTTCTCTAAATGGGATTATACAACTTGTCTGAGTGTGGCCAGTGAGTGTCAAGCTCCATCTTAACCACGACGGATGAAAAACTGTGTGAAGCTCATCTCCGCTGAGGCAGAACTAAAATCTGGAAATAATCAGCTAGTGGGGGAACATGAGAAATTCTCCAGAAAACACTTTAACGCCACTGGAGCCCACTGCTCCTCAAGATTGGATTCAGGTACCTAATCCCAGGCGGCAGCTGCCCCCCCCCCCAACTCCCCCCACTCGCTTTTTCTTTCATACGGTGGAGCAGAGCAGCAGCCACGGGGTGTCAGAGGGGGCACACTGACTGCTGTGGCTGACACCTGCTGGGCGCTATAAATATATATAAAAAACTGGAGCTGCCATTGTTAGTTTGTACTGTAGTTCTCTCTCAGGCCTCTCTCTCTCTCTTTCAGGCTGATGTGTGCTCTAATGCAGGCTGAAGGCTTCTGCCATCACCAGAGCATTAGATAAGCATGGCATCCAAATGACTCAACGGATCCTGGCCAGCAGCAGAGATCTCGGTCTGGATCGCAGAGGAAGACTGTCGCTGGGGCTGGTGTTCATCAAAACCACTTCCTCTGAAAATATTATTCTATTACGGCTTTTCCGGATTATATTTATCAAATTTCACTGTTAGTGTGTCTGTCTTTAGTTTTAGCCCTCTTGATTCGCAGCCATACTTTCTCCAATCCTGTGGCAGATGACTGTTCACCAGTAAATCCAAAACAAACAATCCAAAACAGTCTTTTAGATTTATTTATATTTCAACTTTATTCTTCAACAAAGTCTGGTTGTTACAGTCATGAAGTAACCACAGTACAAACATTACAGAATGAGAGGCATTTCATTAATAAATCAGAGAAAAAGGTCAAAGGTCAAATCTGGGATTAAATTATGTATAGACCTGTTTTAGAAGTAGTTACGTGAATGGTGGCTAGCTTTAGCTGCATTTGCTTTCACTTAAGCTAATATAGCTACACTAGCTGCAAAATCAAAATTACTACATAATACAATAGATAAGTTAGCTTACGCAATATGAGCCTTGGCAAATGTAGCCACATTGAGAACATAGCTTATATGGCCGCTTTGTGAGCTTAGCTTTAGCTATATAAGCTAACATAGCTATGTAAGCTACATAGCTTTGTTAGCCATGTTGCTATGTTATCTACGTAGCTTACGGAGCTACGTGAGATTCGCCTGCTGGGTTAGAATGTTTTCATGGAGGGCGAGCTGCTTCCCTGTGGGCAGGCTGTAGCTTTGTTCAACGTTTTCTAATTAGGTTTTGCAGAGCAGGTTTTTAACTTTTGAATCATTGAAGGAAGCCACTTGAGATGCAGCATCTCGTTTTCAAAGGGGTCCTAAAACTAACTTTAATAATCCTAACACTTACCTTGGCCCTTTCCCTAAAACGGAAGTTTAACCCGGTTTTATTTTGAAATTTTTAGCATGTATTTCTGATCTGAAGGAGACAGCATCAGAGATGAACAGTCTGCAGCCAGACCCCTCTCAAACTAAGATAAGATAGACTTTAATGTCCCCATAGGGAAATTTATCCTGGGCTCTGTCCCACAGTTACAAAACCAATAAATACGTACATAGAGCTCATACAGAACAAATAACATTTCATCCTGTAGCAGCAGCATATCCATCTAACAATTTTCTACATCTACATAAAAAGCAGACCTCTGGCAGCAGTGGCATACTGGCATATTGCACAACCTCTTGGCACATCTTACATCCCCTGTTGTTCAGAAATTTAATGGACATAGGCACAAATTAATGTTTGTAACGGTTCAGTCTGGTCTGAGGGGCTGTAACACTCCTGTAAACCCATTCTCACTGGCATAGTTTATCATCTTCAGCATAGCAATAAAAGTGTCATAGAAAACTTTAATATTTCAAATTTGGCCACAGTTCGTATGTTTTGGTCGCTATTTCAGGTTTTGTTCTAGAATTAAAGCAACCTCAAATCTAAGAACTTATTGCTGTGATGTTATCAGCGGCACGGGGATAACAATGTTAATGGGCACGTTGAACTAAATGACTAATAACAATAATAATATCTTGAATTTACATCGCCTTTCAAGAAACTCTCTACAAAAAGCAACGTTAGACTTCATAGCTCAGCCAGAAAATATAAATAGACAAAATTAGACAACTTTCATGAAAAATAATTAAATATTTGTAAAAAGTGACAGAAAAATGGGCAGAAAGTGGCAAAAGAAGTGGCAAAAAACAGGTCTAAAGTGGCAATAAATGACAAAAGTGGGCATAAAGTGACATAAATATGTTAACAATGACAGAAAAGGGGCAAAAACTGGCACAAATGGGAGCGCAGACAGTTGAGTGGTTTAAAGCGCTACCCATGTACGCGCGCGGCACGGGTTCGAATCCAGCCTGTGGCCCTTTACTGCATGTCTTTCCTCACTGTTTCCAAATCTATCCACTGTCCTTCCTCTATCAAATAAAGGCATGAAAAGGCCCAAAAATAAATCTTAAAAAAAAAAAAAAAAAAAAAAAAAAAAAAATTGCATAAATGAGTTACAATTTTCAAAAACAGCAAAAAGTTGCAAAAATGAATTTAAACCTAGAAAACTTGGCCAATAGGCTGCAACAAATGGTTACGGTGGAAAAAAAAGGAACAGCAAAAAATGGGCAAAAAGGGGGAAAAATGGAAAAAGTGACAAAGTAGAGCAAATAGCAGCAAAAATGAGTGAGGAGTGGAAAACAATGCGTTAACTGTGGCAAGGGAGGGCTTTAAAATGATATAAATGATTCAGAAATGGAAAACTGGTAGACAGCAAGAATTTGTGGAATAAAGTGGGTGGTAAAATAGGCAAAAAGAGGGATGAAAGTGGCAAGAAATAGGTTGAAAGGGGCAAAATCGGCCAAAAAAGCAGGAATGATTTCTTAAAGGGGAAGACAGAAGCAGAAAAATGTGCAAAAAGTGGCAAAATGGGTCAACAGTGGCAAAGTATGGCAAAAATGGGATCAAACTGACAAAATAAGGCAAACAGCAGTAAAAATTGGTTTAGATGGAAAAAAAGGGTCAACAGTGGCAAAGTAGGGCTAAATAAATGGCAAAATTGGTTAAAAGGGCAAAACGCAAAAACTGGCAAAAAGGGAAAAAGGGTGTGATTAAAAAAAGTGCCATGAAAGTGGCGAAAATTGGTTAAAAGTTGTAAAATAGGGCAAAAAGAAGCAACAATTTGTTAAAGGTGGAAAACAGAAGAAGAAAAACTTGCAAAAAAAGGCATCAACAGTTGGTCAAAATGGGATAAAAGTGACAAAATTAGGCAAACAGCAGCAAAAATGGGTTAAAAGTGGAAAATGGGCCTTAGCATAAATGTGCAAAAAGTGCCAAAATGGGTTACAAGTGGCAAGCTAGGACCAATACAGCAAAAACTAAAAAAAACTAGTTTAATTGGAAAACTGAAGCAGTAAAAATAGACAAAAATGGGCAAAAAGTGGCAAACAAGGACAAAAAGCAGAAAAAAGAACAGAAAGGCAAAAAATGAATGTAAAATGCTGAACTGGCTTAAAACGTAGCACTAAGAAATTATTCCAGCATGAGAACCCAATAATGGCTTGAGACACGTCTGAGCTCCAAACTGAGGGAACTGTTAGCCAGGATGCTAACGACAATGCTACTGATCTAACGCACATACACTGATTTAGAACTGGGGGGCATTCTCTAGGTTTTTCAAGGGCCCAGCCAACTCTGTGTGCAGGTCTGGTTATCAGATACATAGAGGAACCATAAATAAGTAATGATGTTTATCATAGTGAAGGAATTCCTGGGAAATCTGACGACAATGGTTGGTGGTGGAATGAAGTCATAACAAGGTTTTGCTAAAAAAAAAAAAATAAAAAAACATAAAGAAAAGAAACATTAGATTCCCTCCAGAAATGTAGGCCTTAAGTACACGTAGTTAATCTTTGCATGTGACCTGGTCAAATTCCTTCAGGTAATGCAATTTGCCCCACATGTTCTAATAAATAGTGCAGGAACCTGGTGAAGCTCAACATCGGAGCGGATGTCAGGGAGAGATGGAGAGTTTTTGTTTGAAGATCAGCGAGACGTGAACCACACACCCCTGACAAACAGCTGAAAGGCTGCACATGACACTAAATATTACCTGTGCTGTGTTACATTCCTTTTCTAATGTCTCATGGGGGAAATGTTTGCAGGATTGCGTGCTGAGAGGAATTTTTTTGTGCTCTTGAAATGTCCTGTCCAGAAAGACTGGTATGCCTTTTATTCGTTTTGTTTTTTGTTTTTTTTTCCATATCAGGGCCTGTTTGCTTTCTGGCTTTTTCTCATCTCTCCTCTCTGACTCCAGTTGCATCCCACACCACCGCTAGACGTGTTCTTTACAGATGATCTCCTCTGGATTTCCAATTTGCAGTGCTCTGACTGTTACAGGCAGCAGCAGCAGCAGTAGCAGTGCTTTAGCAGGGCCGTCAGCGCCAAGCTGCTCCCCCCCGCTCCCTGCCTCAAAGTGTGACACCTCCATTCCATGCTCTTGTCAGTCCATAGAAGAAAAAAAAGTGGATTAATGTCAGTTTCAGGGAGGCGCACAAAGCAAAGTGTGGCTTCAGACATGAGAGTGAGTCTTGTTGAGACGGTCGTCTGTCGAAAGGGGAGGGAAAAAACAGAAGAGGGGTGGAGGAGAGGAAGAGAGATGCATGCACCAGTGGGGTCGTCACACAGCCTGTTTAGAGGGAAAGGCTTAATCACATGTAAGCAGCATCACACAGACGGCTCCTACGTGAGCTTTGAGATGTGATGCCCACACATGTGTGTTTGTCTGTTTTCTGCCAGACCCCTCCCCCCCGGCCTTCCCCTCCCCTTGATTTTCCCAAGAGACACCCTGCAGAGAAAACGACAGGGCAGCAAAAATGTACAAAACCAGCTCTCTGCTGGCTTACAACACCTTTTTGTGCTCAGAGAGAAAAAAACAAGAAGCAAGCCAAAGAAACAAAACAAAACTGAAAATCCTCCTCAGTTTCATGCAAATAGACTCTGATCCACACGCACAAACCATGACGATGCACCAGCTGAACCTGCATCTTCTAAAAAGTAGTGATCAGTGAGAGTGTGTTTTTAAAGGTGAAATCCTGCATTGTGTATTTCTTAACCAGACTCTACTGAGCATTAAGGATTTAGTTGACACTTAAATCATCATGTGATCATTTTTGTCTCATGTTTAAGTGCTGTAGGGGTTCATAACTAAAGCATTAGTTAAACTAGGGCTGTCTGTGTTAACAGGTCCATAATAACAGCATTATGTTTGCAACTTTATCGCCCCTTCCAGCACACTGGTTCAGCCCCTTTAGTGTCTCCCTGCAACCTAACCTGACACGCCACATGGATTTGTTTCACACATCCATCTGGGAAAGCAAATGTTTGAGAAAAGGCAGAGGCTTTGAAAAAAAATTTGGAGTGTGACTGGATGAACGTTCTGTTTGTCACATCTATACAGGCCAATAAGAGCAACAAAACACATGATGAAGCAGCTATCGAACTGCGCATGCGCAGCTACCGAAGAATAACACGAAACATGGCAACTATAGACATGTAAGAACACGACTTTTGTCGTTTTTGAAAAGAAAACAACTCACTGCTGTTCATTGTCCTTTTAACCAATGATTTTTTTCAAGTTCTGATAAAACCTACGCTTTAGCAGCATCCACACTAAGCTCTTCCGCCAAAATTGCACCAGCCTCTTGCTGCTGCTTGCATACGTCACGACTCCGCCACGCCTGAAAGTACTGCCCCTCATCACTGATTGGTCCTGTCGCTTTCTAACTGGGCCCAAATGGTTCAGACTGGAGCTTTGCAAACTGGATTCGTCAGTGAGAAACACGGAAACGGGCGAATCCATCTGCTTTGCAAGGCTAATTTGGAACATGACCTGTTACGAACGGTAGGATTTTGATTTCTAGCCTCTTTATTTTCACTTGTAACTGTTTCTTTTGATTTCTACTTTTTACTATTCATCAGATGTGTTTGCTGTTTTATTTTGCTTGTTGTAATTTTTTAAGTATTCAAAATGAAGGAAACCTCAAAGTCCTTTTGAGAATGCATAACGGTTTGAAATATATGCAGGGAAATAAATGCATTTACAGATTCTACTTGCTGATTTAATTATTGTCATATAAAATAATAAGCATATCTGCAGACTTGAGAGGATTAATGACAGTTTAGACTCTTACTCAGCAGGAGTGGAGGTGAAATCCACTGATAAATATGCATCAGACTCTCTGCTCTCTAATAGGTCATATGCTGGTCACTATTTGTGTCATGTCATGGCGGCTGTTAGCCACAGCAGTGTAAAGACGGCTATCACCGTGTGATCGACAACATTCACTCAGGCTGCTGAGAGGAGAAGTGTGCACAGTGCTCCACACAAATGGATGTTAAAGGTGCTCTTATTTTCTAAAGAGATCAACTCTCACTGTCTTCCATTTGTTCTTTTAAGAAGTGAATTTGCTGACATTTTCATGTGTGTGGGATATTTACTGTTCATTCCGCTCAAAAATGTTGCTGCAATTGCAAGTGGCTTATTTATACCACCTTTGCAGACTAAAGTGACCTGTTTCCACGGACTCCAAGGTCCCAGAACACACCCACCATAACACGCCACACCATTAGGACACACAGGCTTCGCTGCAATTATTCCCTTACCTTTACAAACAAATAAAAAGCTACTGGAAGGATTTACAGTAGGATTTCTATGAGATCTCATTGTTTCTCAGAGCAGGTGGAGCATCCTGCATAATGATCACGCCACGCTGTATGAATCCATTAGAAGTGGTCGATTTAAAGTTGTGACAGTTCAAGGGAAGCGGCAGCGATAACATATTCAGAACGGTCCAGGGCAAGGTCAGTGTTTTAGTACCTCTCCATGTCTATGTACCAAGGCAGACAAGGATGCAGCACATTTCATTTGGGACCGCCACCGAAGGAAGACAATGCAGAGCCATGACATGTCTAGACGCCTGGTGCTCGTCCTTAGCACGGCGGCTTAGCCACGGCCCCGTGTTGAAATAAATCTTTGACCTGGTATCAAAGAAGCAGCAGATTCCTAAGCAATGCACTTCATCTTCTTTGTAATGCATGCACTTTTACATCGCAATGTGTAACGTTGCCTCAGACTTGGCTGATTGACCCGCATTCTGCAGCCAGCCTCCACTCTCTCCACTCGCCACACCTGGGGCCCCGGAGGCCGGCGCGTGTGCCTGTCAGCGGCCATCTCCACACCACGCGATTGATGACAGCTATTCACTGATGAAGCTGTATTCATCATTCCTGTCCAGGGCTGCACTGACCAGATGGACCCTGACCATCCATCCACTGTCAGGGACACATCTGTTCCCGTTGTTGCTTAGAGTACTAACAAGTCACCTGCTCCCTGAAAGGCTGCTGTCATGGCTGCCACAGAGGGACGGACGCTGCCTGGTAAAAAACAAGAGAAGAGAAAAATACCAGACACTAAAACTACTGAATATGTGCTCTGCTCTTGTGTCGCTCAGCATGACGGCACAAGGACGAGGTCAATGCATATCCTTCCATTGTTAAATTGTGTCCTATTCTGCACAAAGAAATTACAAGGGATAATTCTATGTGGAACATTTTGGAATAATTTTTATCTACCTCCTTTAAAAGTCGAAAAGAATTCCACAAGTTTAATTCAGCCATTCACAAACGTAAGAATGCTGCAGCTGAAATATTCTGCAGCACAAACAAACCTTTAGTTGCAAATATTTGATCAACAATTGGAAAAAAGTTAAAGTATTCCCTAATGTGTTTTTGTTGCCTGTCATACTGGGTTGACATTTCATGTGTAGTGTTTGGGATGGGCAGAACCAGAGAAAAATATCAGAGCGTGATTGGACGAATGTTCTGTATAGCACATTCACGGCCAATCAGAGCAACAAAACATATGACAGAGTGGGCATGCACTAACCTGAGGAGTGAACTACAGAAGCTGGACAGCAAACTGTTGCTCTCTCTCAGTAGAGTAGAAGCATCTTTTCTACTAAGAAAGTTCTCAGAGAGGATCTTTAGTCTTCTTACACTAAATCAGGGATGTCAAACTCATGGCCCGGGGGCCATATCCGGCCCGTGGCACAGTTACACCCAACCCGTAAGATCATATCATATTTTTATTTTAACTGGCTCACCAGTATGACGCTGAGGTTCCTCCAGTATAAAAATGCACACTTAAACTTGATGATATCAAATATCCTTAAGTCATAAAAATGTGAAAAAAATAAAGAGTGAAAATAATCAGATAAAAAGAAATGTAGGAAAAGAATTCATTTGTGTTTTCATTGCATATTTAAATTTTTTCATTGCACAATTATGACTTCAGTCTATTATTTTGACTTTTATTTCATATTTTGACCTTTAACATTATTATTTTGACTTTTTGTCTTATATTTTGACCTTAAACATTTATAATTTTGACTTTTTGTCTCATATTTTGACGTTTTCGATTTATAATTTTGACTTTTCAACATATAATTTTGCATTTATCTAATATTTTGGCTTTTTCAATTCATAATTTGAATTTTCAACGTTTAATTCTGACTTTTATTTCATATTTTGACCTTTAACATTTATAATTCTGACTTTTTGTCTCGTATTTTGACCTTTTCAACGTATAATTTTGACTTTGTCAATTTATTATTTTTCTTTTTATCTCATGTTTTGACTTCGTCTATTTATTGTTTTAACCTGTATCTCATAATTTACCTTTTTTAGGTGCACTGTTCTAAAACTTAAGTCACTTTTTTGCCTTAAAAACATGATCCTGATTATCTGTTTTATATATTTGTCTTTTAAAAGCATTATTTTAACATCGCATTTCACGTTTTAACCTTTTGCACAGATAACTTTGATGTTTAATTTCACACTTTGACCTTTTCAATTTAATATTTGGACTTTTATCTCACATTTTTACCTTTTAGGTTGACAGTTTTAAATTTTGAGTCATATTTTTGCCTTTAAAACATGATTGTGACTATCATTTTTATATATTTGCCTTTTTTAAAGCATTATTTTAACATCTCATTTCACGTTTTAACCTTTTGCACAGATAACTTGCAAGAGTTTTTAACTTATCATTTTGACTTTTTAAATCTCAGAATCATTTATCATCATTGCTAACTTTTTTCCCCATAGTTTATTACTGGTGAAAATGAGGTTGACAGTTAAATGTGGACCCTGTTAGCCCTTCAGGTTAGACCTTAAGTCAGAATCTGGCCCCTTCTGTGATTGAGTTTGACACCCCTGCAGTAAATGGTCAAAAATATTTGGCCACACCTGATAATCATTGATTTTAGGAGTTTAAATCAGACCTGTCTCCACAGGTGTAGAAAATCCAGCATCTAGTCATGCAGTCTCGAACATCTGTGATACAGAGTGAGTCGTTCTGAAGAGCCTGTGGTAATGTGATGATGGCATCTTTGTAATAAGTTTTAGATTTCATCCATGAGTGATATTCCACTGTCAGCTGTGACATTATTAGAAAGTGGAAGCATTTAGGAACAACAGCAACTCAGCATCAAAGTGGAAGACCATGTAAAGTCACAGAGCGGGGTCAACGGCTGCTAAGTTGCATAAAAGTCGTCAGTGCTCTGCTGATTCCATAGCTGAAGAGTTCTGAACCTCCACTGGCATTAAAGGTCACATTTTTTACCCTTTCAAGTAAAGTTTATATCGGTCTCAGAGGTCCCCAAAACAAGCCTGTGAAGTTTGTTGCTGTAAAAACACTCCAGTTTTGGTTTTTTGAATGACTAAAACCCTCTCTGTTTCAGCCCTGCTCAGAACGAGCTGTCTGACTCCGCCCCTGACCCCACCCCTCTCAGGAAATGGATGTAGCTCAGTGGATGTGGCTCTCCTGATCCTGCTCTCAGCTGAGAGGAGGATCAGGATGACCAACATATTGGCAGTAGGATGGCAGCATTGACTGATGATCTCTTTTATAATATCTCAAAAGAAACTGCAAAAACAAACAGAAAATTTTACTAAGAATAGCAGTCTTTTGCAGAACAGTCTAATCTGTTTGTGTTGTCTCTGACTGGGTATTTAGCCAATCATATGCATATGGGTGGCACCCCGGGTGACCAATCAAATTTCAGACAGCCCATGGGGACACTCCTTTGCATGTCAGGTGTCAGTAACTTTCATTAATTGTCTTCCATGGGAAAGTTTCCTCTTTTTTTGGTGCTCACAGGTGACAGCTGTGTGCCTGTCAGCAGAGCCGGTCTCCCAGGATCTAGTCTGAAGCGTTTAGAGGCCCTCTTTAGCAGGTCTGAGTTCATCAGACTCCCTGCGATGAGGCTGAGTGAGCCTACGGAAGCCCCGCGAACTTCTTCATTGTCTTAAGACTCAGTTGTAATCACCTTACTCAGCGTGACTGACAGAGGAGCTCTCTGCTGTGATTGAAAGTATTGATCTTTTGGCATCTTTCTTTCTCTCTCTTGACAAGTCAAAGATGCACAATCACAGCTCTTGCTATAAAGCAAAAAAAAAACCTCTTCATCTGCCTTAATCATGTGATCAATAATTAGCATCAGGACTTGGGAAAGGGGGGGCTGCAGCCACGTGCTTTGGCTGGGCTGCTTTCTGCCGCCTGCTCCTCTGTTTCCCACCGGGGGGAGGAATCTGCTGAGTAAAGCTGATCCGGGGGGCTGGGGCAGCGAGGGCAGGGTGGAGTGGAAGCCCAAACTGCAATGACTTTCACATTCAGAAGCTCCACCCAGCCAGCTCTGTCCGCACATCCATCCCCCCTCTTCGCTGTCATGCAAGATCGGCAAGATTTTTCTGTCACCTTCAGTGATGGCAAACAGCCAAGGGGCTCTTGGAACCAAAATTCATTCTCACAGCATCCTGTCGTAGCAGCGTGAACTTGTTAATCTTTTAATAATTGCAGCTTTAAAGGAATATCACAACTTGAGTGGTGTGAGGCCGGTGATAAACACCTTTTTGCTTTTTTATTAACAGAAGCATCTAAATTATATGAGCTGGCAAGTTTGAACTTTTATGGCTATTCTAGGAAAGTAATTACATTTTTGTTTTCTAGGAATTATTTAAGCAAGTTATATGAAACATTTCTGCCCGCAGGCCCAGTTACAGAAGCTCCGCCGATAGTTTAGTGAGCAGTACACCCTCGTTAAAACTGTTTGTGACGCATCTTTTCCATGGTAACACAGTAATGACAGCCTCACTCCCTGACCAAGACCACAACTGTCTTCTTTGGTGCTGCCGCCCTCAAAGTGGGACTAAGCCTCTGGTTAAAGTATGCGTCGGTGTCCAGCACCACAAAGAGGGAAATCTGGAATCTATTATCACTAACATTCTCCTGCCAAAGCTTTGATTTGGATAAAGCCGGTCAACTCCATCGCTGTGCAAACACCTAATTGCCGGTTTAGACAATAATGAGTGCAGCCTGTTGTCTGTTAGGCTGTTGTGTCTCTGGACACCCTCTCTTTTTCCCCCTCTCCGTCCCTGCCCTGAGGCCAGTACGGTGGCCTTGAGGTGAAGTGCAGCAGCAGTGGACAAAGCACACAAACACCCACAACTAACACAAAAAATAACAACATGTGAATTAGATTTCACAGAAGACGTTAATGAAAAATGTAGAAACATAATGACCTATGTGTTTCATTTTAATGAATGCAGCAAAATGGACATTTTTCATACTGAGCACTCAAAATTTACTACAACTTTTAGCAATAAAAGAATGACCAACACTGGAACTTAAAGCTCCTGTGAAGATATTTGTAGTGTTTTAGTACCACCTGCGGCAATATATAGGAAAATCCTAGAGGGCAGTTGTGTTCAGTCTGCAAGACAATGGAGGACAATGGCTCAAAGCGTACAGAGAAAGCTATGCAGAAAGGTGGCCGAGTCAAAGCCCAGACCTCAGGCTGTTTACGCCCACTTCCTGTACAACCTGACAGAGCTTGAGCAGCTTTACAAAGAAAGATGGAGTAAAATGCAGTGTCCAAATGTTTGAGCCTGATTGAGACCTATCCACACAGAGTCAGAGCCAGGTTTCAGGACCTCTGAGACCGTTATAAAATTATCTTAAAAGGGTGAAATATTTGACCTTTAAGTTGACAGTACTCAAACAATGAATCTTTGTTATTGTACCTTATATTGTTTGATTAACATCCCTTAATAAGTGTAATTTTCTCAGAAAGCCTTTGGGCATTAAATCATTTTGCACCCTGAGTGAAGTTACTGTTTGAGTTTAGGGGGTCCCACCTATGGGTGGCAATGTCAATACTGAGAGGATGCCGTGGTGAATTTAATGAGGCATCAGCTGCTGGTTCAGTGGGTCACTAACCACCATTGCTTTATATACGCTATATTGCCAAAAGTATTTACTCACCCATCAGAATAATTGAAATCAGGTGTTCAAATTACTTCTATGGCCACAGGTGTTTAAAATTTAAGCACATAGGCATGCAGACTGCTTCTACAAACATCTGTGAAAGAATGGCTCGCTCTCAGGAGCTCAGTGAATTTCAGCATGGTACTGTGATAGGATGCCACCTGTGCAACAAGTCCAGTGGTGAAATTTCCTCGCTCCTAAATATTCCACAGTCAACTGTCAGTGGTGTTAGAACAAAGTGGAAGTGATTGGGAACGACAGAAACTCAGTGGTAGGCCACGTAAAATGACAGAGTGGGGTCAGCAGATGCTGAGGCGCATAGTGCACAGAGATCGCCAACTTTCTGCAGAGTCAATTGCTACAGACCTCCAAACTTCATGTGGCCTTCTGATTAGCTCAAGAACAGTGCGTAGAGAGCTTCATGGAATGGGTCTCCATGGCCGAGCAGCTGCATCCAAGCCATACATCACCAAGTGCAATGGAAAGCTAGGATACAGTGGTGTAAAGCACGCCGCAGTGGAGACGCGTTCTCTGGAGTGGCGAATCATGCGTCTCCATCCGGCAATCTGATGGACGAGTCTGGGTTTGACGGTTGCCAGGAGAATAGTATTAGTCTGACTGCATTGTGCCAAGTGTAAAGTTTGGTGGAGGGGGGATTATGGTGTGGGCTTGTTTTTCAGGAGCTGGGCTTGGCCCCTTAGTTCCAGTGAAAGGAACTCCGAATGCTTCAGCATACCAAGAGATTTTGGACAATTCCATGCTCCCAGCTTTGTGGGAACAGTTTGGGGATGGCCCCTTCCTGTTCCAACATGACTGTGCACCAGTGCACAAAGCAAGGTCCGTAAAGGCATGGATGAGAGAGTTTGGTGTGGATCAACTAGACTGGCCTCCACAGAGTCCTGACCTCAACCTGATAGAACACCTTTGGGATGAATTAGAGCGGAGACTGAGAGCCAGGCCTTCTCGTCCAACATCAGTGTGTGACCTCACAAATGCGCTTCTGGAAGAATGGTCAAAAATTCCCATAAACACACTCCTAAACCTTGTGGAAAGCCTTCCCAGAAGAGTTGAAGCTGTTATAGCTGCAAAGCGTGGAACAACGTCATATTAAACCCTATGGATTAAAAATGGGATGTCACTTCAATATATATGCGAGTCAAGGCAGGTGAGCGAATACTTTTGGCAATATAGTGTAGTTCCATAAGTTAGCCTACCTAAGGTATAGGCTATCAAGGGAAGTATGCAATTTCTAAACACTGGTTGTTCTATTCTGGTAGCTATCATTAGAGATCAAACTGACTACAAGATGTGCAGAAAATTAGAACGTAATAAAAGCAACATATTTGACTTCTCTTTTCTCATAGTCAGCCTTTAGAGGAAAAGAAAGAGTCTTGCACACGGCACATCACTGGAAAGCCCGGGATGTCTGCTTTAAAATACATGTTCTTTACCAATCATACTGTGATGCATCTAATTATAGATGTTGTTGATGGAAAGGCAAAAAATATCCACTCGCTATCGTCGAATGCTGCTCTGTTGGCCGCCATATTAAAAATTCTCTGCATCTTTTTTTAGACATGCTTTGCTCCTGAGACCACCCCTATATCAGTGGAAACACTCCCCACTGTGAGAGACATATGTGAATAAGAAATAAGGAAATTTGAGGACAGGCTAGCTGAAGATGCCTTTAAATTTAAAGGAGTGCATGTGTGAAAAGACTGATTAAAGTTTGCACATGATGCCGAATGAATTATGTGTAGCACATGCATAAAGCCATCAGCTGTGCATTTAAACACTTCCCACAGTTGTAATTGTAAGCCTCCTCTAACCTCACTGAGATCTCTATACAGCAGTCATCTGTGTGTTTCCTGAAGAGCAGATAATAACAATGCAGCCCTCTGGGCCTCTGAGACAGCGCTGTGTCTGCCTGGGCTCGTCCATCTGTGTGCACTTGCTCATATTTGAGCTGGGCTGTAATGGACTCAACAAGTGAAACACCGCTGGCATATCTCCAACAAGACTCGGCCCCGAGGAGAGACGGCGATGCTACAGTGGCTTTACAATTACGCAAACAAAAGAGGAACCTGGCTGAATGCTTCCTAGTGGAAAATCACAACATAGAGCTGCTATTTTTTTCCATTATCCCCTCATGTGAAAAGAAACTAATTGATTCCCCTGCCTATTGTTGTCATCATTAATATCGTACGTGTTTACTACTCAGAGTTCTCAGACAGAGTGAGGAAAACGCCTACCAACCTTTGCATTTGGAGGAATGCCAGCTAAAAAGCTTGTATAAGTAAGAATAAAATTATCATCTTATTACTGAGTCGATAAATCATAATATTTAAAATCAACACTTAATTTTTCTGTTTTGTTTTGAGAAGTATCCCTCTCTTTCTCTCAACAGAGTGACATCTTATTCTCGCTCTTTCAAATCCAATTTCTGAAAGCGTGCAAAGTCATCGCTGTGATCACAGGAGAGAGAACCTTAATGTGAAAAATAGTCAAGGTTGGTTGAAAAGAGCTCTGTTTTCTGTAGCATTCTTATCATGAATAGCTTTATCGCTGTACTGACAATATGCTGCTGAATAGCCCTGTGGGAAGGTGATTCACGATATGGATACACACCACAAAGGCCCGTGAGTACTTTAATCCTTACCAGAAACACTTTGCACATCTATTGTGCAGAGGAGGGGTGTAACCACAGCTTACACAGAAACCAGCTGTCTATGACATGATAATGGGATGCACTTTATTGTCTGATCTTCAGGCAGGAATCTGGTTAAAGAACTTGTAAATCTTGAACATAATCTCGCTAAAACGACCGTCTTTTTATCCGCTCTACAGCACATATGAAATTCTTCTACTGCTCACATGCAGCTTCGTGTTTCTCTTCTGCAGTCACAGTCCCCTACAGGTTCAATTTCTCTTAATTGTGCCGTGACCTTTCCATATACCCTTAGCAATTAGCTGATGAGATAGCCTGTACTGTGGGTCACTATCATCGGCTGTAATCAACACAAACATAAGGAGGCTTTTCAAAAGAGGTTTGGTCTCACTGTTCAAGCACCCTTATACCGCCAAACATTTATTAATTATGAAGCAATAATCAAACGGTGTTTGATGGAGGGTCTGAGATGTCAGCAGACATGCAGCATAAAATAAGTATGGCAGATTATACAAATGATCCCTATATAGATTTCACACCTATAATTATTATCTGTTCAGGATTTTAATTTTTGACGTCAATAATACAGGTTTTTTTCTGTCACAAACATTTATAGCCAAATGAAGACCAGTGAAGTCCAAGTGTCATGTTATTTTAATGTCCGTATTCAAGACACCTGTTTGCCACAGTGGATTTAAAGGTCACATATGCAAAATATACTTTTCCTGGCTTTTCTAACAAAAATATGTTAAAAAGAATCAGGAAAATCCATTCCTTCCTCCCTGTCTTTCTCTGCCTTTCAGATATTGTGTGCTGAAACAAGCCGTTTTCATTTCCCCCTCATGATGTCATGTGGGGAGTTAGCCCCGCCCCCAGGTTCGGTTGGCCCTCCCAGCTTGGAAGAAAGTTTCGCCCTCCTCTCCTGATCAGGAGAGCCACATCCATTAAGCCAGTGGTTCTCAACCTTGGGGTCGGGACCCCATTGGGAGACGCGAGACACTGAGAGGGGGTCTCCAGATGCCTTAAAAAAACCCCCTGTTTTTTAAAATTACACTTTTGCCACTTTACACCAATTTTATCAAATTTTAACCCTTTTTTTAATCACCTTTTAACACCAATTTTAGCACATTTTTGCCACATAAAACAAATTTTTGTCAATTTTATACAATTTCCACCACTTTTTTCTGCCTGTTCTTCACTTCTAAACCAATTCTTGCCACGTTTTTCCTGTTTTTGCCTCATTATTGCCTCTATTAACCACTTTTACAACCCCTTTTGCCCATTTTAACCACAGTTATCCCATTGTTACCAGTTTATATCAATTTTCCTTCCAGTCCACTTAATTTCTCTCCCTTAAAAGCCAAACAGCCACTTTGTAACCCACTTTTAACCCTCATTCTTGCCAAATTTATCAATTTTTGGTTATTTATTGGCCACTTTTATCTAACTTTTGCCACTTTTTACCCGCTTATGTTTTTTAAAAATCCAATGTCAACATCTTTTCCACTATTTTTAGCCATTACTCACTAATTTAAGTAATTTTAACCCATTTTGGTATGTATTTAACAAAAGTTATTTTCATTTTAAGAAGGCTATTTACTACACAAATGAATAGAAGAGATATTCGTTTCTTCGATAAGAATGGTTATTATTTAGGTCAAATATAAATATGGTTTTCACAGCTTAACTTTACAATAGACCATGGTTTTGCTGACCTCCATGGGCCCCCAGTTTTGCTGGATCCCAGAAACCTTCCCCTTTATCCCTCCTTATGGGCAGCCTTGTCTGCACACGACAGGGACCCCGGTCTCTGGCACCTTTATTTTGGGGGTTGCGGGCTGAAAAGGTTGAGAACCCCTGCATTAAGTCACATCATTTCCTGAAAGGGGCGGAGTCAGGGGCGGAGTCAGACAGCTCATTAACTCTAAGTCGCAACATTGCGACAAGCAACATTGCTGAATAAACAGGCTATAGCTGCAAATATGGTGCCTAATGTTGTTACTACTTTACACGAGGAGATGGAAGACATGAGTAACTTCAATCCCAGCAGCATTTGTGGGCGTGTTTCTGGAGTATAAAGAGTTTGAAAGACGCATGCCCAGTTGAGGAGACGAGGAAGTGGTAGTAGTGGTTTTAGTCGGAGCGAGAAGAGAGAAAGAGAGCGAATTGTAGCAAGAATACTCACAATGCCAGGAGGTCTGTTCACTGTTGAGGTATATTCACCCTCCTACGATGACATTCAGTCGTCTAGTGAGGCCGAAACTGACGGTGCGTCTGTGAGCAGCGACAGCGAGTCCGTGCGCCATGACAGTCCACAAGCAGCACATACCGAAGACGATACTTTTGCTTCACCGTGGCCAGGGTGGGAGTAGCAGGGGTGGTGAAAACACCGCGAATAGTGACGTAAGTAGCAGCAGATGTGGTAGAAGCCGTGGGAGAAAACGCACAGCCAATGGCGGTGGAGGCAGCAGTGGTGTTCACGGTTGATGCCTGAATATGCAAATTAGATGAATGAATTTACTCCCATCACAAACTTTGGGTCATACTGAAGATTTTTCTCATTTACAGTATGCCTTTATCTCAAACCACTTTCAAGCTACAGCCTTTTGAAATCTTGATATCAAAATCAAATATTTTCTTTAAAAAAAACTGTGGCAGCTAAAGGGTTAACTTCTAAAGCCACAGATGCAGAAACAGCTCGTTCTGAGCGGGGCTGAATCAGAGGAGTTTTTAGTTATGCAAAAATCCAATTCTGGATTTTTTTTTTCAGCAACAATCTTCACAGGTATGTTTTGGGGAGCTCTGAGACCATATAAACTTGTCTTAAGAGGGTAAAACATGGGACCTTTAAGAGAAGTATTGATCAGGTTGATTAGACAGAGATCCCACAAACTCATTTATCAAATATGATACAATTGGCTTTAAAGGGTTAAGACACCTTTCTAACCATGTTTCTTCATGGCACAGATACTTCTGCCTGCATTATGTTAGGAGAACATGTCAGGAGAACAACAAAAGACAGAAAAAATTGAGCAAACTTTTCAGTTAAATCTGCCATAACAGTTAACACAAGTCTAAAATTTCTAAACAACCATCAAGTTTGAAACTAAGCTACATTAAACTATGTTTTAGCTTTGGGCAGATACTGTTCTGCAAAAGACAATTTTGCTAAAACTTATTTAAATGCCCTATTTCAAAGAGCAGACAAATCCATAATGAGGATTTAATGACCTGACATTTACATGTATTGAATAATTTTGTAATTATAATGTTAGAAATTGAACATTTCTATAAAAAATATTTATGATTGAATTTTTGTAGCATCTTACAGAAAATCTTCCTCCAAGCTGGATATTTTTTGACGTTGTAGCTTAAAAAAAAAAAAGAAGAAATAAACACTGAGGCATTTAGAGAACTGTTAGTCCATAAAGATAGATATTTCAGAATATGTGGAGAGTGTTTTTCTGTTTTGTCTGCCTTTATATCCTCATATAGAAATGTGTCAGTGCCTGTGGTGCGTGCATGTATGTGTAAGTGGATGAGTCAGTGCATGAGCTTGAATATATCTGTTAGTGTGAGCGTGCAGATGTGTCTGTTGATGCCCATACTGTGTGCTCCTCTGCTCATGCACAGACACTCCAGAGATGTCGGTGCTAATGGAGGCTGAAGCTGTCGTGTCTGTATTGATTGCTCAGACCTGCAGATTATTGCTCTGAAGAGTGACCAACAGCAAACCACTGAGGTAAAAAAAAAAACCCTTCTCTAACCAACAGGAGTGTAGCCGCTCTACTCTGAGAAGCAACATGTTTAATTGTTTGTGGTGTTGTGCGGCCCCTGCTGCTGCTGAGGGCCCGGAGGGAGGAAGCGAGTCCGGGGCCTGACCTTTTCTCTTCCATAGCCGGCCTCATTCACACACAGACTGAGGAAAGGTATCAATGCTCCTCACTTCAACACCGCTCCAATTACCAGACACAAACAAAAATTGGAGCCCCGATCAGCTGGAATAAAAACAGCGTAATCTTTGGAGACTATAAGGCAGAATATGAGCTGAATTCTACAAACAGTTTAGTTTTTATCTCATGATGTATGGCAAATTTATCGTATTAGAAAAAACAGAATACAGATAAAGAAAGAGAAAGGGCCTGAGTCCAGCTGCTGTTGGCAGAGCTCCTTTTCAATACAAATCCTATACAGTCCAGCATTCAGAAAAAACGAGTACGGAACAGCTGTCACTTCTCCCTCACTGACCAATTAAAATCAAGAAGGGGCGGGACTTCTGAGCCTTGTCAACAACAATGGCTACAGATCTGATACACATTTTTGAGGGTAACATTTCCAGGTCTTCTGCTGCTAATATAATGGACAGGGTTCCTTTAAAGCAGGGGTCATCAACTACGTTTGCACAAGGGCCGGATTTAAGGCCCATTTATGCTCAACATTAAATACGGATCCGGATCCGGATGGAGCCTGCTGTCCGTGCTTCGTGTTCATTTTGTCCGTATTTCTTCATGTTTCCATAAAGCATACCGATATGGGCCAAACGGAGCAGTACCACCGGAAACCATAGGGGCAGTGTTGCTGTCACTACCCGATACGTAGCTCTAGTGAGACACGCAGAAGAAATAACAATGGCGAAGTTGGTTAGAAACTTTAAACATCTCTATGATGTTACTTCACCTGGACACCGGGATAAACAGATGCTACAAAACAGCTTGGAGGAGGCTGAAAGGGAATTAAATGTCAGTTGGTTGGTAGCCAACGTAAATTACACATGGAAGTATGTGAGCAGTGATGGTAACATCGTTTGAAAAGGACGTTTACATTTTCGTACGTAAAGGGAATAAAATAGGCCTTTAGTCTCAACAGAAACTCTGGGGGCTGGACTTTCAAATGCACAAAAATTTTATTAAAATTTTGCTCTGATATAAATGAAACATTATTGTAGTAGTATTTGTATCTTCTTTAAAAACGCAGGACATTTTTAGGCGCTACCAGTGAGCTCTATTCGTATTAGACAGATCTGATAACAGAACCAGCAGGGCCCCTGAAAATCCCAGAGACCGGGCCCTCCACAGTTGTAATTTAGCACTAATGTTAACCCAATTTTGACACTTTTAAACCGTTTTTGCCACTTTTTGGCCCTTTCACCCAATTTTTGCTAGATTACTACTCCTTTTGAATCACTTTTCCTGCATGTTTTATCCCCTCTGAGCCACTCTTTTACCCGTTTTTGCCACTTTTCTTCTATTTTCACCACTTTTTGATCCGTTTTCATTACTTTTTTGCACTATTTTTTTGTCAATTGTTGCCACATTTTAACCTCTTTTCACCACTTTTTCAGCTAATTTCTGTCCCTTTGTGCCACTCCACAACCCATTTTGCCACTCATTACCCATTTTTGCTACTCTCTAACCCCCTTTCACCACTTTATCTGGTAATTTTTGCAGCACTTCTGCCAACCTTACCCCTTTTTTATTATCTAATAAATATTTCAATAAAACAGATCATTCTTTTATCCATTTTAAAATTATTTCAATATCAAGTGTTTGTGGGGTGGATTTAACAGACATTTAAAGCCAAAGGATGCTCTTAAAACCACAACATCTTCTTTTTCTTCTTTTCTGAATTTAATGATCTTTCGGGGGCCAGACAGGTACCTTTGGGGGGCCTGACATGCAGTTGATGATCAGTGCTTTAAAGAGTTTTCTTGGTGATCCACCCTGAAAAGGAGGATTTTTATTAAACAAAGCTATCTATAAATGATCTTCTGCACACAACCGAGGAAAGAGGTCAACTTTCATGACCTAGCAACTGAGGTTGTGGGTCCTAAAGTGGATATCAACACCAGCTAGTATACCTGCAATGGCCTGCTCCCACTCCTTACCAAATCCCTTGAACTCTTTATCCTCCTTATCAAGGATATTTGCAAATTATCCATTAAGCCAAATCCACTTCCTGCGAGGGGCGTGGTCAGGGGAGGAGTCAGACAGCTCATTAACATTTGAACATCACTATAACTGAAACAACATCTGATATCAGCCAGTCTCCCGTCGCATTCTATGTCTGAACTCAGTGATATGTGAATCTGAATCATAAATCGATTTTTCGTCCACTTGTATTTCCTTATGTTACGGACTTGCCTCTATTAATATGAAAAAAGATAAAGGTATGGTGGCGATTTTCCGACTTCCAGTGTGAAGTGGAAGTCTTCATCCTGGTACTCTTGACTAATCTTGTCTATTGAAAATTGATCTGATTAATAATCTACCCGAGATCGTCCTGATGAGGATTCAGGCTCACAGATAGCTCCAGCTGTGTGGGGTATGACTCTTAATAAACCTTTGCAAGGATGCCGTGGTGATAAAACCCACCAAGTCTTTAAACCTAAACAGGAATAACTCTGAATGTTCAAGACAATGTTGACTTTTTCTTTACTGTATTATTCTGTTAACGTGTGACACTTGATGTTCATGTGCTCTTGTCATTTCTTTGCAACTGAAAATTTCCCTGTCGTGAGATCAGTATAGGTGTATCTTTATCTTTTTTATCTTAGCATGCATTTCTATGGGAAGATAAATGCAGTATTTCCAGCCACTCTTTAGGGTGTTGCAGCATATTTCCCAGTCTAATGTGTGAAAACAGTGTTAAAATACTTCCCTCGAAGGGGTCATGATGAACTGATTGAGTAAAAACCAGATTCTGTTCCTAAACGCCGACATTTATGGCTGTGCAGATGCAGTGAGAGATACATTAGAAGGAGCATGCCCGTGGTGGCATCCGCACACATACTCCATCAGCATTCAGCTCAGTGGTTTGCAATTATAATGAATATTAATGACTGTTTTCTCATACATAATATTCTCATAATGACTCTACAAAGTAAATGCAGCCCTCTTAAAACAACCATTTATCATAACTACATAGCAGAGCAGTAACGCTGTCAACCAGTGGAGAGATAAAGCCATCTGACACGCTCTTTAAACTCTAACATGTGAGCGTATAACTGAGTTAATATTTATTATTTCGCTGTTTACTTTGTGTTGTATTTTATTTTTAAGCCCTCTGTTGTAGGAAGGATGGGATTCTGCTATTTTCAGTTTTTTAACAGGATGATTTTTAGCCTTTGTGTGTGAGATAGTGAGGTTTTTATAGTGCTGACTGTTAAATCATTCACACTATTATAAATATTGCCTACTTTCTAAGGAAGAAATACATTAAAGCAAGTAAAACAAAATGAAATCCAGCCAGTCTATGTGCTTAAGAGCACTTCTTTACTGCCGTCAAATCCCTTTTCCCGTGGGCCATTAAGACAGCAGAGGAGCCAGGCTCAATCCTCGCAGACATTACCTGTGAGCGACTGAACCCTGTTTGGGAATTGGTAAAGCGTACAGAGAAATAGACTCGGGATAGAACAGCCCGGCAAATTCCATTTCACATCTGAAGTGGTCTACTTGTGAAAGATCATTTGGTTTGGAGTGAGTAAACAGAGGGGACTCCATCGCTCTCAGTGACTTATGTGTGAAAGCTGGGGATTACAGACGATCAGGAAGTCTTGGAGCTGTTTGGAAAAGCATCGCCTTGCAGAATGAATCCAGGAGCGGCCGTTGTGTTTAGCCGGGCTCTGCTGCTCTCACATTTGTCCGTGCTCTACGAGGTTGCTGTGATAAAGCTCTGCATGCACACACACTCGGGGCTCTGCAATCATGTTTACTTTGGATGAACAGATCGAGTGGTTAATATATCTGAGCAAGCTGGAACAAGATTAGGGAACAACATAATCAGGATATTATTTAATTGTCAAACTGGGTCTTTTTATGCATTTTTATGCTTTAAATACCTTCTGGTTAAAATTTTATTGAAGGAGAATAATAAGAGTGTGTGATATGGGCAGAAAATACATGAGGCTAAGCACACTAGTGACCAAAAGTCTGAGCATTTGAAAGGGCGACCTTTACATCAGGGTCGTCCAAACTGTGGTCCAGGGGCCAAATGCGGCCAGTGGCCAAGTTTTGAATGGTCCCCAGTGGGCTCTAGAACAGTGAAATTCAACGTGTGGCTCTTTAGTGATTATTTGTGGCTTTTTTATGTCTTAATTTTAAATATTACTCCCCCAGAAAACCTTAAAAAAGGAAACTTCAACCTCAGAAATTAATTTCATTAATCAGTTTGTTTCCCAGACATACAGGAGGCATAATTGCCTATTTGTCCAATTTTTGCCTTTTTTCACCTTTTTTGCCACTTTTCACCCAATTAAGCCACCTTTTTCCATTAAATATCACTTGTTTCCTCTTTTTTGCCCATTTTGCAACTTCTTTTTGACAATTTTTCCCAATTTTTGCCTTTTTTCACCTTTTTGCCACTTTTCATCGAATTAAGCTACCATTGCCTTTATATACCACTTTTTTCCCTACTTTTTCCCATTTTTTGACTCTTCTTTTTGACACTTTTTCCATATTTTGGCACTTCTTTTTGACACTTTTTCCCAATTTTTGCCATTTTCCACCCTTTTTTGCCACTTTTCCTCATTTAAACTGCCTGTATTCCTATGTTATTTCACCCATTTTTGCCACTTCTTTTTGACACTTTTTGCCCCTTTCACCATTTTTTCACCACTTTCCACCCATTTCAGCTACCTTTTCCCATTAAATACCACTTGTTTCCTCTTTTTTGCTCATTTTTGCTACTCCTTTTAGCCACTTTTATCCCATTTTTGCCCTTTTCACCATTTATTGCCCATTTAAGCTACATTTTGCCATTAAATACCACTTGTTTCCTATTTTGTTGCCCTATTTTGCCACTCTTGACTGCTTTTTGGCCATTTTTCACCTTTTCTCTAACATTTTGCCAGGTTTTTGCCACTTTGGGACCATTTTTGCCACCTTTAACTTATTTTTGTTGCTACCTCAAACCATTTTGGCCACTTTTCACCACTTTCACCGCTCTTACAAAGGTCTTTTACAACAATTTGGCTCTTCGGTTAAGCAGGGTTGAGTAACACTGTTATGTTAAACAAAAATGATAGATAAAGGGTTAAATAAATAAATAAATAAAGGGTACTGCCGAATCCTAGCAGGAAGTCCACCAGTAAAGCTATGTTTCTCATGTTACAGATATTAGTGATTAATCACAATTAATTAATCACAAAGCCTATAATTAGAGAGATTAATTTTTAATCTATTGACAGCACTTAATTAAACTGCTAAAAAGCTGTGACTTTACCAGAGATATCCAATGTGCCATTTTCTCTCAAATTAGATGCAAATGAACTTTGAGTTTGTAAAAGATCTTTTTCCTTTTTTAAAAAAATTTTCTCTGTTTTTTATCAGCCAAAAAAAAAAGGTTTCATGTGATTATATTGTGCTCCAGTTTTGTCCACCAGTGCTCTTGAGTGTGATGGTTAAAGTGGCACTCAGTCACTGTGGAGCCTCTGAAGTTGATAAAAGAGAGACATTAATTGAATGACCTTGGCATGGCTGGTTTTAATAACAGACATACTTCAATATAAATAGCATACGACTGAAGAAAACTGAGCCGGAGAAGCTGTTTGAACATCCAGATATCTGTTTTTGTATGTTTGTTGTTGGGCCAAACAATGTTTGATTTAGTGAGGAGCAATTTATTCAGAGTCCATGAATGCTGAAAGTTTTACTCATACAGACAAATGCTGAAGAAATGAACAAATATAAGGTAGTCTAGGGTGTGTTGTCCTTAAAAAGCAGCAGAGAAGATGCTGCCTGACCTGTGGTAGTAGCATGTTATTGGTGCTGAATACCTGAACCCCGGCTGAGGGCACACACTCTCTGCTATGACAGATCCATCAAAGCAGCGGCTGCTGTCTCTCCTGATGTGGACTCCAGCATGTGCCCTGCCTGCCGCTGAGCGCCGAGGCCCAATCTGCATCCTCCGCTGGCACCGAGCCAAAGCGGCCCTGCTACTATTGTCCTTCACCCTCCCTGCTCTGGAGCCTGCTATTCAATTAAGACACAGCAACTTTGTGCTGCACGAGACACTTTAAACGCAGCTAAGAGAAGGCCGATCAGACAGCAGGGAGGCCTCTCTGAAACTGTTTCTGTCATGCTTTCTTGCGGACCATATGACACCATGCTGTACAGTATGCCTCAGAGCAGACTCTCCGACAGTCCCTGCATCATCTGGTGGATCTGTCACATCCACAATTACATTATTGCTGTTTCACTCACACGCGCCACTGTGTCAGAGCTCTGAAAAAGCAAACAGATGGAGTCGGTTGGCAACAGAAGGCCCGCAAATCATGGATCATTTGATTGGAGATTTTATTTAATTATTCAACCAAGTGGCCGTCTTGGAGAGGACTCAATGCAGGCTGCCTACTGTACAATATGTGTAAGCAACTGTTACACTATTCAACTAATAATCACTTACACAGGAGATAAAAGCTCAGAGAGAGTGTTCATTAAAGGCACAGTCTGTGATTTTACTCATTTATTTCAGTATCATAGAGAAGCAAACGTGCAGAGTGTATGTAGATTTTAATCATTATTCTTTTTATAATTATAAAGCTAATTATTGTAGTTTCTCTTCTCATCACTCTGACTCTAGACCTGCTGTAAAAACACATTCCTGACTGCTCATCACTAACATTTAGGTTACCTTTATTACTTTGGCATATCTTAACTTATACAAATAACTTCATCTGTTATGTTTCTCTTATCTCATCTAACATGAACTTTTTTTTACATGATCTTTCTTATCTTGTGTTGATGTTACCTCCTCTAACCGTACCTGTCCTTATCTTTTTATTTATCCTATTTTACCTTTCCTTCTCTTTTATCAACTCTTATCAAGAGTACCTGGATGCATCCGAGGACCTCCATTTCACAGCAGAAGTTGGAAAATCACCGCCATATCTCATCTTCTAATACTGGAAGTCACTTGAACTGAACGTCTTCTCCGTTGTTTTCTCCGTGTCGCCGCCATGTTAATAGAGGCAAGTCTGCCTCATAAGGAAACACAAGTAGACGAAATATTTACGAGTTTTTGGGTTAACAAGCTCAGCGATAACGTTCATTTATTTTAATGAATCGATTTATGATCCAAATTCACATATTACTGAGCACAGACATAATATGCGAAATTGGCTGGCTGGGCGTCGGCGTCGCTGCCGTGTTACCAGAGGCAAGTCGCTACGTCATTCAATACAGTAGACAAGGACTGTGCACGTTTTTGGAATAAAAAGCTCAAACAATGAGGTTACATGGATTTAATAAATCATTTTTAAAAAATGATCCATATAAAAATAATATCTGACAGTGAAATATGGCGGCCACTAGCGCCTCTGTGTTTTGGTGTGAAAACTTTATTGTTCATCATGTCACGTGACGTGTGATGAAACATTTGGTTCTTACAGCTACATATGGGTGAAGTAGAGGCCAAAGAGAGAGGGGAAAGACTTGAGAATGATTATAAACAGTAAAACTATTTTAAAAAACACGCTCCAATGGTAACTTCAGCTTTGGAATATGGAGTTAATGAGTTTTTAACCTCCTAAGACCCTGCGTCCACGTATGAGGACATTACATTTTGGCTCTCCAACATTAAAGCAATCATTTTTGGTATTAGAAATAATTGGAAAAAACAGACCCCAACTTAAAGGGCCGAATGGAAATTTGTCATCCAGGTAAGCTTATGACTGTCGCCTTTTTCCTCTAATGGCTGGTATGTGTGGTGTCCAGGAGGTGTGCTTGTTTAAACAGCCAGGATAAATGCAAGTACGGGGCATCTTCTGAATCTAAAGAAAACAGATCTAAAAACTCAAAAATGTGTTGCAGTAGCCGATAACCCCGCTACACTGCGACCCACACAGCTGACCGGCGGATGTGTGAACTGTAAACAGCGTGGGCGGAAGGATACAAAACGGTGAAAGCTGCATCGTAAATTAGTGCCTGACACAGAGGGGTTTTTTGGGGGGAAATGAAGTGCTGTGTACGTTTTCGACACAGCGCACGGGTGATTCAACATATTTTCTTGTCCCATTTATTCGTAAAACTCGTTAATTTACGCGGACAACACGTTCCCATCTACAGCCGCTATGCACCAGCTCTCTCCGAGCTCGTAATAACAACAGGATCAAATTACACGGAAATCACTGTAGGCTAATACCACTGCTATAGCCAAGCACCTCATACGACCAACTTCAAAAATCCTGAAATATCCCTTTAATGTATTTCCTTGAAAAGCTGGGATAATTTGCTGTTTGGATATTTTGCTATCAAAGTATTTTCATGGAAATTATGAGGACACGTTTGTATATTTTGGAGGCTTTCATGGCTTTAAATGTATTTCATTTTTTTTAATGCATTTCATGGGAATATGGGGGAAATTATTACCAAATTTTGGGGGAACTGGACTGGGAATTTGGGGTTCATGATTGTCCTTTGAAATTTTCAGCATTTTTCTTAAAAAACTTCAGGGGGTTTGGGTTGTTTTCATCATTTTCATGGAATTTTGGATAATATTTTTAAAAATTTCTAGAATTTGCCACGAAATTTTAGGGGAAATTACTTTAATATTTGGGACATGTGCTTGCATCTTCTAGGAATTTGCATGGAATTTTGGGGGAAAATTTTGTAGGAATTTTCAGGCTTTGTGAGGAATTTTTACTGACACATTTGAGGACTATCTAAAGAAATATTTGGGTACTTTTCATGAGAAACTTTAAAAATATGTTTAAGAATTTTCAGACTTTTATTTTTAAATTATGGAATTTCTGGGGGTTTTAGAAAGGAAAATTTCCCAAAAATTCTTGTTCAATGACAAGACTGATATTTTAACTTATCTGACCGTATTTGTCCCAAATAAGTGGGAGAAAATAAAAATAATCTTCAAACAAAGGTTCAGGTCTCAGAGGTAAATATTCAAATTATATTCAAACCCCGAAAATTCGTCTCAACAGCCTTAGATATAATTCAGTACGAAATGATAAAATAACACACTGTGCTGGACTACAAGTCTAAATTTTCCATCAATTCCATCACGGATTTCTACACTGGATTAATATTGTTGAGAGGGACCCAACTGCAGTCAAGATGGCCGACATGGGTGTCACTATACATCCAATCCATGCTGGAAGTCCCAACTGAAGTTTTTTCTTCGTGTTGGACTCAGCTGCCAGTGTTTGTCAGTATTTTTTGCGCCTAAGCCTAACCCTTGGTGCTGGATCTATAATATATCACCTTCCCCACTGCCTTACCCTGAACCTAACCTCTCGGGTTTTAATGCCTAAGCCTAGCCTGAGACGTACGGACTTCTGAGACTTTTGGTATGGATTGGATGTATGTCAACCTTCTTGTCTGCAGCAAGGTACTCTTGATATTGTTAACAAACAGGACTGTCTCAAAGTTTTGGAGCACTTTTCAGCATTTATCTGAGCAGCTGAGGAGGAAAACTGTCCTGAAGCAGCTGAACAGAGTGGTATGACCATGGCTTGATCCCATGTTGTTGTTAGTGTCTTTGCTAACATTAGCAAAGATGTGCTTTACCTGAACTTAAGACTCTTTGTTCTTTGGTGTAAAGACAGTTCATCACTGCAGCATGGACTAACTAGTCTGGATTTATCTTAACCAACATTCTCCAGCTTTTTAAAAAAGAAAATCACCATTAAGCAGACCTGGGTCTGTCTCCTCACTCATCACTGCTGGCTGTGTCCGACCCTCTCACCTCTTCACCCCCAGGCCATAAACATCCGCGCTGGAGGACTACGGGAGCAAGTTGTGGTCAAACATAGTGTATGATTAAATTGTGTAATCATTTTTTAACATGTTAAGGTTTCAAGATTAACCACAAGCCTTAGCCGTAGTTTTATAAACATGTTGCAGAGAGAAATAAGCAGCAGAATTAGGCTTTAGAAGCTGTCAGGCATGTCTGCATGGTAAACTCTCTCCTAACTTGTCATCTGCAGGTTTTCTGGTCATTTAATGCCAGCCTTGTGAAAGCTTGAATGTAGAACAAAGATGAGGCAGCAGGGACAAAGAGCCAAAATTACAATCACACAGAACGAGGCTGAAGATTTTAAGTGGTGAAGCAGATGAAATGAAAATGTACTGTTTGTAGAAAAAAAACACAAAACTGATCTGTGTTTAACATTCAGCCACAATGCTGAAAAGTGACAATTGCTTATCTCCATGGAGATCAATAATGGCGGCAGGATCATTGTGTAAAGTGTCTGCAGGTTTAATGCAGATAGGATGTCATTATTATTTTCTTTCTCCTAATGACCATCATTATGCACGGACACTGATTGAATTCCATTTGTTACCTGCGTTTGAGCCTGAGTGGAATAATTACCATTTAAGTATCTCCATTAAAATTCATGCACGGACGTCCATACTCAGACCTTCTTTAAAAAAAAAAAAAAATACAAAAATATTCTTTGAATACAAAATGCAGCAGCCCTGCTTTAATACTTCAGCTCTAATTATGTGTGAGTGTTATTAGAGCGTGTCTTCTTTTTGGTGAAATGATGGCAAAAAGAAGAGCAGGAAACAGCGGCTGCTCAGTTGCTATCAATGCTGCACACTCTCTTAATATTTAATTAAAATGGATCTGCTGGTAAGTGTGATCAATACGCAGCACCCTGTCTAAATTGCTTTTTCAACCTCTTGTGTCACATACAAAATAAATATGTTGTAATGGCTGCATACATGTGTGACACATGTGCAGGAGAAAAGGTTGATTGTACTCTGTGAAGGTATTTATGTCTTACTCTCCCCCTGGATAGTTGAAACAAACATGGCCGCCGGATTAAGATGTGTTTTTTTTACTTCCCTAAACAAACCTGTTGTGCGCCTGTAAGCCTGTTTGTGTTTTCCATTGGAGCATAAATGCAACACCAACAAAAGCATGTCATTTCTTGTTTTCCTGGAGCCCTTCCTGTGTGTGTTTAGTCGCTCTAGTGGAAGTCGCCATGCCTCTGTCGCAGGTAAATAAAGCCACCTCTTTTCTAACACAGTCATCTTCCTGTAAATACACATCTGTGCACGCACTGCAAGCCAGCAGAGGAGAAACGCAGAGCGGATTTGGCCACACCTAATCAATCACTGACAGATTACTGCTAAAGCCACTTCCATACACATTAAAGAGGGACAAATGCAGAATTGCGACTGAACAAGTTTCCAGTTTGAAGCCAACAGTGGGACTTCCTGGTGATTTATCAAAGTCAGTGGTGCTGAGCGGCACGCCTGTGTGATTGTAGTTCACAGCAGACAGAACTGAGGCGCAGCACTGAAAGGAGTGTTTATGCCCTCAGCTGTGGCACTGTCAGCCTTGTGGAATTTACTGTAAATCACATTGCTTTTATTGCAAGATTTAGTAGCTTATCCTCTGTGGGCTCTATTCACTTCAAGCTTGTCCCTATTAGGATTTTAGCCCCAGTTTGTGCACAGACTGGGATACCCATCTTGGAATAATGTGGCAAATCAAGCTTGTAATTTTCTACTTTGTGCTCATCTTTCTTTTTAAAACGACTGCAGCTCTTTTGTAGTAAAGATGTTTCATTGCTCAGACTAGATTACAGTGTCTAAAGCCTCACAAATCTCTATTTGTGATGAGTCTGTGATAGCCCAGAGACATGTGCAGCATCTCTGCAAATGATGCTGTTTCACATCATTGCTGCATGAAAATATGATTTGGCTAAGTAGTGTCAAAGAAAATATAAATACACTTTGGAGAGCTGCAAACATTACTCGGCCTGCATTTGCAATTTAAACAGCATATTAAAGGGTTCTGCAAATAAGGATGCATGCTCCCTGGAACGATGCAAAGTCAGTGTTTCTCTGCAGGAACAAGCAGCAACATGGCTGAAGTGATCACACATGACATAAGAGTCTGTAGGCAGAAGGTTAGAAAACAGCCGGTCACGTGCCGTGTAAAGCCCTAACCTCATTCCTGGGGAAATGAACAATTCCACTGTGTGTATGTGTGCAGGAAAGATATCAGCAAGTCTCTCATCCATTCATTTTTACTATTTCAAACACTGCAGGTGCTAGAAAACTGAAAATACAGCCTTAAAATGATTCTGATTAGCTCCATTAAAGAAGGGGAATATTATTTTCATAAATGCTGCACAAGCTTGATTTAATCCGACATGTATCGCGCTTTTAAAAGCCAATCATTTCACATTTTTATAGTAAATCCCCTTCCATCACATCATGGCGACTGGCTAACTTTTCTTTATTCCTGCAGGTTTGATCTGTGTCAAGGAGGATTGAAAAGCGTGATGGACATGAACTGTGCTCCCCGCAGCTGCATGTGCGGCTGTCTGCATGATGTGTGTATTGACGTGCTGTAGCAAGAGTTCAGGGAGGCAGCTGAGCAAAATAATTCAGAATGTCCTGCCTGCTGACACAAGGACAAAGGCACAGACTGAACATGCCCATATGAGGAAGGAGACAATGGACGTGGCTACACCTGGAAATGCACCGCTGTTGTTTTTCACCGTGACCTCTGCAGCACACTGAGATTTTCACAGGCTGGTCGTACAAGCATGCTGGACAATCACATCTGCTCGAATACGCTTATAGAGCTCTGGCATCATCGTGTAATTAGCAACCACGCTAATGGAATCAAACATATAAGGTCATTATGATATGTCATGCTAATTTCTTATTTTTCATGTTTAACCCACAAATGATAAGCTATTGCACAATATACCTACTATGTTTCCTTCAATATCCTCTGAAATATAAGGAATAAATTAAAGAGATGTAAACGGGGGTGGTAGCAGCATGGAAGCTTAAACTGTCATTGTCCAGAGCAGCTCCGTGCCCTGCCTTTTGGGTAGGATTTCTCCAAAACGCTTGTGCACTTGGAATTAGCATGGTGCAGTCAAGGGACTACTGAAGGCTGAATCAATGCATCACTCCCAGGGCCTTGGGTATGGATATGAAAAGGGCATAATGGGACCTCTTTGTTTTGTGCCGATCCTCATATCATGCGTCTAACAACCAGGGTCCTCATGCAAAGCTTCCCCAAAGGAGGCGAGATCACCCCCCGCTCTCAAGGCCATGCATGGATAATAGAGATGAGTGGGGGGGTGCAAAAAGAGTGTCAGTAAGTCAATTTAGACTTAAAATGAATAAATAAATAAAGTTTTTTGGATAAAATCTTCTTTATAGGATGGTTTGACTCTTTAAGAGTCCAATTTCTGCTTCCAGGAGTGAAAAGAGAAACTGTTTACTACTATAAATTTGTGCAAAAACACTGCAATGACCTGCTGACAGTTAGCTTAGCATAGTGACTTAGCATAAAGATAACAAAAGAGGACATAGCTAGGGGTAAAATTAAAAAAAAATCCACCTACCAGCTATTACATGTTCTCTAGAATACACAATATAATCTATTTACTTAAAGTTTGACCACAACTTGCCTCCATAGTCCTCCAAAAGATGTTTACGTGCCTGGAGGTGAAAAGGTGAGAGGGTCAGACACAGCCAGCAGTGGTGAGTGAGGAGACAGACCCAGGTCTGCTTAATGGTGATTTTCTTATTAAAAAGCTGGAGAATGTTAGTGAACATAAAACCAAAACTGTGGGTACATGCTGCAGTGATGAACTGTCTTTACAATGAAGCACGAGTCTTCAGATCCACCTTCAGGCAAAGTACATCTTTGCTAATGTTAGCAAAGATGCTAACAACAACACGGGATCAAGCCATGGTCATACCACTCTGTCCAGCTGCTTCAGGACAGTTTTCTTCCTCAGCTGCTCAGATAAATGCTGAAAAGTGCTCCAAAACTTTGAGACAGACCTGTTTGATAACAATATTAATCCAGTGTAGTAATCTGCGGTGGAATCGACAAAATTGAAGTTAATTAGCGAACTTTAGGAGCTGAAGACGGAAAATATGATGCGTTCAGGTAACCTCAGTAAATTAGATGACTGTAATCTACATGTTATGATGTGTTCAACTGTCACATAAAATGGGAAAATGTAGTTTATGACGAGAAACTTCAATAAATACAGTGTGAATATGTGTTTATATTTTGTCTTTTTTGCTCTTTTTGTCCGTCCTTATTTTGTCTTTCCACTAAACTATAGAAATACATGACAATAACAACTTTTAAAAATCGAAAAACATGGGGCGTGCCGATAGTTGAGTGGTTGAGGTGCACACCATGTACTCGGGCAGCCCGGGTTCAAGGCCCTTTTAAAAACACAAAAATATACTTAAACTATAAAAAAATGCTGTGATTAATCATGATTAATCACAGCGTAGTGATGTGATTAACTTGATTAATCTTTTAAATTGAGTAACAGCACTACTAAAAACATGGAAAAATACTTAAACTATTAAAAAAACTGTAATTCATTATGATTAATCACAGCGTAGTGATGTGATTAATTTAATTAATTTTTTAAATCAGGTATTGGTACTACAATTTACTCTAAAAATCTATCATTCTGGGACTTTTTGCAAGCACATATTTTTGTTAAAATCCAGGGGTTTAGTTGTGTCTTTAGGGTTATTTGACAGGCATTATTGCACTAAGCTAAACTAGCAAACTCACAACTGTGGCTTAATATTTAACTGGAGAGATTTAACCTCAAAATTCTTATCAACATCCCTGAAAAACAGCAAATAGACCAGTGTTGGGTCAAAACCTTGTACGTCCATTTTTATTATTATTATTATTTTAATCAGAGCTGTTGGTCAGTCCTTCAATCTGTCAGAATTTTTAAACAAGTTTCCAACCAAAGAGTCAGAAATATGCTGACTATAATCAGCATTCCTTTCATTCCCTGAAAGTGGGGATTTTGAAGATAGGAGGTTTTGGTCTGACGCCAGCAACATCGACCTGTCCAGCTGCTGTGAAACAGTGGTTTTCAAATTGTCTGGCCTCAGGACCCACCACCATTCCTTAATGAGAGGTGAAAATCTAATAGTTTTAAACCGATCAGACCTAGTCAGTGTAAAATAGTAGAGGTTAGACTTCAGATGGTACAAGGCAGTGGTTCCCAAACTTTTCCTGTCAGACCCCCCTTTGGCAGATGAAAATATTCTCAGGCCCCCCCTCACCCCTCACCCCTAAACATACATATCAACATGTAAAAATATGTAAATGTACAACTGCCAGTCAGGAGTAAGACAGTAAGTCATTAACTCAGTGGATAACTTCACCTATGGTGCAGAAGAAAAAACAACTAAGATCCACCAGAAACATGAGCTAAAGGAATCCCAGCAGTGATCACTGTACAACCTGCAACATCTAAACACAAACTAATACAGCAAAAAACACAGTGAAACACTTTGCACAAGGGCACGATGGGAAAAGGCGCCCACTAAATGTAGTGGGTGACGTTTATTTCAATTGCAGAGCTGGACTAACACTGACAGTGTTTACACTGTTTAGTAACTCTAACACTGAAGGCCATTTAACTGAGTTAAAATTACATTATGGGGGTTAAAATCAAATCTGAAATTTCCAACACTACAGGTTTTAAAAATAGCTCTACGACCCACTTTAGGGTCTTGACCCTCCAGTTGAGAACCATCGCTTTGGCATATTTTGTTGTCGCAGAAAAACACAAGTTACTCTGCTGTGAAAGAAGCAATGCCATTGGCTGTACATAAATATGGACAGCATAACCCTATCTCCTTCCATTGTACAAAAGTGAAGTCTAAAAACCCCAGCAAAAGGGAATGATGTTCCTCGGGTCATGTTAAAGATGCAGTGTGTAAGATTGGGAGCATCAACGGCCAGATTTTAGATTCTGATGCTCACTTCAGATGGCAATTAGTGGAATTTTATTTTTATCTTATTCCATCATGGCAAAGTCCACAGAGGTGACCCTCCCTATGTATGAATAATTCAAATTTTGTAAAAAATAAAACAAAACAAAACAAACAAAAAAACATATTTAGGTGATAAAATACTTAGTTTCATTTATTTATTTATTTATTTTTTACCAAGTTTGTCCCACAAAATGAAGCAGAAACTCAAATTAAAAAAAAAATTTAATGATTGTTTTGTTCAGTTTCATTAAATTTTTTTCACGGCTTTTCATACGTTTTAGGCATGGTTGGGCCAGAAATTCAAGGCTGCAGTAAGGCAGACATGTGGCTAGTAGAGGGCAGGAGGATTGCTCTGGATATCCTTGCATATTACCAGGGGGCATGGGAACTTAACCTGTTAAGAAAACAGCAAAACCCACACCTTTAGGGCGGAGTAAGGGGCGGATGGTGAGAGTAAGCATGGCCTGGGTTGCCATTCAGGCAGATAGTAGGGTTGCCATGAGCCCCTGGCAGGGGCATAGCACAGGGGGGAAAGGGTACTGATTACCCGGGCCCACAGTAGAGAGGGGCCCTAAAGGAATCTGTAATGAAAATTTTGTTTTTTATCTATTTTTTTCTTAGTAATTAGTGTCATTATTGAATCAATCAATCCTGCTGTGGATGTCCCTCCTTGGCAAAAAAGATGCCATCGAGTTTGACCTTGGCTGTTGAGCAACACACATGTGTCAACATGTGTCCAGCCTGACTTCTGACCTCCTTCTGACCCCTGGACTGTGGCACATTGGGTTCTGTGATGAATCCAAATTGTATCAATTGACTAATGAAAACTTAACTCTTTAAGCACCAAAGTAGCAACACTGCGACAAGCAACATTGCTGAATAAACAGGCTATAGCTGCAAATATGGTGCCTAATGTTGTTACTACTTTACACCAGGAGATGGCGGACATGAGTAACTTCAATCCCAGCAGCATTTGTGGGTGTGTTTCTATTCAAAGTTTTGGAGTTTATAGAGTTTGAAAGACGCACCCCCAGTCGAGGAGACGAAGAAGTAGTAGTAGTGGTTGTAGTCGGAGCGAGAAGAGAGAGAGAGTGAACTGTAGCGAGAATGCTCACAATGCCAGGAGGTCTGTTCACTGTTGAGGTATATTCACCGAAAAGGAATATTCACCTTCTGACGATGATATTCAGTCATCCGGGGACACCGAAACTGATGGTGCGTCTGTAAACAGCGACAGCAAGTCCGTGCGCCATGACAGTCCACAAGCAGCACGTACCAAAGCCGATGCTTTGCTTCACTGTGGCCGGGGTGGGAGTAGCAGGGGGGGTGAAAACACCACGAATAGTGACAGAGGTAGCAGCGGATGTGGTAGAAGCCATGGGAGAAAATGTACATCCAATGGTGGTGGAGACAGCAGTGGTGTTCATGGTTGATGTCAGAATATGCAAATTAGATGAGTGAATTTACTTCAGTCACGAACTTTGGGTCATACTAAAGATGTTTCTTATTTACAGTATGCTTTTATCTCTTACCACTTTCGAGCTACAGCCTTTTGAAATCTTGATATCAAAATTAAATATTTTCTTAAAAAAACTGTGGCGCCTAAAGGGTTAAAGGGGCTCTATGTAAGATTTTTTCTTTAAAACTTCCCACTTTAGCGTATATAATGGTGTGCACTTTATCCCGATGTGAAGAATAAGGCTCTTTATGTCTTCATTGTTTGCTTGTATAAGCCTGTGAAGTCATTTCTCTGTGAAGAATTTGGGCCGAATTTTTCGCGAAATCTCAACGGAAGTGACGTCAATTACTACGTAATGCGTGCACCCCCTTGCTCTGTTTATACCTGACAACAGCATGCTGCTTCCGTGAGTAAACGACCGGCTAGCTCAGCCCAAACACCCACACAAACTCAGCAAAAACATAAAAACACTAAGATAGTTTTATCTGCTGAAGCCCGTTAAGCTAAAAGAGAGCGTGACTGACACAGGGGGAAATCGAGGATAAATATCAGTGGAGCATTTGAGAAATGGAGGGAGCTCCGCTCGGCGCTCGGGATAAATACCGATCCAGAGATGGCCTTCTTTCTGTTGAAAAGGTAAGGCATCGCTCCGGACCATGAAATACAATGTAGTGTTTTATGTTGTATAAACCATATGCTACATCACGTTAGCTTGCTAACGAAGATGCTATCCAAACAACGAGAATGTCACATTGCTCATTTAGTGTTTTCCGTATAATACTGCATTTTTTCTTGCTTCCTGGCACTGGACTCAACTTACTGAGTTTATTTTTTGATACTTAGTTTGTAAAATATGTTCAACACATAATGTCAGCTATCTGATATCCACGGTGGAGGCACCATTATCAGAGCTAAGCAATGTTTGCCCTGTTGCTTCTGCTCTAAAATGCGTCCCATTCAATACACATTACACATTACACACGTAAAAAGACAATAAAATTGGTCAATGCTGCACTAAGAGCAAAGTTGTTCATTCATAGAAATGGTTGCCCTTTTTTAACCGCCTCATATAAACCGATATTTAATTTTGTGCTGTGTCCGCACTAGAGGTTCAAATATACTTTTATTCATTTTGATTTTTAGTTCCTGGAACTTTTAAGTGTTACTTCACTTACCTCCTCTGTATACGTGATGCCGGTAAATCACCTTGGTCCAGGTGTGTATCAGCTGATAAACCGGAGGCTCGTTAATGAGCAAGGAGCACGCCGTCGTGGACGAGCAACACAATGTTGTTGTAGTTTGCCTAATGGCCGTCGCTACACTGATATTTTTCTAAATCTTGCATAGAGCCCCTTTAACTAAATGGAAAAATGAACATTAAAAAACAAATCCCCATGATTATAAGCACCTATCATGATATTTTACGAATTTGAAAACAAAGTACAGTGCTTAACAAATTTATTAGACCACCTGTCATATTTGTCTCAGAGCCCATCCAACATCATGAAGTGCTTTAATGCGGACACTTTCATTTTCAGTGAGCTCCCCACGTTTTACCATTTTGAACAGGAATGAGGAATTTCAAACTGAATTCACCCAAATTTGAGCCGGCTCACTGGGCTTCTCTGAGAAGTCAGAAATGAATCAAGCATGGCATTCAACCACTGAAACCCATTTTTCTCTTCAGGAATGACAGTAAATAACTATAATTTGACATATTAATCAAGAAATATTAATGTGCTTTACTATTTTTTCAGTTTTTTTTGTAAATCAGTAAATGTGAAAATTAATGGATAACAATAATAATGATATTTTAGCATTGAAAATATCATTTGGGTTAAAGAGCTTCTACATATTGGTGTATTAACCATTGCAGAAAGATAAAAAAGGATTTTGGTAATTACTAATGCTGTTAATTTAGGGCAGCTGTGGCAGAAACCTTACTTTAGTTTGGGTTAGGGTGGTCTAATAAATTTGTTCAGCACTGTATGTGATGTGTATTTTACTTTAAAATTTGACCCCATGTCCCATCTGTTAACATAGAGGAGGCGGAGCTTGTCTTTACTCCCTGCTGCTGTTGTTACGTCCATCTTAATATACAGTCAATGTAAAGCAAACAAAGCAGCACCTAGAAATATAGTTCGTAGATTTATTCAAAAGCAAACACACCGGATCCACACTCCTGGGGCTTTATTATTGCTTTAAAGTCATGCAAACTTTAGACACAACTCCATATCTCTGCAGATGAACAGAGAACAGTGTCTAAAAGGGTGTGAGCGGAGCAGACAGGCTGCTAGAAAAGAGGCAGATCCCACTAGTGCGTGCAGACAGGCTAAGATAAAACTGTTAATGAATCACACAAACTACAGCATAACATTGCAATGATAGGCTACTTGTGAACTGCTGCTCATTAGGGCTGATTTTTTCTTTGAATTTGGCTCGCGCTGCAAAGCGCATGCGCAGTGCGGCGCGTGCTGCTGCCTTCAGTCAGTGGAGCAGCTGTCCAGGGTTTGGAATTCCAACATGGCAGAGGCTGTGGTCAGTCTTCCCCTCACTAACTTGGAATGGTTTCAAATCGCGAGCAGCCACGCTTAACCTCTCCAGCCCGTACCAGCCGCTCACGTGCACACTTTTAACGGATCGATGGTGCTATAAAGCGTGACGCTGCCCTGTCACCTCCACAGGTAAGTCTTCTTATTGTGTCTATCAGTGATGTTGACAATTAGAAAGAGAAACGGAGCAGGGCTGTAACGTTACGCACGCGGAGAGGCAGAGAAGGAGAGAGGCTGTGTCGCGCGTCACGGAGCTGCATTATTCCGCATTTTCCGGTCTTAAACCACTTGTCATCGCTTTGTGGAAGACTGAATAAACGCTAGCAAGTTCTGGGGGGTGTTTGCATACTGGAGTGGGACCTGTTTCTTAAATAACTTTGCAGCTACGGGAAGTTTTTTGCATGCCAGTCTGAATAAAACTTGCCGCGATATCCGCAGGCGGGAGGCTAATAGATGGCTTGTCATTGCGCTCTTAGTGGGACAACTGCTGGCAAGTAATCTATTTTAAAAGTAAAGGGAGGGTGTGGAGGGGGGGCATCACGCTGCTTTAGCCTCTTCCTCTAATAGGCGGCGTGAAGAATGTGTATTTTATGTCATCCACAGTCTCTCACACGCTTCCTATCCTCTCGTTCCAACTCGCGCAAGAAGTGACAGGCTGCAGCCGTGTGTGTGTCTCCATCCACGGCTGCTTTTCTCTTTCTTTCTTCCATTTTTTAAGTCCTTCCTCCCGCATGTGGGTTTTTTTTTTCTTTAATTAAACGTCCTAAATGAGCAGCCGAGGACAGAAAGAAAGGAAGGAAGCGTGCGTTTTTGAAACTTGTGAAATCCGATAGCAGAGGAGAAAAAGTGCCTGTAATGAGAAGCAACCTTTGGAATTCCTCCTCGTGAAAATTCCGATTCTGCCTTTTTTTCCCCCTCTCCTCTTGTTTTTAGGCTTGAAGACATGATCACTAGCACCAGTATTTATGGTACGTTCATTTTGGTATTCTCTCTTATATTATTCTTTATTTCATGAATATAGGCTGTTACTGCAGTCCTGTATGGTGTGTGTGTGTGTGAGTGTGTGTGTGGGAGTGTGTTTTTGCATGTTTGACTCAAAAAGTTAAATTATTATGTGCTGTAGTAATAAATGTCATATTGTTTAGACAGGGGGGCATCATACCATTAATAACACATAAGAGGCATTATAAGTCAGGTGGAATTATTTATGTTCTCTAATATTACTTACATTTATTTTTTCAAAATTGCACTATTTTTTATATATTTGCACGCTAAATGCAATGGCTGTGATTGGCTTAAAGCAAGCTCATTTAAAATATGAATTTTGCAGAAATATTCTTATATTATGCATTCATTTAAATTCAGTAATTGGCACTAAAATAAGCACCAGCTTTTAACCCCTTAAAACCTGTTGTATCATATTTGATACATACTTTTATGATACCTCTATCTGATCAAAAAGCTACTAAAAAAATTCTGAGTTAAATCTGATACATGATAAAAATGCCCTCAAGTGGATTATCAGTTACCAAAAACACCAAATGAGATACAAAAAATTATAAATGTTAAATTTGATGGAAATTTTGATTTTTTGGGATTTCAGTAGAAAGTGAAACAAACATTTCAGTTCCAAAAAATGAGAATTTTCTGGCTTTAATTTGTGTATTCAGGCTTTAAAGGGTTAAAATGAGTTTTATTTTGAAATTTGAGACAAGGTTTCAAGATTCAAGAAGCTTTATTGTCATACTAGCACACATTTACACATGGATAGCAGGAAATGTCACCCTCAAGGTCCTGTTCTTAAGCCCAATAAATATCTAAGAAAACAATATATACACATAGGATAAAACTAAGAAAGTATATACAAATAGCATAAAAGGACCATAAATATAAAAATATAAACATAGTTTAAGATCATAATCTCCTGCAGAAGTTTAAAAAAATATATGGCTTTATAATTTCTAACCAGCTATACTTTTAATTCAGCAGCGCATTGATGAACATTTGTGAATATTAACATCTGATTGCAGTTTTTAAAAAATAATATTCTATTGAAAATAGTCGCTCTTTAGGAAATCTTGCACCTGACCTTGTACGGTATGCTCCTTTAATGTATATCTCGCACTCTATAACTGCCATCTAAAGTGAAATTAACCCTCTTTCTACCACAGAAGCAGCTTTTAATCCTAAAAAAACAGACAGACATCAGGACACAAAGTCATCAGAAGTCACAAGTTCTGTTCCACCACCCCTCTCTCTATTCCAACAAACACTTTGCCCTCAGTAAACCTTTCCAACCTGCACACAACAATTTACTTAATTGTGTCCACACATTTCATTTGCATGTTTTTGCTTGGAGAGGAAATTAACATCATCAGCAGTGAGCTGAAGTATGTTTTCATTCCTCTTGAAAAACTAACAGCATGGCAGCATCCGTCACTCAGCGGAGGAGAAAAAAAATGTACATTACACTCACGTTCATTATGTTGGAGTGTTTGCTTGTAATGTGTTTTTGTAAAGTGGGGAGTAAATGTGTTAGTTAGCCCTCCCTTATGCATGTGTGGCTATTTTTGTCAGAAAAGAACTTTAATGGAGTCAGAGGAATTTTTGTTTTTATCTGCAGGGTTCATGATTGTGCAGAAAAAGTGATTGTGCAAGGCAAATTTAAAAATGAGTTGTAAAAGTCACTTTATTTTGAAAAACTACAAAAATCTGCCTGATCTTTTATCTGAATATCCTAATTATGAAATCCGCCTCACAGGGAGTCCATGTGTGCTCTCCTGCAGCGTGAGGTGATTCTTGCAGGTCCTTATTTAACCCCGCACACCTCCGCTGTGCATGGAAAAGCAGCTGACAGCTCTGTTTATTCCTGATAGGAGAGCACTTATGATAGCTATCTAAGCTGTCGCCTGACGCGAAAATCTCGCCGCCCGATTTGACAACAGATGCTGACCCCGCCTGTTTTCATCACCCCCTCTTTGCCGAGTGTCACACATGTTCACACTTTTAAGAGTGCTTGTAAATAATGACAAGAAGTTGTGTGATGAAAACTAAATAATTGCACACTTTTTTTTCTAGAGAAGTGCTGAGGAATTGAAGCAAGACGGCGCAGTTTATTTTTAAATAATAGTCAAACTTAGAAGCTTTAAATTCTACAGAAAATTGTATTTTTGGTGCACCAGAAAAATGAAATCATGCTCCAGAAATATTGCCAGTGTTTCCCCCAGTTGCAGCTTCTTTTATTCCTATATTTCTTGCCTAATATTTCTTGCTTTTTCTGTTTATTTTGCTGGGAAGGCATGCAGCAGCTTTAAGTGACGTGTTCATAACCTGAGGAGTGATCGCTAAAATTGACAGCCTGACTTTACATCATTCCTACAGGGAGGATGTGTGTTCGACAGGCCCCGGCTCTCTCCATATATGTGCTCTAATCATGACAATTAAAGGCAGCTCCTGAACACCCTGAGCCGCCTCTGTGTACACACCCCCTGGGATGTCTGCGGCGCTGCTGTAAATTGATGAAATACTCATCTTTACTGATGGATCAATTTGTCTGCAAACTACAAGAAAAAAAAAACATCTTCGAGTGTGCTGCTAGGATCAGGGAGGGATTGTCATCTTTGAGCAAATATGTTAAGTGGTGTCTTTTATTTGTCATATAAAAAAGCCAGGGAGGCCCCAGTGGAGGTAAAAGACGCTAGCATGAGTGACAAAGAAAGCCCTCTAAGTATTCTACGGTGTTCCCCCCCTTGTCTGTTGGTCTTGTATTCACATCTCTGCCGTTTCCCTCATGGCAGCCTTGCTGTGTGTTTTCTCTTCTCTGCACTGATCTAAGTTGGACTGCATTAGAAAGTGGAGGCAGCTGTCTGTTGCTATACTGAGGGACGTGTTTGCTCTACTGCAAAGATGAAGGACCATGAATCCTTGACATCCTCCCTTTTTCTCCCCCCCTCCTCCTCCTCCTCCTCCTCCTCCTACCATCTCATTTAGACACAGCGACTGTCTGCTCAGACTTGTTTTTTTTTTCTTCTTCTTCTCTTTCCTCTGAGTGACAGCATATGGCATGGACATTTTCTAAAATGCATGTGCCTACCACTGGCTGCTTGTACTTACCCTTCACATGTCTGCTAGGTACAGGCCCACCATGTTATCTCAAACCAAATAGCTCAGCTTCCTTTGCAGCATTTGTCTAAAACTGTGCATGCATGTGCAATCTTTATAAAGAAACATATCCTTCACATGCATCCTATAATGTTATAATGAGACATACATTAATGCACAAGGGGCTTAAAGAGCTTATAGGCTCCCCTTAATGACTGATTAGAACAGCAGCACGTTCATAAGTCATGTTTTATGGCAGCTTTATTCAGGCCAAAAGCGTGTCATTTACACTGTGTTGCGTTCAAACTCTCCTCCTCCTTTTTTCCAACATGCAGGCTTTTGTTTCATGCGAGGTGTCTCTGCGCTCATAAGGAGACGAAGGCAGCGCAGAGCCTGTGGGGGATTGGCTAGAATAGACAATCCCCAGGTGTACTAAACTAGGTTTAGCACTAAGGCTTTTAATCTGGACTTGTAGGGAGATTCATGTGCATTCATAGATTTGCCTCAGTAATTATCATACCCCCAGTGGCAAGCCGAGGAGAGAGACGTTTGCCTAAATCACTGATGTCCTCATTACACTGTTTACATTTTAATTAGACATGCTAAAGTCTGGATTGTTTTTCTAAGTGGACGAAAAGATGCGGATCTGTTGCTATGTTTAGTTTTAGGAAGGAGACACGATGCTTGGATTGCTGCCTGGCTGTAAACTGACATCTCTCGCCTTGTTTATAACCGTCTTTATAATGAATTATAGTCCTATTTGTAGGCTGCTGTAATTGGAGATAAAAAATATTAAGGCATGTTAAAAAAAATCCACCTTGACTAAATTATTTACAGCTTCTTTCATAGTGAATAATACTCCCTCCTTCAAGGACTTAAATAAACAAAATCCACAATCCCATCACTTTTTCAGAATACTTTGAGGTGTCATTGTGTGCCTGAGTCTTGTTGCTTATCATTGAATAACCTTGGTGTAGAGGTGTTTTTTCCCTGTCCTCCTTCCAAGGTGTTTTTTTTATTGCATGCTGTTGGGGAGTTTTCATATTGTGAGAAAGGCAGCGAGTCCTACAGAAGAGAGAAATCAGGGCTAGGGTTATTTAAAACAAGGTGTTTTCATGTGGCAATCAAGGCTGAGATTGGAGATCTTTTTCAGCTTTAAAGCAGGGGTGTCAAACTCAAGGCCCGGGGGCCAAATCTGGGTTGTGGCTTAGTTGTAACCGGCCCGCAGGATCATATCCTACTGGCCCACCAGTATGAGGTCTGCAGATTTCCTCCAGTATAGAAATGAAATTTATCCTTGATGATTGAAAATATCCTTGTTTAGTCAGAAAAATCTGAAAACATGAAGGGTAAAAAGATATATTTAGACAAAAAGTAAGGAATGTGCGAAAAGACATTAATTTATGTTTATTTTGCATCTCATAATTATGACTTAAACTCATAGTTTTGATTTTTGGTTTCATACTTTGATCTTTCAGATTCACAGTTTTAAATAATAACTCATATTTTCACTTTAAAATGCATGATTTCAAATTTCCAACCATCTAAATTCATGAGTTTAAATTTTATCTCATATTTTTACCTTTAAAACTTAGTATTCCATAATTTTACCCAATAAATTCATGATTTTAAAATTTTATTTCTTTTTTTGACTGTTTAGATTGACAATTTTAATTTATACTTTGACCTTTTAAACTCATAACCTTGACTTTTATTCCCACATTTTGAAATTTTACAATCATAATTTAAAATTGTATCTCATATTTGTACCTTTAAAACTCAGTATTCCATAATTTTACCCATTAAATTCATGATTTTGACATTTTATTTCTTTTTTTGACCGTTTAGATTCACAGTTTGAATTTATATTTTGACCTTTGAACTCCTACATTTGACTTTTAATCCCTTATTTTGACCTTTTAGACTCATAATTGAAAAATGTATCTCATATTTTGTCCTTTAAATTCATGATTTTGACGTTTATAACAAATTTTGACCTTTTAAACTTGTGATTTCAAATTATATTTCATATTTTGACCTTTTAAACTCCTAATCTTGATTTTTAATCCCACATTTTGAAATTTTACAATCATAGTTTAAAATTTTATCTCATATTTATACCTTTTGCTCAGTGGTTCTCAACTGGTCTAGCCTCAGGACCCACCAGTTTCTCCATTGACAAATCGGGAGCCAAAATAAAATTTTAAAAAGTTTATCTAATAAATATTTTTGCAGTTTCAATATTGGATAGTACAAAAGAATATTAGGGCCACTAAAAAAATTTAGAAATATATATACATATATATATATATATATATAGTGAGATTAAAGTCAGACTTTTGACTTTTTTCTCAGAAAAAAAAAAAATTGTCCCAAAAATGTTTTTTTCCATTGGCCGTGATCCTCTTCTGTAGGATAGAACAAGATAAATTACTGCAAAAAAAGGAGACATATAAACATGTTTAACACCCCACTTCCCCATGAATACATGTGTTTTTTTTAATTTCAAAAGATTTTCAGAAATTGCCTCAATATCATTGGAGTTGCAAAGTAATTTTTCCCAGAACAGAAGACAAATTTGCTGAAACACTGAGAAAACATTTACCCATTATTATGATAAAACACAGTGAAATAACATGCATAGATGCATGTCCAGCGTTACTTCTCGCACCATTTGCCACAATTTTTTTGCGACCCACTGGAAACAGCTCTGCGACCCACTTTTGGGTCCCGACCCACCAGTTGAGAACCATTGCTTTAGTTCATGGTTTCAAATTGTATTTCATATTTTGACCTTTAAAACTTAAGATTACCTACTTTGACCTTTTTCACTGTCTGTCTCATATATTTTCCTTTAAAGTATATTTTGACTTTAAATCTCAGATTTTGAGCCTCATTTTGACTGTTTTTAATCTCCACATCATTTATCATCACCCATAATTCATTAGTGGTGAAAATGAGGCTTACGGTTTATGGTTTAATGTTGATCTTGTTGGGCTCTCAGGTACTCAGAATCTGGCCCCTGCTGTGATTGAGTTTGACATCTCTGCTTTAAATAAATGTTTGATATGTAGTGGATTCTTAAATTTCGCCTCATCGGCGTGACCTCTAAATTATGAGCGTCTGATCCAAGGATTTTTGATTCTGCAGAAAAAGGAGCCAAATTTTATAAGAGACAAAATCTGAAAGCATAAGAGCAAAATTCAGAGCTTTTATTTTGACATAATGGGACGGTTTAATAGGGTTATAATTCATGCACTGATTCAACTCAAGAATAGGAAGGATCTGCTTGAACATGAAAGTCCATTGTCCCATACATTACATGCCATTCTAATCGACTTAAATTGATATTTGAGACAATTAGCTCAAACAGTGATCACACGAGATGCTTTTTTTCCAACGCAGTGATTCATTCATCCTCAGCGGAGTCGGGGGTTTGCTGGCAGGTTGGCGCAGCGCCAGGTGCTAGCATAGGGGGGCTTGAGTGCCAGGGATGAGAGAGAGCGAGAGAGAGAGAGGGAGAGAGAGGGAGAAAGGGTGGGCTGAGGTCTGATGCCTGATGGTGTGGAGAGTGGAGGATGGGGGGTGGAGGGGTGCTGCCGTGGAGGTTTAAGGTGTCAGGCTGCAGCGGCGCAGCAGGAGTCTGCAGTGACACTGAGCGGAGCAGCATGTGCAGAAGTGAGGGATTGGACATTTGGGGGTTAGCCAGGGATGTTAAATTGTTGTTTTAGTGACTGGCTTATTAAGGTGGAAAATGCTGCGTTAGTTAAGGGCACACACAACAAACAAGCTTTTGTTTTCCTCCAGGCAGCTGCAGCCGAGGTAAACCTGTGAGCTATTTGGAGAATTTTCAAAATGCAAAACAAAAGGAGTATTTTCTTCTGATTTCAGCCGGATTATCACATGTAGACAATTTAAATTCATAAAGCACTTCTCCCCCCTCTCTCTCTCTCTCTCTCTCTCTTTCCAACAACTGGAGTCTCACTTGTTGTAAGTGAATAGTCACTAGAAGCCTCGCTGCCTGGCGGGTGGCCTATTTGACAGTCCCTCTAAGAGTCCACACGGAATTAGATTAATTTAAATCAGAAAAATAAAGAGTGCAAGGAAAAAAAAAAGAGTGCTCAAGAGTTCAGCGTCATCGCAGAGCTTTATGAGGGCTGACACTTCTTTTGTGTTCATTATCAGGAAATCACCTCGGGGAGTCGTGTTGACTTTGCATGCTCTAAAATAGCTGGAACAGTGGACTGCCCCGCGCTCGCTCGCTTGTTCACTTCCACTTGAAAGTATCTGGGGAAGAAAGGTGGAAATACCAGACTGAGGGTTTTTAAACGCTGAGAGAAGATAAACAGTCTAAACTCCTACTTCTGTAAGAGGAATCATCCAGTCTGTCCTGTTGCTCTGCACCGGCCTCGGCTCTTTGTTGCTTGTTAGCACCACCGTTTCTTTCCCATAATTCCTATCACTCCTTACTGTGCTGGGGAATGGTGCAAAGGCAAAAACAATCAGGGCAGTCAAACTCAATCACAGCAGGGGCCGGATTCTGGATTTAGGTCTAACCTGAGAGCCTAAAAGGGTCAACATTTCACAAGTAATAAAATATGAAAAAACAAAACTGATGATAAATCATTTGGATATTCAAAAAAGTAAAAATGTTATATGTTTAAAGGCTCAAAGCTGAGATTAAAAAAATCCAATTTATTAGTTCAAAAGATCAAATATTAAAAATAGAAAAATGTTTTAAAAGAGCAAATATATGAGGATAAACTTAAAATCATACGTTTGAAAGGTCAAAATATGAGATTAAATTTGAAATCATGAGTTCAATAGTCAAAACATTTTTAAGATTTTAAATTGTGAGTCTGATAGGTCAAAATGTGGGATTAAAAAGCCAAAATTACAATTAAAAAGTTTAAACATGACTTAAATTTAAAATTGGGAGTCTAAAAGGTCAAAATAAAATATAAAAAGTAAAAAATTATAAATTTAAAATGTCAAAATATGAGAAAAAAATTGAAATCATGGGTTTAAAAGTCAAAATATTGGATTAAAAAGCCAAAGTAAGGAGTTGAAAATGTCAATTTATCAACTAGCATTCAAAATGATGACTTAAAAAGGTACAAATATTAGTTCAATTTATAATTGGGAGTCTAAAAGGTTAAATTATGATATAAAAAGTAAAATATATTAATTTAAAATGTCAAAATATGAGAAAAATTGAAATCATGAGTTTAAAAGTCAAAATATGGGATTAAAAAGCCAAAATTAGGAGTTGAAAAGATCAAAATATGACCTAAAATTTAAAATTGGGAATCAAAATGATAAAAACGCGATATATCAAGTCCGAATTCTGAGTTGAAAAGGTCAAAGTATGAAATGAAAAGTCAAAATCATAAGTTTGAGTCGTAATCTTGAGATGCAAAATTGAAAATATGAAATAAAAGCACAAATTTATTTCTTTCCCCACATTCTTGACTTTTTAGGAAATCTGTCTTTCTCTTTATTTTTCAGATTTTTATGGATTAACAAGGATGTTAACAAGGATAATCAAGTTGAATTTTACATTTTTATACTGGAGGAAATCTGCAGACCTCACACTGGTGGGCCAGTTAGAAAACAAAAACAATATGATCTTGTGTAATGTTCCGCGGGCCGGATTTGGCCCCTGGGCCTTGGGTTTGACACCCCTGTTTTACACCATACTTTTAATGATGATGCAGGTTCTGTTATTTTATTTATCCACAGCACTGAAAAGCACTAAACCTTTGAGAAATGTCGGATTTTATTTAGTTTTTTGAGGTGGCTTTCATGCCTTTATTTTACAAGGTGGCTGCTGTAGTTTCTTTTATTCTGTCCTGTAGTTACATGCTCACTAATCATTGCTGCAGATGGGAAGGGTCATGCATTCAGGGTTCTTAGCATGGCTAAATTACAGCTCATGTTTGATACTGGAATCAGAATACAAATCAAAGTAGAGACTAAATATGGACAAACAGTAAAATAAAGATTTAAGGTGAAGCATCCTGGAACTCTTAGGCTGTGCGCTACTACAATGCTTAATACCCAGTTCTGATTTTTCTGCTCTCATCTTTCTTTTGCGTAGCCTGTTATCAGACTCTCCCATTCACTTCAGTGGATTCTCATGAAAGCGGTGTAAAACAGGGAGAATTATGCTGTTCAAGCGGTTGTGAAAAGATCTCATTCCACTTTGTCCTGCAGTGTGAATGCATTCTAATGTAAAGCTTAGATAGAGTCAGGAACAAGGCTGGGGTGCACCGGTCTAACCAAGCCTATGTGCAGCAGCTGATCCAACCCAGTCTCATCAGTTTGCGTGCAAACAACACGACATTGCACTCTCAAAAAGTGTGCAATGCATGTGCAAAACTCCCAATTTTGCATGCAGTTGACTCTCATATTTAGGGCTGAGCAATTAATTGCAAAATTGCTGCTGTAATCTTCAAATCACAGAGGGTGAAATGTTTCTTTTACCCAAAATTTGTGTCAAAAGTCCAGTTTAAAACTTTTTTTGCAGCAGAGCATCATGCATTTCATTTCATGCAATCATTCTAGTGGCATATGTTTAGAATAGTGTACCAAAAAATCCTGTTTTCTTTGTTTTTGTATGCTTTTCTTGTTGAATTATATAAAATGATCATTCCCTTTAATACAACAGTTTATATCTAATTTGCAAAATGAGTCAAAATCATCACAATTAGATATTTTTTTCAAAATTGTTCAGCCCCAGTTTAATCTAATATTGTGTTGGTTATAGTGTAGAAAGAATGAGAAAATACATGAGATGGGGAACTTAAGAAAAATCATGTATTAAATCCCAATCATAATATTTGGTAAAGAAAATCACATTTAGATTATTGTCTTAAATCGTTCAGCACTATGCATACTCCTCACATCTATTCTAATGGACAGCAGACGCCCTCCAACCCAAACTCACAGGATCGAAATCCTCATCCAAGCGCTGTTCGGTGCATGCCGTCCCCTACTCTCCCTCCTATATATCCTGCAATAGAGGCAAAAACCCCAAATAATCTTCACAAAAATAAGTATCAGACGTCCAAGTCAAACCTAAGCTGACGGCTTTGAGGACTACAGCCTCTGTGCGTTAGTTAAGCCACAAAACCACGAGGCTATCCAGGTCATATCTGAAAACAACAGTCTAAATCCTGCCATCACATTGGCAACCAATTTGTACAATGTGGGCAATAACCGAGAGTTTGCATGGAATTACAAAGAAGACATTGGGCGCCTAGGAGTTCTTTTATTGCTCCTCTGGTATTATTCCAGGTATTAATATCTGCAGATTTACACTGGATTCATAGCAAAGTTGAGGATTTGTTACTGTAGCAGTCCTGAAATCCAAGCAATCTAAAACTTTGATTTGATGAAAATTAAAGCTGTCAGCATTTCTGTATTAATCATTATTGATTAAGGTCCATAATTAATGTATTTATCTAATTGCATGTTTTTTGTCCCTTGCAGCACTTTGTTTAAACCACAGCCACAGTGATGTTAAATAACTCCATCGCTGCTCTTTAATTTCTTATTTCATTTTTAAAACCTCACAGACAGCTCAGTGGACCAATCAGAAGTCACCTAAACAAAGTTTTCCCTCATGGTGAAGTTCATGCCGTTATCTTGATTTACCAGACATTTCTTATTTATTTATTTATTTATTTATTTGACAATAATTCTGTATTTAGGGAAAGGTTGAGGGAATTTAACAAAGCAAAAAAGGTCCACAGTGAAATATGCTAGTACGAGCTCTTCTTAAGAGTTCTTTCTTTCACAATATTCTCATTTTCTGTCTTTATTATTTGAATCTTTTCACTCAATAACTACAAACAGTCTTTACAGAGGATGTGTAGTCATTTACATTTGAATGCAGAGCTCAACAAATGTCCTTCTTCCACCGAGTAAGACCGCAGAGAAGAAACGATGAGTGTTCAAGAAAATACAGAATATAGAGGACTGCATGTCTGCATCATAGCAGCGCTCATACAGAGGATTCATTTATGGGGTTAACATCAGGTAACATCTGGAAAAGTGTCATACTTTAACCCACGTTGACTGTAGCTGTGGAAATCTGTGCATTTGTAAACAAAGTGAGAAAGTAAATTTTTGTATATCATAGACGTCAAATCCTCCCACTCCTCAGTCGTGGTGGAGTCAGGGTGCAGCCAGTGATGGGTTTATTAATATGACTATGTAAATATGTCTAGGTTGTTATGTTGTTATTAACAATAATGTTTGAATGTTTAATGTCTAGGCTAGACCAGTTGTTTAAAAGTTGTTTTTTTTAATGCAGTTTTTAATAGTTTTATGTTTAAACTTGGGCTGAATGATTTGGGAAAATAATCTGAATGTGATTTTTTTCTCTAAGTATTGCCATTGCGGTTTGATATGTGGTTATTAAGTTCCTTATATAAAATATATAATTGTGATGATTTTGGCTTGAATTGCAAATTGGATAGAAATTGATTTATTAAAGGGAGTCAAAATTTTATGTCATTCTCTTATTAACCCCTTAAAGCCTGAAAACACAAATAATAGCCAGAAAATTCTAATTTTTTGAAACTTAAACGTTCATTTAACTTTATACTGAAAATTAAAATATCATCATTTCCATAAAATTTCACAAATATATTTTTAGTATCTCATTTCATTCATTAGGTGTTTTTGGTAACTGATAATCCACTTGAGGGCATTTTATATCAGATTGCATTCAGAAGTTTTTTGAGTAATTTATTGAGCATATTGGTTAGATAAAGGTATCATAAAAGTATGTATCAAATATGCAACAACTGGCATTAAGGGGTTAAGTAAGAAAAACGTACAAAAAAGTAGGATTTTTGTAGACTATTCTGAAAAACTGCCTGTGGATGATTGCATAATATGTAATGCATAACATCTTTGCTGCAAAATAAAGATGTAAACTGGTATTTTGAAACAAATTTAAGGTTAAAGAAATATTGCATCTTCCGTGATTTAATCTAAGTTTTGATTAATTACCCAGCCCTAGTCTAAACTGAATTTGGATTTCATTTTTGATGTCTGTATCGCCTAAATTTTTTTTAAAATATTGGCATATCGGGTGAAAGCAAAAATCCAATATTTTGCATCCCTAAAAAGTAGGTGTGTATTCAGACAGGAAGTGAGACAACCCTAGTTATGACAGTAAAAAAATCAAAATAAAACAAAAACAGGGACGATTAATCCCAATTAAAAAATCTTAACTGTTTAGAGCAGTTTAGATTCAACATCACTACACCTGTGTGTATACCAAAGCAGCAAAAATGCTTCTTTGTGTATTTATTTTGTTTTAATAGCCTCCACCACACTGTGTTAATGTTACAGAAGCACCGGCGTCCTCCTAGTATTGAATGTTTCCATATTTCTGCAGCTATAACTGGACTCTCCGTCCCTGTCTCGCTGTTGCTTCTGGTTAAAAACTCGAGTTAACGTGTGGTAAAAGTTTGATTCTTTCCAGGATCACTGAAACAACAGAGAGTGTATGATTTAAAAACACATAATATTAGAAAGTATTCAAATATCAGCAGTCTTAATCTGAAATTGTAAAAAGTGTTGTTTTTCTCAGTGGTTGCTGCTGCCAGCTTTTCTGGCCCTCGGTTCATTTTTGTCCTGAGGTGAAATCAACAACTAAAAGTTGACTTTTTTTATTCTAATGCTCTCCTTATTTAAAGGGAGCTGCATGAAGTCATTGCTGGCATTATTAGGCCTGCTCTCAGTTTACAGCAGCATTTGTATACTGTACAGAACAATAGCGGATTCATTTACTGGGAGCGTGATGTTCCTGACTGCTCTGCCTCTCCCACATCTTTAAATGGATCCCATGAGTCTCCAGCTCTGTTGTTTCCATTATTCATTTTTCCAAACTTCCATGTAGCATGTAGAGGCTAGAGGGGTGAAAAATTATTTTGCGTCTGGAAAAAAAAAAGGAGAGAAAAAAAAGTGATGTAGAGCAAAGTCACTGCTTTATGCAAAGTGTGCCATGCCTTGGGAGCCTGTGAGTGTACTGTAGGAGTGAGGGATGGACTCCGTGTGTGTGTGTGTGCACTCGGTGTGTCGCTGTCAGTCTGTCAGCTTAGGCCCCTAATGTGGCTCCCTAGAGGTACCTGGGGGAGACCCATCTAGCACCCAGTCAGCCTCTGCTGGCGGCCAAGTGGTGACAACGGGTTCCCACAGAGAGAGGAAGTGTCATAGTATGTATGTAAACTAGTGACAGATGACTGGAGACATGTGGCCTGTAGACACCCAGGCCTGAAAGTAAAGCAGTTTCTGCCTCTTCTACTTCCTTTTTTCCCCGTCTTTCCTTTGAGACTTCACAGAGCGAGCATCAGGCTGCAGAATACATTGACAACAAGTCAAAGATGTGAATAAAACGGATGCAAATCATTTGGCATGAAAAGACAAATGCTATGCAAGAAAGGTTTTATTTGCCCTTTGAAAGAGGCTGCAGCAAAGGAGTGAGGTTTTTTTAGTGTGCAGAGCTTCAGGCAGCTTTTCTAGGCCACAGGTCATGTGGGTCAGTGTTACACTCCCTGCAGCCTCACTTCAACCCTCGGTCTGGAAATAGAACATGCAACGTCACCCAGCCAGGAGGGAGGTGGATTCCAGACCTCAGTGGCCACGGGGCTGCACATGTGGAATCTGCTCGTGTAGTTGACCCCAAATGTTTGAAACCCAGAATGCTCCCAGAAGGATTTTTTTTCATGCATACCCAAATGAGCGAGGCCGAACGAAGCGCCATGTACAAAGTGAAAGCAGCATACTTAAGACTCCTCACTGTCGGGCTATGAGCGATTCACCGAGGGACTTTGCTGTAGCCAGAGGCGGATTTATTAAACAGTATGCACATAACCTGTAAGAGAAGATAAACATAACAAATAAACAGAGCAGTTCTTTTTTTATTGCATATTTCAGCCAGCAGCAGGCCGTTCGCCTGATTCTCTCTTTCATTGAAACGGACGGACGGTTGGCACATGCACCGTACACGTTCGACCCAAATGTAGAGAAGAATCAAGCAAGATTTTGTTTTTCAAATGTCATCCAAGCCTTGCAAACATCAACCACAGAGCACTCCCTCGATTAGTTTGCAGCTTCTTTTAGAGCTGTGGCTGAAATTCAGTCAGTAATGGATATAATTGAGTTTGTTTTGCTGTAAAATGAGGCGTATGCAGACAACAAATAACATCATGCACACAAAATTAATCATTATTTTCAACTCATCCACGCTAATGAAGCTAGCAAGACAATGAGGGAATCAATAGCCTGACAGGAGTCAGGAGAAGGTCAAACACCGACTTCAATGAAGGCGCATCATGCCGCTCAGTGTGGACATTAAGCTGCCTGGTATATCTGCATAGACGAGTCAAAGGCAAAAATATTTCTCTTCTATTAAACTCGTTCAGTTACGCACATTTAGTCACTTTATCAGCTTTTGAATGCTGTGCAGAGAAAAGCTGGATTCAGCTTTTTTATGTTCTCTTTGAATGTTTAAATTTCTGCAGAGTGGTTTAGGGTTCATGATGTGACCAGTGTTTAAGTCAATGTATTTATACAGCTCTGTAAAGCAGTGGTCTCAACCTTGGGGTCGGGATCCCCTTGGGGGTCATGAGACACTAACAGGGGGTCTCCAGATCCCCCCCCCCCCCAAAAACTAAGAATATTTTTTTAAATTCCACTGTTGCCACTTTAAACCAATTTATCAAAATCTTTACATGTTTTCATCATTTTTTCCACAAATTTTAACACATTTTTTTCCATTTTAACCCTTTTCAACCACTTTTTTCTGCCTTGTTTTGCCACTTCTAAACCAGTTCTTGCCACATAAGCCTAATATTGCCTCTGTTGATCCATTATTGCCACCATTTACTAGGACTGGGAAATTAATCAAAAATTAGATTAAATTGCAATATAGCCTGCTGCAATTTTCAAATCACAAAGGTGCAGTATTTCTTTTACCTGTAATTTGTGTCAAAATACCAGTTTTAAACTTTTTTTGTAGCAGAGATGTTATGCACGACATATGCAATCATTCAGGTTCCCCTTTTTTTAGAATAGTCTACAAAAAATCCTACCTTCTTCATTTTAGTAATTTTTCTTATTAACCCTTTAAATCCTAGCGCGTTGCCACCGACGCGCTGTTGAAGCACACTTTGCATGACCATAATTGCATGACTGTTTGTGTTGTCGGAAAAATTCAAACAGTTTCTGAAAGCTGAGAAACTGTGCTTCACAGCCAGCATGTGGTTATTACTGTAATTTCCCCTTTTCTCACCAAGATTCTAGCATAAAGTTCCCCTGGTTTTTGTGTTTTTTCATTTTAAACAGATAAAACACTTTTAACATGCAGTAAAATGTGTTTTATCCATGTTAATTATTTTTCTGTCATTGAGTTATGATTATAAGGGTTTTCTCTGTTTTTTAAACTTATTCGGTCGGGAGCTCCTCGTTTTAGCTGTCTACAGTCTCATCTACAAACCAGAAGTCCCAACATGTAGTAAAATGTACATAACTGCCATGTATTAAAAGTTCTAAGTATTGTGGAAAAATGGGCAAAAGCACATACTCACAGGACATTTTCTGGGCCTTTTATGGTTAAAATAAGAAAAGAGTCCAGAAACTCAGGTTTTAAAAGGTTAAATATAAGAATGTCAAAAACCCTGCAATGCAATAACCCATATCAAATTTGCAATAAGAGTCAAAATCAGCAGAATAAGGCATGTTTAAAGAATTGTTCAGCCCTTGTTTAGGAATAAAAGAAAGTTGTGGAATAATCGCATTTCAAATCGCAATTGCAATATTGGGGAAAAAAATTGCAATTAGATTATTTTCCAAAATCGTTCAGTCCTACTGTTAACCCAGTTGTACCAGTTTTATGCCAAGTTTTTCCCATTTTAACCAGATTTCCCTGTCTGATATGCCCATTTTTTTTTAAAGTTTGACCAATTTCTGTCAGTATCTGCCAATTTTTTCTCTCATGTAGCACTATTTTGCCAGTTTATATCGATTTTTCTTCCTGTTTCACCAGATTTCCACCTATTTTTGCCAATTTAAAGCCTTTTTAGCCAATTTTTAATTCCCTTTTACCACTATGCCCATTTTGCCTTTTTTTCTGTTATTTTTTGCCATTCTTATATAATTTTTGCCACTTCTAACCCATTTCTACTACTTTTGAGATCTAATTTCACCACCTTTTCAACCATTTTTGCCATTATTAAACCATTTTAACCCATTTTATTGTTATTATTTTTTTTAACAAAATATATTTACACTTTGAAGAAGGCTATATACTACACAAATGATTCAAAAAAGACATTTGTTTCATTGATGGTTATTTTTTCAGGTTAAATGTAAAATATGCATATCACCATGATTTTGTTGACCTCCATGGGCCCCCAGAAAGCTCTCCCCTTTATCCCCCCTTAAGGACGGTTCAACCACCTTCAGGTACAGTGGGGGTCTCTGGTCTCTGGCACATTTATTTTGGGGGTCGTGGGCTGAAAAGGTTGAGAACCACTGCTGTAAAGAATGAAAAGAACCCTGCAGAATAATGGTTTTCTACAGATCTGCCATATTTCTATTGTAGACAAAACTTCCAAACAAAATATCCACATTAAGGTAGCAGAAAATGGAAGCTGGTTGCAATAACAGAAATACAGATAATTTCTCACTGCAAATACTGCAAAGAAAATGAGTTAATATTCATGTCTAAAATGCAGAATGCTCATTTTTTTCTCTTTGGAAGAGCTCATAAATCAATATTTAGTGGAATAACCTTTAAGTTTTAATTACAACTGTCATGGCTTGGCATGCTCTCCACTCTCTTTCACATTGCTGTGCACAAAAATCAAGCTGCTTGGCTTTGTTTGATTCTTATCAGAAGATAAATCAGCTTTTTTAAGCACAATGAGTCGTACCTGTGTTGAAATTCAACAAACAAAAGGGAAGAATTGTTTCAATGCATGCAAGAGAGATGATTTAAAGAAGAAGATGAGTGTTTTTTTCTGGAGCTGTATTTATATAAGCTTTTAAACTAAAGAAAATCTTACTTTATTGCTTTATTGCTTGCTTTTTGAATGACTTGTAGTGTTATGAGTACATTTTAGGAGTGTGTATATTTAGATTAGGGCTGCACAGTATATGGCATTTAATGCTGTCGAGGTTCACGCTAAATTTATCAGTTAAGTCAGAGTTTACTTGATGAAATGAGGACATTTTTAAACTATATTGGTGAGGAAACTTGAAAAATGTGGAGAAGACGTTAGGACATTATTCAAACAAACAGACAATGATGTACGGATGGACTGCCCTGGTACTGGACCTGGTCATGGAGCTGTTTCTAGTGGGTTGTGAAGATGTGCCTGGAAAATCTTTGGCATAGAGTCCATGATGTATGCAAGGCTGGTAGACTGAAGATTATGAAATTAACTTTACCATGTAAAAATGAACTTGTTATGGATTGTAGGAACAGAAAAGGTGCAGACGATGATGTCTCGTCCACTTGGCTGTCTGTACGTTTGATTGAGACATGAAGAAGAAGTAGTGTGGACTAGTTTTTACATCACTCAACTAAAGTGTGCAGAAAGAGACAATAAAGCATGACATAAATGGGATGAAAAGAAATGAATGTACTTTTTATTCACCTAAATTGCATCAGGATTAATGCTGACAGCCCTAATTTAACCCAATAGCTGAGTATAATGGTCAAGAATCGTTTTCCAAGACAGTCTGGCAGCAGGCCGTCCATCTCTAACGGCCACTCTCACAGACGCCGTCTCTGTCAGAAAGAAAGGGCCATAATTTGCTGGTAGAATGTATTTCCAGGTTTAGATTTTTTTTAAATACAACTTTATTCATATACAACGTCTGAAATAACCGCACTGCAGACATTTCAGACTAGGAGATATTTAACAGATAAAACAGAAGAAAAGGTCAGACCTCTAATCCAGGATTGAATTATGTAGACACGTTTTAGAGCTAGTTCCAAGAACAGCTCACTGTAGCTTTGCTAGCTAACATAGCTATGCTAGATACGTAAGGAGTGTTACTACATAAGCCAGTGTAGCTAAGTTAGCTTAAGCAACATGACCTTTAGCAAATGTAGCTAAAGCACATGTAGCTACATAGATAACGTAGCTAATATAACTTACGTAGCTGCTTGTTGAGCTTAGCTTTAGTTTTATTAGCTTTGTAGCTCCAGTTGTGTAGCAATTAGTGGATCTACGTAAGCTACATTTACTGAGTTTAAAGTGTTTAAATGGAGGATTCGCTTTTTCCTGTTAGCACCGTTTAGCCGGTTTTATTAAACTTCTTAGCTGCTTGGTGAGCTTAGCTTTAGTTTCCTTAGCTATGTAGCTCCATTTTCTATGTAGCTTACGCAACTAATGGAACTACGTAAGCTACATTTGCTGTGTTAAAATTAATGGAGGATGATATTTTTTTCCGTAAGCAATCTGTTTAGTTGGCCTTATTAAACTTCTGAGCTGCATGGGGAGCTTAGCTTAAGTTTCAGTAGCTATGTAGCTTTATTTTCAACATAGCTTACGCAACAAATGGAGCTACATAAGCCACATTTGCTGCGATAGAAATGTTTTAATGAAAGACAAGCATTTTTCCTGTAAGGACACTGTTTAGTCAGCTTTTTTAAACTTCTGAGCTGCTTGGTGAGCTTAGCTTTAGTTTTAATAGCTATGCAGCTCCATTGTCTACGTAGCTTACGCAACTAATGGAGCCACATAAGCTATTTTTACTGCGTTAAAAATGTTTTAATGGAGGATTTGCTTTTTTCCTGTTAGCACACTGTTTAGTTAGTTATCAGTTAGCTGCTTGGTGAGGTTAGCTTTAGTTTCATTAGCTTTGTAGCTCAAGTTATGTAGCAATTAGTAGACCTATGTAAGCTACATTTACTGAGTTTTAAATGTTTTCATGGAGGATTCGCTTTTTCCCCGTTAGCACACTGTTTAGGTGGTTTTATTAAACTTCTTAGCTGCTTGGTGAGCTTAGCTTTAGTTTCCTTAGCTATGTAGCTCCATTTTCTATGTAGCTTAGTCAACTAATGGAACTACATAAGTTATATTTGCTGCGTTAGAAATGTTTTAATGGATGATGAGCTTTTTTCCTGTAAGCAGACTGTATAGTCAGCTTTTTGAAACTTATGTAGCTGCTTGGTGAGCTTAGCTTTAGTTTCCTTGGCTATGTAGCTCAATTTTCTATGTATGCTTAACCAACTAATGGAGCTACTTAAGCTATGTTTGCTGCATTAGAAATGTTTCAATTGAAGATGAGCTTTTTTACCGTAAGCAGACTGTTTAGTCAGCTTTATTGCATGTTTAGTAATCAGGTTTTGCAGCTCATGTTTTTATCTGTTAGCCGTACCCTAAACATTACCATGACCCTTACCCTAACCCTAAAAGGAAGTTTAATCTGATTTTATTTCCAAAGTTTTTGCATTTTCTCCATTTTGCTGCTGTCAGGTGTAGATTAGTGAGAGCTAGCAGGTACCCTTGGATTAAGCGGTGCTAAATTAGATTATTATTTATTTGTTTAAACCTTTTTTTCAAGCAGGAAGAGATAAAGATCTGCTTATCAAGAGTGCCCTAGAAAAGACAGGAAGGAGCACAGCAGGTACATAAACGCATCATAAACACGCCATAATTAAATGAACAAATATCTGTCAGAAATTTGAACATTTCAGGCAGATGTGTTCATCCAGGTGTGTCTGGCTCAAATGAACTAAAGTCAACACTTAGTGGTGAATTTATTACAAATACATATATATGCATATGCAAACAGCAGGTAGATATATAGACTTTTCCTTACACTACTCTAATGGAGCCTCTTTTTGATGGTACTTCACAGCGTTATGAAAACTGAACCATTCCTCGTGCTGGCCCGATTTAGACTCAAGCATTTAGCACTAGTGAGCACCTGGCCCTTCTCCTACTCTCGGCCTTCTGAGAGCGGCCCGTGCGTCCAAGTGTCCCCTCCTGCTCCTGCTTTCTGTCCAGGGAAGTGAAAATCTATCAGCTCTGATGAGTTCCTGCTCTGTCAAACATATCTGTGCCAAACTGTTTGTGGCGAGCTCCAAAAGTGCTTTTGTGCCATTCTCTAGTCACATTTTAGCACAGGCTGACCTCAGGTTGTGTATATTGATGAGTGGGATTTGTTTCTTAATAGAATTGTCTAATTAATTAGCTTTTAATTGGTTGAACTCTGAACATGCAAATGCAGCAGAAAGTAGAACAATGACGACTTTAAAGAGCAGGCAGAGCTGTAGATTGAGGTCGGCTACTCTACATCACACTGTTTATTCCCACTCCTTAAAAAAAATCACTCTGTTAACTTTAAAGGAACGTATTCAGGTGCTTATTGCACAAAGAGAATCAAGAAATGTATGCATTACTTCACTCCAGACTTCTATTAATTATCTCATTTATTTTCACAATTGCTTCATGCCACAGATTAACCTTTTTTCTTCCCTTCATTTCATAATCTATTAAGGACGACTCAGGAATAGTTTCCCTTGCACGGCCCTTCTTGATTTCTTGCCTCATTTCTATCAAAGTGCTGAGCTCTTTGAAGGTTGACACTCTCTCATCCACCTGCTTCACACACTTTTCTACACACACTGACAGCTCTCACTCCAAACCTCTGCTGCTTTTACAAATCACGCCGCTGATGCAACTACAGAGCGCCGCTGCTGCAACATGCACTCTGAGAGGCTGCACAGCACTTTGAGCTATTTGCTCTAAAGAGAAACATTTGTACCTCGTTCACTTTTCCAGCTTTGATTTGATGATTATAGGCTTTTTTTTCCTTTTTTTTTTTTTTTGCAGGGTAGATTTTTTTTTTTTTTGTACGGCAAACTAGAAATATAGCAACATAGCGTAACTCATAATATTTTACATCATCATACTGGGTTCTCAGTGTGATTTTGTCATGTTTTTTCTCATTTTCAAAAGAAATTGGATTGAATTCAAATTATGAAAAACTTTTTTTGTGTGTTTTATTAATTTTTCTTGACTTCCTGTTTAAAAAACTGAGTATAAATGACAAGAGTATTGCATTATATTTCTCTCTTTTATTTCAATAGCTCATATTTGTATTGACTTGTTGTTGCATTGAGATGCATCCTTACATCTCTGCAACTGCTGATAGCTCCTGATCTGTTTTTAAGAGCATAAGTTTGTTCAGATGCCTCTTTAACCCTTTACCTACTGAGCCGGCGCTGTGTTTTATATGTCCGGAGTTTTATTACCATAACTCTTTCAAAGTTTGTCCGGTCAGAAAAATTCCAACTGTGTTGGAAAGCTGAGAATTGTAGGCATGCGCACATATATGGTACATTACGGTACTCACAACCATATGACGTGGGCATTCATAGCAAAACACCAGAAGTATCGTGAGACTGCTACATGGATTCTTAACACTACAACTCAACGAAAGTTTGCTTAATCTAAAAAATTCCAACGCTGACAGAGAGCTGAGAATCTGTGCTTTCTGGCAATATATGATGTGTGGTATATAGAGTGCTGAACAAATTTATTAGACCACCCTAACCCTAACCAAAGTAAGGTTTATGCCACAGCTGCCCTAAATTAACAGCATGGGTAATTACCAAAATCATTTTTTATCTTTCTGCAATGGTTAATACACCAATATGTAGAAGCTCTTTAACCCAAATCATATTTTTAATGCTAAAATATAATTATTATTGTTATCCATGAATTTTCAAATTGACTGATTTACAAAAAAACTGAAGAAATAGTAAAGCACATTAATATTTCTTGATTAATATGTCAAATTATAGTTATTTACTGTCATTCCTGAAGAGAAAAATGAGTTTTAGTGGTTGAATGTTATGCTTGATTCATTTCTGACTTCTCAGAGAAGCCCAGTGAGCCGGCTCAAATTTGGGTGAATTCAGTTTGAAATTCCTCATTCCTGTTCAAAATGGTAAAACGTGGAGAGCTGACTGAAAATGAAAGTCTGCATTAAAGCACTTCATGATGCTGGATGGTCTCTGAGACAAATATGACAGGTGGTCTAATACATTTGTTAAGCACTGTACTTCTTTAAAGATTGTCTACTGAAATATCAAGTAGCTTCTCTTTTCAGCTTCCCTTATAATGCATAATGCTGTTGCTCCACATGTATTTTTCTGTGCAGTATCATGTGCAAACCTTACATGTGCCTCTTTTCTACACGTATCTTTATTGTAGTGTTTACATTTGAAATGCTAATGCTGGAATATCCCTAGTTTGCATATTTATTGCTTCATACTGCGTTGGCATGTTTTGTTGTCATAAACGGGTGACAGACGCCGTTTGCAGGCTTGGTAGACATTTCCATGGTAGCCAGAGTCCCCGCCAATCATTGACTTCACTGTTGCACTTGTGGACTGTGGGTATTGTAGTGTTTTTGGCTGAAATCAGGAATAAGCAGTTCTTAGTGACTAGAGCACAGGTGTCAAACTCAAGGCCCGGGGGCCAAATCTGGCCCGTGGAACAGTTAAATCCGGCCCCCAAGATGATCTCATATTTCTGTTCTAACTGTCCCATCAGTCTGATGTCTGCAGATTTCCTCAAATATAAAAATGTGAACTTATCCTTGATGATTAAAGATTTCCTTGTTAAGTTACAAAATCTGAAAAAGTAAGAAGCAAAAATATTTAGATAAGAAGTCAGGAATCTGACTTTTTAATTTCACATTTTTAATTTCACATCTCACAATTAGAACTCAGTTTTAGGATTTTGACTTTTAACATATACTTTGCGTATTTCAACTCATAATTTTGACTTCTCATATAATATTTTGAGCTTTAAGATTCATAATTTTAATTTTTAAGTGATGTTTTGACCTTTTTAACCAATTATTTTGTATTTTATCTCATATTTTTAACTCCAAACTTTGACGTCATAATCCCAGAGTTTGACCTGTTAGTCTCACAATTCAAATTTTTTAATCATATTTTGACTTTTAATTTCATGATTACCAATTTTATTTCATATTTTGACATATTTTGATTTTATTTCATATTTTGACATATTTTGATCTTTTTGAACTGATAAATTTACTTTTTTTGCCTTGAATCTTATCTTTTTAACTTTATAAATATCAAAATATCAGAAGTTTTTTGATATTTTATTACTGGTGAAACAAGGTTGACAGTTAATGGTTAAAAAGGGGACTGTGTTAGGCCCTCAGGTAAGTCCTGAATCCAGAATCCGGCCCCTGCTAGATAGAATTTTACCCCTCTGGACTAGAGGTTGATTTCTTATGAGCTTGTGTCTTCTACAGGACCACATACCGTCGTTTCACTCTCAGGTAGCTCGGATATGTTTAATAATATGACCAATATTCAAATCGCTATGGAGAAAACAAACTGGATTTTTACTTCTGGTTCCACACTGTTGAGCCGGATTAAAGGCCCTGTCTCAGACGGACTTCCTTTCAACCAAGAGACACAAAGCAGTGGTGCTGAGGCAGGAAGCCTCTTAATGATCGGCTACAACATCGGCTTGCAGTCAGATCAGCTGTACTCCTAATTATACTTAAAAAAAAAAAAAAAAAAAAAAAACAAGTTATAAGAAAATTACGCATGAAATATTCCAACCAATTCCCTTCTCTTTTTCCTACCAGGGTGTAAACTAAGGCTGAACCATTTGCAAAAATAATCTAATTGTGATTATTTTTCCTGATATTGCGATTTAATGTGCGATTATGTTTAGGTTACCCATCTAATGTGTTAAACAAACACAAGCAGTAAATCACTCTTTATTCAAACAAGCACCATATTAGAAAAATAAAACTAGGAATGAATAATTTAAAAAAGAAATTCTAATTGTGGTTTTGGTTCATATGTCAAATTTGAAATCAGTTGCTTTATTGAAGGAGATGAATATTTTTTGTTATTCTTGTTTTGAATAAGAAAAGCACATACATGAAGAAGAAAAGTAGGATATTTGTAAAAAAAAAAAAAAAAATCTACAAAAGAAACTCTAATGTTTGCATATGTAGAGCAGGGGTCATCAAGTACATCTGCACAAGGGCCAGATTTAGTCTTGACAGAGACACTGGGGCCAGACTTTCAAGTAGACAAAAATTACATTATTGCATTAGAAATTGTATTTTTTTCACCATGCAGGACATTTTTAAGCATTACCAGTGAGATCTATCTCTGTTATCTATAATGCAGCACACCATAAGGAGACAGGCCTGCCACAACATTGACTGGGCCCCTGAAATTCCCAGAGTGGGCCCTCCCTAAATGTGATTTAGCACCAGTGTTAACTCATACTTGACACTTTTAAACCCCTTTTCACTGCTTCATTCGGCCATTTCTGCAACATTTTTCCCCCTCTCAACCCATTTTTTCCACTTTTGCCACTTAATGCCCATGTTGCCACTCTTTAACCCCTTTCACTACTTTGGCTATTTTTGCTATATTTTCTGCCATGTGTAACCCATTTTTGATACTTTTTGCCCCTTTAACCCATTTTTTTCCATTCATTGACCCCTTTTAAACCATTTTTCCAGCATGTTTTATCCCCTTTGTGCCACTCTTGTATCAGTTTTTGCAAAAAATTTAACCCCTCTTGCACCATTTTTACCACTCTTAACCCATTTTTGACATTTTTGCTTGTTTTTTCCTCTTTGACCCAATCTTTGCAGTTCTTTAACCCCTTTTAAACTACGTTTCCAGCATGTTTTCCCCTTTGTGCCACTCTTTTGTCAATTTTTGCTACATTTCAATTATTTTTGCCACTCTTTAACCCCTTTTATCACTTGATCTGGCCATTTTTGCAACATTTCTGCCAGTCTTACCCCATTTTTTAAAATTTACTAATAATGGCTGAAAGGTGATTTCTGTAAAAACAGATAAAATGTTGAGTCATTCTAAAACTATTTCAATATTAATGTGTTTTGGGGTGGATTTAACAGCTGCAGACATTTAAAGCCAAAAGAGACTCTTAAAACATCTTCTTTTCCTTCTCTGAATTTAATGATCTCCTAGGGGCCGGACAGGAAGCTTTGGGGGGCCTGATTTGGCCCTCAGGCCTCCAGTTGATGATCAGTGGTGTAGAGCATAAAAGGTCTACTGCAAAAAATTGTATCTGGTATTTTGACACATTTCAGGTTAAAGAAATATTGCACTGTCTGTCATTTGAATATAGCAGCAGGATTGCAACTGAATCTAATTTGCGATTAATCGCCCAGTTCTAGTGTAAACATGTTAATTTCTGCTGTAGAAATAGACATTTTCCTCATGCACACTGGAGGAACTGCAGTTTTTTGCACCTCTGCACTATAGTGGCTCTTTACCTCTTAAAGAAATTTTTTCATATTTAACCAAAGGATGAATGCGACCATGCTTTGCATTTGATGGCATTGTGTGAAAAAGGTTGGGACACATCAAAATCATAATCATCACAATGATGGCAGCTTAAATCAAAGCAGAGAGCAGATGAGCTCAGTAAAAACATTCATTTTATTTTTCAAAACTTGCTTGAACCTAAAGACATTAAACATGTCTTAACTTAAATTCTGCCTTAAGCATGCAAACATTTGCATCGACTGTGATTGAAAGTTGCATCAGTCAATCTCAGTCCAATTCCTACACACCCTCTAATTGCAGTTTTTTGGTCTGGATGCATGTAAATAAGTCGTTTTTTTATTTATTGTCCAACTAAAGTTTCTTTTTAAAATCCAATGCTGCAAAGCGCTCTCCTCTGACCACGCCACCTCGGCCCTTAGAAGCCATTGTTTGCCAGTGGGCGAACCAATCTCCTCTACAGCTCTTTCCTTGTAAAAGTTCCCCTTTATGGCTTCACTACTTCACTTCAGTAACTTTATTACACTATAGCTGAGAGATTTCTATTTCATATTGACCTAAGATTGCTTCAGTTGTCTCATTTCACCTTTTGCCTGGCCTGTGTTGGAGAAAGTGACCTTCTTTGAGACTTGCAGTCGATAGCAGAGAATGCTTGGACGGGAAAAGCTGCCAGTGGTTACAGGCAAACATCCCTTTCACTTGTTCACTTGGGTGTTTTCAATTGAAGTTCAAGTTCAACTTTTAATCAGTTTAATGGGTGGGAAACAACAAATAGAATGATGGATAACCCTGGCTTTGCTCGTCTACAATACACAGATTTTTTACTTTGGTTGCTGTGATTTTATTCTTTTTGTTTCTTTTGAGACTGAACAGAATACATCTACTTTTCTTTAGTTGGACATTCTGCACGTCTCGCCTTTATTCAGGAAAGATAGCAGCACTGTGCTTTCGAAGATGCTTTTATCAGGGGAGGTGACTGTAAATCAGTGTTAATTTTAGTCTTAGTTTTAGTCTTTAAATGAAATGTATTTTAGTTTTATTCCCATTTTAGTCATTTCTGTCCTTTTTAGTTTTAGTTGACGAAAACTCTAAACATTTTAGTCTAGTTTTAGTCTGTAAAAAGTCCTCACATTTTAGTCTTTACTTTTAGTCCAAGCATTAATTCTCTTGCCTAAATGTGGTACCAAATCATGGTAGTGTGTTCTCTGCTCTCTGCTAAACCTGGGGTCCCTGCTTTCTACAGCTGAGAGGCAGAACAGATACAGCTGCATTGCATTTTGACAGGTTTACCCACAGTGGAGAAATATCACAGATTTTTAAAGTCCAGTGAAAACAAAATTACATTTTAGTCTAGTTTTAGTCATCTTGAGGAAAACTAAACTCAGTTTTTGTCATTTTTATTCATCACAGATCTGTTTTTGTTAGTTTAATTCTAGTTTTTATCATGGAAAAAAGACTACTGATGAACATTTTTAGTCATAGTTTTAGTCGACAAAATTAACACTGCTATAAATATATATTGTTTATATAATAGTGGTGTCAAATTTTTCAATTTGTTCCAATTAATGAATCCCAGCCAAGTTTCTAATAGTTCACTAAAACTAACTAAATAACTAAAACTAAAATCCAAAACTCATTTTAGTTAACTGAAACTAAATCAAAACTAAGCTTTAACTAAAAAACGAAAAATAAAACTGTATAGTGCACTTACAAAACTAACTAACTAAAATAAAATAAAAATCCTACACCAGAGTCCGGGGAGTGTAAAATCGCCTGATCTGATTGGTTAAGACTTCACACAGTTTTATGTCACACAAAATCACAACACAAAATCCCTACACTTTCAAAGAAACTAGCTAAAATATCTTTGAAAAGTTCTGAAAAAAACATATTTATAAAAAGCACCCCTAAGTTTCTTCAAATCATCCCGAAATGTTTCAATGAAACTTTACCATAAAGTCTAAATTTTAATAAATAATAGAAAAGAAATTCTATTTACATTCCTGGAAAATTCTCAAGCAAATTCCTATAAATTTACAAATATATTCCCCAAGATTCCATGAAAAATTCCCCAAAATATGCCAACAAATTCCCTGAAAATTCCATTAAATCATAGAAATTAGCCTGCCTCCCAATTCCCAATCAAATTCCCAAAATTAAAAAATAAATGTCCAAAGTATCCATGAGCATTTTTTTTCCCAAATAAGTCAATACAGTTTCGCAAGCATTATAAATACAGTGCTTAACAAATCTATTAGACCACCACCCAAAGTAAGGTTTATGCCACAGCTGCCCTAAATTAACTGCATGGGTAATTACCAAAATCATTTTTTATCTTTCTGCAATGGTTAATACACCAATATGTAGAAGCTCTTTAACCCAAATCATATTTTTAATGCTAAAATATAAACACTATTGTTATCCATGAATTTTCAAATTGACTGATTTACGAAAAAACTGAAAAAATAGTAAAGCACATTAATATTTCTTGATTAATATGTTAAATTATAGTTATTTACTGTCATTCCTGAAGAGAAAAATGAGTTTTAGTGGTTGAATGTTATGCTTGATTCATTTCTGACTTCTCAGAGAAGCCCAGTGAGTCGGCTCAAATTTGGGTATAAAAAGGTGAATTCAGTTTGAAATTCCTCATTCCTGTTCAGAATGGTAAAACATGGAGAGCTGACTGAAAATAAAGAGTCTGCATTTAAGCACTTCATGATGCTGGATGGTCTCTGAGACAAATATGACAGGTGGTCTAATACATTTGTTAAGTACTGTATATTTTCAATACTAACACTAAATGACTGGAAATTTAGAAAAAAAACATCCAAGAAGAAATCCAAATTTTTCATTCAAATACTCAAAAAGTTCAACACAAAAACACTTCCAATAAGGCCCTCAAAAAAAATACAATAGTCTCCCAAATTTTCTATGAAAATTCTGGAAAATTTCCAAGATATATTCCTAAAATCATCACTGACAATTCCTGATAATTTGTCAGCAACTTCTCCTAAATGAATAACTTAAACTTCCATGGAGAGTACAGACAACTTTCTCAAAACTTGTAATATTAGAAATTGCTATTATGTTGTCAGAAAGCCAGGATGTAATGCCCTTATATGGGCGTGCAGGCTCTTAGGAGGTTAAGGAAGTATTTACCCAGTAATTACATATTAGTTATAAATAATTCTTGGTAATATTGTGGTGATTCTCTGTTAATCAGGTGGTTTTCTGCCACGTTATTTCATAGAAATAAGTTGATAATTTTCCAATTGCTTGATTTTTCCCTTGTAAATTCTTTATTTTGGCTTTTAAATTAAAATGAGTCCTTCCTGAATAATCAAATGATTTTGAAGGTTAGGGGTTAAGGGTTAGAGTTAAATACCACCTAATTACCAGATTCCACAATGTTACAAGAAATTCCATGATAATTAATACATTATTATTACAAGGCAAATACTTATATACAATATTTCCAAGTTATTGCTTGGTAAAATGCTAACTTATTACCACCTAATTCTTGAGAAATAACTGGTTAATTGCACTGATTACTACAAAAATACGAGGTAATGACCCACTAAAATAAAGTGTTACCTCCCTGTATTATTATGGAATCTGATTTTATTTCTCAGTGGGTTGGACTGGACATGCTGGTGTGGAGGGGCTCTGCATGTAATTCTTTTAAAGCTATCACTGCTGGTAGGCCTTTTCGGTTGGTTGAGTCTAAATAAAATTTTGGGACAAAAAAAACACTTATTAAAAACGTGTTGGCTTATAATGTTGTAAAGAAGAATGGAGGTTGTGTTTGTGTGGGACAGAGCACTTCCTGTTTAGATGCACTCTAAGCAGAGCAGCGCTGTTTCTGTGAAAGGCTGAAGCCATGCCATCAGCTCTATGCTGAGCTGTTTGGAACAAAAAGCACAATTTTATTGTGATTTGTCCCTCATGATGAGAGGATAAAAAAAATGAGATTTTTTTTACAGTCCGTCTTAACCAGGTTGACACGGCTGTAAAGTCTAATGGCTGCACGTGTGAGGTAATCACGGTTGTGAATCGGACCAGTGAACAAGTTAATTTCCAAAGGGGGCCTTTGTCCTGTTGGTTTGTGGCTCCTGGAGCCTTCGAGTCAAAGACAAAATCAGCTGAAAATCCCACCACAAAATTTGTGTGTGTGTTTTTTTGTGTGTGTGCCTCTTTGATCATCTTCCTCGGGGTAACAGGACTTTGGGGAATGAAGATGTTAGCGAGTAGCTTTTGGTCAATGAGCCTTCATGTAGCGAGGTCACAATCGGCCTCTCTTCTCTTTTGAAGTGTGTAAGTGATCCCCTGAGAGGCCGAGCAGCCAAGTTCACAGAAGCTTGTAAAAAAAGAAAAAAAAAAAACACTTCTTCTACTGTACAAGTTTCTCCAAGTGCTCCAACTCAATGACTTTTATTCTTTTAACTAACAAGCCATTTGAGTATTCATCAGTATTATGCACTACAGAACACTCTGAAGCCTGTCTCCTATAATTGTCTTACTTTTAGTCAGTGTACAAGTTCTCCTCATGTTTTGAGAGCTGTTAGTTTAGCATGTGTGCGGATTTAGCTGTACTTATGGTAGTAATGGAAGATGTAGCCCCAGGGGCCTCTTGGCCTGAAGAGTCCTAGTTTAATTAGCATCAGTGAGAGAGAGAGAGAGAAATGACAGCTCGGAGAATCCCTCAACCTCCACATAGTACTGGATTACAGAGAAATGAGAGAATTACACGTTTGCCTCAACGCTGTTTATCATTGGTTCAACCAAAACCTATAAGATTAGACGACGCCAAAAGCTCAGACATTTCTATTTTTCTGACACTCTCACTTTGCTCCAAGACTGTTTTGTTATTGCTTAAAAAGCAGATTTAACAAAGTTAAAATTCTCTTAATGCTTAGTTAGTTTGTACAACAGAGCAGCAGGACTGTGTATGAGGGAAATAAACTTCACTGTCCACTCGTTTTTAGGAGGAACAAAATCTTGGAAGCAAACCTCTGACAAACGATTAGGTACAGATATGACAAAATATGCTAGGTTAAAGGTCACATATTAGGCAAAAGACAATTTTTCAGGCTTTTCTAGCGAACACATGTGCACCTGGCCTGTCAATCTCTCCAGGAATCAGAAAAATCCACCCCCCTGTCTTTCTCCACCTTTCAGAAAATGTGTGCTGAAACAAGCTGTTCTCATATTTTCCTGTCATGATGTCATGTGGGGAGTTAGCCCCGCCCCCAGGTTCTGTTGGCCCTCCCCACTTGGAGAAAAAGTTTCAGCCTCCTCTCCTGGTCCTCCTCTCAGCTGAGAGGAGGATCAGATGAGCCACATCCATTAAGCCACAGCTATTTCCTGAGAGGGGCGGAGTCAGACTGCTCGTTGACATTTAAAGCAACAGACACAGAAACAGCTCGTTCTGAGCGGGGCTGAAGCAGAGGGGTTTTTTAGACATGCAGAAATTTCAATACTGGAGAGTTTTTTCAGAAACAAACTTCACAGACATGTTTTGGGGACCTATACATTTGTATACATACCTATACATTTCTGACCTGCTCACAGTTTATAACCCAGCCTGACCCCTCAGGTCCTCAGGTGAAGGTCTCTTAGCAATACCTAAAATCAGAACGAAGGCTGCTGTGGGGGCCTTCAGTTACTGTGGTCCTTTTCTTTGGAACAACCTCCCTGCAGACCTGAGGTTTACCCCAACTGTTTCCTTATTCAAAAGTAAACTTAAAACACGTCTATTCTCCAAAGCATACAAATAATTTCTGTGTGTTTTTGTAATCCATGTGTGGCCACATGCCCACTTTTGTCTCCCATTGTTTATTTCTGTCTTGTCTCTGATATGATTATTCTAAAGCCTTCTTAAAGGGTTTTTATGATTGTGAAATACTTGTTGATGTTTTTAAACCCTCCTTGTAAAGCACATTGAGCTTTCCTGAAATGAAATGTGCTATATAAATAAAGTTGCTTGCCTGCTATGAGACCAATATAAACTTGCCTTAACAGGGTAAAATACGTGACCTTTAAAAGACAATGCAATAACATGCAATTTTATTTTATGTTAAAGTCTGTTTTTTATTGAAGAATATTATTGTGAGATAATGTGCAAAAATATGACTTAAATATGGTCAACTCTTATTAATATCCTGCACAGTTTGATCTGAACAAGATGTTGGATTATGCGTGTGAACTTAATATGTTGTTTTTATTTTTTTATAATAAAAATAAACTAAAATAAATAAGAATAGCACCTTCACAGCATGTTAAGTTTGTTGAAATGATCCTTCATTTAACCACCCCAGATTTTAGAATAAGTGTTGATTTCCACTCAAATTCATTTTGAACAAAAATGAGATGCTGCCAGTGCCCCCCTCCCCCAGATTTGACTATGCTGACCTTATCTGGAATGCATTCTTCTCTTGTGTGTTTGTTGTTTCTGATATTGGCGCTTTCTCAATGAGTAATGATGTCTGATTTATTTTTATCAAATATTTAATAATCTCTGCTGTTCCTTAATATATAATTTAACCTGCCTTCATCTGGTTTATCTGGAGCAGAAATACATCCACTTCAGAACTATCTAGGCCTTGTGTTGTAATTCTGTTTCTTAGGGATGCACAATATTAGCGGTATGGTTACAGTGTCAGCAGATATGCACGTTTCTGCCAGTAATTACAGCTGATATTCTGGCTTTGAATATCTGCCTGTGATAGGTGTAAGAATTGGCCATATGAACAAATAAGTTTGTGGAGTTTTAGGGTGAACCAACAGATCTACATCAGCAGAAGTCTTTTTCCTTTCACTCTAAAGTCTGTTTTAAGGACTGAAAGTTGTCAATTTGTTCAGCCTCAACTTTAAACAGAGTGTTTAAGGACTAAACTTTAGGGCTGAACTACATTTAAATATCTGTGTTGATATTGATATCGGCTAAAATCATGATGTAAATATAGACATATCAGATAGTATTTAATGTTGTGCATGCCTACTTATACTTGAGGTCCTGTGTGCAATAGTTCTTTTTCTTAAATTTGGACATAAATGGCACCACACTGCTTCCTGTTTTACTCCTATTTGCTTTCTGTGTTTGCACACAGCTCTGCAGTCTCATGTCCTTATATGGCAGAAAGGGGTGTTACTCTATACCAATGAGGAAAATGAGGTTGAGCATCCAACTTTGGAGGCCATAGCATTCATCAGTTTAGGAACACATATAATATCATTTCAGCAGAGTCTGATGTAGTTTTTTTCATAAAACTATCTTAAGAACTTAGTTAAGAAAATCTTTACAGGATATAAGTAAATGATGGTTAACCCTTTACCTACTGAGTCTAAAAATGGCGATTTGGACATATTTTGTTATTATGGCTGTAAAATAGTCAGGAAATGCCCTAAGTCTGAGAGCTTTGGTCCCTTTTCCCAGGAGTACTTGAACTTGACTTTTCAACATCTGGTAAATGATTATTGCACATTATATGGAAATGTCAGCAGTTTAAAAGAAGAAAAACACAAAAACAGATTTGTTTTTCATGGCTTTTATGAGAAGAAATGTTGTTATTGCTCATGAAGTTTTGATTTAACATTTGAAATGTGAACCTATACATGTTTAGAACAATCACCAGTCATTTTTTGAGTCTAGGACTCTGGGTGTGCAAAACACAGTGCAAAAGTTAACTGTATACATAGGCGAAAATAGGTGCAAAGAAAGGTGGAAAAATGCATTCTCAACATTCTCAAGTCACATATTGTTATTGCACATGACAGACACGCACAAATGCCACTATCTAACGCTGTTTTTTGAGAACAAAACACCACTCTCTCTCGCTCGCTCTCCTTGTACTCTCTTCCTTCACTCTCCTTTCTCACTCTCGTCTTCTGCCAAAGCTGCCGTTTTCACAGTGCTGTTTGACATTACGAAATATATATACCACACATCATATATTGCTCGAAACCACAGATTCTCAGCTCTCTGTCAGCGTTGGAATTTTTTAGATTGAGCAAACTTTTGAGGAGTTACAGTGTTGAGAATCCATGTAGCGGTCTCGTGATACTGCTGGTGTTTTGCTATGATGTGTTGCTATGAATGCCCACGTCATATGGTTGTGAGTACTGTAAAGAACTATATATGTGCGCATGCCCACAATTCTCAGCTTTCCAACACCATTGGAGTTCTTCTGATCGGACAAACTTTGACAGAGTTATGGTAATAATACTCGGACATATAAAACACAGCGCCGACGCTGGATCAGTAGGTAAAGGGTTAAGAGGTGTCCAGTTATCAGGGATTAATGGAAGACGTGGCTGGACGCTTGCCTCCATGAAGCCCACTAATCCCTGGTAAGTGGACACCAAGAATTGATAAAACCACTGATTAATCATTTTATATCTTTTGTGATCAAAATAGAAAGTTTCATTAAAGCAACAATTCCTTTTCCCTAGCAATGCCTGAGACCTTGACTAATAGCTGGAATAGTCATTCCACTCCCATAACGTTCTAAGGGAATGTAAATGTCTCTCCGTACTCCAGTAAATAGAACGGGCCATAGATACAAAGTCACAACAGAACCAAAAAACTAGTTCGCTCAGCGCACTTTCTTAACGCATTTATCAATGAAAAGACATGAAGACGAGGGAGATGGAGGGTCATCTGTGATCAGACTATAAACCTGTGAGTTACCATGAACAGTCATCTGATAGAAAGCTTAGTCTTAGCAAACCAGCTGTTTGAATAAACAGAATAGTACCTCTGTCTGCACTACGAGGTCACAGAGGTAAAGAGGAGCTGTCCACGCCCTGCAGGTGCAGATTCCCCGTTAGAGAGATATTATCATGCCAGTTTATCAGAAGGGTTTCCTTTGGCTCTATTATAACCCTCAAACGGGTAGCTCGGTTGTGGTGGAAAAGAAAGCCCCCTGCTGCGCTGGGCTGCCGTGCCGAGTCAAGCTGAGCCGCACTTGTAATGGAAAAGTCCCATTATAGTGAGGTTACTTAGTGTTAGCTTAGTATACAGTCTGTGTGTCCCAAATCGCTCTCTTCTGTCCTAAAAATACATTTTTCAATCACCTGAGTGCACAAATGTTGAAGTTGTACTGTTAGCATGTTAGCACGCTAGCTAACATGTTAGCAATGGTGGCGGATTTCCATAAAGATAAACACATTAAAGGACAAATAAGTTTGTTGTTTATAAAATAAATAAAGAGTTAGATGAATCTAATACTGAAACATTAAAATAGCTGTCAAATTTTGATTATAATCACCCAACGTCTTCTAGGCTGTTTGAAGGGTGAGAAGAAGAAAACAGAGGCGTTTAGCCGAGGTCACTTCCCTGTAAGAGCAAAAAGGCAGTGCGAGATTTGGGCACATTATGTGTATTTTTAAAAACTTTTTGTCGACTGTTGCATTTTTCTATTAGAGTAATTGTTGTACTATGATAACATAAGTTCAGTTTCTTGAAGTGCAGTATTGGTCGTGTTTGGCCGTGTGTTTTCAGGCACACAGTTGGCAGAATGTGAAGTAAGAAGCCAGTCAGAGGCCGTGTTCTCAGCACCAGCAGCTCATGCTGGGTGATCTGGGTGCCTGCACAGAGGGGAGAGATCTGCTGGATAGTATGAACTCAGTATGCATGGTGGAGAGATGCCCTGATGGTGTAAGAAATTATAGAGACGGTCTTTGAGATTACGGGTAGTTAACAAATGTAAGACATTAAAACTAGTGAGAGCACATAGAAGAACATTGTCACAGCAGGATAAAATGACAAGAAGGTGGTGGATCTTATTAATTGGAGACAGAGTAAATCCAGTAAACATGTTTCATAAGTCAGATGTCTGTCAAGTATAAACTTTTTCTCGTTATAATTGCCATATTTATAAATACATGCAGCCATTTATGCTCTTGCTCCCATGCTCTGCTTTGACAAGACAGAGTTTGAGCACATTTTAATGTATTACATAAATCTGATCTGTTCATACATGCAATCTAATGTGTTTTTTATGAATAATCAATAAACAACAAAAACTTTCATCATCACTGTTAATTCACACTCTGCTTGTCTGCCACATGAGCAAATACATCATTATTATTCTAAATTTTGATTACTATAAATGAACTTTTTGTTCATTTTTGCCTCCTTTTCTCTCTATTATCTCTTCTGTACTTGTGGAGGTGTTTTCAGGCATAAAAACAACTTGCTTTCCTATTACCATTAAAATATAATACTGTGGATCTCCTCTTCTGACACCTACCCTGTGACAGTGCTTACGGACTTTAAAAATGCCATCTAGAAATGTGTTCTTGTTTGGTTTTATAGGTAATATCGAGGCTTCTGTTAAGAGTTATTATCAGTGCTTATCAGTGCTTCTTGTTTGTTTATTACATTTATTGAGTGTTTCTATTAGAACTTTTTGTCATTGATTAACCATTTGTACCTTTATCATATCTAGCCATTTTTTATGAATATAACCATTATTAGTATCTTACATGCTATCAGTTGAGGCTGTTTGTGGTGTTCAGATATTTTAGCTAAGGTCACATTTGCATGAGAATGATCCCCTGAATAAGGAAACACTTCTCAGTTTCCAAACAACCCCATGTTCAGATGACAACTTTGATCAAATCTCACCATGCACACGCATGTCTTTCTGCATGACAGTCCTATCTCTCCTCTCGTCTGTTTTTTTTTTTCTCATCATTTTCTCTGAAGGCAGCGCCTCTACAGCTTACATCAGAAACATTTCTTTAACAACATACCTTGCTATCAGTCTGTTAAGTGCTGCCTTGGTGAGACACTCTGCAGCTGGCGGTGATTCAAAATCCAGCCTTGGTTGTTTGGAGTGGCTCCTCCTTGGTCTGCTGTACTAGTGTGAGCTGTAGCTGGGTTAGCGGTAGAGGTGGGAATCTTTAGGCACCTCACGATTCGATTACAGTTCGTAGGGCAAAGATTTGATTCATAATCTATTATTGGTGCATTTTGCTGCACTTGTTTGTTTGTTTTTTTTATATGCTCCGTTCAAACAGGATACTTCAACATTTTGGCAAATTCGCCCATCGCCATAATCCCTATAGTCTTAGTAATAGGTTTGTTACCTTTATTTGTCTGTGCAAGCTGTTTTTAGATCGTGGGGACGGAGATACTAGCTGGTCTGCCAATGCTATGGAGTCTTATGGTAATTCCGGCTTTCCCTCATCAAATACACAATCCAAAAACTCCATAATGCTCTCGTGGACAAGTTGTGACCTGCACACTCACCACGCTATGAAATAATCATGGAACATTACGAGACAGAGTTGTTTTAAAGTGAAATGCAAAGCCGGAACTGCCAAGGAATTACAGCACTCCTACGTCACTCCGCCCAGTGGTTTATTCGGAAAGTAGTTCCGAGTATTTGCTTCATGTGTCATAATGTTACATTATTATACGTTATTATTTCACAGCGGCCAAAATGACCGGCAGTCCTCAAGAATTCTGGCCATTTAGAACAACTACCGGACATTTGCTTTAACATTATTTTGCTGCATTAAAAGCAGCAAAAAATAATAAATACCAATTTTTTTGTGTAAGTGGTTTAAAGTATCAAAATGAAAGCTGCGCTTTTCCTTACACATGCAGTCAGTTACACAATATACGCCCAAGTTAAACTCATAAACAACAACAGTTAGCTTCACATTAGCACCGTTAGCCTGGTAGCACATTGGCCACTATCATAACTTTGCAGCTTACAACAGCCAAATGCCATCCTCCACCGACAACAACGAAGCATCCAAACACATAACAAAAGTGCTCTCTTAACTGGACACTGTTAGAACTCAGATGCTAATATCAGTCCTCATGATGACAACTGAAACCTCTCTGAAGAGAGACAGAGCCTTCGTATCAGCTCCAAGTGGTCCATGCCGTTCTGCCAGTGTGATTCTGTGTTGACTACAATCAAACTTTATCTGAGGATTGGTCATAGGTCGTTTATTGAAGTCCACTACAACTCTGCCCGGCGTAGGCTTCTCTCTCTGCTGCTGCATCGGTGTTTACGATGCTCAGCTATACAGTTCCCTTTGTTTCAGCCTCTTCATTACTGCCAGAGGCAGTAATACCGCTGATGATATTAAGCCTTTGTTTAACCAGGAAAACCTCACTTAGATTAAAATTCTGCTTTACGAGAAAGCTCTGGTCAAACTTTTCCACTTTCCCTGCTGAGCCTCCATCAGTACTGAGCTCACGCAGAGAGATACATTTGCTTTGACGTCATCGTGCATACATAATTAGCCATGTGCTTGCCGTCTGAGGAGATAAACAACCCCAGCACTGCGGGACAATAGATGTAGTAAGATGAGGCAACTTTTAGTTTATATTAACGCATTCTTGCAACATATCTTCTAGGTTACACAAAATATAATATGCAAGTATTCAGTATTTACTTATCTGGTCATTTGCATGTTTTCTGCCGGACATTTTGACCGGTTATATTTTTATCTGCCCGACTTCCACCCTTTTTACCGGCCAATGACCGGCAAATGCTGGCTAACGGAAACTCAGGCTTAACAGCCCCATGTAGTCAGAATGGTACAACATCCGACTATGAGGTTCATAGTCGAATCAGACTCCTCCCAATCAAATCATTGAATTGCCAACTATTCCAGGTCACCCCTAGAAATCAGCGATGGCGTTCTTACTGACAGTAGATCAGCAGCAATGGACGTTGTCTGACTACAATGTACTCCATCAAAGCGACTGTTTGAACTGCCATTTTCCACCTTTTATGCTCAGATTAGTATAGAATCAGTCCTGATGTGTGTTCTTTTTTAGCATGGAGTAATTTGCTGCCACGGGTGGTCACACTGAAATGTATGGGCAGCAGTCCTGGAAAAGACAGTGACTGAGGGAGGCATATCTTTTCTAAATGAGGGGTTAAATGGCACCCTGCTGTCTAAAGATTGGAATTACTGCCACATGAAGCTCTAAATTGAGTTTGAATAGTCTTAACTTGATATGTGAGATGAATGAAACTCCGAGTCGTACTGATTACCATTGCACAATGTGTTAGGACGTTTCGCCCCTCCCACACTTAGAATATGTGGGCAGAATTTGAATATGAATATGAGCTTGTTTTTATTTATAAACATAATTACCGTCTGTCTGCAATATTTGCACGCTTGTCAAGTGGAGTGGCCTGTGTGCGCAGGATAAAAGCAAAATCTCCCATAATTATGTTTACGTCCGGCGATGAAAATCCCAGGGTTGTAATGATCAGTAATTATAAATACTTTTCAGCATGTCTGCGGCCTCAGCTGGGACTATTGTGCGGTGTGAAGTGCAGAGTTTGTGCAGTTTAATTATGACATTGTACATGACTAAATGTACCAGTCTGCTTTGGCTCGGCGAAAACACTTCCAGTGCATAATCACGCTCAAGTCTGACTTTAAAGAGCTCATTACAGTTAGTTTTCTAAAGAGCGGCTTATTAAACACAGTTACCTAATAGGCATCTTTGGTGGTGCAAATTGGTAAAAATGGTAATGAGTCTGATTAGGCCACATTTCAATTACGACAGCTTTCACTTCCCTCTTCCCTCAACCCTCCCACCTTCCCCTCCCCCTGAACCGAAAAAAAGGAGGAAGGAAAGTCCAGCTCTTTATGCTTGGGAATCCTCCTGGAAGGCATTTTCTCTCCCTCTCTCTCTCACAGAGAAAAAGGGGGGAAAAGAAAACGGACCCTGCCACCTCTGTGTTTCCTTTCAGCAGCACAGTAATGAATAGAGAACTGTGCAAGCGGCAGTCCAATTTACGCACTGGGAAATTGGATGGACAGAGTTTGAGGCCCACTCTTGTTTGCTTAAAAAACGGGCCCAAGCTACCAGATTAATAGTTTCCAAAAAGGTCAGCATCTTCTGTTTCATTGCTGATCACTGAACCAGAAATTAAACATGGTGGAGTAGCATAACACCATAGCATCACATGTCAGAAGGAGTTTGACTCGCACTAGTGTGAAATCTATAAAATAAAGCAGATAAAAATGAGATAAATGCCAGAGTAATAAAGATCAGATCCCCATATTACTATCATCTCAAATTCACCACAGAGGATTATTCAGATCTGTGAATCGACAATCACAATAGTCCTAACAAAGGCTTTATTTGTTGGTGGCTGATTAGGGGAATCTGAGCCGGCAGCCCCGAGGCGATCTGAAAACATTCCACTAATGGAGCGCTCTGTAATTATACCGTTTCAAAGAAAGACAAAGGAACCTGTGGATGTTGTATTAGGATTTTCCAGGCAGGTGGAATAAAGGACGACATTAACGCTAATTCAAAAGTACAAGACCATTATGCTAATGCGCTGATGCTAATGTGGGTGCATTTGTGTCAGTGTTGGTGTTTGTATGCAGATTTGTGTGTGGAGGCATTTACCGTCCATTAGGGATGTAATGAAACCTCGCAATACCATTAGATCAATACAACTATGGACAATTTAAATCTATTGATGCAAATGTAGAGTGGATTATTCTTTTATATAATCAGCAGAGGTCGCTGTCTGTAGCCGTTATTTTATTAGTAACTAGCAGAAGAGTACTGCATTCATACAAGAAGACATTTCTGCATCCCATGTATGCAGGTTCAAGTCCAGCCTTAGGCTTCTTTCCTGCATGTCTGTCCCCCACACTTTCATCCCTGGTTTTCTCTCTATTGTCCTTGTTTCTAAACCGATGGTGGGCAACTGGTGGCCCCTCTTCACTCAATGCGGCCCCAAAGTCCACTTCAGATACCAAGAGATTATAAACATGAAGAAAACACAACAAAAGTTTTTATTTGCATATTGCTGACGTCAGGCCAAAACCTTATATCTCCGTTTTTTATTATTTTATTTTATTTTTCATAAATCAGTGATATTGATCAGCCTATCCTGTGGCTGCAGGGATGTTTGTCCTTGTGACACCCCCTACTTCAATCACAATAAATGATGTGCCCCCCAGGACCAACATAGAAAGAATAGAATAAGCCTTTATTGTCATTGCAGAACACAAGTACTGTGCTATGGCTCTGTCAAACATTTTAAAGACAAACATCCACACACATTGTTCAACTTGCAAAGAAATGGGTATTTATTTGCAACATTTTGGTACTAGACCTTCATTAGGCAAACAGTGGCTCTGTACAACAAATGCAATATAAAAAAACACAGCAGGAAATAGATTAAAAAATATATATAAATAGATAAAAATATAAATAGCTACAAATATAATTTTACGCATTGTGCAAATAGTGTGCAAATATAAAGACTCATAATAATTTAACAGTGCAAATATTGTCATGTAGCAACAACATGCATTTAAATCATGCATCGCTTTCAAGAATTGGCGTCAACTTTAGTTGTTCATGAAAAATCCCAGTAAAACAGGCCCGTACACACTACCAAAACACCTTTACATGAACCAGTAAGCGTGTTTCATCGATTCTATTATGCAAACCTAATTTTGAGCAGACAACGCCTTGCTTGAAGTCTTTGGCGCCTTCTCTTGGGTGCCCAGACTAGTGTTATTTTGTCAAGTAAAACTATGGCTCAAACTGTTTGACTACAGCCTTTTTCTCATGAGATAGACTGGTCTAAAACTCACTTAAAACAGATCTTTGATGACTAAAACTGACTAAAAGTAGGTTTAGTTTTCATCAATATGACTAAAACTAGGCTAAAATGTCATTTCGTTTTCATCTGACATTCAAAATCCATGGTATTTCTCTACTGTGGGAAAATCTGTCAAAAAACAATGCTTCTGTATCTATTCTGCCTCTCAGCTGTAGAAAGCAGGGACCTAGGTTTGGCAGTGTGCAGAGAACACACGACCATGATTTGGTTCCAGATTTAGGCAAGAGATTAAATGCTAAGACTAAAAGTTAAGACTAAATTTTTATGGACTTTTTATGGACTAAAACTATAAAGGGTAAAAATGACTACAATGTGACTAAACCTAAAAAAGATTTAATATAAAAACTAAGACTGAGACTAGAGTTAAAAACAGATGTCCAAACTAACACTGGCCCAGACCTCAGGTTGGAACCAGTGAAATAAAATGTACTGAAAAGGACAAATAAGCATGCAATTAATCATGATTAAAAATAAGAAATGCACTAATTATTAATCTTGATTAATGCATTAACAGCTCTTAAAAATACATTTCTGCTCTTTTTTCTGAGTTAGTGACATTACTACTCAGGAGATAGAGTGGAAAAAAATTAACTCAGAAAAACAGAATTTTCCAAATAAAAATCTGTCTGGTATTATAGGCAGTGATATCGTTTAGTCTGAATAACAGAGCAAAGTGTGTTTTCTCATGTGAATGCAATATGCTTCTGTAATATAATAAATCAAAATTGAAAAAAGTGATATAATGATCAAAAATCCAGCACTTTTCCTGGCATAGAAATGAAGTTTAAGTATTAAATGCAATTATAAATGGGCCTAAATCCCATACCCCTGGTGTTGGGAATAAAAAAAGTTTTTTGTTGTGTTTTGGTTATCGAGATTAATCAAGTTAAATGCAATAAGTCAACATCCACAATTAGTGCACTAACTTTTTAATCGCGATTAATCTCACACTTTATTGTCACTTTCAACACACTTTGGTAAAGCCAACATCTCCCTGCATCCACAGTGATGACAAATAAGTCCATCACTGCTCCTTAATCTCTCATTTCACTTTAAAACAGCTCAGTGGACAGGTCAAAGGTCATCTGGACCTTATGGCTACAAAAATGTACCTTTTTAGTGTGCCCTTACACAGATCCATAGCAAACTCCTTTTTCTTTGGTAACATTGGTGTTAACCCATTAAAGTCTGAAAACACAAATTAAAACCAGAAAATTCAAAGTTTTTGGAACTGAAATGTTTATTTTACTTTCTACTGAAATCCAAAAAATTTAAATTTCCATAAAATTTAACATATATAGTTTTTGTATCTCATTTGATACATTAGGTGTTTTTGGTAACTGATAATCCACTTGAGGGCATTTTTATCATTTATCAGATTGTATTCAGAAGGTTTTTGTTTTAGTAATTTATGATCATATTGATTAGATCATAAAAATGTGTATCAAATATGATACAACAGGCTTTAAGGGGTTAAACTCTTCAATCCAAACAGGAAGTCAATTACTCTTATTGTCAAGAAAAATCCAAGAAAAGCTCTGAAAGCAAGATGGTGGAATTTTATAATGCAAAAAAAAAAATGGTGCGATTAATTACAGAGTTTCTAAGATTAATCAAGATTCAAAGCTTTTTGGGACTTTTTATTGCTTTATAAATGTGTTAAACCCACAGACAGATGTAAAGGGTGACCAATAGCATTGATTTATGAAAATGAAATTAAAATCATAAAAAATAGAGATAGGTTTTGGCTTATTGCCGGTGATTTCTTTTTAAAATCTGGAAAAAAAGACAAAATTTAACCATGAAATTTATCACACTATGAGTTGAGTCTATTGTTACATCCCCACCTTCCATTCAAAAAGTCTCTGTCCCACATACAAATCTGAACTGTTTTATGCTCAATGACATTTTCTTCATGTTCAGCTATATCTGCTGTCTTTTTCTTTGTTATTGTTATTTAACGTTCTCCAAAAATATGTGTCTTTGTGTTTTTCTGTGTGGGTCGTGTATTAATAGAAAAGACTTTTTTACCTGTAGAAAGGAGAAAGCTTCCAAATCCAAAGGTCCGTGTTATTTTTGACATCAAAAGTCTGTTTTAAACCTGTGTTTATGTAATCACCTTGGAAGGTTTTATAAAGCACCTGATGCTCAGAGATTTCAAGCACACCTTGCGAGTAGCTCTTCTTTGATTGTCTAGAGTGGCCCATTGTTCAGAGAGGATTAATAGCAGTAGAGGAAACTCGCCCGTGCAGTTCTGTAATTGAAAAAAAAAAAAGTTTTAATGAACTCAAGTGAATGATTTGCAGGAAAAAAAACATTCTTTCACTTGAACTGTGGTGTCAGGAAAAGCTGTGAATAGCAGGCAGGATTTTTTTTTTATTTTTTGGCAAAGAAAGCGTTAGATGGATTTGCTATGTGCCGTTTTGTTTGTTTGGAAAGGAGAATTTTTCTCAGCAGCAATGTGGAAAATATGTATTTAACAGTTTGTTTAAAAGGTGTCTGAATGTAGGGGGAAAAAACAGGTGCTGTAAAAAAATAATATTCCACTTTACTTTCACTTTGCAGCCACCTACAGACCCAACACAAGAGCTGACCTAGAAGACTGTGGGTGGCTCATACTTCATTGAATGTACATCAGTCTAAAGCAGCAGCCTCTGAGACTTACCTTTGTTATTCTCAAGGGTGTCATTCATACATTTCCTTCTTTTTGTACGAATCTCGAGCAAATCTGGTTTTGATTTGCATGAAAGGCGTCTTTTAATTGTCCCCTCTGCTAATGTCATCTTTCATATTCTATCTTCTGTATGAACCTCCAGCGCAGTATGGCAACCAGATTTGCCTGCCTGGGCTTTTTGCCTCCAGCTCTTTTTCTTAATCATTAGCTTGGAAGGTTGACAACCATGTGAGGCATAGCATGGATCCTTTTGACTAAAAACCTTGTAAATTAACACAATTAGTGCAGCATCATCCTGCTAATTAGCTCCTGGTGTCTAGTGTGGCGGGTGGGCAAATAGCTGGGAGGGAGTCAGGAGGGAATCTGCAGACAAACACAACGGTTGTAATCTTCCTCTGGACAGTGGCTTAAATCCTTAGATATGGACTTAACCCACTGGAGTAGAAAGTATAGCGCCTTACAAGCAAGGGCATGGACCATTGTAACAGGAAAGTTTGAAAGCTTAGTGTAGATTAAACATGGCTAAAGTATTTCTGATTGTTTTGAGCTGTAAACCCTGATAGTGTGAATTATTTGGGGGAATTTTATCCCCTGATAATCCCAAGCAGAGTTAAGATGACAGCATGGTTAAAAACCTTTATTTTTGGGCGGTTTTACATGATTATTTATGTCATTCAAACCCTTAAGGCCATGCAGAGAAGCTGAGACAGGCTGCAGAGAGGAGAAAAAAAACCCAAGTGAAGCATGCCCCCCCACCCCCACCCCCCCACTCTGTGGACTGGGAAGCAGTAAGCAGACTGAATGTGGATGTAATTCATGCTGGGCAGAGGGGGTTTGTGTGATGAAAGCAACAGAGCGCTGCCAAGGAAGATTGCTTTGCTGCTCTCCTCCAAGCAGATTTGAAACTGTCTCCGAATGCCTCAGATGAGAGTTGGATTATAGACTGACCCACGATGTCTGTGTCATTCTGCTCTGTGTTGGGTGGATTATACGGCACTAACCAGGTGTTTGGTCCATCATGCCCACACCAGACATGCTGCATGTCTAGCTAGCATTGTCTGGTGTCCTATAGGGCAGCTTAAACTAGCATTATTTAAAATATTACTTTCCTTTCCTTTGTTTTTTTTTTAGATTTCCACATTTCTCCTGCCTTACTTGCTGATTACTGTGGAGTACTGTTTCTCTGTTAGTCATGATTCACTGCCTTCTTTGACATGTCTCTTTCTTATGCGGGATATCTAGGTCTAAAGATGCAGTGGACCCCAGAGCACACACAATGGGCAGAACAACACTTTGACATCTCATCCACCACCCGCTCCCCCGCACACAAAGTAGAGGCCTACCGGGGGCACTTGCAGCGAACCTACCAGTATGCCTGGGCCAATGATGACATCTCTGCTCTGACTGCCTCCAATCTGCTGAAGAAGTATGCAGAGAAGTACTCTGGGATCCTAGAGGGGCCAAATGAAAGAGCCTTGCTGTGTTCCTACTCCGATGGCACCACCGGACTCATGAATGGACGAAAGTCAGAGAATGAGTCCTGGCAGGAGGGGATTTACCCAATGAACTGTGCTCCAGATGTTATATCTGTGAGCAAAGCTGGAATGACAGCTGCCCTACCCCCTACAGATGTGTCTGCTAGCATAGGCAGCTCCCCAGGGGTGGCCAGCAGCTTGTCTGAGCCGAGTTATTCCAGCAGTAACTGTGGGAGCCACACAGCCACTACTCTTCACTCGGGCCTCCCCTCTCAGGAATATACTGCCAGCTACAACGGCTCCTACCTGCATTCTAGCTACAGCGGCCAGAGTACCCCAGCCCTCCCCTCCCCACACCCCTCTCCTTTGCACAGCGCCGGGCTCTTACAACCACCTCCCCCGCCTCCTCCCCCTACCTTAGTGCCGAGCTACAACGCTGGGTCTCCAAACCTTCCCAACTACAATTATCCTCCAACAGGGTATCCTTCTCAGACTGCTGTTGGCCCCGGTTATAGCCCTGGGGGAGCTCCCCCTCCTTCGGCTTATCTGCCGTCCGGTATTGCAGCTCCCACCCCAATCCCCCCTTCCACACTGCCTGGCTATACCTACCAGTCCCATAATCATACACCAATTGCACCAACACCTTTGAATGGCAGTACATCCAACTCATTAAAACGAAAGGCTTTCTACATGAGTGGACATGGAGATATGGACTCGAGCTATGGTAATTTCAACTACAACCAACAGCGCTCTTCACAGAGCCCAATGTACAGAATAGCAGACGGCAACGTCTCAGACTCAAACAGAGGCAATGGCTATGACAGAAATCAAGAGACTTCATCTCTGCCGTTTAAGCCAACCAAACAGTCAATGTCCTCTGATCAACAACGAAAATTTATGATACACTCTGGCAGAGCGCTAACCCCCCCATCCTACGGATCGACCAAAAGCTCCGTGGGCGATCTCAGAACTGGTGATTCCTACAACAAGTTTGGGTCCCCCATCATGAGCGATCAAACTGAAGAGCACAGACAGCACCTCTCTCACTCCCTAACAGGGCCAGACATTGGTTCGGCTACCTCGTCCATCCATGCTGCGGAGGAACAACTGAAAAACAGTGACTCCAACCTGGTGGAGATGGTGACCACAGAAATCCTTCAGCAGGGTCCTCCAGTGGACTGGAGCGACATTGCTGGTCTGGACATGGCCAAAGCAGCCATCAAAGAGGAGATACTGTGGCCAATTCTAAGGCCTGATATGTTTAGCGGACTTGCCACATTACCTCGGAGCCTCCTTTTGTTTGGACCTCAGGGAACCGGTAGAACGCTTCTTGCCCACTGCATGGCCACCCAACTGGGCGCTGCCTTCTTGCGACTCAGCAGCTCCGCCCTGGTGACCAAGTGGTTAGCGGAAGGGGACAAGATCATACAGGCTTCTTTCCTGGTTGCCCGTTGTCGCCAGCCGGCGGTGGTTTTCATCAGAGAGGTGGACCTGCTCCTGTCAGCCCAGCTCAGCGAGGAGAGTCCAGTGAATCGCCTCAAGGCTGAGCTCCTCATGCAGCTTGACAGTATCCTGACCTCTACTGAGGACCACATCCTCGTGGTGTGCTCCACCAATAAGCCGGAAGAGATCCCAGAGTCCCTACGGAGGTACTTTACCAAGCGACTGCTCATACCCCTGCCTGATGGGACGGCACGACACCAGATAATCAGCCAACTGCTCTCCCAGCACAACTACTGTCTCAGTGACAAAGAGATGTCACTGCTGGTTCAAAGGACAGAGGGATTTTCAGGACTGGAGGTGACCCAGCTGTGTCAGGAGGCTGTGGTAGGTCCTCTCCATGGTATTCCTGGGACGGACCTGTCAAGTATCCACCCCACCCAGATGAGACCAGTTTCCTACCAAGACTTTGACAATGTGTTTTGCAAATTTCAGCCAAGCATATCACAGAAAGAACTCGACATGTACACTGAGTGGAATAAAATGTTTGGTTGTAGTCAATGAAGGGGACCCATCAAACTCATTTTCTTAAAAATAGCCGACAAGTGTGAGTCTTTTAGGCAACAAGAAAAAACTGTGTTGACATTAGCGTACCATATACAGCAAAGGGATTGTGCATAAAGGCTTTACAGAAGATTACATTCTGGAAAAAATTGGTAAAAATTCAAATGCTTTATGTTGCTGTTGCAATGTGCCAACTTGGAACCACTTGGACAAAAGACCCCTGTTTTTGTATATACATATATATAAATATATATACATACTATTCTGCTGATCTTGAGATTTAGTTGCTATCAAGTGCCTGAGGTGGTGCTGTCTAATTTCTTTCTTTTTTGCCTCACAATCTTTGTTGGTGACACGTGCTATTACAAAAAAAAAAAGCTTTAAAATGAGACAAAAAACTTGCTTTCTCTTTTCCATTAGAACAGTGTTCTACAGCTGTGTCTGTTTTGTGCTCTCTGTGAACAGTTGTGGTTAATTTGAGATAAATTACATTTACTTACATAATTACAGTTTGGCTTCATTACCAAACAGAGGTTTTATGTATGTGTTATTCCTTCAATTAAAATAACATCACCATACTTGGTTGCTTTGCTAGACTTTCCACTTTAGATGAAATAGAAAACAGCTATTTCAGTGTGACTTCAATCTAAATGCATATCCATGTAATTGCTGTTATTACAGTTGTAAATCACAATTGATTAACTTCATGTAAATCTATTTCTTTTCACGTTCTCTATTTGAAAACTCAGGAAAGTGATGCTGATATGTATAGTACCTCATAAGCTTGTGTCAGACACACTACAAGAGCATTGTGTGCATTTGAAATTCCATCAGAAGACGAGAAAAGGCTATATAATACCTCAAAAAGCTTAAGATGAAATGTGAAGGTTCCTGCAATGAATGTATGCGAGTGATTCTGCATTATGTACAAGACAAAAACAGATCTTTTTTTTTCAGATTGTGGTGATGTAAAGCGGGGAAAATTTTGAAAAAAGGTGCAGACAAACATCTCGGGGTTGAGGGAGACAAGCGCCCCGAGCTATTTCATTCCATCCTGCTGCTGCTTTATCATTAATGAAACATAAGGATTATGTATAGCCTAAGTTCCTTTCTACCTCAGTTTGTTACTTATCTCTGAAAGACAAATTCAAGAAGACAGTGAAATGTCAGCACCTGTTCTGCTTGTTTGATAGGAAACCTTCGGAGAGAACACCAAACAGTGTTTTGTTGTGTGCATAATCTATTAGCTTTACGTAGTGATGATAACTCTCACCACATAATGCACTTAAAGGGGAATACCACTGAATATCAGGTCTGAGACACACTTTGCCTTTGCCTTAGGACTATTTGGACTGGATGAGCTAACACTCAACAGTGGATATTGATTCCAGTGCTCGTTTGGCCCCTGAATCTCTGATGTCAAATAGAAAACATTAATGTGGTAGTATTTCCAACAATCTAGCGTCCACATTTTCATCATTTTAATACAGAGTTTACTTGAGTTTCTCAGGCTGGAGATGTGCTTGCTGTTTAACCTTGCATTAACAGATGGCGACATCCCAAATCTTTGTAATTATCTCTCTGTAGAACTGTTACAGCAGGCCGCTGTGTGGGATGTAAACTATAAGCATGGTGTTACTGGAGTCAGGGGTGTAGCTAGGGATTTTGGGCCCCCAGGAAGAGAATAACACAGGGCCCCCATAGCCATAGGGCCCCTCATTTTATGAATATCCATACCCATGCAACCCCTTAAAGCCTGTTGTATCATATTTGATACATACATTTATGATACCTCTATCTCATCAATAGGATCAATAAATTACTGAAAAAAATTCTGAATAAAATCTAAAAAATTTTTATAAAAATGCCTTCAAGTGGATTATCAGTTACAAAAAACACAGAATGTATCAAAAATGACACAAAAAAATATATATGTTAAATTTTATGTTAATTTGGATTTTGGGGGGTTTCAGTAGAAAGTAAAATTAACCTTTAAGTTCCAAAAAATTAAAATTTTCAGGTTATAATTTGTGTTTTCAGGCTTTAATGGGTTAAATTGTAATATGGCTTACTGCAACTTTCAAATCCTGGAAGGTGCGATATGTCTCTATTAAAAATGTGTGTAGAAAAACTACATTCAAATTTTTTTGTAGCAGCAGAAACAAAAATGCCCCAAAAGTTCAGCAAACATTCTAGTGTCAGTTTGTGAAACAGTTTGCAAAAAATATACAGTGCTTAACAAATTTATTAGACCATCACCCAAAGTGAGGTTTCTGCCACAGCTGCCCTAAATTAACAGCATTGGCTCTTTGCAAGTAAAATTAATTTTGAAAATTTCCGTTAAACTATATGTGTTTATAAAAATGTATAGCATTTGTTGTCTAGGAAGACAACGGGTGTGACTATTTGCTGCCATTAAAGAACTGGAAATGGTTTCAAAACAATATTCTGACTAAACTTTGACATTTACCAATCCCTGATATTCCATCAAATTTTGCACCTCAGATTATAACCATTGTTAAAATAATTCAGAATTTCAGCTTTTTTAACAAAAAAGGTATATTTTTATGTAAATGAGGTCCATTATACCAAAAACAACAAAAATAAGTGTAAAATACATGTCTATGTGTTGGAAATAAGTTTACTAAAAAGATGAAATGAGAAAATTTGGTAACCATTTTATAACACGCTTTATAAGCAGTCAATTTGACCTGGTAGGACAAAAGGTGTGTAGTAAATAGGAGGACAATACGAGGGTTAAATTTGCATGAGAATCAAAACAATCACAATCATGTTTTTTCAAACCCCTTCAGCCCTTTTACAGGGTCACTGGTTGAACGGACACACCTGTCTTACAGGTACAAAGCCGTCAAACGCTCGTGTTTAGTAAGTAGCAGTAAGCATGTCTCCATCCTTGGGCTATAAATGCAACATTCATGAATTGAGTGGCATTCCTTTTTAAGAACATGTCGGTAAAAATGTTATTTTCATCCTCATGTTGTCATTTTCACATGATAATTTTTTGTGTTTACAGTGCATATTAATCACTACTCGCTGCCATTAATCAGTACATTCCCCATTTTTGGCAATGAAAAATCTGGACTGGCTGTAGAATTGGCCCGTAAAAGTGTTATTGAATGTATCGCATCCTCTGAGCAGTAAGGAAAGCAAAGCACTCGCACAATGAAAAATGCCACTGAAGTAGAAAGCACTGTAGGTGTAGGTGTGTAATACTGCAGAGGCACTACAAGGACCTTGTGTTTGTTTTTCAAAAGGAGTTTTTTCATGCTTGTTGCCTATTGTACATGTTCTCCCAGTCCTGTCAGTTTTTTTATGCCTCCTTCTTTGGTATTATTAACTCTTTAATATCTGAGAGTATCAACAGAAAGGCAGAAGCGGGATCTTTTCATTGGTTAGAACATTAATTTAAACTTTTTCAGCATCATGTAATACACGGCTGCATGTTATCTTTACAAAATGTGTCATGTTGAAGTCTTTGTGTTAATTTGTCCTGCTTTAAAGTGTTTGTATTCTGGGTCTGATATGCTCCAAGGTTTAAATCCAAGCTTCAAACATCATAGTTAAACATGACTCATTTTGATGGGGGGTTATTTTTAAAAAGACTATTTTCCCTGCTTTAAATGAAGTGTGGAAAAAGGAGCAGAGAGCTTCAAGAACCGCAGAGCTCCCCTCAAATATTGTGTCATGTATTTTCTTGCACTTTGAGGCAGTAATTGGTTGAAATTTTCCTTGAAGCCAAAGCAGAAGAGCTTTCTTTTCATTGTGCTGAATTTCTCTAAGACATTGCTGATTTCCACGTGCTTAATTCCACTGGGGGAGATTGTTGGTATTTAAAACTGATCACTTTATTTGGAAAATGTTCACTCTTTCTGGTGTTTTTTTTTGTTTTAGCTTTATCCTGTTGGAGTTTATGAACAGTCATTCTCCTCTTCATGGAGATCACGGCTTGTCTGTTCGTCTGAAAAATGCCAAAAATCGATTCTCATGGGTGCATTTGGTCTCTGATTGCTGATTTAGACAATTCATTTTGCTCACTGAGAGAGTTTTTGACAAGAAGGTGATAAGAAGCCACAAGTGCCGTTAACAAGCGCAGAACAGACAAGTTAAAGAGGTCGACTGTTCGTGAACTTACAGAGAGATGATTGTTAAAAAGGGGAAATGTTCCACTCAGATTAAGTAGTACTTGTAATCACTCCGCAACAACAGGTCTTCTCATTTTTTAATGCCTCCCTGTCAGTGCAGTAAAGCACACACACACACACAAGTGTTTTCCTTTAATTCAGCTTCATCATGTAAGGCAGGGGTGTCAAACTCAATCACAGCAGGGGCCGGATTCTGAATTACGGTCTAACCTGAGGGCCTACCAGGGTCCACATTTAACCATTAACTGTCAACCTCAGTTTTTGCCAGTAATAAATTATGAGGAAAAAAAATCAGCGTTGTTGATAAATGTTGTTGAGATTTCAAAGTCAAAATTATGAGTTAAAGGGCTCGAAATCTGGGATAAAAAGTCAAATGTATTAGTTAAAAAGGTCAAAACACAAAATTTAATGTTAAAATAATGCTTTTAAAAACCAAAGACATAAAAAAGAAAGTCACAATCATGTTTAAAAGGCAAAAATATGACTAAGAATTTAAAATGGTGCACCTAAAAGGTCAAAATATGAGATAAAGTTTGAAATAACAAATTGAAAAGGTCAAAATATTAGACAAAAAGTCAAAATTATAAAATGAAAGGGTCAAAATATAAGATAAAAGTCCATATATAAATTGGAAAAGTCAAAAAATGAGATAAAAAGTCAAAGTAATAAATTAAAAAAGGTCAAAATATGAGATAAAAGTCAAAATAATAAAAACCCTAGTCAAAATATGAGATAAAAAAAGAAAAAAATAATAAACATCCAAGTCAAAATGAGATAAAAATTCCAAATAATAAATTGAAAAGGTAAAAAAAATAGATAAAAAAATCAAAATAATACATTGATAAGGTCAAAATATGACGTAAAGTCAAAATAATAAAAATCCTAGTCAAAATATGAGATTAAAAAAGTCAAAATAATAAATTGAGAAAGCCAAAATTATAAGACAAAATCAAAACTTTAAGTTGAAAAAGTCAAAATATGAGATAGAAAGTCACAAAAAGAAATGTAAAAATTCAAAATATGATATAAAAGTCCAAATAATGATTGAAGTTATAATTTTGCAATGCAAAATTGAAAATAAGAAATGAAAGCACAAATGATTTTTCTTTTCCCACATTCCTTTTTATTTTATTATTTTACTATTTGTTTTTTTCCACATTTTAAGGATATTTGAGATCATCAAGATTAAGTTAACATTTTTATACTGGAGGAAAATCTGCAGACCTGATATTTTAGAGCCATTTATAATGAGAATATAATATGATCTTGTGGGCTGGGTGTAACTGTACAACGGTCCTGATTTGGCCCCCGGGCCTTGAGTTTGACACCCCTGATATAAGGTAAATGATGGCAAAATTACTTGTTTTTACTTTGTATGGATTTATCAAAACCTTGTGGTATAAAAAAAGGGCCAACAGTCATAAAAACCTCTGAAAAGCACACCAAGTGTCACAGTGATGCCAACTCGTCCTGTTTTCTCTGTATTTCTGTCATTACATTTTTATTTTTACTGAAAAAAACAAAACAAAAACTTTTATGTCGTTTTATTGTCCGGCATTCTTTGAAACCATTTCTACCTCATTGCTACATATTGTACATGTAGTACTTATGTCCTGTCATTTTGAATGTCATGCATTTGTGGATAAAAATGTTGAAAAAAAAAACAACAAAAAAAAAGAATCTACTCGCCCTTGAATCTGAACAGTTTACCTCAAACAGACTGTCTTTACACTGTCGAGTACAAATCACAGAAAAAAAACAAAAACGAGGCACCTTGAGGGCAAATATGAAGTCAATCTGCACATCCAGTTTCTATACAGTATCATGTTTGGATTCAGTCGTCGTGTGCTGCGTGGGTCGAAGGGCGCCCATGCAAATTCCATTTCCTAAAAAGTAACAACTTGCTTTAACCCTTTGTTAACTGTTGTAGTGCGCATGTTAACGTGTAAGTATGTGCACTTGCAAGTGTGAAGGGATAACATGAAGACTTTCTAACTTTTCATATCCGTGTACAGAGAATAAAACTTGCACATAGCTGTATGTATTGTACATTTGCTAATGATATACAGCATACATACAAAAAATGCAGCCACATACATGTTTATATGTGTGTATGTATTGCCATACTTACAGTACAGTCAATTTAAATGTATTTTAATTTCAAGGTACATAAAGGTTATTGAAATACTGAATAAAGATGTTTTCTTTCTTTTTCCTGAAAACTGGATGCATTTTGTACCTTTACTTGATTAAATTTGCAATGGTGTGATTGATTTCAGCCTGTCATCTCCATTTTTAGCTCTTTCTTGTGAAAAGTGTTTTATTTATGACCGCAGCGATGATTATTCCTGAATCTTACTCATTTTTAATGGAAGTCTTTTGAAGGTAATCCTGTTTGCAGCAGTTTACAGTAATTTTTTTTTTATTAATATCAAACAACATGACTGTCATTAGCCATAATCTTTTATAAATCTGAAGTAGCTGTCAGAGAATGAGCCGGCACGCTCCAGATGGATCTTTTATGGTATTCTTTTGCTGCTAGTTTCACAGATGTGGGCAGTTCCTGAGTAATTAGAAAACTATATATATATATATTGTGTCAGAGTTGTGTGGGAGATCTGTCATCAGATCTAACTTAATTACAATAACTTTATCTTAAAGTTTCTTTAAAACAGGGGTGTCAAACTCAAGGCCTGGGGGCCAAATCCGGCCCCTAGTGCAGTTATACCCGGCCCACCAGATCAAATGATTTTATTAGAACTGGCCCGCCAGTATGATGTCTGCAGATTTCCTCCAGTATAAAAATGTAAACTTAACCTTGGTTTTATAATGTCCTTGTTGAGTCATAAATATTAGAAAAAGTAAACAGTAAAAATAATTTGATAAAAGTCAGGAACATAGGAAAAATGTGTGTTTTCATTATATTTTCAATTTTGCATCTCACACTAAAAGATATGGTTTTGACTTTTTATTTCATATATTAACCTTTACATCTCATAACTTTGACCTTTATCTCATATTTTTACCTTTCAGATTCATAATTTTACACTTTTAAATCCTATTTTGACCTTTTAAAATCATGATTTTGACTTTATCTCATGTTTTCACCTTTTCCAGCTCAAAACTTTGACTTTAATCTCATTTTTGTCTTTTTAAACTCATTATTTTTAATTTTCTTTCATATTTTGACTTTAAAAATTCATGAATTTGAAATTTAATCTCATATTTTTACATTTTAAACTAATGACTTCAATGATTATCTCATATTTTGATTGTTAAATATCATGATTTAGAATTTTATCTCAGTTTTGCTGACCATTTCAACTCCTAACTTTCACTTTTACGTCTGACCTTTAAAACGCATGATTTTGACTTTTATCTCATATTTTGACTGTTAAAAATCATGGTTTCAGTATTCTATCTCAGTTTTTGCCTTTTAAAATCATTATTTTGACTTTAAAGGTCATGTTTTTACTTTTAACACTTATAAGTTTGACTTTTCATCACAGATTCTGAGGTTTTAACTTATCATGTTGACCTTTTAATCTCAAAATCATTTAGTTTGACACTCAATGGTTAAATATTCCCCCCGGTAGGCCCTCAGGTTAGACCCAAATTCAGAATCCGGCCCCTGCTGTGATTGAGTTTGACACCCTGCTTTAAAACAAAGGTGCTAAAGAGTGCTCTGACATACAGTGTATTCAGAAAGTATTCAGACCCCACTCACTTTTTTGTTTTTGTTTTGTTGCAGCTGGATGCTACAGTGGAAAAAAATTCATTTTAATTTTTATTAAAACTCAGTACCCCATCATGACAAAGTGAAAACAGAATTTTTAAAAATTGTGATTTTTTTTTAAATATAAAACTGCAACAGAATAGAAACATCTGAGAGCAGATTTAGAGAAATATAAGGAACCTGAGCTAATGCTTATGTAGTGTGATATTTCATGTTTTATTTGTAAAAATTGAAAAATTCTGTATTCATGTTGTCATATTGGGGTACTGAGTGATTAATGAGAATAAAAAATGAATGTCTTTCATTCTAGCATCAGGCTGCAACATAAAAAACTGTGAATGGTTCAAAGCATAAGAACTGAAACTAAAAAAGAACCAAAGCCCAGCAAAAAAAAAAAACCAAGAACTAAAAAATTCAACCAACATGAATAACCCCACACGTTACCATAACAACAAAATGATTCACGATTATTAAAGTTCCTGTAAAGTCATGAAAAAAAATCTTAATTTCAGGTTTGCTGTGTCACAGTTCACTGTGTTATGAACCACCAGGCCAAATTACAGTCATGGAAAACACCTCTAAGTTTATAAAAATTGAGCCTCAAAATCATGAAAAAATTTAGGAAGTACAATCTGCTCTAGGATGGTGTGGGCATGTCAGATGAATGAGCTGAAGCCACGCCCACTCACGAAAAATCAATCCTCTCAAATTAAAAAAAAAAAAAGAAATGCTTCTGATTGGACCACAGCTGCCTGAGACAAAAGTTGGGGATTCAACTTACTGTTTTCTGGCACAAATCTCTCTGTTATGATGCTTTTAATGATCTGTAGGCCACTGTGGCTGATAGATTTGGTAAATTTACCTCACAATGAACAAAAACACAGCATGTGTTAACTCTCAATAAAGGCAGTGACATCAGCTAACAACAGACTGAGATGAACTGCTCTGTGGTTTTATATCATTGTAGTGTTAGAGAGCCGGGGTTATTCCTCATCAAGACTGGTGATGTCATAGGCTCCTATATTTGCCCTGCTCAAATAAAACCAAGCCAGGAAAGAGGTGAACACCTTTCTAAAGGTCTATATCAAAAGATTCAGCCTCACATAGATCTCAGGGTTTTCACACGTTAACAGCATCCTTATTCCATCAGATCTAGTGTGTAAAGACAAAGTTTGGATTTCCTTTTACAGGGTCTCTAAGTCTAGGGCTAAAACCCTGTGAGATCTTATCTTAGAGCAAATAGGTTATGGTAGATGTTATTGTTGCTTCACTAACCATTACTATTAGGGGCATAACTATGATTATGTGATTTGAAGACTGCAGTGGGACGTACGGTGATTTAATATAACTTTTGAATAATTGCCCAGGTTTAATTTGGGTCAGATTTTGTCTATTTGGAGGACACAAAAAATGACAGTTTGTCAAAATTTGACCACTAAGAATGCACTAAAAAGAGCACGACTACAGTTTATCCATTAAAGAGGCACAGAACAGGGCACATTTTCAAATTCTGCCCACTAGATAGACATTTTATTTAATTTTTTTTCCCATTTAGGCAATCCTCAAAGTAAGATATCCCACAAAGAAGGCACCAAGGAGGGAACTTTTCCCCCCATTAGAAGGCTCCAAAGAGTGAATTGTAAACTTTGACTGCTAATAAAGCTCCAAAGAGATCACTTTGTTTGTTTTTGCACATCAAGACTGCACCAAAAATGTCACTGTTATATTTCCCCAGGAAGAAGGCTGCACACAGGGCACTGTCGAATTCCCCACTTAGAAGGCACCAAGGAGGGGAATTTATCAAACTTTGCCCACTAACAAAGATCCAAAAAGGGCACTTTGTCAAAATTTCCACACTAAAAACATACCCAAGGCTGGATTGTCAAAATCTGACTGCTAATAAGACACCAAAGAGGCATCTTAAGCAAATTTTGCTCATCACAAATGCACCAAAACAGGCTGTGTTAAAGTTCCCATCAAAAAGGCTCCAAAGAGGACACCTGGTCAAAATTTCCTTGCTATGAAAGACCCAGACAGGGCACAAAAATGTTCCTCATCTGGAGGCTCCAAAGAGAAGATTGTCAATTTTGACTGCTAATAAGGCCACAAAAAGCATTTCATTAGGATTTGCCCATATTTAGGGCAACCTAGAGGGTATTTCTTTCAAATTTTACCCACTTGGTAGGCAACGATGAAGGATATTTGTCAAATGTTGCCCCATTAGATGGCACCAAAGAGGGCACTTTGTAAAATTTGAAACCACTTAGATGGCACCCAAGAAGGATATTTGTTAAATTTTACTCACTTAGAAGGCACCAAAGCAGGAACTTTGTAAAATATTACCCAATTACAATGCACCAAAGAGGGCACTTTGTAAAATTTTGCCTTTTATAAAGCATTTTATTATAGAATGTCCATATTGAGGGCACCCTAGAGGACGTTTTTTTCCAAATTTTCTCCACTTAGAAGGCACCAAAAAGGACACTTTGTAAAATCTTACCCACTTAGATGGCACCAAAGAGGGCACTTTGTAAAATTTTGCCCACTCAGAAGGCACCAAAACAGGGTTGTTGTAAAATTTTACCCACTTAGAAGGCACCAAAAAGGACACTTTGTAAAATCTTACCCCCTTAGAAGGCCCCAAAGAGGGCACTTTGTAAATGTTGAAACCACTTAGAAGACACCCAAGAGGGATATTTGTCAAATTTTACTCACTTAGAGGCACCAGAGAGGGCACTTTGTAAAATTTTGCCTGCTAAAAAGCGTTTTATTAGTTATTGTCTATATTGAGGGCACCCTAGAGGGGACTTTTTCAAATTTTTGTCCAATAAGGAGGTACCAAGGACAGATATTTGTCAAATTTTGCTTACTAAAAAGGCATTTTATTAAATGTTGTCCATATTGAATGCATCCTACAGGGAACCTCATCAGGTCTATCTTCCATAGGGGCTTCCTAGAGGGTACTTTTGCTGTGTCTTCTTCAAACATTAGGGTACCGGGGGGGTGATTGCCCCCTCTAACCCCCTCTCTGATTCAATCATTCCTAAATTGGATACCTGTTTTGCTACCATGGCAACAAAAATTCACATCAAGTCCTGTGCACAGGATTTGGTTTTAATAACAAAATATCGAATTGAAGCAACAATATTTGCAATCAATTCATGCAGTCTGTAAGTGTGCAGGAGTTTGGATGAATGAGACCACACATGCTGCCAATGATTTTAGACCATGTCTTCATCATCTCCTAAATTCTCTCTCTTATATTCCAGTCAAAGTGATCTTTGTTTTTAAAATGGGACAACCTTAGCTGGCATGTGTTTATCAGGACTGCTCCTTTAGCTGTGATCCAAACACCTCTCTGTGTGAGTACGTACATGTTTTATCACCCCACAATGTCTATCTTTGGCTTGTGCAGCAACCATGTCTCCTATGGCCAGACAGACAGATACATATAGAGAAACATTCAGCGCACATCCTTTCCTCCATCCTGCTGTCTGTGAAATCCTAGCAGCAAACACACCCTTTGTTTCTTTCCACTGAATTTTTAAACAGCAGCCATTTGACCAGGAGGAAGGCAGAGAGAAGGAAAAAAAAAATCCGGCCTGATAAGAGCAAAATAAAGTTGAGTCAAACAAATTACACTCAAGTTATTAGTGGCTATTTTGTAAATATCAAAGATCCACTTGTCCCAGTGTTCTGTGCTTCATTTGCATTCTGATGAAACTGGAGTGGATGTGTGTGAACTCGGAGGTTATCTGCCGAGCTGCAGCGCCCGAGCAGCCGAATCAGACAGCCTGGCGAGCGCGCGGCTCAAGAGGATGAGCCACAGACCTCTCTCAAATCACTTCCTTCATAACAATTAAAATATGCAAAGTGATAATTTTCCTTAAGTAGCCTTAAATGTGCAATCTATTTAAATGTGAGGGAAATTGCCTAAAGCTTGTGCAGCGTGTGAGTGTATATATGTGCAGGGGGGGTGGCAAGGGGGGGTATAAATTATGCAAATAACAGAAAGGACTCTTGAAAGCCTAATTTTTCTGTAATAAGCATACTGTTTCATTTAATTTTTTCCCTCTTATTAAAAGTGACAGTTCTTTTTGCTCTGTCTGATGGCTATATCTGACACAGGCCCGCAGAGCTGACTGCTGGACTAAATGGTAAAGCATTTTTCTGGCTTTTTAGATGATGGTTACATTCACAAAGTAATTATGCACTAGAGAGTCCAGAAATAAGGTTTAATTACACAGTAATCGCCTCTGATGGACACTAGGAAGTGTGAGCACTGCCAGACTGCAATCCATCAATGACAAACCTCTGGCCACTTTTAATTCCTCCTCATTTGCATCATAACCTCGGCAAGCAAGTTGCACAAACGCTGTTAAATGTTAATAGGACCTGTCTCTCTTCTCAAAATGGATGCTTAAGCCATTTCAATTCTCCCTTTTTCCTCTCTCTATCTCCGTCTTTCACTCCCTCTCTTCCTCTTCTTTCCCCACACTATCTCGCACACTCCATATCTCCTCTCTCTTGCCTCAATTCTCACACTCTCATGAGTCTTCACATAAATAGACCCCCGCCCCCCCTTCAAGAAGAGGAAGTCGAGCACGGGAGACAGTGCACGGTCACTGCTGTGCTAATTGGGAGCAACATGTAAAGTTTTATCTCTTGAGTGCTAACAAACCATACAGACACGTAGAATTCCTGCCTCCATGTGTATGCGTGAGACTCAGACACACACTCAGCCACATTTGCTGGACGGGAAGGCCCTCAAATCCCCTCAGAGCAGACAGAATTACCGGCATATTTTCATCAATTCAAAGGTTTAAAAGGTTCATTAAAGCCAGCGAGTACATAAACAGTTTATTAGTCACCTAACATCTGCAGAGCTTTTCAGAGCTGGACATTAGACCCACAGGAGCACTTGTGCAAACAGAGAGGACTGTGTTTATTTACTGCAAAACAGCACATTTTGTACTTGACTAATCCCTGGCAGCATCAAAACCACCATATACTCTTAGATACTTATCACATGACCCCGCTAATCCCCAGACAGTCAAAGCAATTTTATCTTGATTTGAAAAAATAATGAGATGTATGGAAACAAAGACAAAATATATTCACGAGTCAGAACTGTGACCCGTGAATGTAATTAGGATGTGAATTTCCTCAATGTAGTTTCTGTTTTACTGCAAAAATCAGAGTATTTAAAGGGACAGGCATCGTATTTGCATCAGCTGTAATATTTAGGACTATATCGCTATCTTTGTTCACTTATGGAGGGAAAAATACGGCCTTTTATTTCTCTCCTTTGTTTCAGGATTCCTACACACTTTCAATGATCAACTGTAAGCGTTTTCAAGATCAAAATGAATGAAAAGTGACTGAAATGGGCAAAAATCAACAGAAAGGTGGGGAAAACCAGGAAAGAGTAGCAAAATGTAAAAAAAAAAGTGGCATTTAATGACAAAAGGCTGCTTAAAATGGATGAAAAGTGGCAAAAAAGACAAAAAGGAGGCAAAAAAAAAAGAAAAATAGAAAAATAATACAAGTTGACAATCAAGTTGTACAAATAAAGCCTACTGTAGAAGTGTGGGAAACACACTTATTAAAGTGGCCTGCAATGGATAATTTCTGAGGTCAACGTTTCCTGTTTTTAAGGTTTTCTTGAGGGATAATATTTCAGATTAAAATATAAAAGAGCCACACACCATCGCAACAGAGCTACGCGTTGAGTACCGCTGATCTAAATGAAGAAAACTGAAAGGTTCATAGTGTTTAGTTATTCTTAGGTGTTTCCTATCTCTCTTTGAGATACTATCATCATCTTTTATTGGTGTAAACCATGTTAAGAGTCCAATTAATTTATTTTTGCACCACAAATTAAGCGAGCAGCTGTTTCAGAGTGGTCTGACTCTAACTGCAGAGTTCAACATCTTGACATCCACATTCTAAAATAAGCTAAACGAGACAGCAAACTCAGCTGGAATCAGCGTATAGTTCTGGTTTAATGGTATTAGTGCACCAGGCTTCCTCTCCCTCTCTCTCTCTCTCTTCCAGTATACCCTGACCTGGATAACAAGCTGGCCTCCTGCACCGGTGTGAGCACGTCTAAATGTCCTCAGGTCAGCACAGTTAGCCATCCACCTCCTATGTTTAGAGCTAATTCTGGGTTGTTGCTCTGTAATACGCCTTTACATGAGGATGCACACAGAAAATTTATTTCACAGTTTCTGCAAAAGTGGTGTATAGTCAGTGCTGTGTTGTCTCCCTGTAGAAATAGAGTGGAGGAATATTCATGCACTAGTCAGTAAAAAGGCATGTTTTCTCCTTTTTCTCATTCAGTAGAGTAAAGTATCCATTTCTGAAAAGCTCTCTGCTCCTTTAGCTGTCAATCACTGTTTAATTAATGAGTCTAAATTAAGGAACAACACCAAAAGTGACCTAAAAGTCTGAAACGGGGTCTTAATTACTCTGAAATCCCTAATTACATGTAATATTTAAAGCCTTTTTGTAGTGCATATCACCACAAATTTAAACTTTTCACACAGATGGTGTCTATTATAAGCTTTATAACAGCTGAAAAATATTTTCTTCATGTGTTTAAATACCCCCGCTGACACAAGGAGGCTTTGACTGGTCCGACTGGTGGATCTCTTTAGTGTGTCTTAACCCCTGACTGGGAACAAGTGGAGCTAATGGGGAGCAAAGACAGGGGAGCGCATGTCCGATAGCCACACGTCCTCCAGTCAAGGCAATCATGGGAAACACAGAACGTCACTCTTTCAATTTCATCCCTTTTCCAGTGTGCACGGCGCCCTCTATAACGTCATTATCTCCAGCAGATCTGCGGGGTCCTCTGACAGGGCCGTGTTATCCAGGCACTGGGGAAATGCAAATTGATTTCATATCAGCCATGGCATTTTTAAGGCCTCCACGTGTTACATAGACTGTCATTTCAGGCAGAGATATGAAAATCAGAGGGAAATGTCAAACTGTGGAGGACTATATTATATGCAGCATGTTGTTTACTCTGATCACTGGCTCAGGGAACACGATACTTCTTAATGCCACGTTGTCAGAAGACTGTTAACGGGTCTATTATGCTCCTGACCTGTTTGAGTGTAGTTTTCTCACATCACAGTAACAAAACTGATGAGACTAACAAAGATTTACATAAATAATATAAATGCAACAGGTGCTAACAGGAGGGCAGAGGTTGAGGAGTGATTGATCTAGAACAGGGGTTTTCAAAGTGTGGAAGAGTGAGCCTCCCCTAAGAAGAAATTATTCATATGGTGGACCCCAAACCACAAAAGGATTCAAACTGAAAAAAAATAAAACAACAACATTTCAAACATTTATGTCTAATCTTTAAACATTTTTAACATTCATATATTTTGGATATTTTGGTTTGCAAATGTCCTGAAGCATCTGCCTTTCCCTCTTATTCAGTTATAATGCCATTAAATCCCCTTTTTTCAACTTCTTCTTCCATTTTACAACTTCTTTTCGCCTCCTATCCCCCATTTTTCCCACTTTTATCCCATTTTTGCTCTTTTTCACCTTTTTTGCCCATTTAAGCTACCTTTTATCATTAAATATCCCTTTTTTTTGCTCATTTTTGCTACATCTTTGTCACTTTGTCACTAGTTCCAGTCAAAGGAACTCTGAATGCTTCAGCATACCAAGAGATTTTGGACAATTCCATGCTCCCAACTTTGTGGGAACAGTTTGGGGATGGCCCCTTCCCGTTCCACCATGACTGTGCACCAGTGCACAAAGCAAGGTTGAGAAAGACATGGATGAGAGAGTTTGGTGTGGATCAACTTGACTGGCCTGCACAGAGTCCTGACCTCAATCCAATAGAACACCTTTGGGATGAATTAGAGTGGGGACTGAGAGCCAGGCCTTCTTGTCCAACATCAGTGTGACCTCACAAATGTGCTTCTGGAAGAATGGTCAAAAATTCCCATAAACACACTCCTAAACCTTGTGGAAAGCCTTCCCAGAAGAGTTGAAGCTGTTATAGCTGCAAAGGGTGGAGCGACGTCATATTAAACCCTATGGATTAAGAATGGGATGTCACTTCAGTTTATATGCGAGTCAAGGCAGGCGAGTGAATACTTTTGGCAATATAGTGTATGTCAGTCCAAAGCTGTTTTTGCTGCCGCCAGGGGGATAAAAATCCTGCACTTGAAATAATAAGTAACATGTTCAGCCTTAGCTAGGAAAGAACGTTGTATGAAATAATTTCAACGGCTCTCTTTAAGCTTTGAAAGTGTAGAATTTCTGCAAGGTGAAAACGAGACTGAAGGGGAGATAAGGAAGAGAGAGAACTGAAAGCAGATGGCTAAAGATGAAGGTCAGAGCGGATTGAGAAGTTTGTCAAAATTTGATGACATAAGCAATCTGTAAGCAGTTATTGCACCCGAGCTCGAGGTACAGAGAAACATATTGAAATTCCAAAAAAACACTGCAGCTGCCAGCACACTGCCAGGACTGATTGCCCCCAGTGTTGTTTCTCTCTCTCTCTCTCTGTCTATCCCTCTCTCGCTCGCCCCTCCTCCCCCCCTTCACACGCATGGCTGCCTGCCAGATGTGAAGAGAGGCATATCTGGATTTAATGATATTACAAATGCTTTTCTTTATGCTCAATAATAACTCACTTTTGATTGATACGCAGCTCTCAGCGCCTTATCTTGATACAAATTGAGTTGTCTGTCATCCTGCATTGAGTCATCAATTTGAGGCGCTGATGAGGCTCGTTTGCCGTACCTAATCATGTGTCTCGTTGGGAAGCCTCTGAGGCCCATCAGATAGCACTTGTAAATACTCACAGCGGCACAAGCTCTCAGGGAGTGGGTCCCATTATTGCCTGCACTCTTAGCAATGTCCGACTTTCTTTGTACATAAAGCGAAAGCCTGGAATAAATCATGCAGTACACCCACATTTCTATTGATTAAAGCCATTCCCATGCCTGCTGCTGCTGCTGAATTGTCCGCAGAATAAAGAGCAGCTTTATATTTTTTTCCTGTCAAAATGTTAGGTCATTCTATCAAGGCCAGCCAGCTCCATACAATCGCACAGTAAGTCTTCTGTTGAAAGTACTGACAGGCACAGAATGAAGTCTTGTATTTTCTGCAATAGGAACCTGCTAGGAAATGAGCGTCCTGTCTTTTGTCCAGTAGATATTATGACTTAATACTTACAGTCAATGCTATTTTTAACTATAAAGGCAGTGTAACTAAACCATCCTCATCTAAAGAGCCAAATTGTTGAAAAATACATTTGCAAGAACTACAGTCTAAGTGGTGACAGGTGGCAAAATGGTTAAAAAGTGGCAAAAAATGGGTGAAAAGGGGCAAAATAGGCATAAAATTGCACAAACTGGGTGAAAAGTGGCAAAGATGGGGAGAAAAAGTGGCAAAAAATGAGTTACAGGTGACAGAAACGGTCAAAAAGCAACAAAAATGTGGCAAAATGAATGAAAAGTGACTAAAATGGGCAAAAATCAACAAAAAAAGGGGGGGGGGGCAGCAGAGAGTAGCAAAATGTGAAAAAGTGGCATTTAATAGCAAAAGGCAGCTTAAAATGGGTGAAAAGTGGCAAAAAATGGCAAAAAAAAAATGCAAAAAGCAGATTAAAGGTGTCAAAAATTAGATAAAAGTGTCAAAAAGAAGAGGCAAAAATGGGATAAAAGCTGTAAATTGCATAAAACTGGTCAAAAAAGGGAGAAAGGGGCAAAAATTACACATAAGGGCAATGGAAATATACAGAAAAACTAGAAAAACACTCAGAGAGTGCAGATCTCCGCCATTAGCCCTATCTCCCAGTAGTAAAGAATCCTTTAAAAAATCTTCAGTATGGCCCAAACTTTGTGATGGGACTAAACTACACTCAATCTAATTTGCATATTCTGACAGCACCAGGTGGTCTCCACTGCCATTGGCTGTGCATTTTCTCCCACGGCTTCTACCATGTCTCTACAGCCACAGTGTTTGTCATTCCCACATCTCCAGTGCGGTGTTTTGAACCCCCCAAAGATACCCCCACCATGTCTCCATGTGCCCCCCACCACAGCATTTGCCAATTACTCCCTCTCTGGTGGGCTGGAAGCACAGTGAGGAAAAGCATTGGCTTCACTATATGTGGACTGTCATGGCGGATGCATTGCCTGCTGGTGCCAACAGATGCACTGACAGTCTCACCCATGGTCTCACTGAACGACTGAAAGTCATGGCAGAGGGTGAATATTCCTCTGTTCCTCCCAGCATTGTGAGTATTCTTGCTACAATTCGCTGTCTTTCTCTCTGTTACACTCCGACTTGTCTCCTTGACCCGGCATGTGTCTTTCAAACTCTATAAACTCCAAAACTTTGAATAGAAACACACCCAAAAATGCTGCTGGGATTGAAGTTACTCATGTCTGCCATCTCCTGGTGTAAAGTGGTAACAGCGCAGACCTCGGCCATTAGCCCTATCTCCCAGTAGTACAGAATCCTTTAAACATTTCCTGAAAATTTGATCAAAATCCGTCCACAACTTTTTGAGTTATGTTGCTAACAAACAAACTAACAAACCCTCCTGATCAGATAACCTCCTTGGTGGAGGTAATAATATAGGTTGACAATTAAGTTGGACAATTTAGCCTACTGTAGAAGTGTGGCAAACAGACTGATTAAAGTGACCTACAATGGATAATTTCTTAGGTCAAATTTTTCCTTTTTGAAGGTTTTCTGGGGAATGATATTTCAGATTCAGACATAAAAAAGCCACAAATCATCACAAAAGAGCCACATGTGGCTCAAGAGCCACACGTTGAGTATCACTGATTAAGTGGACTAATAAAGAGTGTTTCCACTGAGTCAATCTTCACAAATAAACATGTAAAGACATTATAGTGTTTGATTTATAATATGTTAGATGAGTGGAATTTTGAGGTTATGAAAATCTGCATTTGTGAAAAACTTCTGCTTGAGAGCTGCTGTGCAAAAAACACAAAGTTTCCATATACAGTGCCATGATTCCTGTTTTTTTTTTTTTTTTTTTGCATATGTATCACACTTAAATGTTTCAGATCATCAAACAAATTTTAATATCTCACAAAGACAACCCAAGTAAATAGAAAATGCAGTTTCTAAATGATAATTTTATTTATTAAGTGGAAAAAACTCCAAACCTATCTGGTCCTGTGTGAAAAGTAATCCCCCCCATTGTTAAATCATGAGTTAATTGTGATTAACCACAGTTTTTGAGTTCAATTTCACTGTCCACACCCAGGCCTGATTACCACCAGATTAAGCTGTCAGATCTCAGAAACAACAGCAACAACAACTTTAACAGCAGGGAGACAAAACCAACACGCAGCAAACTTGTGTCTGGTATGAAAGCTGTTAAAGAGGCAACTAGCAGAAAAACCATCTAAAACAGCGGTTACTGCATAGGAACGGAGAGGAGCGCTCATAGGGAGAGCTGCGGAACTGTGACATCACACTACCGGACCACTACGCGGACCAAAACATGGCGGCGTCCTGATGCTCAAATTTACTCAAAACGCAGATATCTAGTGAGTTTTCCAGTTCAATATACATTTGAGAAATACAAATATCTATCCAACAAGATGAACTTGTCTGATCATGCAGGGTTCCTTTTAAGGGAAGTTTTTCACCCCTACCCCTTACCACTCTGTTTAAAGGGGAAGACGCAGAAATGGGATTGGTCCTAAATCTGGCCCTTGTGCAAATGTACAGGTGCATCTCAAAGAATTAGAATATCATAAAGAAGTTCAATATTTTTGTCACTCTTTTCTGAAAGTGAAACCCATATATTATATAGACTTGTTACACATAGAGTGAAATATTTCAAGCCTTCATTTCTTGAAATGTTGATGATTATGGCTTACGGATAAGAAAACCCAAAATTCAGTGTCTCAGAAAATTAGAATATTACTTAAGATCAATTAAAAAAGGATATTTCACACAGAAATGTCAGGCTTCTGAAAAGTATGTTGATTTCTATGCCTTGAATACTTGGTTGGGCCTCCTTTTGCGTGAATTACTGCATCAATGCAGCATCAATCAAGCACAGTAACACCATGGTCATTGAAGCAGCTTTTGGGACCTTTGGCAGTGTGGGCAGGTGCCGAGTCCTGCTGGAAAATGAAATCAGCATCTCCATAAAGCTTGTCAGCAGAAGGAAGCATGAAGGTCTCTAAAATGTCCTGGTAGATGGCTGCGTTGACTGTGGACTTCAGAAAACACAGTGGACCAACACCAGCAGATGCCATGGCAGCCCAAATCATCACTGACTGTGGAAACTTCACACTGGACTTCAAGCAATGTGGATTCAAGGTCTCAGAGTCTGGAGGACGAGTGGAGAGGCACAGAATCCATGTTGCTTGAAGTCCAGTGTGAAGTTTCCACAGTCAGTGATGATTTGGGCTGCCATGGCATCTGCTGGTGTTGGTCCACTGTGTTTTCTGAGGTCCACAGTCAAAGCAGCCATCTACCAGGACATTTTAGAGACCTTCATGCTCACAAGCTTTATGGAGATGCTGATTTCATTTTCCAGCAGGACTTGACACCTGCCCACACTGCCAAAGGTACCAAAAGCTGCTTCAATGACCATGGAGTTACTGTGCTTGATTCTGACCTGAACCCCATAGAGAATCTATGGAGGATTGTCAAGAGGAAGAGACACCAGACCCAACAATGCAGATGACCTGAAGGCTGCTATCAAAGCAACCTGGGCTTCCATTACACCTGAGCAGTGCCACAGGCTGATCGCCTCCATGCGACGCCCCACTGATGCAGTAATTCATGCAAAAGGAGGCCCAACCAAGTACTGAAGGCATAGAAATGAACATACTTTTCAGAAGCCTGATATTTCTGTTTAAAATATCCTTTTTTTAAATGATCTTATGTAATATTCTAGTTTTCTGAGACACTGAATTTTGGGTTTTCTTATCTGAAAGCCATAATCATCAACATTTCAAGAAATAAAGGCTTGAAATATTTCACTCTATGAGTAACAAGTCTTTACAATATATGGGTTTCACTTTCAGAAGAGTGACAAAAATTACTGAACTTTTTCATGATATTCTGATTTGAGATGCACCTGTACTTGATGCCCCCTGTCCTGTTGTATCGTATTGTACATCGTATCAAACACAAACTAAAGTAACATGTTTCATATCCTATTGTATTCTATTGTACAGTAATATTACGTGACATGAGATGTTGTCATGATGTAATGTAACGTCATGTTGTGTGGTATCAGATCATATTGTACTGTGCCATGTATTATAAAACCCATCATATGGTGTTGTAAATGACTATTTCAAACATATTTTTATGTCTTTAAGAGTGAATCCTAACATATGGAAATGTATCTGATGGTTTTTATCTCTACAAGGATGAATGACCATGTACCAGGAATCCCACTGTAAATGTTATTATTGTATAATTACTTTTAAAAGTGTTAAGAGTATCACAAAGGTGAATGCATTTTAATGAGACCAGTGCTGCCAGGCTCCTTTAAAACACTGTCTCCCATCTTTCTGCATCCTATACAATTATCCTGATGAGAACTTGAAAGAGCCGTGTTAATGTGGGAGTGTGAGAAGGCCCGTAGCCTATAGACCCTGCTTTCATTCATCTCACTAACATCAGGGAGCTCAAGCTTGGCGTCACTCAAAGCTTTTCTCCTTTGAAATTCCCCAGGCAGACCCACAAATTAAGCTCACTTCTGTTTGACCAAAGATGAGACCGGCCCTGAAGTAAGGCAGCTTTTCCCTCCCTTTTTCTCACCACACTTTGCAATCTATCCCTCAGAACTCCACAGACGTATAAATCTCTGCAAAATCTCTCTATTCACTGTCAGCCTGCTGGAGAAAAAAAAAAAAAAGAAGTGTATAGAAAATTCTCTCAGTCCAAATTTTAGTCATGATCAAATACAGTTTGTTGGCAAATGTCAGGGGTGCAGAATATTTTGTGCAAACGTTGAAAGAGTTGTAAACAAAATTTCTGTGACCAAAAAGTGAAGAAATATGAGCAAACCAGAAGTCTTCCTTGCCTTTAGGATGTAAACATGTACTGTAGGTCTACTTGCTCGGTGTATGGTATTGAAAAAGTGGCATCTCGATCCATAAATGTAAATTACCTGCTGGCTCATTTGTAATGATAATATATTGTTTGGATGAAGCCTGATTTCCAAGGAGGGAAAAAAATATTTTTATATAAGCTGGTGGGTAGAAATTATTGATTGAGGATTCAAGCAGCTCGCGAATAAATATTCATTATAAAGTATGATTCTGAAATTGAAAAACTTGCATGGATCTATTTATTCACAAAAACATCCATACAGCAGCTTGTGTTGGGGTTATGTCCTCAGACTGCAGCATGTGTGCTCGCCTGCATGTGCAAGTGTGGAACTGCAAGTTAAACCTCCCTAACTTGGAGGACATCTCATGACAAGCAATCACTCCTAATAGGATTCTTCTCCTGCAGAAAGATTCACAAGGAAAGATTATCAGAGTCTATTCTGAGCACATTCAAAGGCAAGGGACCATGCAACTCCCCCTTGCGAGTTCATTATCATTCTCAGGTTATCCGGGCCCGCTGAATCTGGAACACAAATGAATTAGTGAGAATTAAGAAGTCTCTGTGGTCTGAAACCTCTCCAAATCTCCTCCAAGATGAAAGGTACACAGGCACGGCTTATGCACCGTCACTTGAGCGCCCACAGAAGCCTTATATCTACACACCTACACCCCCCACCCCTTAAAACACACAATCTCCTCTCCCAAAATGGAAATGCTACGAGCGCTTAATGTTGCCTAACGTCGCCTGACCGCGGGTTTTGTCGTCAGGGAGAAGGAGAAGTTGCAGGACCCAGGCAGCCCCGTCGCTGGCGATTAATTACAACACTGTGGCGCTGGCACTTCGACATTGGTTGATCCCTCAGCAAGGCAGGGGCTCCCTCTCATCTCAGCCTCTCTGTAGCCTTCAAAGGGCTCTCCACTGCCTGCAAGACTGAACCCAGGCCAGGTAAGAAAGATGCCATGGCTCCATTGTGACAGCACTTCACAGCTTTCAATGGGACTTCAGTTGAAGAAGGTGTCGCTATCAATCCCACATTTGGACAAGCTGATAAAGAAGGAAGATAAAAACTAAAAACAGAACTTTCTAAATGATTAGGATGGAAATTCTCATACATTTGGAGATGTTTCTGTAATGTAAAGAGCATAAATGTCTCCCCACACTAAATTCCTCCATGTGCTTCCCCACCATTTTCCCTCTGACAAAAGAGATGAAATACAGTAATGGTCTGTCTGTGCTCAGTATTTTTCCCTCCTTCCCTCCCCGTCATGCAGGCCCGGGGTCTTTGTAACAGACTGCAGAGGCTGCCTCTCTCCCTCAGCTCATTCAGCATCACACCCTGCCCTTGTGCTGGACATCAAATGACCAGCTCGCCCCCCGAGGAGCTCTCAAGTTTCTTCATTTTCAGCAGCCGCCTGGCTCTCCCCTGGTCAGCAGCCGGCCACGCAGGGAAAGGGAGGGGTGGGGGGGACATCTGCCTGTCTGAGGATAAGGGACAGGCTGGCTCACTATCCGTCTGTCAGCCCCCCTCAGACTGGACCCCGCACGTCACTGCTCCGCTCCCCTTCCTTGTTATTCTGGAGAGGAGGCAGGGATCTGATATGTGGCATTGTTTGGTCAGGCTTATGCAAAAAATAATGCTGCAAGAACATCATGCATTTCATCTGCAGAGCATATCTATCTGCAAATGTGCTCTAACTGTTGAGTAGATCGCCTTTCTGCGCTGATGTAAACATGTTCCATTAACGATTATTCTCTAATGATTATCTCTATCTAATTACATGCGGTTTACTCCATCCTGCACCATCAAAGAAAGGCGCAGCGATCGATGCAGACATATTTGCATAAAAATCTATTTCCCTGTTAAGTGAGGGATCAGGCCTGAGCTCCCTGGATAAAGATGCCCTCTTTACAAATATAACCTGCAAAGTAATTTGTTTGCTTCCTAAACTTAATATTTGTTCTCTTCCACCACCGATGCAGAAACGGGGTTAGAGTGCAGACGCATGTGGATGCAGGAAGTGAGGAAACATATACAAATGTTAATTAGCACTCAAGCTGGTAACCTGCTGCTCCAGATTCGGTTTAATTTGATTAAATGGGAGCACGTTCATGTAGAATTACTGCAAGTTTGAAATGTCTGCTTTTGGATAAAAAATGGTGCAAAGCTTATACTCATTTGTGCAAAAGCAAAACAGAACAAAAGCATAGAATCTGACACCCCAGTGCACAGAGAGAGGCAGCGTACTGTAAATGATCCTGAGCGGTTGACTGCTGGCCGGCAGCCACATCTATACGAGCAGAGGAGGAGCGCGCACCTCCTGGACCGAGCCGGAGGTGAAGGAGAGAGTATCACACTCTCCTTGTCAGCTGCAAGGGTAATTACTGCTGGCTGAAATTACTCAACATTTGTTTATTAGCTCCCCAGAGCACACTGTAAATAGATTGTCTGTTATAGTCCGATCACATTAAACCCCCCTCTCCCTCCTGTTTGCTATGAGCCAGCCTGCTGCTCACTTATTGAACAGTGCGAACCAAGGAGCCATGTTAAATGTGATTGTTTTCCATTAGCTACATCCTGTCTAATACCTCACTTGTTCAGTGCAATTACTGAATTCTGCCATGCAACATAACCTTCATTAGCTGACTGCAGAGTCCTGCAGCTCCAAAAGCCCCCCTTGCACCATTTTTCATTTTTTTAAAGTCATGAATGGGGAGTATTTTAATTCAATATTGATTTCAGACACCGTGTGCCTGGGCTTTGAGAGCTGCACAGTTACCGTGCTTTAAGTGTATGCAGTGATGGAACAAAATAAAAAAAATAAAAACTCAACAGGCCGTGTCTTTCCTTGTATTCATCCTGCTGGTTTGGTTCCTGCCAAAGATGACATTCTGAAACATTTGACCCGCTAAAAATGAATTCTTGGCCAGAGCTCGGCGACAGAGGAGAGCAATTCATTCCCCCGAAAATGTGAGCAGATAAAAAGCAGAGGCGTGTAAGAGTGCTGTCAAAAGAATAGAGAGAGAGAGGGAGCGGGTGAGAGATGTGGGAAAAATAGAGGAATTGAGTACATTAATGTGACTAAAAAATGTGAATGAGATTTGTATTCACTGCCACGGGAATTCGAAACATTACACCAAATAAGTCACCTGCAGAATACGCTGCAATGCTGCGATGATAATAGCCCAAATGTTCCACAGACAGAGACATTTGTAAGAGAGATATTTAGCTGTAAAATGGACTAAAGCAGCATGCTTTGTGTGCCTGTGACAGCTAGAGCACGGCTCCCTGGGAACCAGAGTAATAAAAACACTATCTTTCTGTGGCATCTTCCCTTTTTCTCTAATGTTGCCCTAATAAAAGCAACCGCTGAGGTGACTGCGCGCAAATAAGGGCCTAAAGCTGCTGGACATCTATCCCAGCCCCCTGGAGCCACATTACACACACCTAATGGCCACTCCAAGCTTCATTAGGATATTAATTCTCGCCGTTTCTGAAGTGATTCCATCCGTAATGTGACAGTATCTGGCTGCTAGCGAGACAACTTGTTGTTATTGTTGTCCCACTCCCTCCGTTCCACTCATTTTATCCTCTGCTCCCTCTCCACCCCCCTTTTCTTGTCCAAGCATATTGTTATTCTTATAGCGCCACTGTCTCAGTTTTTCTCGCCGAGAGAAATCTGATAATACCGAGTGTCCTTTGAGATGGAGGCCAATGGAACGGCTCTGAGCGCTGCCAAAAAGCAAAGCTCCATCTGACCAGGGGAGCAGATGGTCAGGTCCAGCCCGGGTCTGGGAAACTAGTAGCAACGCTAAACATTAGATGTCAGATTTTTGCATTTTTAAATACGCATCATCTCCTTCTACCTGCAGGATGTCGGAGTGTAGGACTCACAGCCAGCAGTCACGCAGAGTGAATGTGGCAATAATGGCAAAAAAAGCTTTTTGAAAAATCCATCAAAGGTAAAGTGAGGACAGCACGAGTCAGAGCACCTTTAAGACCTGATAATTAGCATTCATTTAAAAAGTACAAAAACAGTGAGCAAATATGTGCTCTTTTTCTTATTATAGTCTTTAAAACACAAGCATTAAATCACAGAACTAATAAATATTGCACATTTATAATAATCAATGTAACATAGCTTTTAATACTCACCCATACATTCAAATACTTTGGTAAAAGGATTTTTAATGCCTTCCTATCAGTGTTAATTTTGGCAGCCATTTTTAATTTCAGTCTTAGTTTTAGGCTTTAAATGAAATGTATTTTAGTTTTGGTCCCATTTTAGTCATTTCTTTCCCTTCCAGTTTTAGTCTAGTTTTAGTTGATGACAGTGTTAATTTTGTTGACTAATTATTTTTGTTATAGTTTTCGTTAACAGCCTTTTTCCCCTGACGAAAACAAGACAGTAACTAATAAAAACAAGAGCACATGGACTAAAACGAAATTAACTGACACGTAAGTCAACAAATAAAAACAAGACAAAAATGTTTGAAAGAGAGTTTAATCAGACCTCGTCATGTTAAAAGTAGGGCCAAGTTAGGCATATATCCAATCACAGCTACTTTAGCTGTGTGGAAAGGTGGGCCGAGATACGGGGGAGATCCAATCACAACTGTTTTTACTGCGTGGTGGCGGGGTAAGTTGGGGAGAAAGCCAATCAGTCGACTAAATTAACTGTAAATCTCGTCGACTAAAATGTTAGGAAGTTTCGTCGACTAAAACTAGACTTAAACTAAAACTATTTAAATGACTAAATGATGACTAAAACTAAAAGATATTTTGGGCAAAAGACTATAACTAAAACTAGACTTAAACTAAAACCATTTAAATGACTAAATGATGACTAAAACTAAAAGATATTTTTGACAAAAGACTACAACTAAAACTAAATTTAAAAGTGTTGTCAAAATTAACACTAGCTGACAAAAACTCAAAACATTTTAGTCTAGCTTTAGTCCATAAAAAGTCCTCACATTTTAGTCTTTACTTTTAGTCCAAGCTTTTATTTTTTCTTGCCTAAATCTGGTGCCAAATCATGGTAGTTTGTTCTCTGTATCCTGTCAAATCTGGGGTCCCTGCTTTCTACAGCTGAGAGACGCAACAGATACAGCTGCTTTACTTTTTGACAGATTTACTCACAGTGGAGAAATATCAGGGATTTTGAATGTAGACAGAAACTAAATTACATTTTAGTCTAGTTTTAGTCATTTTGACAAACACTAAACTTAGTTTTTGTCAGTTTTAGTCATCACAGATCTATTTTTGTTAGTCTTTTTGTTAGTCTTAGTCTAGTTTTTGTCATAGAAAAAAGGCTGTAGATGCACATTTTTAGTCATAGTTTTAGTCAACGAAATGAACACTGCTTCTAAATGCAGGGACAGCTGAATAAAAGTAGCATAGTTACAGGATAGAAAACTTCTCATGCCTTTTTTTATGTTCAAATTTAACTTCCTGCACCGTAGCATGAATAAATAACACGTTTGCACTGCTTTACTATTCATCACACTCAAGGTTCTAATAGTTTTGGATTTTTCATTAGTTTTCATTTTTATTTCATTTTCACTTTCTTTATTCAATTTCAGTTTAGTTTTGATTAGTTTTTACTGCTGGTTTGTTAGTTTAGTTTTTATTTTGCATAAATGCTTCGTTTCAGTTTCGTTTTTATTAGTTTAAATGTTAATTTTAGTTTTTTCAGAAACATGTCAGGTCTGAGGGAACGTCATACATTTTTAAAAACATTCAAACAGGCTACTCTTCACCTTTCATTTTATTCATTTACTTCATGATGATGTTTAAATATAACTTCAGAAATAAAACTGCCACTGTATGAAGTCTTAACCAATCAATTCAATCAACTCTAAATTGGGCCCAAGTTGCAGTCAGGCTAATATCTGGCTGAATTTGTGTAGTCTGAGCTGGCCTTAAGACTAGCTAAAAAAAAAAAAAAGAAACTTTGATGACTAAAACTAGACAAAAATGTAATTTAGTTTTTGTCAGACATCAAAATCCATTACATCTCTCTACTGTGGGTCAATCTGTCAAATTAGAACACATCTGTAGCTCTTCTGCCTCTAAGGCCGGCCGGATACCAGACTAAGATTTTTGCAAAGACAAGGAGTCACTAACTAGAAGACTAGAATACAAATCCTTTTGAGACTATTTCCCATCATGCATCTGGTGGAAATTCACAACAACTACTTTTCAGCAGATAACAAGATGTAGAAGGAGATGGAGATCACATTTGAGTTAATATCTCTTATAATCTGATATTTTTAGATCATTTACATCGAGTACAAACAAAAGAAAAGTTAAACACAGAAGGAACTTTGCATGTTATTGCAACAACTGAGGATCTATCCCAGAAACACTTCAGAGTAAAAGCACAGTATAAAAACACAAGTCTTCTCATCATGGAAACAAACTTATTGGGCATTTACTTTGAAAATCTTTTGAGTTCTGAGTGGATATTCAGCGGCTCTAGATTGATCTACGCTCAGGTTTATATTTTGAAAAATGAAGTGAATTAATATGCTAGGCACAAGACCAGCTCCCATTGGTCCTGTACGACTGTTGCGTTACTGAAAAATACTATTTGTATACGACCAGACTAAAGACTTAATAATGTTAAACACATTTGATCATCAGAACACCAAGACTGAAGAAAGACCGCCTTAAAACGGCTAAAATCAAGTCTTATAACCACCTTACACCTAACGACTGAGACAACGCTGCGACTTTAGCTAGACTCCCATGATTTTATTCCAACTTTGGAATTTTTTCTGCAACTTTGAAATCAGAGGAATCTGTTTAACCTGAAAACCGATTCTCAATCTAACTGAAGATCAAGAGATATTAAAAGAGTCACAGCCCTATTAATTATTTAACAATTTTTACAGTGCTGAAAAAAATTAAAATATAACTTATTGATGATTCATTAAAAATGTAGCCTGTCCAAATAGGGGTGCAAATACCTAAATGTTCGGTGACGCACGCCCCATGAACTGAAGCTGGTCTTCCTAGGTTCAAATCTGACTTGTGGCTCCTTTCCTAGCTGTCATTTCCTTCTCTCTCCCTGATTTTCTGCACTGTCCACTCTCCTGTTATCTCTGAATGAAGACAAAAAACCCCAAAGGTAAATCTCTAATTAAATGAAACAAAACTCACAAGTAAGTTCTGTCAATAATCTTGAGTGCAATCATTTACACCTGACATGCATCTTAATCAAATCACGTGACTCACGTCCTCCTAAATTAGTGGGCTATTTAAGGTAGATTTCCAGTCTCTTCCTCTGCTGCATCGCTGCGCCTGGATCAGCAGTGTGCTCTCGTCTTCAACCCACCTCCACCCCAGCATTCATCTGTTTAAGCTGTTATCTTATAACTCTTCAAATTCTGTACGTTAAATCTGTGAGGAGTGATTAAGTTGGAGCCTGACACCAAACATTTCATTTTGCATAATAAATGCTTGAACAAACTACGTGAGATTATTGGTTGAAATGCAGCTTCTTACAAAGTGTGAAACCCCTCTCCTTAAAATGGTACGAGCCTGTTTTCATACATATAGTAGGCTGATCCATTGAACTTCACTGCAAAGGTCAATGCACACCAAGTTTGGTTTTGCTGTCTGAATTTTTTGTCCGTTAAAAACAAAAATCGATCTCAAGTTGCTCTAATCATATTTGCACACGACTCCAAAACTTTTGCCTGTCATTAATTTTCGGAACAGGTTTGATTTCGTGTGAATTTTCAAATCAGTCCAAGTCATTCAGATTAGTGATTGATGATCCCTTTCTCTCACTCTCTATCTCCCTGTATCTCTCACTATCTCGCACTGAAATCTCACTGATTCCCTGTTTATTATGTGGGTATCACTCATGTAAATACAACAGATAAAAGGCATGGGTTTGCAGCCTACTCACAGGTCACAGCAGAGACTAAAAAGTTGTTCTCCATCTCTCCGACCTGGCAGAGTGCTCTGACATGAGTGTGTGCTGTATGAAGCTCTCTGTCAGGACGGATGGATCTGAAGTTATTTTATAGGAGTGTCAGAGCCACGGAGGTCAGTGTGTTTCCTGGTTGAACCCAGACTCAAAAATCAGGAGAAACTCTTGTTATTCAGTTTTCTTCTTTTTGATGGAAATTGGAAAAAACAGAAAAACGAGCCATTTTATTTTGGTCACAAAAAGGACAAACAGTTTTTTCAAAAAGGGGTCCATTTTTTGTTTTCAATTCCATTAGTCTCTTTTCTTGTTTTGATGAAAAACGTGAGGGAAAGGAAATCACGTGTCCCACTGGGAAAGTTGAACATTTCAAAATAAAAGCCCTCATGTCAGTATTTAAGCCTATATAGACATCCACCGTGTTTTACAGTATAGTAATAAGCCTTTTTGCTCTATATAATGTATCAAAAATAATCTCAAGAGTAGAAGTACTGGTGATGTAATGGACTACATTGAAATTAGGAGAAAAATATTTTAATTTGAATGAATAAGCCTTATCTGCTTCAGGTGTTTATCCATGTACACAATGGGAGTCAGATTTTCAATTTATGATTGTATTTTTTTTTTTTTTTTGAAAGATCTATCTATTTATCTGTCTATCTGTATTAGATCCCCATTAGTTGTTACTGCAGGAACAACTATTCTTCCTGGGATCCTCAAAGAGACATGACAATACACAATACATAATCAAAGAATACAAACAAACAAAATACAGTAAAATACAATGTAAATGCAACACAGATGGTTAAACCATTTGTTTACAGTATCATAATTCCAGTTTCCATAACAGTCTTTTAAATATCAGTCAGATTAATTTCATCATTTACCAGCTGTTACTAGGAAAAGGCTTATCTGTTTTAACAATGGCTGTTCTTAATTCCCTTTTGAAAGTAGTCTTATTGATCATTTTGACCACATGCAGCGGTTTAGAAGTGTGTGTACACAATAAAAAAGTGAATAAATATAAATACATTAATAAGAATAATAATGGGAAGAAGCTTCATTATCATTGCACTGGTAAGGCAAAACAACAAAATCTTGTTGGCAGCAGTCATGCAGCAGATAAAAATAAATAACAGAATAGAAAAGAATAAATATTCTTAAAAATGTATAGTCAAAGTTAAAGCTTTAAAACATATCAGAAGCTAAAAGAAGGGCTTAAAATGCACACACACAGTAAAAGGCACAATCATGGTAAAAGTAGAGTCAATAAGAAAAAAAACAAAAAAACAAACAATTGGCCTAATAGGCATTTGATATTTGCTTGGATGGCTTAGAATTTGACATAAGTGCTTTTATTTTGAAATGTTCACCTTTCCCAATGGGTCACATGGTTTCGTTTTCCTCAAGTATTTAATTAAAACAAGAAAACAAAATAATGTAATTGAAAAAATAAACTAAAATTGGACCCTTTTATATTTTTTTGTTGAATTTGTTTTTCTGTTTTTTTGACCAAAAAAATAGAAAATGGATCATTTTCCATTTTCAGTGAACAACGAAAAACGTAATAATTAGAGTTTCTCCTGATTTCTGAGTCTGGCTCCAACCAGGAAATGGATCTACCAGAATATAAACTGACCCACAGACTCGCAGTACGAAACAGTTCGCCGCATTCTACGAATTTTCACAGTGACGGCAAATAAAACGCAACGGACTCAGTGGGCCGTGGTCAGGTGACTAAAGTATAATCCGATTTTCTGTCAAAACCAATAAACGAAAAATGTAAATGGCGCCCTTTTTCCTTTTACGTTTCAACCAAATGACAAAACGTTTTTTTCTGTCTGAACAAAAAAAATCAAATAATGGAAATAGAAATTAGATATATATTATATATTTAATTTCTATTTCCTGAAATTATTACAATGAGCCTAATGGAGTATATAATAAACGCGGTAACACTGTTCAAAAATAAAAGTGCTATTTAACGTAACTTATCTTATTATTATTAATAATTTATAAGTTTGGATTTTATTTCAGTAGGGAGTCCATTTACCTCATGGTCACATGCTTCCGTTTCTTCATTTCCAGACCTAAAACGGCAAAATGATAAAGGGAAAATCCAAAAACCAACATCGGGCCATTATTTGATTTTGTTTTTTGTTCAGAAAGAATAAAAAAACATTTTTCCATTTTTGGTTGAAAACGAAAAAGGAAAAAGGGCGCCATTTTTCGTTTTTCGTTTATTGGTTTTGACAGAAAAATGGATTATACTGACCGTTCGAGTGGGTGATGTTTGTCCAGATTAAAGATCTGAAAAAAAAAAAAAAAAACACATCCGGTATGTGAAGACCTTAAAGGCCAGTAATATTGAATGTGTGTTTCCATGCCAGGAGCTTTAAAAGAGTCAGGATGTTATAATAGAAAGGAGGGAGCTGGCTCGGTTGAAAAAATTCTGCATGAATAAAATCAATTTGCATTTAATACAATAAAACAATCAATAAAAATGTAAAATGATTACGCGATAATGGGACATTTTATACATAACCAAGCTAAATATGTTTAAAAGTTGATTGATTTTACTGATTATAATCACTGATTTGTAGTGCTGTCATATGTAAGAGTTTATCTACTAGTCCTTTATTGTTAATTCTGTCTTATTTTTTTATGTTAAGCTCGGTCAAATGTGGATATTGAAGGCAAAAACATCAGTACAATTTATCCACTGTTTAAAAGATGCTCAATGAAGCAGGACATCTTTAAATTTTAAATACTATTATAGGGACAACCAAACCTTTCGTATATGTATGGACAGGACACATGCTTGCTCAGTCTCTAATTCAAATCTGAACATTAGTTGCTTCTGTAGTTGATCAAACTTCCCACTTACACAGGGCAGTGCTAACTTAAAGGCAAAATATATTCTATATCACAAGGTTTTTTTATTCCATCCTTTCCTTCACACCAATTAAACCTGAAACCTAAAACCTCTGCAGCAGTGTGATCCTATCACTTCACTGCTCACATCCTATATCTTGAAATAACACAGCTGTTTCTCTGGGAATATCAAAGTGGAAGGGAACGATTTAGGAATATTTAAAATGCAAAGAAATTCGTCTCTTGTTTAAAAGACAGAGATATCAGAAGGTTTCGGGGGCGGCTGGTGGAGAAGAGACACTCATCTCTGTCGGCGAAGAATTCCATTCATCCCAACATCGCTGCTCCAGATACAAGTGAAGTGTAGGATTCTGACATTTGTGAAGTGAAATGATAATTGCCTTTAAAGACCAAGGAGGGAAAAGAGAGAGGAGATGAAAGATAAAAGGTTGGAACTAAAGAGAACATTAGGGGTGGTGAGAGTGAAAGCAAGCGGCGGAGAGCAGCCACATAAATAGTCATGAAATGAGAACTTTCTGCTTTGTATTGAAGTTAAGAAAGAAACATTCAGCGAGAGGCCAACAGGCCAGACTAAATAATCCTTGACTGAGCCTCCCATTCTGAATCCCATATTAGCTGCCCAGATTTTAATGTAAATATGCCATTACGCTGTCATTACAGTGATCAGACTGCATGGCTTACAGGTCAGCCCTGCCACTGTTAATTTTGCAGGCGAAAGCTTTTTTTCTGTCTTTTGAAATGTTAATAACTTTCTATTAGTTAATGTAGCGTGACTAAAATTTAAATTAGACATAATTTATTTTAATATCTGTGACTAGCTGTCTGACCATTTAGCAATGGTCTCCCGCTGAATACAACACTCTAAATTGTGCTAATTTGCATTAGACGGTCGAGGCACGCCTTGTCTCAGTGTTGTTGTGCTGCTGTAAAGTCAAGGATGATTCAGTTTTTGCTCTTTGAGATCCAAGTATTCAGAATTTCTTTTTCAAAAGTCAACCATCGCAGTGAATGAATGCATTTTAAACAGTTATGATTGTTGAGAGAAATGGGACATGATAAAGGTTTATTCTGCATCAATTCTAACAGGATGAGTTGCATTTCTTTGAGGACTCGAGGACAAAAAGTGTCTGTAGTGTCCCATTTTTAACCCTGACAGCTACCACCTTTGGCATTGGGTTCACAACTATTCCCTTCAAGCGAATACAGCATCTTTTCTTTTAATCCTCATCATCTTTATATACGCTTTAACCCAGGCTTTTCCAAACTGCAGCCCAGTTTGAGACCTGAAAATCTTCAGGGGCTCACCAAAACCCGTGCACAACCATGACACCAGACATGGGTCACATGTTAATGAGCCAATGCCATTTACTTTGTGTTCAGGATTCTAAAAAGTCAAAAAAGATTTATTTCTTTATATTCATCACTGTAAATGTACGATGTGGCCCAGGGGTGTAGCTAAGGATTTTGGGCCCCCAGAAAGAATATCACACAGGCCCCCCCTTGACCGGCTTGCCAAGCAACAAATGTGCATAATTTTTACAAATATATATCCATTTTAATGTATTTTTGAAGCATAGTTTCTCCATTTATGAGTAATATTTTTACTATGGTTAAACTGGATTTACTTACATAATTTCACAGCTATGGACTATACCATTTGGACATTTTTAAGGGAGGAGAAGAGGCCCCCCCAGTATATTATTTTACTCTATTTGATACAACTTTCAGTCTGTGGGCCAATTCATTCAGTCACTTTTGATTCAATAATGACACTTATTTTTAAGAAGAAATAAATTAAAACCCTCTTTTCATTGCAGGCTTCTCCAGGGCCCCTCCCTACTGTGGTCCCAGGTAATCAGTCCCCTTTTCCCCCCTGTGCTACGCCCATGATGTGGCCCAGCAAACTTTTCCCAGGAGCGATAAAATCTCCAAAGACAGTGGCTGGGTTTCCGTTACACTTGGAATTGCGCAAAATCTAATCTTCTCGAGATGAGATTTTACGAGAATTGCAAGGCCTATGCCCAAAACTCCCTTCAACAGAAACGCATTCAAAGCGCAATTGTACTTAATCAAAATTTAAGAAATATTGCTTTTATTTTGCAAAAACCTGTAATGGAAACCCAGCTAGTGATACATTCTTAAAATCAGGAAGCGAGCTGCAAAGGGGAATGTTTAACAGAGTGTCACCAGTTAATATAGGACCAGTTAAACTGTGACACCAGACAAAATAAATGATAAAAACATGCTATGTGTTCCAACTTTTGGCTCCGTTTTGTTGCTTCTGAGACTGAAAGGGATATTTCAGGATTTTTAAAGTTGGGTGGTATGAGGTACTCGGCTGTAGTAGTGGCATTAACCTCCAATTATTTCTGTACAAGTTGCTCCAGTGGTTATTATGAGCTCAGAGAGATCCAAGGCATAGTGGCTGTAGATGGAAACGTTTTATCCGCGTAGTTCAACCAGTTTTATATAAAAATGGGCCGATAAAATATGTTGGCTCGCCTGTACGCTGTGTCCAAAATGTACGAAGACCTTCATTTCTCCCAAAAAACACCCCTGTGTGTCAGGCACTAATTTGCGAAACAGCTTTTGCCATTTTGTCTCCTTCCGCCGTGCACTGATCCTCTGATCAGCTGTGTGGGTCTGCGAGCTTCAACAGGGATAACAACACCACACCAAGCTAGAACAAAGATAACATGAGCCATAACAGTACCGACAATCATCATGCATCCCAAATAAATTTCCATGTGAAATTAAGGCAAGTTAAACTTGCAAAGCAGATGGATACGCCCGTTTCCTTGTTTTTCACTGGCGAATCCATCTTGCAAAGCTCCCGTCTGAACTGTTTGGGCCCGGTTAGAAAGTGACAGGACCAATCAGCAACGAGGGGCAGTACTTTCAGGTGTGACATAAGCAAGTAGCAGCAAGAGGCCGGTGCAAATATGGCGGAAGAGCTTAGTGTGGATGCTGCTAAAGTGCCAGTTTTACCAGAACTTGACGACAAAAGTCGTGTACTGACATCCCTACAGTTGCCATGAGTTGCGTTACTCCTCAGTAGCTGTGCACCTCAGTAGTGGCTATAACGTCACGTGTTTTGTTGCTCTGATTGGCTCGTGAAGATGTGACAGAACATTCATCCAATCACACTCCGAGTTTTTTTTTTCAAATCTTCTGCCTTTCCCAACGCTTAGTATTGAAGGTTATCCAGATGGATGTGCGAAACAAATCCATCTGGCGTGTCATGTTAGCTCACCCGAATGAGGTCTGCAGATTTCCTCCAGGGTAAAAATGTAAATTTAACCTTGAAGATTTAAGAAAAAAACAAAAAAAAAAACTGTTGAGTCATAAAATCCTGAAAAAGTAGAGAGTAAAAACAGTCAGGAATGAGGGGAAAGAAACTGAGTTGTGTTTTCATTTCATAATTTTATTTTGCATCCCAAGAATATGGCCTAAACTTAGTATTTTGACTTTTCACATTTTGACCTTTTAAATTCATAATTTTGACTTTTTCTCTCATATTGTGAACTTTTTGATTCACAATTTTTCATTTAAATTATATTGTGACCTTTTAAACTCCTAACTTTGACTTTTAATCCCATATTTTCACTTTTTAAACTCCTGATCTAGAGTTTAATCTCATATTTTGGCCTTTTAAACTCTTAATTTTGTATTTCATCTCATACCTTGACCTTTAAACTCATGATTTTAAGTATCTATCTCATATATTTGCCTTTTTAAACTTTATTTTGACTTTTAATTTCCCACGGTGATGAAATCGGCAGGGGGTTATGTAAATGGTTCTGTATCTTTGTTTGTTTGTTTGTTTCTTTGTATGTGTACAAGATAAGTCGAGAACATAAAGTCGGATCTTCACCAAACTTTCAGGGAATATTGGGATAGTGACAGGGAAGAATCGATTAGATTTTGGTGATGATCCGTGTACTCGTTCGGTTTTTCTCGCACTTCGAAATTTTGAACACCATAGTAATCAATGGGAGCGTGAGTTCCTCGGTGGCGCTGCTTAGGCGTGGGTCTGCCGCCTCAGACGGCCATTCTTGTTTTGTATTTTGACCTTTAGAACTTATAAAGTTGACTTTTTATGTCAGATTTTGAGCCTTTAACACATTTATTTATTTAGCATTTATCTTACATGGACACACAGTAATGCTGATGCTGAGATATTTAATAAGATTGACTTTATTTTTAGAAATCTTAAAATCCTTTATCATCGCTGTTTAATTTTCCCTATAATTCATTACCTGTGAAAACACAGCCGACAGTTTTTGGTTAAATCTTGACCCTGTTAGGCCTTCAGGTTAAACCTAAATTCAGATTTTGGCCCCTGCTATAAAGTGTGCCAAAGTTGATTCTATTCATCAACAGTGACCCGAATGCACAATCACAGACATGTAGGATTAACAAAGCCTTTTGCTTTTCTACAGATGGAAAAAGGAAAGGAGGTAGAGCTACATTTGTTGTTTTAACATGTAAATAAACTGAAAATAACATGCTCAATGCAAAGAGGTTAAAAGACTGAATAAGTAGCCTAAAGGCTGTTTTTTTTTTTTTTTTTTAATTTATCTACTGGTCTCTGAAAATGTGCCAGGAGATATTGTGATAAATAAGAGGGGGAAAACAAATGATCAGACTTTTTCACTCACTTGTTTCAACTACTTCCAGTGTTTTTTATTGTGGCTCTTCACATCCAGACAGTGCTGTGAGTGTGTGAGCAGGAGAGGAGAAGCCCAGCTGATTGGAAACATCTGGGTGATTGTAGGGAGCACTCCCACATCATCCAGCGCTGGCTGAGATTTGACAGTGCCCTCTGAAGTGACAGCTTTGACCTCGGCCAGTGTGCATGCGTGCAGCTGCCAGAGACCGGTCTGGCTGAAAAAGAGGACAGAGCCCGGTGCTCTAGGCGCTGGATGGTACTGCTGCTTTTGATGGGAGCTCTGCTGACAGCCAACATATCAGTGGGGGTAAAATACAACCAGCTTGTTGATGCATTTGGTACCAAAAAAAAGTGACCATGCAACAGCTTTTCAGAATATTTAGGGCACATTGCTGAGATGTGTGCCATAACGTGTTGTTTTCTTTAGAGGAAGTTGCACTTCTTTTTTTGAAGTTTGATCCTTGTGAGCAGAAAAGCTGCATCTAGTGGGTAAAAATGCTGCATATTTTCTCTTACTCCTGAACTTAATCATATTTTGTTCCTCTGTAGAGCTAGTTTATGTCCTATGTAAAGAATAAAATGTCTAGCAGATGTACATTGTTATTCCAAACAGATGTTTTTAGACCTTACCTGCAAATCAGTGACAGGTTTATGATCATATGACTATTCCAAGCATTTTAACTGATTACCTGTTGTTCTAAATCAGGGAGGTCAGACTCAATCACAACAGGGGAATTTGGGTCCAACCTGAGGGATGAGCAGGGTCAACATTTAACTATAAACTGTCAACCTCATTTTTACCAGCAATGAATTATGGGAGGAAAAAACCTTGGCACTGATGATAAATGATTATGAGATTAGAAAAAGTCAAAATAACGACTTTAAAGGCTAAAAAACTGAGATAAATATTCAAACTTATTTGCTCAAACGGTCAAAACATGGCATTTAAAGTCAAAATAATGTTTTTAAAAGGCAAATATATGAGATAGAACATTGAAATTATGATTCTTATTGTCAAAATATGGGATACAATTCAAAATAATTGGTTTAAAATGTCAAAACATGAGAAAACATTTATATTTTGAGTTTCAAAGGTCAAAGAAGGAGCTAAAAAGGTCAAACAGGAGAAAAAAATTCAAAATATGAAATGAAAACAGAAATGCATTTTCCCATACTCCTGACTTTATATCTAATTATTTTAATTGTGAATTTGGGTCAAACCTGAGGGCCTAAAATGTAAATATTTTGGATTCAAAGTCAAAATAATGAGTTAAAAAGGTGAAAATATGGAATAAGGTTCAAAATCAAGGGTTTTTAAGGACAAAATAGAAGAAAAATCTATAAACCATTCATTTTAAATGTCAAGTTATGTGGGAAAAATGTAATTATGAGTTTTAAAATTCAAGATATGAGATAAAATGTCAAGATTTTAAATAAACAATGTAAATATTTGGGATTTAAAGCAAAAGTTAGGAGTTGAAAAGGTCAAAATGTAAAAAAGAAAAAATTAAATCATGAGTTAAAAAGGTGAACATATTAAATTAGGTTCAAAATCAAGGGTTTTGAATGTCAAAATATAAGAAAAAACTATAAATCATTCATTTTAATTGTCAAGTTATGAAAAAAAATTAAATTATGAGTAAATATATGGGATTAAAGTCAAAGTTAGGAGTTGAAAATGTCAAAATATATCTTAAAAATTAAAATCGCAAATCTAAATGGTCAAAATATGAGATCAAAAGTCAAATTTATTATTTGAAAATTTCAAAGCCTTAATTGTAAGTCATAATTGTGAGATGCAAAATTGAAAATATGAAATGAAATACGAATTTATTTTCCCATATTCCTGAATTTTTATCAAATTATTACAACCCCTTACTCTTTCTAATTCTTATGACTTAAAAATGATATTTTCATTCATCAAGCTAACATTGTTATATGGGAGGAAATCTGCAGACGTCATACTAGAGGGCCAGTTCTAATAAAAATATTAAATGATCTGGTGGGCCGGCTGTAACTGTAACAGGGGCCAGATTTGGCCCCCGGGCCTTGAGTTTGACACCCCTGTTCTAAGTATTGCACATTTAAAAGAAAGATTATTATGAAGTGTTTTCCTTTCTTTCCACAAACACTTGCATTCATTTGTCATTTCAACCTCACATGGCCACATAATGACATTAATATTAATGTTTATGGTAATGCAGGTTTTTTAAAGAGGACCACTTATTCATATTTGATTCATTAATGTAATGAATGCAAGGAAAGATCAGATAATATGTTCTTGTGTCCTTGATATGCAATGAGCAGTATTAGACTGACTTATATTCCAGATAGGTGTGCCTAAGCTGTATTAATCTACGCTGGAATATAGAAGCTATAAACTCTGCAAGAAAAGACGGCAGAAAACCTACAATAATATAGATTAAACAAAACAGAGTGAAATGGAGTTCATTTGCATCAGCCTCCTCTTTTCAGAGGAGCTAAACTGCTTACCATTATTCAAAGATATCTTTTAAATAAGGCCCAAATATGCGGGTGAAACCAATTTAACGAGCGGCCACCAAAGACGTTTGTCGAATGATCTATATTGAGATTTTGACTGTGTAAGCCTCTTATCATAACTGCTATAAAACACACATCATTCTGTTTCAGCACTGAATTTCAGAGATATGAAAATACAATAAATGTGACATTTTAAAGCTTGGCTTACTTGTTAATTACAAAACCGTTTCAAATTGAACTTGGGGAACTTAATAAGTGCATATTTGTGTTGAGGAATGAGATTCTCTCTGAAAAGGGAGCGAATCCTGACTGATACGTACCACAGGAGATCACCCAGAGGTCTGCTAAAGCAGGTCATTTGATTTAACTGCTAATCAAGTCGTATTGCAGGTGCTTCCCTTATTTTAGCGACTTCCAACCTCTACGCTCTTAAAGAAATTGCATCAAAGAGCAGGAAAGAAAACAATCTAACTTCGGTTTGTGTGTGTTCTCTCTGCATTTAAAGAGCGTTTAAGTTAACACAACAAAAGGATCTAGAGAAAATCACATCTGAGTGAAGCTGGGGACAATAAGGACAACAGCGCTCATGTGGAAGAGCTTAATTACCTCAAACGGAAGCAAATAAATGCATCCTCTTTAATTGTCTGCTGATAACAGAGGGAGGAAATCACTGTACACCTTGTTCAACAGCAGCAGTATGATGCACCATGTGTAGGAGGACTCCAGCATTATGCACACAGCATACAGCGTTGTGTATCTTTAGCATGATTTCATTGCAAACTACATCCCACCTATAAGCACTCTCACCATACAGATAGAGACTGCAGCTACATGTTTGCTTTTATCACTAATTCAACACTGACACTTAGCTTTGACTCAGGATCAACAAGGCCTGTCAATAGAGGACTGATATGTGAATTTAGCCCCATAGTAACAACAAAAAAAGAGACATTTACTCCAACAGTTAGATAGGGCTGGACAGGGGGGTCAAAATTTAGTATCAGATCAGTGTGATAATTTACATTCATGTTCAACATACCCCATAACTTGTTTCAGGCAGCCTCCAAGAACAATACCAATATTCTTGACTGCTGATATTTTAACTCTAGCAGAAGTATATGATGTATGCTAAGATTTATTTTGGGCTTTTCATGCCTTCAGTGACAGAGGACGACAGTGGACATAATCGGAACAGGGATGAGAGAGCAGGGAGAAACATGCGAGAAAGTGCCACAGAGGATTCGAACCCGGGCTGACCGTGTACATGGGGCGCACCTCAAACAACTAGACCATCTGCATCCCATATGTTATGATTTTGAGTATCAGAACCTCAATCAATTATAGATTAAATCCATCACAACAGCTAAAAGAAGCTATGTGAGTGTGGGGGTCAGTGTTAATTTCATCAACTAAAACTATGACTAAAACTATTCGTTGACAGCCTTTTTTCCCCATGATAAAAACTAGACTAAGTCTAACAGAAATAGATGTGTGATGACTAAAACTGACAAAAACTAAGTTTAGTTTTCATCAAGATGACTAAAACTAGACTAAGATGTCATTCAGTTTTCGTCTGACATTCAAAATCTATGATATTTCTCCACTGTGGGTAAATCTGTCTTCGCTGACTAAAACTATGACTAAAAATGTTTGTCGCCAGCCTTTTTTCCTTGACAAAAACTAGACTAAGACTAACAAAAATAGATATGTGATGACTGAAACCGACAAAAACTAGGTTTAGTTGTAATGTAGTTTTTCGTCTGACATTCAAAATCCATGATATTTCTCCACTGTGAGTAAATCTGTAGAAAAAACAATGCATCTGTATCTATTTTGCCTCTCAGCAGTAGAAAGCAGGGACCCCAGGTTTGGCAGAGTGCAGAAAACACCCTACTATGATTTGGTACCATATTCAGGCAAGAAAATAAATGCTTGGACTAAAATGTGAGGACTTTAAAGGACTAAAACTAGACTAAAATGATTTGAGTCAACTACAACTAGACTTAAACTAAAAAGGAAAGAAATGAGTAAAATGTCACTAAAACTAAAATGCATTTCATTTAAATACTAAAACTAAAATTAACTAGAAAAGCACTCAGAGAGCGCAGACCTCTGCCATTAGCCCTATCTCCCAATAGTAGGGAATCCTTTAAAACATCCCTGGATCCAGACGGTGATCCGGATCACTCCCAAAATCTAATCAGTTCATCCTTGTGCCATTTCTGACATGTCCTGAAAATTTCCGGAAAATCCGTCCCCAACTTTTTGAGTTATGTTGCTAACAAACAAACTAACAAACCCTGCTGATCACATAACCTCCTTGGCAGAGGTAAAAATAGCTGCCAAAATTAACACTGGTGGGGGTTTAAAATGATACCATTAAACCCTTTATAGGGCACTCATTAAAATACTTGGGAATTCAAAATTTAAGCCCTAGAACAGGGTAGTCAAACTCAAGGCCTGGGGCCCAAATCCAGCCCGTGGTACAGTTATGCCTGGCCCACCAGGTCATATTAAAACTGGCCCACTGGTTTGAGGTCTGCAGATTTCCGTCAGTTTAAAAAAGTAAAAATAACCCTGATGATTTAAAATATTCTTGTTAAGTCATAAAAATGAGAAAAAGTTAAAACAGTTAGATATAAAGTGAGGAATGTGGGAAAATGCATTTTTGTTTTCATTTCATATTTTGAATTTGTTCTCATGTTTTGACCTTTTTTAACCTGAAACGCCAGATCTGTTAAATCTTTCCACAGACAGCGTTTGGGAAAGGGCAGAGCCTTTGGAGGTGACTGGATGAATGTTCTGTCTGTCACATCTTTACGGGCCAATCAGAACAACAAAACACGTGACGTCATAGCAGCTACCGAGGAATAAACTCCGTATAGAACAGCATAAAAATGTCGTTTTTGTAAAGAAAACAACTCACTGCTGTTCTTTGTTCTTCTTTTACCGTAGAAATGTCGTCACGTTCTGATAAAACTGGCGCTTCAGCAGCATCCACGCTAATCTCTTCCACCATAATTGCACCAGCTTCTTGTTGCTTCTTGCTTACGTCACGACTCCACCACGCCCGAAAGTACTGCCCCTCGATGATGATTGGTCCTGTCACTTTCTAACTATTCTGACGGGAACTTCGCAAGATGGATTCGCCAGTGAGAAACACGGAAACAGGCAAATCCATCTGCTTTGCAAGGTTAGTCACCACCATGATGAGCTGAAAAATGATGGATGCTGTTCTTGCATTGGCTTGTCATCGTTTTTAACACCCTTTACCAGTCGCTAGCCGATGAGCCTTTAAAACAACACACTGTGCAGTACTTGATGCATTCAAAGACCGTTGCTACATGCAACCACATAGTAGCGCTCTGTCTACAGTTTCTAAATATGCACTGAGAAACAGCAAAAGGTTCTGAAAACAGGTCAAAATCACAGCTTTTACTACAATTAATGCGTAGTTAGTTGTAGTTGTAAATACAACTCGGGGAGACGTTCCATTTGCCTCCTCCGGATCTGAAGTCGGAAAAACAAATCGGAATACAAGTTAGGACGACAAAAGGAATGCAGTATAAGCTCACAAAGCAGCTACATTAGCTTAAGCTCATAATAGTCTGTAATGTTTTAAATGTGGTTATTTCATGAGCGTAACTGCTTGTAAAAAATTCTAAAATGACAGCACATCCATCATGAAGGGTCAGAGATGTACGGTCTGCAGCCAGACTGTCTTGAACAAAGCTGACAGTGCTACTCTCTATCAGCCTGTGCTCCTTATTATTGTTTTAAAATCATCATTATTTCCCAAAGCAGCTTTTACCCTCTTGATACTTGCATTTTCCTTCCTCTTACCCATTCTTTTACATTTATTTTTCATCATAATTTTACCTCTTTTGGTGTTTTTAGTTCTTACTGCTTCTCTTTTAACTGCTTTTAAACTTCGGTCCCCTGGTCTCAGGTTTTTGTTGCTGAGTTCCTGTGTGGGCTCATGGGTTCTTCTGATGTCTCAGTTCTGATGATATCTTAGGTTGTCTTAGCTCTTATGATGTCTTGGGATGTCTCGTGTTGTCTGGGTAATAATGTTGTTTGGGTTTAATATGTAGGCTGGAATCTGATCTTGTTTAGGTCCTATTACCTTGAGTGTTGTCTTGTTGTTTTGCGGTTTGCTGTTTTATTTTTCTGCATGTCAGCCACTAAGTAAACCCTTGTTTACTATACAAATAGTTATTATTATTTTTATTATTATTATTTTTATCATTATTGAGCATGGTTGTCTAAAGATAAAAGCCTATATATGTTAATTTCATTAATCTTGAAACCTTAACGTGTAAAAAAGAATAATAATGCAATAATAATGCAATTTAATCATATAACTGTTTGACCACAACTTGCTCCCATAGTCCTCCAGCACGGATGTTTATGAGAGGGTCAGACACAGCCAGCAGTGATGAGTGAGGAGACAGACCCAGGTCTGCTTAATGGCGATTTTCTTTCTTATAAAAAGCTGGACAATGTTAGTTAAGATAAAACCAAAACTGTGTGTACATGCTGCAGAGATGAACTGTCTTTACACCGAAGCACAACGAGTCTGAAGTTCCACCTTCAGGTAAAGCACATCTTTGCTAATGTTAGCAAAGACGCTAACAACAACATGGGATCAAGCCATGGTCATACCACTCTCTTCAGCTGCTTCAGGACAGTTTTCTTCCTCAGCTGCTCAGATAAATGCTGAAAAGTGCTCCAAAACTTTGAGACGGTCCTGTTTGATAACAATATTAATCCAGTGTAGAAATCCATGGTGGAATCGGCAAAACTGAAGTCAATTAGCAAACTTAATGAGCTGAAGATGGAAAATATGATGCGTTCAGGTAACCTCAGTAAATTAGACGACTGTATTCTACATGTTATGATATGTTCAGATGTCAAATAAAAATTAAAAATTTACTTTTTGGTGAGAAATGATTGAGGGATACACAAGAGATGTGACAGACTGAATCATAGCTTTATAACTCAAGCTCTACTCAGCTAAGAACACTGGGAGTTTAAATATTTGTCTTTATTTTGTCTTTTCACCAAACTATAGAAAGTATTGATAGTGATATCGATAAGGCCTCGGATCATCACATAGAATTAAAAGAATTAAAAAAAAAACCCACTTGACAATAACAACCTTTAAACATCTAAAAACATAAACATATACTTAGACTACTTTAAATGAAATTAAGTTAAATTTTTTAATTGAGTAACAGCACTAATATCGGTGATTTCATTTGATTTTTTTAATGAATATTTTAAAGCTAAATTAACTGTAAATAAAAATCTGTAACGGAGTACCTAACACTTCTTCTTCAACAATTAGGGGCAGACCTAGCGGTCAGTGTAATCTAAACCTTGACGTTACATTATCCTCTGTGTGTCTTTACACTGACTGTGTGGCTTATTAGGCTCTCTGTCTAGTTCAGCAAACAGCACACACTCCGCACAGCAGCGTGGCGAAGATGGATGAGCAACACTCCTCGGTTACTACAGCCACATTTATTTAGAAAACAGTGGGGAGAGTTTTTGGAGGTGAGGAATAATTCTAGCCAGCGGTTGGTGCCCAGTTTGAGAAAGAGGAGGAGGACCACCACGGGGCACCTGACAGTGATGAAGAGCACGGGCACATGCTGGCAGATTCATCTTGAGCCACAGAGAGAGAGAGAGAGAGAGAGAGAGAGAGAGAGGGAGAGAGATGGAGCTCAGGAGGGAGGGCAGACAATGGCAGAACACAGGTTTAACAATAAAAACAGCACTCTGTGTTGTTTTTCTGCAGCAGCAACATTTTAAACAGCAGGAAAAAACAGAAGAGAGATCTTTTTTTTTTCTTTTTTTTTTTTGACTTTCCAATTGACACCGGGCATTCAAAACATTACCTGCTACTTTGACTGCTGTTGGTCAACTACCTGTCACTCTCCTATTCCCCCACTTCCTCCGCTGTGTCCCCCGAGTTTTATTGTGAAAGGGGTTGATGCTGATCACACACAGTCCCTGGCTCTCTGTGGTCCAGCTGGCTGTCAGACAGGATCTGAGCGCTGAGCCGGGGCGGGAGACACAGAGATGCAAAACGAGTGGCGTGCCTTTGATGACTGAGAGATGCAACCCTGTCTAGTTTGTATTTATGCATTCAAGCTGCCCTCTGCTGTTCGCATTCCCAATGACAGGAGGCGCAACAAAAGGAAAGTTTAACATCAGATACCAACCGCTGCGCTCAGTCTGATCTGATCACCCATGCTCCTTTGCTTTGATATATCCTTTTTGCAGTCTGATTCTGCAGCGTTTGCTAGGTTTGCATGGTTACCTGGGTATTTATAGAGCCATCACAGGAAACGTGAAGGGTTATTATCACTTCTCTCCTTATGCATAAGTGACACTAAGGATGTAGACAGGAGCGATAATGGTAGTGGGTGGAGAGTCGAGGATAAAGTATATATTCCAACTGATTAGGCACCTGTGGATAAAGCATAATATTTCTTTTAGTCGCTTCCTATGTAACACGTGCAGAAAGCTGTGAAAAGCAACACATTTTCAAGTGCAGATGTTTGTATTTCCATCTTCTTTTTGGTTCATAAATGTTCTTTAATAGCCTCTATGCTCACGTGTTCAATTTACAAATAGATCCATCATGCCTCCTTTCTTTGCACCAAATTGTCTTTGACCTCCCTCTATTAAATGATGCATTCTTTCAAACCTGAGAATTAGATTATCACTGTGATTTCCACAAACGTGCAGCCTGAATGATAATAAGAGACAGAAATGCAAGTGGCCCATATGCTAACTAGGGCAACATATTTCCCCCCCTCTGCATTAACATATCATCTGAATTCAGTTACCTGACACAATTGCAGAGATCAACACAGTTGATGTGTCAGCTACATGTATGTGTTGGCTTGTAAAATTGGGCTGCACTCAAAGTCAAGTGGATGTTAATGCCCCACGGACCCGTCTGTCTGATTTCCCCTCATAAAGCGCGAGCGCATTTGTGCAATAGCTCTCCTTACATCTTTTAAGAGAAAATTGTGGAGTTTAACCTCCCAATATTATCTCTTCCTTTTCTCTTTGTGCAGGGAACAGGCGGATATCCACAAGGAATTTGGCACTGTCCACACAGTCAAGACGCTGATAATCCCAGGGCTTTGACTGCTGATAAGACGGCCAATTTAACATAATTATAAACCAGTAGTATGAATAGTAACGATTCATTAATGCAGCACATAGAGGAAGAGGATAATTCAAATCTAGCATTTACTCACAATTATCACACATGATAATGATTTCATTAAATCCCGCTCACTTTTCTGGCATTATAAACATAATTGTCACACAGTAAAAAACAGTTTAACATAATAAAATGCCGGCGTGTAAATTAAAGGAGCGGGCCGAGCCTGACAAACCCTCTCTCTCAAAACAAATGCTGTTGACCAACACTATTATTACCTCCACACTTAATTACTTTTTGCTTTTTTTGGTTTAATTGCTTCAATAAAAATAATCTATAACGCTTTTTTAATTACACTTTCCGAGTGACCTATGTAAAGAGACTTTTATTATGTGCGCACAGTAATTACCCTGTCACAGTCCAGTTGGGGGCTATTGTCTGCCTCTCCTTTTTCCTTTAACTGTTCCTGGCATGACCAGCATGCCTAACTACCTATTTACTGAGCACACAACTTCTCGAACAGTTGCACAATTCTCACAATATTGTGCCAGAGAAAATAAGAAATAGCAGCCTGGCTTACAAAGACATTTAAACACTATCCATGCACATTAAAAGTAGTGCAGCCAAAGATTTTTATATGCATAAAATAAAAAAATTATTCCCCTTCACAATATTATCAGACGCAAATGTGGGGGAGGGGTGTCTGGACGATAAAATAGCTCTAATTAAAGGCTGTAAATGTATGTTGCTAATGAGTTGCTAATACAAAGACAATAATTGAGATATTTTGTCAATCTTAGAAATGGCATGCTTAGCTAAATGTTACTGTGGCTCATAATTGCTTTTAGTTCCGTGCGGCTGATCATGCAATAAGAAAGCAGAGCATCTTCAAACTGCTCTCTTGTCAGAGCACTCCAAAATATGTTTTCTTCCATGCATTTGTGAGAACTGGATGCTGTTCAGTGAAATAAACGGAGGTGGAATACAGAATTATAAGAGAAGAAAAGAAATACACGGTGAGTACTGAGGTATTTGTGTTGTTATTAACGTTTTGGTTATTCATGTTCATTTTGCCGTCCCCCCCCCCCCCCCCCACGCTGTCCTCACCCTTCTTTGTATGGGTGGCCTTGTCAGTCCTCATCCAGCTCCCAGCAGCCAAGGCCTTTCGAAACAGCAGCCCCTCTCAGGAAAGACTCCCAGGACACTACAAAAGGATATATATGGGGTTCAAATCTGTATTTATGGCTTCTTTTACAATGCTTATAGCTTCTACTGCATACAGACGCATTTGCAGCTTTTAAAGACAGATTGCTTATCTTTCTTTTTTTTGCAACAAGAACAAAAAACAACTTAAATATCTTTTTAAGACCTTTGTTCCTCATGCTACCATTTAAGGCAGCTTTAATTACTTTAATGCATTTCATTAGCTGGATCAACAGTTTTCACATCTTTTGTGTGTGATGCATATTTTTATCATTTTTCCTTTTCTGTGGGGCTTATATTTTAATCATATATGTCTTTAAAGTCTTTACTTAAAGCTCCTTTGAGGGGTTTTTAAGCCTGTTATGAAACAGACTGAAATTAATACTGATGCTTCTTTATGACCTCTGAAGCACAAAAGATCATCAGCATAAACACTGATTAATTCCATACGGTTATTTTTAATGTCTGAATGTCCAACGCCGGAGGGTATGTGCAGCTGAATGTATCAACAGCAAGCTGCCAAAACAGAAGTAGTGATACTTGATAATAGGGCGAACCATTTGGTACAATAATCTGATTGTGACCCCCCCCCCAGGATTGCAATTTGATTATTCCAAAAGTGTTATGTATTTTCTAACAAAACCAGGCAACAAATTATTCCATATTATAACCCAGGGGTGTCAAACTCAGTCACAGCAGGAGCCAGATTCTGGATTTAGGTCTGACCTGAGGGCCTAGCAGGGTCAAAATTTAGCCATAACTGTCAACCTCATTTTAACCAGGAATAAAATATGAAAAAAAGCACTGATGATGGATCATTTGGAAATTTAAAAAAATGATTTAAAAATGATAAGTTTAAAGACTCAAATCTGAGATAAAAAATTTCGATTTAGTAGTTAAAAATATCAGAACACGTTATTAAAAATAGAAAAAGAATGTTTTTAAAGAGCAAATATACAAGGAGAAAGTTAAAATCGTGAGTTTGAAAGGTCAAAATATGACTTAAAATTTGAAATTGTGAGTCTGACAGTTCAAAATGTGGGATTAAGAAGCCAAAACTAGGAGTTGAAAATGTCAAAATATGAGCTACAATTCAAAATGATAACTTGAAAAGTTAAAAATATGATTTAAATTCAAAAATTGGGAGTGTTAAAGGTAAAAATATGTTAGATAGTAAAAATTATGAATTAAAAATGGCAAAATATGAGAAAAAAATTGAAATCATGTGTTTAAAAGTAAAAATAATATATAAAATTTAAAATTGGGAATTTAAAAGATACAAAGTCCAAATTATGAGTCCAAAAGGTCAAAATATGAAATGAAAAGTCAAAATCATAAGTTTGAGTCGTAATCTTGAGATGCAAAATTGAAAAACTGAAATAAAACACAAATTAATTTTACTTTCCCACATTCTTGACTTTTTATAAAATCTTTCTTACTCTTTACTTCTTCAGAGTTTTAGCTTAACAAGGATACTTTAAATAATCAAGTTGAGGTTTGGATTATCATACTGGAGGAAATCTGCAGACCTCATACTGGTGGAACAGTTATAATACAAATATGACATAATCTAGGGTACCGGATATAATCGTTACATGGGCCGGATTTGGCCCCTGAGCCTTAAGTTTGACACCTGTGTTACAACCAAAACAATATTAAACAAAGGCTGAACAATTCTTTAAAAAAGATCTAATTGTGATGATTTTGCCTCATATTGCAAATTAGATATGAATTGTTGTGATGAAGGGAATTTTATTTTTTCATCATTCTCATATTTAATAATTAAAAAGTACCAAAATTAAGAAAGTAAATTTTTTCGTAGACTTTTCTAGAATAAAGGCAGTTTAGTGATTGCATAATATGTAATGTGTGACATCTGTGCTGCAAAAAAAAAAATTTTAAACTGAGATTCTGACAAAAATTACAGGTCAAAGAAATATTTGAAAATTGCAGCATGCCATATTGTAATTTAATCTTAACTTCGATGACTTGCCCAGCCCTATGAGTCAATAAGCGGCAGTTAAGAAAGAAGGATGATCAGGTAAGGTTGCAAATAATTTTGACTTTCTCCCATCTCAACTAGAAACAGGGTTTAACAAGTTGGAAGAAAAGGGTCAGGTATTTGAACACCTTTAAAACAAATACAACCTTCCAGCTTGCAACATTTTTAAGAACTTAGACACTCTTAAAAGACACTAAAAGATTGGGACGAGCTGTGTGCCTACCCATCCAGTTTAGAGGTTTTTTTTATGTTAACCATGAAAGGAACTATTAAAAAGAACATATCACACATTTTAAACATCTTACAGGAGGATTTAAAGGAGAAGAGTTTAGATTAGGACTGTTGCTTGATTAAAAACAATCAAGTTAATCACATCTTTTTTTATAGTGTAAGTATATTTTTATGTTTTTAGATTTTTAAAGGTTGTTATTGTCAAGTGTTTCATTTTTATTCTTTTAATTCTATGTACAGCACATTAAAGTGCTGAACTTAGTCCTTATCAATACTTTCTATAGTTTGGTGGAAAGACAAAATAAAGACAAATATTTAAACTCCCAGTGTTCTGAGCTGAGTAGAGCTTGAGTTATAAAGCTGTGATTCAGTCTGTCACATCTATTGTGTATCTCTCAATCATTTCTCACCAGAAAGTAAATTTTTCATTTTTATTTGACATCTGAACACATCATAACATGTAGAATACAGTCGTCTAATTTACTGAAGGTACCTGAACGCATCATATTTTCCGTCTCCAGCTCGTGAAGTTCACTTATTAACGTCAATTCTGCCAATTCCACCGTGGATTTCTACACTGGATTAATATTGTTATCAAACAGGACCGTCTCAAAGTTTTGGAGCACTTTTCAGCATTTATCTGAGCAGCTGAAGAAGAAAACTGTCCTGAAGCAGCTGAACAGAGCGGTATGACCATGGCTTGATCCCGTGTTGTTGTTAGCGTCTTTGCTAACATTAGCAAAGATGTGCTTTACTTGGAGGTGGAACTTCAGACTCGTTGTGCTTCGGTGTAAAGACAGTTCATCACTGCAGCATGTTCAATTCACATTCAAATCTCACATCAATTCACTTGTTACAAAATTAAGACAGAAATTAGGATATTCATACAGACACAGAACTAATTTCCCCATTTCCTGTAGAAAACAAATTACTGAAGCCACTTTTTGTCTGTTTTCGATATGGTGGTGTGATCTACAGGCATGCTACAGCTAGCTCGCTTAAACCACTAGACTCAGTGTATCATTCCACCCTCAGATTCATTACTGGCGACAGTTACTCAACTCACCACTGCATCCTGTATGACAAAGTGGGCTGGTCCTCATGATCAGTTAGACGAGACAGGCATTGGTTGCTTTTTTATTTATAAAGCTCTGTCTGGACATCTGCCGTTATACCTCACCTCTTTATTGAACGTGTCCACTAGCCATTATCAAACACGTTCAAGTGACTGGATAACGCTTGATGTTCCAAGAGTAAACACCAAAATTGGAGAAACATCTTTCAGCTTTGGTGCAGCCCACAGCTGGAATATTGTACAGCAAACACTAAAATGAAGCTCAGTTATTAACATAGGACAGTTTCAAAGCATGATATGGAACTACTTTGTACATGTTTGTAACTGTTTTTAAACTGTGCTCCACTTATTCTCATGTACCGATGTCTATTTGCATTTGTGTTTTCTCCTTGCTTATTTATTGTCTTGCATATATTGTTTTAAAGTACTCTCGACGTCATTGTAAAGGAGAGCGTGCTCTCAATGGCATCTCAAGATTAAATAAAGGTTGAATGAATGAATGAATGTACCTATAGTTATGGTTTTATCTTAACTAACATTCTCCAGTTTAAAAAAAAAAAAAAAAAGAACACCATTAAGCAGACCTGGGTCTGTCTCCTCACTCATCACTGCTGGCTGTGTCTGACCCTCTCACCTCTTCACCCCCAGGCCATAAACATCCGCGCTGGAGGACTACAGGAGCAAGCTGTGGTCAAACTTAGTCATATGATTTGATTGGGTTATTATTTTTTAACGCGTCAATGTTAACAGGCCTCGTATTAATCCTTGCTAGTTCGATCACATCAGCTGTGTGTGTGTGTCGATGCAGCAAACAATCATAAAGTATGAGTGCACAGCAGCATCAGCAGCAATCAGCTGATTTTTTAACGTAGGCATGAGGAGCTTCAGTTTTGACAGAATCCCTCTGGCTCTGCTGCGTAGTCTTTATGTAATAGTAATAATAGATGGTCTAAAGGCAGGATGGCAGTTTTATTTGGGCCGCATGCTTGAGTTTGACAATATGTGAGAATCAGACAAACTGATGTTATTCACGCTTAATCATCTTTGCCGGCAGTGCCTCCCTTTGCATTTTATACATTTCTGTGAAGCTCTTTTGGACTTAAAGGAGCCTAAACTTGTCACAAAAGAGTCACATATGCCTCTAGAGCCAGGTTATAATAATTAACTAAAACTCACTAAATAAATGCAAAAAAAAAAGTTAACTGAAACTAAATAAAAGTGAGCTTTACTAGAAAGAATAACTAAAATGTAATCCTGTGCTTGTCAAACCAACTATGACAAAACTGTGTTAAGATTGTGTTGTGTACAGCAGTGGTTCTCAGTGGTTCTGAAATAATAACGTATACTTTATAACATTATGACACATGAAGCAAATACTCTGAACTATTTCTTGAGTAAACCACTGGGCGGAGTGACACAGTGAAGCAGCCATGTCTGGAGTGTAGTTCCGGCTTTGCATTTAGCTTTAAAACATCTCCGTCTTGTAATGTTCCATGATTATTTCATAGCGTGGTGAATGTGCAGGTCACAACTTGCGCATGAGTGTTTTGGAGTTGTTGGATTGTGTATTTGATGAATTTGATGAGGGAAAGCCGGAATACCGTCTGCTTACATTGAGTTGGCACAGCACAACTCGGCAGCGGCGATCTAAAAATAGCTTGCACCGACAACTGAAGGTAACGAACCTATTACCAAGACTATAGGAATTATGGCAATGGGCAAACTTGCCAAAATGTTGAAGTATCCCTTTAAGCTATAAAGGAGGCGGCTGGGGTGGAGGAGGTGAAGCTTAGCCAGCAGCAGCGTCATATTTAAATGGGCTGCTGTGTTTAGAGAAAGAGCTGTGATTGGCTGTGGGAGCTGAGACTGATATCAGCCAGCTATCAGCTGATCATGGCTGGTGGTATGACTTCTGTGAACTAACACTAAGCTTCTCCTAAATATAGGTAATTGCAGTTATTTTGGCTCATATTGAAAATTTGTTATCTATTGTGTTACTGAAGGGGATTATCATTTTATGTCATAAAACAAGAGAAGGAGGATTTTTGTAAACATTCTTAAAAAATGACACATGAATGTTTGCAAAACTTGCATAAAATCTCTGCTGCTGCAAAAAATGACTGTATTTGACACATTTTAAGTTAAAGGAATATTTCAACTTCTGCAATTTGTAAATTTCGGCAGGCCATATTTGTGATTTAATCTCATTTTGGATTGACTGCCCATCCCTAGTCCCGACCCACCCGTTGAGATTGACTGGTGTACGGGACATGAGGCGAGACTGCAGAGAGTAAAAGCAAAGGCAGAGAGGAAGACACAACAGCAGCAGAGCCAAAGTGGTGCAAGTTTTGATCAATTTTACTGATTATAGGTTAAATTAAATGCCCATAAAGATAATCAGCCAAATGCCAAATATGAAGGACAGGATATCAGTTTCAATTTTGGTATCAGGTAAAATAAATCTGTAAATATCAGCGTCACAGATTTCAATGTAAATCCAATATCATACATCCCTAGATAGAGGGTACTGTTTGTTTGTTTTTTATAGAGGAGAGACTCTGGAATGGTATGTGCTCTTTAATGATTTGTTTTTGGATGGTTTCACTGATTTCTGGGTTATTCCTTTGATGGTACAGGATAGGCTAAAATAAGAAAATTATCTTATTTGATACTTGTTTTTAGTCCACACAAGTAACCGAAATAAATTCTTAATTCAATCATTCAAAAGATTTCCCAGGCTGAAATCTCTTTGAATATACATGTCTAATTATTTCTGTTGAAAAAGTCAGATTTCCATCAGTCTTACCATCTTTTTAAACCATAATGTAAATTTTGCAGAGGAGATTAGCGGCCAAAGTCATAACACTGTTACCCTTACTGTAGAAGTGTTGAACTAAACTCTTAACTCACCAAACCTTTCATCACATGAGCAGTTCAGAGTCTGACCCTGCAAGCACTGACCATGTTGAAAGCAGCCTTTCAGAGAAATTCACATTTCCAGCTGCACTATATGATAGGCAGAGCCTCAGAGCAGATATATATCGTCCTTAGTATCTGTGAGTGAGGGGCTGAGTGGGGAGCAGTGGGACAGCCTTGGGACCAGGGGCCCTTCTTCATGCTGGCTTGCCAGAGAGCCGCCCAAAGCATGGACAATTAGAGGGGTCCCTGGTGCCTCTTTGCTCTCTGTGCGCCTGGTGGGCTGCTCTGAAAGGCACCGGGGGGCTCGAGGAGGAACTGACTGGGCCGGCTCGCGCTGCCCAGGCCAGAGGCATAGAGCTGGGGGAGGCCTGATCTCAATAATCCCTTTGCCCCCAAGAGGCTGTCACAGCACTCACACTGCTGGAAGCTAGAATGGAAATGGACCGAGGGCTTTTCTGAAGCTTTTACCTGCTGGAGGAGCTCATCATTGAGAGACAGAGACGCACTGGGAACTCACCAGGGTTCAAACACAGAGACAAGTTCTTTTTATAAAACTCAACTAAAGCCTTTGATCTGACAAACACGGTAAAACACCGCTTTCTTTGTATGTTATGTAAATAGATTCCCTGCTTAAGTAGCGGTAATTTAACACCAACGAAGACGACGTCTTTACTCTGTGATAAATCTTCACCTCTCGTGAGATCCGAGGTTTTTTTAGTTAAAAGGCAGAAAGAAAAAGAGCAATAACCCTGTCGCATTTCTTCTCGGCAGCCTTTCTCTGCTTTCATTAATGTACAATTTCATCTTGAAATTCCCCAGACTGCCACATAATCTATCGGCCAGGCGAAGTATATAGGATGTAGAATCACCCTGTTGTACAACTTAAAGTGAGCTGTCCCATATGAATACGGCCGCAGTCAAAACCATTGGCCCTAATTAGACCGACATGCCTCCGAATGTGAGGGGAAACTTAGCACAAATGGATAAAGGTCTTTCAGTACTCCGTCTCAGTCCCTTAATGTATTACCACCTGCACCCAGCAATCAGCGCAGGAACATTTAAATGACCGTGATTCAGAGGAGACCGCGCTGCAAACTGGCGGGAAACACACGAGAGGTGATTTAAGATATTGGCTGTAATGAAGCTGACCGTTGGCGGGTCTGCTCTGAATGTGATGGTGGAAATTAGGGGCGGGAACGGGTCAGAGGCGGACGTATACGGTGGGAAATGAAATGCAGAGCAGAAGTCTGCAGTCGGATGCGCTGTTTACTTTGGTGTCAGGTAAACATGAAGGAGCGTTGAGCTTTGGGTGTCTGTAAGGATGATATAATCAATGTTTTGTATTTGTTTTCAAGCTGCTAGAGTATATTGTGGTGTTCCTTTTCTCTCACCTCTGACTGCTCGCTTCCTGAACGACAGCCCTCCCCTCACAAGCCTCCCTGGAGGTTGAAAATAACACGTTTTCTTTATAGTTTTCACGCTGTGGGAGTGTAATCTTAAGTGTTAATTTAAGGCAGAATAAAACAATAAAAAATGGAGCGAAAAGGGAGAAATGGCAGACAAAAAGTAATGGAAAAGGGCAGCCTATGGGGGTAGAGGATGAGGATTGGAAGACAGGCAACATCTGGGTATGGCTCCTCAGACTGATGGCTGCTAACTGATCCTTGTGATTGTGATTGACAGGCACTGACCACCACTCGGCTGGCCCCGGCTTCTCCACACTGCTGAGCACAGCAGGTAGTGTGAAGGCTCGCTGAGATTCCCAATAAAATGGACATTACAGGGAAAAACAACAGCCGGCTTTCTCCGAGGTGAATGTTGGGCACGTAGCACTCCTCCATCACACAATGTACCAGGGTTCACTGCCTCTGCACTGTTTCGACGATTGCAGATATATAGAGGCACACTCAGGCAAACATCTTATTGAAAAAGCTGAAATGACCAGTGGATTTCTAGAGAGAGGAGTTCAAGTAAGACGCTGCAGCAGAGGCGCTTAATAGAGTCGAAGACGTTGAATAAAGCAGAAAAGCCCTGCTTGCTTCATTATTGTGACGGATTCAGCCATTAAAATCATTTAAATAAGTGTTTGTCCTTGAAAATACTCCAGCACCGGGTCCAAAAATTAAAGTATATGTCTAATGTAGGTTACATAAGTGTCGTCTTTATCGGCTAAATATTCCCACGAGCAATGAAAATAAAGGCTCAAATCCATTTACATCCCTAATTTTCACATCCATTAAAGAGATGGATGCTTTGATAGCGCTGCGGTGTTTATCTGCGCTCTCTGGGGATTCATTAAAGTGAACACTCCTTTCAAAATATAATCTATTGCTTAATTAAACTTCCCAAATATGAAATTTGAACCCAGAGAAGTTACTGCTTTTGTTGTTCCCCTCATTTGCGCCGGTATTTTAATGAACAACTTGCTAAGATGTATCTCCATTTGCATGTAAATAAAGCTTTTTTCCTCAAGCACTTAACAGCTTTGATTTGTGTAATATCCGGTGTTTTTTGTGCTCCCAAGAATGAGGATTGAAGGCGGCTGACTGCTTAGTAAATTTCACAGCTTCTAGCTCTGAAGCACGTCATTACAATGTGTGAAATTTTAATCAGAGATGTTGTGAAGAAACAGCGATCAGCCGACGAACATAATTAATGTCCTCTGTCATAGAGATTATGATGGCAAATTTGAATGTGCAAGTGTTTTAAAGAGCAAGAGGGAAATGCATTAACTAAATTACATAGCATGACGTGAATGAGCCATCATTGCCTCTTCGTCACTTTATGTATGCACAGATCCCCTTTATTATATAGGATGCCATTACTTCCCTTTTAATTGAACAGCGTTTTGTTTGGCACGGGCCTACTGAACTTTGCGTCAGCCATGCATTAATTTTATGCATGGCTTCCTTATATGTGTCAGGTTTGCAGAGAGAGGGATGCAACACATGACAGGATGTATATTGAAAACAGTAAACAACCATTTTATCCACTTAGATTCACTCTAAATAAGCTCTACATGCAACAATGGAGTTGTAATGATAACTACTCTACAACTGTGTTTATAAAATATTTAATTGCTGAATCCAAGCTGCAGCTTTATTTAAAGAGGCTGGGACGATTTGTTTTATAACGCTCACTCGCTCATTAAAATGCAAATTGTGCATATGCTTTCATTTTCCACTACAATAATCCACTCTCAGACTGTTTATCCAATCATCAACTTCACTATAAAGACAAGCCGGGGGTTTACAGGGGGTTGCTGCAGCTAAGACCAAGCATATGCACGGACACATGCACCCACTTACCCTTACGCACAAACTCAGTCGATACGACCATGCACACACATATAGATGGATTAATACAGTGGGAACATGAGGACACAAGTACTCAAAGTACTTCACAACTATGCTTGACTGAAGCACAATTCAGGACTCATTGTCAAGGACCAAGTTTAATGAAAATTAAAAAATATTTCTGTGTAACTTTTTCAAAAATCTTCTTTACATGAAAATTATGTATTTGGAGAACAGAGTGGTACTTGTCAAGCTTTGTCATGTTAAAGACCCATCAGCCTCTGCAGGGAAGCTCTGTTTGCACTATTTCTTAAATTCCTTGAATATGACTATGGCAAACACAAAAATTAATAGTAACAGAAGCAGTCTTGTTCATTCATTCCTTCATCAGTATTCACTGCTATTTTAACAATACTCTTCACTATTTTCTAATGTAAAATTAGAAAAGACACGTCATTTTTATTAACAGCTACCACTTACCAGGATTGATCTACTGACTGGCTGCAAACCACTGATTTAGGCCGGCCACACACTACAGGATTTTAAGTAGGGATGCACCGATCCACTTTTTTCAGTTCCGATCCGATTCCGATGAATATGTGCCGATACCGATACTGATTCCAGTATACATATATATTTTTACAATTATTATTGTTGTTGGTATAATGTGTGAGGTTACATGAGGCTGTAATAAACCACCCAGCGCCTCTTATTAAAAAGCAACAAAAATATAAAAGTGAACTGAATTTAAATGTATTCCAAACAAATCTATTTGAACTACTACTAAGAAATAAATATCAACATTATCCAAAAAGCAACAACAACTGAGTCTAAGTTATAAATCCTTGTCTATAATGGTCTATAATGAACCCCCCGCCACTAGAGACCGCTGTAGCTTCAGTTAATGGCCGCAGCCTTCCTCTCGGACCCTTCACTGCCGGATGTAAACAGTGAGAAGGACGGCGGTGGCTAAGAGCTAACCTGTTAGCATCTAGTAGGAAGACCGCGGTATTACAGTTTTCCAAAGTAGTGAATGGAAATAAAGTGGTATGTGGGCTGTCGAGGGTTAAGCTCACATATGACTACTCACCCGAAGTGGAAAGAGGCCAAATATCAAAGCACCATATTAATCTGCAAAGAGGAACGAAGGCAGGCGGTGCTAGCTTTCAATGCTAGCCACGCTGTAGAGGCTAGCATTGAAAGGCTAACGTCACACCCACTCTTCTTTGTGTTCTCTCATCTTTAGACTAGTTTTGACTATTCTAAATATAGATTTACGTTTAATCGACTAGGTAATTATACCGCTAAGAACATCCTAACTACTACTAGCTCAGTTACACACAGACTGTCTCATGTTAGACTGCGGTGCGTTCATGGTCTACCGCAAACTGTAGGATGGATTTGGATCGGTCACTTGGATCGGCGCCGTCAGTCAGATCTCAAATCTATTCATTATGTCCTTATCGGACACGATACAATATTGGATTGGATCGGTCCCATCCCTAATTTTAAGCCCAATTTGGAGCAAGATTTGCCTCCCCCGACGATCATGGGGGCATATCCAGAGAGGAGCCTCATCGCAAATCACTTTTTGTCTGAGTAGTCTGCATGTATGGTGTCAACACCATTGTTTTACTGCTCAAAATCGCGTCGTAGGATTTCATCCCGAGTCTTTTCCATGTTTTATGGTTTTTGCTGCACCTGTAACACACGCCAGGACAGCCTGTTGTGGAGAGACAGCAAGACTGTATCAACAGAAATCCGTGTTTTGTTTTGTTTTTTTCTGAAGTCACGTGATCACGCGAGGTCTAAGGCAGGTCAGCAGGTGTGTGGTCTCCAGTCATCTGACAGTCTGGCTGAGTGTGTGCGTTCATTTCAATTCACCCCCCAAAAATAAAAAAATAACAAAATAATAAAATTGACTTTCATGTCAACTTTCAATCATTTATTTTGTATGATATACAGAATCGATGTCATGGTTTAACTGGTGCTGGATTAACTAGCGACGCGGTTACATGTTCAACTATGGCACTTCAAGATTGTAAGAAATTATCAGTGCCTTTGGAGACACATTCAGGTTATTAGGGTGACATTTGTAGAGTCAGAGGTTACATTTAAAGAGATGAATGTTTGACAAAATATTATAGGTGACTTTGCAGATGCCTGTTGAAAATATAATCGCTACTAGGGCATGTTAAAGGTCATATATTTTACCCCTTCAAGACAAGTGTATATTGGTCTCAGAGGTCCCCAAAACATCCCTGGGAAGTTTTTTGCTGAAAAAACACTCCAGTATTGGATTTTTGCATGTTTTTCGCTTTGTTGCATGAATGTTTGCATAATGTGCATTAAATCTCTGCTACTGCAAAAAGTAAATATATCAAACTGGTATTTTTGTCACATTTCAAGTTAAAGAAATATTGCAACTTCTGTGATTTGTACATTACAGCAGGCCATATTGGGATTTAATATAATTTGCAATTAATTGCCCAGCTCAAGTAAAAATATGAAGGTAAATACTTTAAATCTCTTGTGTGAGGGTCTTGGTGGAAGATTTTCAGGTTTCCCTTTGGGTAAGTTAGGGAAAGACTGCTTTACGGTACTATAATAATGTAATAATTTGATTTGCATTTTTGCCCCATGGCCCCCCCCTTTTCCTCTAAGTATCTGTGAAAGCCCTAGCGCCCCCTGGTGACGACCCCCGGGGTCAGGACCCCCACTTTGATGAACAATGGGTTAAGGATTCTAGGTTGGCTCACTCACATGCAGAGAGATAATGCAGCTAAGTTATCCCGGTGGTCACATTGTGGGTGTTGTTAATGTGTCACTAATGTGTGTACAAGACTGAAAAAAGAGAGAGAGATGCTGCAAGGGAAGACTGTACAGCTGGCAGCGTGCCAGCGGTAGCCGGGGCCGCTCTCTCGTTTCTGTCACCAGAGTTTGTTTCACAAGCCTCCTAATCAATTGGAATGCGTCCCCTCTGAAATAGAAACTTGGCACCGAGCTCGGCTCCTCTATTGTGCCTGCTGGTCGACGCTCAGAGAATACCGCCCGTCACTCACGTCACTTTCCAAGTCCCCCCACCCCTCCTCTGTTAACAGGGGTAAGCAGGGCGGACATTAAACAAATCCTACATTATTGGCCTGCCAGCTTGTAAGAGGAAGACTCCGACTGTACAATAATTTACTCTGGAGTTTGTTTCCAGCTCTGCTCTGCCAGGTGTGTGTCTCCTTTGTCTTAATGAAATCAGAGCTGATGGCAGAGAGAATAAAGAGGAGCATTTACATTCATTCTAATTTACTTAAGACAGCACAGAGAGGGATAAGCGCAGCCATTAGTCCATTTGATACACTGTCAGGTGCTGATTTCTGATAAACAACCCCCTCAGCAGGAAACCTGAAGACAAATAGCCACTGCCTCTGTGACATGCCATCGCATCGGCCTCTGCATGTCGTCGTCGTGTTCCCCCGACTAATCAAGGGCAGTCCGCTTCTCTCCGTCTCCCTCTCAGCCTGCCAACAGATTCATCACCGGCTGGGTTAAACTGGAATAAAAACACATTAGTGTCATGTTCGACTGATAGAGAGAAGTGCCTGTTTGGGCGCTCCACAATGGTAAAAGTCGGTCTGCGTATTGATTTGTGCTACATAAATCTTGTTTTCTGTCTGCGCTAGTGAATCAGTCGTGACCCCCGGGGTTAACAAACATTTTCGAGGCTTTCAGCTGGTGTGTGAGCCAACAACGCCCATGCATCGCAATAGCCCATGCCCCATCTTGTCGTTCCTCAGCCTTCCCTGCTTTTTTTTTTTTTTTTAACTAATTGCTGGCAATCAACAGACAATATGACGAAGCTGGAAGAGGTGGTGGGTTTCTTGTGGTGTTTTTGGCTCTAACAAGGCGGGTTGTGAGGCTCCTGCAGCCAAAAACTATCAACAATGGATGTGAATTGGTCAGCAGGAGTCTGTGAGTTACAACCTGGATTAATTGGCATAAGGGGATCCAGCATGGCTAGCGCCAGATCACATTAAGCTGATGAGATTTGACTCAGTAAACTTTCACAAAGGCAAATCCCTCGTTACAGGGGATGAATGACACTATAGCATACTTTATCTGCTGAAAGGACTGTTAAATACTCTGTTGTGGCTGCTCGACTGTATACATTTCCTGTGAAAACTTGTTGTCACCATTAGCGCTTGTGGAGAATATATGAAGGCAACAAGTACACAATATGTAGGTTGATAATGACTGCAATATTTTGCGGCTCCCTGATGGCCACTTTTTTGTGTTTTAATAAGTCATGGAGACATCAGGTGTTAAATTGTTTAATCTTTCTGTAGTATATGAAATCCATTTGTTTGTGGGCTTCTAGGACGATTACCATTGAGGAAGTAATTACATTATTACAGGTGCTATCATCATCATTTATCTTTCTGACATTTAAATGCCAAACTCATCCTCAGAGACTTGATCCTATGTGATGATGTTCAAACACTTTTAATTACAGGATCTTTAAATTCTAATAGTGTCCATCTGCAAACTCCAGTCATAACAGAGGCTTGTGAAAACACACGTGGATCATTTGGACCGAATAGTTTGTATAAGAAGCACTTTGTTTCCTTGAAGCCAGGGGTGTCAAACTCAATCACAGAAGGGTCCAGATTCTGCATAAAGGTCTGACCTGAGGGCCTAACAGGGTCCACATTTAACTGTCAACCTCATTTATTATAGGGAAACATATATTATGGGGGGGGGAAGTTAGCAATGATGATAAAGGATTTTGAGATTTTAAAAGTCAAAACGATAAGTTAAAAGGATCAGAATCTGAAATAAAAAGTCAAACATATTTTCAAAAACACAAAATTAGATGTTAAAATAATGCTTTTAATTGGCAAATATATAAAAAAAGTAGCAATCATGTTTTTAAGGCAAAAATATGGCTTAAAATTAAAAAATGGTGCACCTAAAGATCAAAATATGATATCAAGGTTGAAATTATAAGTTGAAAAGGTGAAAATATATGAGATAAAAGTGAAAATAATAAATCTACAGTTTAAAATATGAGATTAAAAGTCAAAATCATCAATTGAAAAGGTCAAAATATGAGATAAACAGTAAAAACAATAAATCGATAGTTTGAAATATGAATTTAAAAGTAAAAATTATCAATTAAAAAGATCAAAATATGAGATAAACAGTAAAAACAATAAATCGATAGTTTGAAATATGAATTTAAAAGTAAAAATTATCAATTGAAAAGATCAAAATACTTAATAAAGCCAAAATTATACGTTGAAAAGGTCAAAATATGAGATAAAAAGGGAAAATAATAAATAGACAGTTTAATATATGAGATTAAAAGTCATCATTAATTGAAAAGGTCAAAATACTAGATGAAGTCAAAATTATGAGTTGAAAAGGTCAAAATATGAGATAGACAGTAAAAACAATAAATCGATAGTTTGAAATATGAATTTAAAAGTCAAAATTATCAATTGAAAAGGTGAAAAGATGAGATAAAAAGTGAAAGTAATAAATTGACAGTTTAAAACATGAGATTAAATGTCAAAATCATCAATTGAAAAGATCAAAATGCTAGATAAAGCCAAAATAATGTTGAAAAGGTCAAAATATGAGATAAAAAGGGAATATAATAAATACAGTTTAATATAAATAAGAGTATGATATGACCTCACAGGACGGATTTGGTCCCCAGGCCTTGAGTTTGACACCCCTGCTTTAACCAATCATAAGAAGTTAATTCCGTAATATCAGACACGTACGGGTCTTGCTGCAAGTGCCTCAGAAGCCGTAAATGTTCATGAGTCCAACATTAATCAGAGCGCCTGCTGAGAGGGAGGTTTGTGTTTGTGTGTCGGTGAAAGAGGAGGGAGAATGAAGTTAAAGAGAGAGAGAGAGAGAGAGAGGGGATAACAGAATTAAGCAGCTAGATATAGGAAAGGGGGGGTGGGGGGTGGCGTGTCTCTGGAGGCCTCCACACCAGTGCTCACCCTGCTGCCAGGCACGCTACACACACCAGAGACCTTATTTACCCAGCAGCCCCCGAAGAGGCCTGGGCCCCCTAGATCTTATTTACTCTGAGCCTAGGCAACCATCAGGTGCTGAGGGGGATCTGGCCAGCAGCAAAAGCAAATACCCCAGATCAAAACCAAGCATGGAGGAAGAAAGGGGCGCTCAGCCAAAGTCCTGGTCAAGCGCTAATGTTTACTCTTTGGTTTGAAGGGCTGTGGATGGAGTCCATTTGAAGAAATTGACACCCCCCACCCTAAACCCTTGGAAAGAGGGAAAAAAAATCATCTGATGGCTACCATTGTCTCATATCCATACATCTGGAGTACCTGCGGTAATGTGGACGTCTTCTCTCTTCGTCTTTTAAACCACCACTGCCACCGGTCTTCAGGATCAGACACGGTGTCGGGGGGAAAGAGAGATGAAGACAGAAAAAAAAAAGAGCCCAGCTAATGACTAGCTCTTATGCATCAGTGCACTTACTAATGAGCTTCCAGGGAGAGGCTGGCAAGAGCCGGAGCGAAGGCTGAGCCGGGGATGTGAGAGGCCTGGGCCATCACTTCCCCGCTGTGATCCCTGCCTTCCCACTCACAAGGAGCCCCGGCTCCCAGCCACTAATGAGTGTTAGAGGGAGAGTCCAAGCTCGCGTCCACCTGCCAGCCTTCAGAGCCCAGCCTGCTGCAAGACAGTAGGGGTCAGACGCATTCCTGAGCTCTTAATAATTTACATCATATTGATTTCCTCACTGTTAGACACTCTCACCTGCATGGGCTCTCTCTCTCTCTGTGAAATAAGCACATTCCACCAGAGAGAGGAGAAAGAAGGATACAAAAGAGTGTAACTTTGCCCTGGCTGCAAACCAGTTAAATACAACATTCAATTTAATAGACTGTGGACATTGTCTGTGTCAGTGGGGACAGCAGGCACTCTGAGGATGTCAACTGCTGCAGAAAATGGAAGACTAATATTTCTAAAGAAAAGTCCTCTGCACAAAGAAAGTACATCTTTCACTCTCTTCTGCAAGCTTAAAACAAATGACACCAATTATCCCTCATTTGCATGCCACACCTATCTCAGCATATTTTACTTTTAAAAAGGAAAAGACCTCTGCACAAAGAAGTTATCAAAAAAAAGAGAAGAGGAGTCAAATCAAAAGGTACAAAAATGCAAGAATGGAAATAAATTATGCAGTTTGCATTCTGCTTAACCTCTAATCAGACTCAGAGAAGAGGACATTAGTATTCTCCCTTTGTCAATATGATGATCTGTATACTCAATGCCTTAAATATTCATCAGCTCCGAACATAGACTTCTCCTTACTCTGATTTATAATTCAAATGATATGAATGTTACATAGGTATGGCACCGTTTCCCCCCGTCGCTTGAACAACTTTGGATCATCAGAGCCGCACTTAAGAATGACTTTTAACACCGGCCACCTTTCTTCATTGGAGAGGCAACTTCAAAGTATTCCTGTCTGTGCTCTAAAACAAAGAATCCAGCCAAGTATGAAGGCTTTACAAGACATTAGCACTGTTATTAGCAAGTTTCCATAATGTATTCCATGCAGTATCTATCTGTCTATATCTGCTACTTTTTCTTCAGCTTATGCCTCTTTCTGTCTCTTCTCACCTCCCTCCAGCGAGCACACAGAGGCGTAGAACCTGCCTGTGTTGATTCCCAGTGCGGTAGTCCAGCTCACACTGTGCCACATGTTTGGTCTTTCCCTCTCAGGTCAGTCTGAGCTCATCCATCCTGAGCTTGAACAACCTCAAGTAACAGAAAAACACACTTGTGTCATGATCCACGGCCCATTTTCATGCAAAAGTGTCGGGGAGCATTGTGATGTTGGTAGGTTCTAATAAAATTGCAAATTTTGCACAAATTTAAAATGCAAAGCTTATTTTAGTTTTGGAAACTTTCTAGCACAGACCTTAAAATCATGAAAGTGTCAAACAGTCAAATCACTAAAACATCAGTCGTACTAATAAACCCAGTTGGCTGCACGCAGGCCTCTTCTCTGACTTCTTAGGGTTGTATCTTGATCAACACTGCCCTCTTCTGTTTACAATGAGATGGTGCTGTTTCTAGAAACTTTTTCTGGCCAAGTTTCCTCCAGTGGATTTTTTGCAAGTCCAGGTAACATAAATATAACAAAAAGGCAGGTTAACAGTCAACACTGCTTATCCCTTAGGCATCCCTTTAAACAACTACACACAAATATCCCTAGGACAGGGGTTTTCAAAGTGTGGAAGAGTGAGCCTCCCCTAAGAAAAAATCGTTCATTCAGTGGGCCCCCATCCCACAAAAAGGATTCAAATTGCAAAAAAAATTTAACAACAACATTTCAAACATTTATGTCTAATCTTTAAAGATTTTAACATTAAAATATTTTGGATATTTTGGTTTGCCAATGTCCTTAAACATCTGCATCTCCCTCTTATGCCATTAAATACCCCTTTTTCTTATTTTTGGCCATTTTACAACTTCTAGATGCCTCTTTTTCCCAATTTTTATAACTTTTCTCTTTTTTTTTGGCCTTTTTTTTTTTACCTTTTTCCCCATTTAAGCAACCCTTCATCATTAAATATCCCTTTTTTCCAATTTTTTGCTCATTTTTGCTAGGTCTTTTTGCCACTTTTTCCCAATTTTTGCCACTTTTATCCCATTTATTGCCCTGTTTTTTTTTTTACATTTTTTGCCACTTTTCATCCATTTAAGTTACCCATTGCCATTAAATACCACTTGTTTCCTTTTTTTCCCAATTTTTCTTTTTGCCATTTTTGCCTATTTTTGCCCTTTATCACATTTTTTCCACTTTTTGCCCGTTTAAACTACCCTCTGCCATTACATACCACTTGTTTCCTCTTTTTTGCCCATATTTGCCACTCTTGACTGCTTTTTGCCCATTAAAGTCACTATCCACTGATATTTTTTTTGTCACTTCTCACCCATTTCTGCTACTTTCTGACCATGTTTGCACTTTTTCTCCCCATTTTTGCCTCTTTTCACCCATTTTTTTGCTGCTTTTTGACCATTTTTGCCACCTTTAACCTATTTTTATTGCTACTTCAAGCTGTTTTTGCCACTTTTTAACTCTTAGATTGTGGCTCTTGCAACGGTATTTTTCAACAATTTGGCTTTTTGGTTGAGTAACACTGCTCTATAGCATAGTCCCTGTAGTAACTATTTTGCTCAGTGCACAGCAAAGGTTCGCAAAGAAAATCACCCTTTTTTCTGGTTTATGGTCCAAATATCTTTGCACAGTTTCATGCCAATCACATCAACAGAACACAAACTAAACAGAATACAAAGAATGTACCTAAGTATACCTAAGGGTTAACAAAGTAAAGACTGCCAAAGAAATGACTGCCTCACACACAAATAAACAGCCATACATAAATATCACATTTCTGAGCCTTCAGTCCATCTCTGTTTCAGTGTTTCCCAATCATTTTTCCTTGGAGCCCCCCTACATGTACCTACGAAAAGCTGAGCCCCCATAAAACCCACTCAAAAGATAAAAATGTCGTGTTTATTTGCATTTCAATAATCAAAAGCTGGAAATAACTGACCCCACCATCCCACTTTTTGGCTCCTTCCGTAGGGTTGCCAAGCTTACCTATCCGTCCCAAAAGGGTTGAGTTACACACAGTGGAGTGCTGTCAATTTTCTTCACAGTCCATTTGAATTTCATGTATTATTTTTACAGATTTTGAATTATATTCGAATATTTATGCACATTTTTCATTGATATGTATGTAAAACGTTCAGTTGCTTTACTCATCGTGTAGTTACACATTTGTCCACTAGGGGACCCTCATATTATATTACAGATTGCAATGAAGAAATAATGAGCTAAAAGCAAAAGTAGTTTATGTTAATTTTTATGTATTTTTTTAGCCACCTGCACCATTTAGAGGCCTTTAACAGGTATTTTTGGTACTGATGGTCAACTTTAAAACAAATGGGTTAGTAATTAAATGTCAAATAAAAATAAATTAAATTGCGCCACTTACAGCGGTGATGACATCATGTTTATAATGAATAAAAAATGTTGGTACTGTCTAGTCCCTACTTGTTTTTACCTAATCCACGCTTTTCTTGTTTACCATCGCCCCAGCCATAGCGAAAACCCTCTCAGCCCTGACGGAGGTGACTGGGATGCACAGGTAACGGCGTGCCAGCTGGGACACGTTTTCCTCCACGACAGCGGGTTACTGTCAGTGGGCATCGCGGTTCTTTTCTCATACATCAGCATTTCTTCATGTAGCCAAGCCTCACTTGCCAAACCACCACCAGCGTGTGCACCACCTTAGCGATAAACATCCCCAATGGCAGCCGTTGCGGCACTTCTGTGTTTTGGTGTGAAAACTTTATTGTTCATCATGTCACATGACGTGATGAAACATTTGGTTCCTACACCTACATATAGGTGAAGTAGAGGCCAAGGAGAGAGGGGGAGATTTGACGAACGATTATAAACAGAAAAAATCTTTAAAAAACACGTTTGAATAGTAACTTTTGAATATTAATGACTTTTTAAAATGTTCAAAAGTTACTATTCGAACCCTGAAATTCGTCCCAACAGCCTTACAGTAGAGTTGACTTTTTGGAGTTTCTAACCCTTTGTTGCCCTTTTTTCTTGCAGTGCCTCCTGCACCCTGCCAGTGCTTCTGCCTGCCATCAGCTAGCCAACTCACTTTCATGTGCACAATCATTTCCTGCAACATTGGCACATGCTCTGCTTCTGGGTCCTACTCAGCAACTGGTCACAAAGAAATCATTTTCATATTGAATATCCAGTCAGAGTACAGTGTTTGAGAATGGTCTGGAAAAGCAGAGCCTTGTCTTACCATAAGACATGTTGGTTATGAAAGTGACTCTTTTTTTTTGTCTTTTACTTGTATAGTTATTCCCATTAAAATAAACATGATTTTCACTGCTAGAATGTTGGACTGTTTTGAGGAAAATGTGAAATTAACTGCCAGTAAATAGATAAATAAACTTTCTAACCCAAACAGGAAACAGCACACTTAAAATAAAAGATGCACAATCGTGTCAGAAGACAATGAAGCAGTGATAATCAACTGGAGGCCAGGGGCCACATCAGGCCCACCGCAGCTTCCCATCCAGCCCCCAGAAGATTTTAAAATCAGAAAATATGCAGAGGAAAATTATGTCAGTCATTGTTATTGAATATGACGCATGATAAAATCATGAATTTGTTCTTGATTAAAGCTGTTGTCAACTTTCCACTTTAGGTGCTTTGAGAGTTCAGTTTGTCCTGCCACCTCAATAAACTGGTTTCCTGACTCCCCACCAATCACAACACAGCATTCTAGATTCAAACCTAACGATGACAACATGCCAGCTCCAGAAGTATATAGCCAAAATGTCACAATCGCCCCCTAGTGGCAGCTGCAGTTAAGGGGACTGGCCCTGAGCTCACTGCCAAAGGCAAATAAATAATTTACATTTTTGAAATGTAGTTTTTGGAAAGTCCAGCCCCAACAGTGTCTTCCAAGTAAAATCTGAGTCCATGTACAAATGTAGTTGAGGACCCATGCAATAGAGCAAACGCTATCTGACGTTAAATTCTCTGAACCATCAACAACCATTTGCTTAATGCAATTATCTTTTTAACAGCAACACCAGCACCACTGACTTTAACCCACTTCTTTTTTGTCAGTCCAGCACATCCTAAGACTAAATTAAAATACGGCCAACATTGGAACATGAACCTTGTATTTTACTGTGTTGTACTACTTAGTTTTGGCATAAGGCGATGCTACCGTGCTAATTCTGTAAACAAACATTTTGACAATTGTGACTACAAACTCAGAATTCTGACTATAATCTCAGAATTCTGACTTAAATCTCAAAATTCTGACTTTAATCTCAAAATTCTGACTTTAATCTCAGAATTTTTACTTTAATCTCAGAATTCTGACTTTAATCTCAGAATTCTGACTTTAATCTCAGAATTCTGACTTTAATCTCAGAATTCTGACTTTAACCTCAGAATTCTGAATTTAATCTCAGAATTTTTACTTTAATCTCAGAATTCTGACTTTAATCTCAGAATTCTGACTTTAACCTCAGAATTCTGAATTTAATCTCAAAATTCTGACTTTAATCTCAGAATTTTTACTTTAATCTCAGAATTCTGAATTTAATCTCAGAATTTTTACTTTAATCTCAGAATTCTGACTTTAATCTCAGAATTCTGACTTTAACCTCAGAATTCTGAATTTAATCTCAAAATTCTGACTTTAATCTCAGAATTTTTACTTTAATCTCAGAATTCTGACTCTAATCTTACAATTTTGAATATAAACTCAGAATTCTGACTTTTATCTCAGAATCCTGAATTTTTTCTTACAAGTAAAAAAAAAATTGGATCTCAAATTTTTTAATTTTTAATTTTTATTTTGTTGCAGTGGCCCTAATCCTCTTCCGTACGTTATGAATTACCGTTTCCAGCAGTGAAAGTAAGAAAATGAATGTTTACAGCCTACCTTTCTCTGATGTTGAGCCCACAGAAAATCATCCTAGTTCCGGTCCTGTGTAGGGAGATTTTAATGTTTAATCAAGTTGTTGAGCGATCATCTTTTTGACAGTTTCAGATGTTGTACAAATGCTTTAGCGTCACATCACTTGGTCCACCTGGTCCACTTTATTTTTAGAAATAATTTCAACAACGTCGTGTTGTGCGTCTTCATATTAGCGCTTTCTAAAAGTCAGGACGCGGTCATGCCACGAGTGACACCTGAAACAGTAGTTTCACACAAGTTTTAATATCTGCTATCTGATTAAACAAAGAAAGAGGGACGGAGGAAACGTGGAAAAGATGATCACTTTTTCACATCAAACAGGTGCATCCGTCAAACTCTCAGAGGACTAAAGTATCAACAGAGAATTGTGGTAATAACTTCAACAACAGCATGACAAACTAAGACATGGACGCATTTAACAGCATCAGTCAGGTGAAGAAAGAGAAGGGAGGCCAAGGGACCAATGGTGGGCTGTTTCAGCCAAATAAACAGGTAAGCTAGCGTTGTAATTGTTATCCTTCACTTTGCTGCTTTGACATCTTCATTATTATTCATAAGAATTACTAATTTGGTGATGATTTAAATATTTTAGCGTGTAATGAACGTAAGTTCGTGGAGGAGTGAGCATTTGTGTTGTTGCCACCCCTAACCCTGTCACACCCTCGCTGTTAGCTTATGATGCTGCGGTTGTCTTTTTAAATACTGCTTTAGCTTCATCACATTGTTTGTTTTCTGTAAAGTCAGAAGTCTGATGCTTGTGTCAAAAGTTGACCTTACCTTTTTCAGTGTCCTCAGGGTTTACAAAGAGCTGTTCAGTTCATCATTGGTTATGGGCTCTCACTGCACGTGCTTCTCCGGTACATCCAACAGGTGTTGAGGCGATTTCTGCTACCTATCGAAATGTGCTCCACCACGCCGTCTGTGTCTTATTCTATATAAACAACCACGCACCCCGACAGTCCATGGAGAAAGCAGCTCACCACAGTCAGGTTCACCTTCAGACCAGGTGAGGAACAAGGCGGAGGAACATGAAGACGATTTGTTGCAATGATAAATAGTGCCAAACACTGTGGAAGCCCATATCCGCTAAAGAAAAAAAGAACAAAAAAATGAGACAGAAAGGCAATACTTAAAAAAAATCCTAAGTCATAGTTGTGAGATAAAAAGTATTAGATAAAATGTCATTATTAAGACTTTTGTAATCTCATAATTATTCTTTTTTTCTTTTTCTTTTTCTTTTTTTTTTTTTTTTGAATTGCCCGACTTTTTTCATTTTTGACATATTTTTTCTTTTTCTTTTTTTTTTTGTTGAGTAGCAGAAATGGGCTTCCATAAAATTTGGAGGCTTCATAACAGAAAAATAAAACGATCCATGATTTTTCAAAATAGCAATTGTCTATGTCAATGGTAATTTTTGGCCATTTTGATGAAAAATAAGCTAACTTACATGGAGCATTTTTTTCCCCAATATTTTCCGGATTTTGTTTATTAATTCTTTTCATCAACAGTAATATTGACCAGAACTCTTAAATATGTCAATAGTTTAAATTCCAATTTGACTACAAGACGTCACTGTTGTTTTTCATGAAAAAATCATAAGGAAACAAAATTGATTTTGATAAATTACTGGTTTTTGTGTAATGTAGAATTTAAGTGTTGCATCCTATTAAGACATTTGTGGACAAAAATGTCCACTTTAAATAACATTTATTTAAAAAGGATAAAAAAATATTCTTCTAAAATGTATGATTGATTCTTTTATTCAGCACTCATTTACTGCTTTTGAACCACTTTTTTAACCACTGATGCTTCACTTACTGCCCACTTATGTGACCCTAATGCAGGGGTTCTCAACGTTGGGGTTGGGACCCGATTGGGGGTCGTGAGACACTGAGAAGGGGTCTCCAGATGCCTTAAGAAAAATAAAAACATTTTTTAAACTAGAAAAGCACTCAGAGAGCGCAGACCTCCACCATTAGCCCTATCTCCCAATTGTGAAGAATCCTTTAAAAAAATCATGGATCCGTCCCCGTGTGCCCCCCACCACAGTATTTGCTGATTACTCCCTCCCCAGCGGGGTGGAAACATGGCGAGACAAAGCATTGGCTTCACTACGTGTGGACTGTCATGGCAGAAGCATTGCCTGCCAATGCCAACAGATGCACTGACAGTCTCACCCATGGTCTCGCTGGGCGACTGGAAGTCATGGCAGAGGGGAATATTCCCCTATACCTCCCAGCATTGTGAGTATTCTTGCTACAATTCGCTGTCTTTCTCTCTGTTACGCTCCGACTCATCTCCTCGACCGGGTGTGCGCCTTTCAAACTCTATAAACTCCAAAACTTTGAATAGAAACACACCAAAAATGGTGCTGGGATTGAAGTTACTCATGTCCGCCATCTCCTGGTGCGAAGTGGTAACAGCGCAGACCTCCGCCATTAGCCCTATCTCCCAATAGTACAGAATCTTTTTAAAATTCCTGGATCCAGACGGTGATCTGGATCATTCCCAAAATCTAATCAGTTCTTCCTTATGCCATTTCTGACAATTTCCTGAAAATTTCATGAAAATCCGTCCATGACTTTTTGAGTTATGTTGCTAACAAACAAACTAAGCAACAAACCCTGCCGATCACATAACCTCCTTGGCAGAGGTAATTACACTGTTGCCACTTTACACAAGTGCTGCCAAATTTTAACCACTTTTCATCACTTTTTCCCACCAACTTAATCAATTTTAACGTATTTTGCAACTTAAAACCCATTTTTTGTCCGTTTTAAACCCTTTCTTCCACTTTTTTTCTGCCTGTTTTTTCCACTTCTAAACCAAATCTTGCAACTTTCTGCCTATTGTTGGCTCTGTAGACACAATATTGCCCTTTTACCATTTTTAAGCCACATTTCACAATTTGATATGCCCCTTTTTTGCTAGTTTGACTTTTTCTGCCTTAGCTAACCTTTTGTTGCCAGTTTATATCAATTTTCATCCCATTTCACCAAATTTCCAGCTATTTTTGCCACTTTAACGCCATTTCAGACTCTTTTGACTCCCTTGTTATCATCTAAAATGCCTTTTTTTGCCACCACTTTTTGGTGCTTTCCCAGCAGCCGGCTTTGGAAAATCCCGGGGGACAATTTTATTCAGTCTGCAAGAGAACTACGGCTTGGGAAAAAGTCTATTTTCCAGCAAGACACAGACTGAAGCATTCAGAGAAAGCAATACAGAAATGATTTGAAGACAATTAGGTGAATTTTCTGGAGTGGTCGAGTCAACACCTAGACCTCAATCCAGTAGAGAATTTGTGGCTGGATTTGAAAAAGACTGTTCATGCCTGATCCCTGTGCAGCCTGACAGAGCTGAGTGTATTTTAAGAAGAATGGACTAGAATTTTAGTGTCCAGATGTTTGAGCCTGACTGAGACCTATCCACACAGACTCAGTGCTGTGATTGCAAAGGTGACTGTACTAAATACTGACTTTGACATTTAAGAGGTTTCTTTTCTGTTTGTATTTTTTCTGTCATAAGGCCAAATTATATTGACCATGATTGATTTAATAAATCAATCAAAGCAGGGGTGTCAAACTCAAGGCCCGGGGGCCAAATCCGGCCCGTGGAACAATTATATCCGGCCCGCAAGATCATATCATACTTGCATTCTAACTGACCCACCAGTAAGAGGTCTGCAGATTTCCTCCAGTATAAAAATGTAAACATCAGCTTGATTATTTTAAACATCCTTGTTAAGCCATAAAAACCTGAAAAAGTAAAGAGTAAGAAAGATTTCATAAAAGTCAAGAATGTGGGGAAAGAAATTAATTTGTGTTTTTACTTCATATTTTTAATTTTGCATCTCAAGATTAGGACTCAACTTATGATTTTGACTTTTCATTTCATATTTTGAACTTTCAACTCATAATTTGGACTATATATATCACATTTTTATCTTTTAGATTCCCAGTTTTAAATTCCATCCATCCATCCATCTTCCTCCACTTATCAGAGATCGGGTCGCGGGGGCAGCAGCCTAAGCAGGGAAGCCCAAACTTCTCTCTTTCCAGCCACTTTGTCCAGCGCTTCCCGGGGGATCCCAAGGCATTCCCAGGCCAGCCGAGCGACATAGTCTCTCTAGCATGTCCTGGGTCTTCCCCGGGGCCTCCTCCCAGTGGGACCTGCCCGGAACACCTCACCAGGGAGGCGTCCAGGAGGCATCTGGATCAGGTGCCCGAGCCAGCTCATCTGGCTCCTCTCAATGCGGAGGAGCAGCGGCTCTACTCCCGGATGGCCGAGCTTCTCATCCTATCTCTAAAGGAGATAGGGTGATAGATAGGTGAAAATGTCATATTTTGACCTTTTCAACTCATAACTTTGGCTTTTAATCCCATATTTTGACTTTTGAACTCAATTTTTCTCATATTTTGACATTTTAAATTATTATTTTTATACATTTTATATCATATTTTCACCTTTGTAACTCCCAATTTTAAATTAAAGTCATATTTGTAACTTTTTAAGTCATCATCCGAATTGTAGCTCATATTTCGCTATATTTGACTCTTGATTTTGGCTTTTTAATCCCATATCATGATCTATCAGACTCACAATTTAAAATTTTAAGTAATATTTTGATTTTTAAACTCATGATTTCAAATTTGACAGTTTCCAAATAATTTATCATCAGTGTTGTTTTTTCATATTTCTTGCTGGTGAAAATGAGGTTGACAGTTATGGTTCAATGTTGACCCTGTCAGGCTCTCAGGTTAGACCTAAATCCAGAATCTGGCCCCTGCTGTGATTGAGTCTGACACCCTTGAATTAAAGGGTTAAACATCTGCACTGTGCATAGAACACTCATCATAATCCCATTTTGTTCACATATGTGTATTTTGCTTTAAATATCTGCCCTACAGTGTGAAGCACTTACGATCTGTGAATTGGCGTTGGGTGTTAACAGTCAGCCTTTCTGATTAATTTAAGAAATTCATAGTCAAGCAAAATGGCAACCCCATCATTCTAAACTAATGTAAACATCCTGGCTTCACAGGTTCATTTCTTCTTGAATTATCCATCTATCTCTATTCTAAAGCCTTCAGCATTTTGGTCACTACCATGTTGTTTTAGAGCAGGAACGCTTTACAGATGAAATGATGAAACTTGAGAGGAGAGACGATTAGCAAAGGTAAAGTTACATCCTTATTTGCTGACCATCTTGTTTACCACATCCATCCTTTTTTTCTCACCACTTATCCCCCCGGGGGTCGCGGGGGGATGGAGCCTATCCCAGCTGTCGTTGGGCGAGAGACACCCTGGACTGGTAGAGAGACAGAAAACCACACACGCTCACACTCACACTCACACCCAGGGCCAATTTAGAGTCACCAATTAACCTAACGAGCATGTCCTAGGGAGGAACCCAGAGAGAACCCACGCATGCACAGGAAGAACATGAAGAAAGGCCCTGACCGGAAAGTGAACCAGGAACCTTCTGCTGTGAGGGTAAACTGTGAGGCAGCCCCTTATTTACCACAGAACATTTTCATCTATAGTTTAAAAAAGCTAAGAAAACTTGTCAAACAAAGCAAAATTCCCTGTGAATCAGTCTATCTGGTAAATCATATTAAATAGTAAAAATGTTAAAACAGATTTATATTATGCACGTGTTTAAGATGTTAGAAAGTCTTGAAATCAGTCAATCTTAATCACAGCAGGGGCCGAATTCTGAATTTGGGTCCAACTTGAGGGCCGCACAAAGCCAACATTTAACCATAAACTGTCAACCTCATTTTCACCAGCAATGAATTATGGGGGTAAAAAAACCTTAGCACTGATGGTAAATGATTTTGATACTTAAAAAGTAAAAATGGTGTGTTTAAAGGCTCAAAATATGAGATAAAAAATCAAACTTATTAGTTCAAAAGGCATTTAAAGTCAAAATTATATTTTTAAAAGGCAAATATATAAGAAAGACAGTTTAAATCATGATTTTAAGAGTCAAAACAGGAGATGAAAATTTAAAATCACAAGTTTTAAAGGTCAAAATATGAGATTAATTTCAAAATCACTGGTTAAAAATGTTAAAACTTGAGTAACAACAATTTTGAGTTAAAAGGTCAAAATAATACTTAAATTTAAAACTGAGAATATAAAAGGTGAAATTATTAACCTGACACACCAGATGGATTTGTGTCACACATCCATCTGGGAAAGTTTCAACAGGAGGTGTTTGGGATATGGCGGAGGACTTGGAAAAAAAAAAGTTGGAGTATGATTGGATGAATGTTGTGTCTGTCACATCTCTAGGTGTCAATCAGATCAACAAAACATGTGACATAGCCACTATCGAGCTGTGCGTGCGCCGCTACCAAGGAATAATGTGAAACATGGCGACTATAGACATGTCAGTACTTGACTTTTGTCGTTTTTGAAAAGAAAACAACTCACTGTTGTTCTTTGTTCTTCTTTTAACGAAGAAATGTGGTCAAGTTCTGATGAAAATGGCGCTTTAGCAGCATCCACGCTAATGTCTTTTGCCATAATCGCACCGGCCTCTTATTGCTGCCTGTTTACGTCATGACTCTGCCGTGCCTGAAAGTACTGCCACTCGTCACTGATTGGTCCTGTCTCTTTCTAACCGGGCCCAAACGGTTCAGACGGGAGCTTTGCGAGATGGATTCGCCAGTGAAAAACAAGGAAACGGGCGTATCCATCTGCTTTGCAAGGTTACCAAAGTATGAGATAAAAGTCAAAGTAAGGAGCTCAAAAGGTCAAAACAGGAGAAAAAAAAAGAAATCATGAGTTAAAAGGTCAAAATATTACTTGGTGTGCAGACGGTCGAGTGGTTTAAGGCACTACCCATGTATGCCAGCATCCCAGGTTCGACTCCGGCCTTTGGCCCTTTAACGCATGTCTCTCCCCACTCTCTTCACTGTTTCCAAATCTATCCGCTGTCCTCCTCTATCCAATACAGGCATGAAAAGGCCCAAAATTAAATCTTCATATATATTAAAATTTAAAAAGTTTAGGATAAAAAAGGTAAAAAAATTAAATAAATAAGATAGTCAAAAATGTGAATTTGAAAGGTCAAAATATGAAACAAAAACTTTGCCTGATAACTGTGAGATGCAAAATCAAGAATATGAAATGAATACAGAAATGTATTTTCCCACATTCCTGACTTTTTATCTACTAATTTTAACATTTTTTTCTTATTTTTATGACAGAACAAGGATATTTTAAATCATCAGGGTTAGGTTTACATGTTTAAACTGGAGGAAATCTGCAGACCAGTGGGCCAGTTATAATGAAAACAGGAATAATTTGGCCCTCGGGCCTTGAGTTTGACACCCCTGCTCTAATGGTTAGGCTGACAGTTAAATGCACGTTTCATGTTCTGGAGTTAAAGCAGGTTTAAAACATCACATGTAATTTACAATAGCGACCACATGATGTCAGCACAGAGCCATTTATTCAGCATCAAACCAAATACACTGAGTTCAACAGTATTTACATGTGTGTCTGTTTTTATTTATGTAAACAAAGATCATTTAGATTTGTGTTTTAATGATAAATTTAGTTAGAAATGTTGAAGAGCTGTAGGTGTAACTAGAAGGTTTATAAGTGATAAATATTTTATTTTTTGTCACACACTTATTTTATTGCAGCAATGATTTTTTTTTAAATGTTAACCTTTATTTGTAAAGACAGAGTCAAAGGGTGTAATCCTCTAAAGATATCTTTTACAGCATTAGTAAAGCATGATGAAATTACAAACAGACTGAATACTGTGAAGTCTATTATAATTCTTTTCTAGCCAACGCAAACTCAACTGGAATTCCAAATATCTGCAGAAACATTATATTCATGATGATTTGCATGACCTGTCAAACTCTATGCAGGCCTGGACAGCTCTTTATTCAGTTATAAAAGTATTTACACCCTACCTTTATCCGTACTGGACCACGTCAGTGATGAACCGGCCATCTGGGATTCGGGCAAATACCCAACCACGGTCTGTTAGGGCCAATCTGAATGACTCATCGTCCCAATTATAAAAAAAACCCAAATCATTACAAATGCTAATAATACAAGTTTTTAGTGACGTTATTTTAAAACTTATTGATGAAGGCCAAAAATCAAGACCCAGCTTGTGTTATTTTTGTCTTCTCTGCCCTTCCCCTGGTGGAAGTGGAAGCAGAAAGCTCAGGACTGAAATCTAATGTTTGCCCACGATCACTACGGCCAAATCCAAATCATTCAGGTTTCTAAATGACCAAAGGAAGCGGCAGAGAAAAATTTAGGATAAGAAAAAGAATACTATCAGCTAAGGGTGTGAAATAATGAGTGTGTTGTTGAAACATACCTTTGTCATTGCCACCAGGTAGAAGAGCTGCTTTAGAGGAAGTTTTGCAGCCAAAACAGTTTGGCTGTCTGAGAATTATTCTCTATCTTTGGTGGTGTGATTACCAGTATGCACTGTCCTTCAGAAGTGCTTTTTATTTGTTTCACTGAAATTGCTGTATTATTATAAACTGGCCTTAAAAAGTCACATTTTTTTTTTAAAATGACCATCCCAAGGCCTCCCATATGGGGGTAAAAAGAGGAGAGCTTTCTGGGGCCCAGTTAGCCAAATCAAGGAGCACTATAAAGTTAAGCTGTGATAATGGTATTCACTTTAACCCAAATAATAACCCCTCTCACAAAGAAATTAAACATAATTGTATTTATATATGCTGTAGTACAAATATAGCTTGTTTTGTTGTAAACCCCCTATCTTGAAACAAAAGGACATTTTTAGTGGATGGGTACATTGAAGTAAACCATTTGGAAAGTAATATTAGACTTCAAAGCTAGGCCACGATGTTCAGTAACATCAGGATGCCAGAAAATAAAACCGAAAAAAATGTAGGCAGCTTAAATGCAAAATGATTAGATCAGTGGTTTTCAAACTTTTGTCACACAAGGCACACCTGAGGTTAAGCCAAAATCTCAAGGCACACCATATTTTAATCGATAGAAAATAGACTTTTTAGATAATGTTACAGTCAAGGTGGCCCATAGGGAGAGATAAAGGGGAGAGCTTTCTGGGGCCCAGACAACTGGTGGATCATGGAGATGGCAAGAGTGGCAAAAGGTGGCAAAAATGGGTTAAAGATGATGAAAAAACATGGCAAAGTGGGCAAAAAGTGGCAAAAAGGTGGCAAAATAGATCACAAGTGGCAGAAAAGTGGCAAAAAGGGTTAAAGTTACTACACGGTGGTAAGAAGGGGTTAAAAGTGATGAGAGAAAATGGCAAAAAAAAAAATGGCCAAACAATAGCGAAATTGTGCGAAAATTGGCAGAAAGGTAGCAAAAATGGGTTAAATGTGGAAAAAAGTTCCAAAAAGGTAGCAAAAATGGGTCAAAATAGTCATAAGAAGAGGAGAAAAAGTAGTCAAAAGTAGTGGCAAAAATGGGTAGAAAATTTTTTTAACTTGGTTAAAAATAGCACAAATTAATCACTTCAACACCAATTCAACCCAATAATAGCTTGCCATGCTTTTCAGCTCCTAACGAGGTTACTGTTAGCCAGGATGCTAGCACTAATGCTACTGATCCAGCACACATACACTGATATCATCAATAAATTCCACCTGGGGAGGTCCCATTACAGGGGTCCAGATCTGTGGACAGGCCTGGTTACAGTTCTTGCCATAAAGTTGTAGTTGTAACATATGGTACAAATCCCCATGGAACACCTGCCTTAAGGCACACTAGTGTGCCTTGGCACAGCATTTGAGAACCACTGGATTAGATAACTGTGTTAAGTGGCAAAATCAGGGGAAAAGGGACCAAAAAAGTGGCTAAGAAACAGCGAAAATGGGTAAAAAGTGGCAAAAAGAAGGGGAATATGTGGGTTTTAAAGTGGAAAAAGTGAGTGGATAGCAACTAAGATGGGTAAAAAAGTGGCAAAATGGGTTAAAACTGGTAAAAAAGGGTTAAAAATTGATGAAAATAGGTCAAAACTGGTGAAAATGGGTTGAAAGTGGTGAAAACATGTTAAATTGGCGAAAATGGGTTAAAAGTGATGAAAATACGTTAAAACTGTCGAAAAGGGGTTAAAAGTGGTGAAAATGGGTTAAAACTAGGGAACAGTGGTTGAAAGTGGCACAAATGAGCTTAAAGTGGCAAAAATTGGTTAAAACTGGTGAAAATTTTTTTTAAGTGTCAGCAGGGGTGAAAACAGCAAACATGGGTTAGAAATGGTAAAAGAAGTAGCAAAAATGGGCGGGAAAAGTGTAGAGAGTGGCGGTTAAAAGTGAGTGTAATTGAATAATTCCACCAACAGAACCCAGTTACAGTTTGACATGCTTTGCAGGTCCAAAATGAGACATCTGCCATCCTGGATGTTAGCACTGACTTTACACATTTATATCATCAATAAATCACAACTGGGGAGCAGTGATAATTTTGGCAGCTATTTTAATTTTTGTCTTAGTCTTTGAATGAAATGCATTTTAGTTTTAGTCACATTTTAGTCATTTCTATCCTTTCTTAACCTGACAGGCTAGATGGATTTATTTCACACATCCATCTGGAAAACTTTGTGTTGGGAAAAGGGCAGAGGATTTGAGAAAAACTCGGAGTGGGATTGGATGAATGTTCTGTCCGTCACATCTTTACGGGCCAGTCAGAGCAACGAAACACATGACTTAGCCGCGACTGAGGTGTGCATGCACCGCTGCTGAGGAATAAAGCGAACCATGGTGACTGTAGACATGTCAGTACACAACTTTTGTCATTTTTAAAAAAGAAAATAACTCACTGCTGTTCTTTGTTCTTCTTTTAACGAAGAAATGTGGTCAAGTTCTGATAAAACTGGTGCTTTAGCAGCATTCACGCTAAGCTCTTCCGCCATAATTGCACCGGCCTCTTGTTGCTGCTTACGTCACAACACCGCCGCACCTGAAAGTACTGCCCCTCGTCGCTGATTGGTCCTGTCATTTTCTAACCAGGCCCAGATGGTTCAGATGGGAGCTTTGCAAGATGGATTCGCCAGTAAGAAACAAGGAAACGGGCGTATCCATCTGCTTTGCAAGGTTAGGAGGGCAGTGGATGGAATCAGAGATGTGAGCTAGTTAGAGACTTGCGGCAAAGTGCCATGGGCCAGATTCAAACCAACCAACAACATACTTGGGGCACGCCTTTAACCACCAGGCCACCTGCACCCCATAAATGTTTTCTTTTATGGGACTATGACATGTTGTGGCTCACAGTGCTCTCTTTAGTTGCATTACATTTTTGCATACTCCAGCCACTGCATGGATAAAATTTCATGTCATATATGTGTTTCATCTTTTCATATTAACATTTTAAGTTCTAAAAAATAAGGCCAGCTTAATCATAGTCCATTATTGGACCAGGTGTATAATGATAGACTTCTATCAACACCGTGGCATTTAACAGATATAACTGTTCCAGATACGTGTTTGACTCGACAGCAGCTGCATGAATTTATAATGTACTTTCTTATTGCTTTCCACTTAAAGATACTGTGCACACACTACACAACTAACAGTGAGAGCAATGAGAGCTGCATGTGCTTGCTTTTGGGGCATTTACACGGAGGTTGACCCCTGAGTGCCTCCATACTTTTTCCTTTGACATCAAAAAGTAGCAAACCTCTGTTTTATCTTTAGTCATTATGGATAATTGCATGTGCATCAGTGAAACCACAGTGGATGGTAGTGAAGATCAGAGAGAGGTACAGTAGAACACATGGGAATATTCATTAAAAAATACTAAAGTAGGCTGTAATTCTATTTAAAAACAAACTCTTTTCCTTTGAGGAATAACACAACACATAAGCAAGATTTAAAGGCACATGCCCCCTTTTTTTTTCTTGTACCGCCATTTATATTTTCAAGCTCCAGAATAACCGTTATTGTCTTGTTTGATGAAATTGCTGGAATTAAAGCTTCTTCGTTAATGCGAAGACTGAGAAATTAAGTTACTATCTTTACTTACATTTCTTTTTTAAAATACATTTTTTCATTGCATGCAAGACTTTTATTGAACAATTATATTCTCTTATTCTTGAAAACACACAAATATACCAGTAATTAAAGATTATAAAACAGATATTTATATTTTTCCATGCTCAAATGCATTTGGTCTTTATGAATGATGATGTGTTTGCATGCCAGGAGGAAACTCTTTATGGCTTATTGTGTCACACTGTCTTTTTGTTTGTTGTGTATTGATATCTGAAATCGTCTTACAGGTTGTAATGAGTGTGTGTGTGTGTGTGTGTGGGTGTGTTGGTGTGTGTGTGTGTGTGTGGGGGGGGGGTTGGCATGCATGCAGCAAGAACTTTTACTAGAGCTACTTTTAAAATAAATGTCTGTGGCTACAGATCTGTATTTTATAAAGTGCCTGTAACAAGTATTCTCCCCTTGGATGTTTTACCCTTTTATTGATTTTATACATCAATCATGGTCAATATAATTTGGCTTTTTTGACACAAAAGAAAAAAAACTCTTTAATGTCAAAGTGAAAACATATTTCTGCAAAGTAATTTCAATTAAATAAAAATATTTAATGTTAAATGACTGCATAAATATTCACCTCCTTTAAAGTGACTGATCTCTTTCAACAGAGGTCCAGCCAGTTGGTGCTAGTGAAATGGGGATAGTATAAAGACACCTGTGTCTGGAAGGTCCAGTCACTGGTTAATCTGTATTCCTGGCTACCATTGCCCCTCGAAGACAAAAGAACACTTCAAGCAACCCGGAGAAAAAGTTATTGAAAAGCAGAAGTCAAGGAAAAAAAAATCCAAGGCATTTAACATCCCTCAGAGTTCACTTAAATCCATCGTCAAGAAATGGGAAGAATATGGCTCGTGTAAGTCTGCCTAGATCAGGCCAGAAGTTCAAGAAGGAGACTAGTGAGAGGCCACCAAGACACCTATGACTGCTCTGAAGGAGTTCCAAGCTTCAGCAGCTGAGATGGGAGAGACTCTGCAGACAAAAAAATAAATCTTTAGAAAAAAAATAAACACACAAAGCACAAATGCATGGATAGGACTAACCACAAACTTAGCTGGAACCCTGATAAACCCAGAGAAAGGGCCCTCCCCAGTAGTGTTAATTTAGTCGACTAAAACTATGACTAAAAATGTTCATCGATAGCTTTTTTTCCATGACAAGAACTAGACTAAGACTTACAAAAATAGAACTGTGATGACTAAAACTGACAAAAATGTAACAATGTTTTCGGCGGACATTCAAAATCCCTTATATTTCTCCATCGTGGGTAAATCTGCCAAAAAATAATGCATCTATACCTATTCTGTCTCTCAGCGGTAGAAAGCAGGGACCCTAGGCTGGCAGAGTGCAGAGAACACACTACCATGATTTGGTACCAGATTTAGACAAGAAAATAAATGCTAGGACTAAAAGTAAAGACTTAAATGTGAGGACTTTTTATGGACTAAAACTAGACTAAAACTAATAAGGATTCGAAGGACTCAAATGTGACTAAAACTAAAATACATTTCATTTAAAGACTAAAACTAAAATTTAAAAAACCTGCCAAAATTAACAGATTTCACCAGGCAAAGGTCTATGGGAGATTGGCAAAGAGAAAGCCACTGTTGAAGAAAACTCATTAAATCTAGATTAGTTTTCACCAAAAGGCATGTGGGAGACTCCATGGTGAAGTGGAAGAAGGTTCTTTGCCCTGATGGGACCAAAATGGTGATTTTTGGCCAGCAGACAAGACGCCAAACATTGTACATCACCACAAACACTCCATCCCCACTATGAAGCGTGGTGGTGGCAGCATCATGCAGTGGGGATGCTGCATGATGGAAAGGTATGGTAGGTAAAATTGTATCATATCATTATGTATCGCATGGCATGGCATTGTATCATTTTCTAACATTTTGGATAGGATTGAATCTTATTATTTTTGCATTGATCGTTCATAAATAGGACCTATCTAAGAAGGATTTATGCATAGTCTGTGTAGCAGAAATGTCCAGGTGATTGCTGCATGTATCTGCTGCAGTGAGGTGCTGTGGTCAGCACCTTTGCCAGACAGCCTGAAAGTTTGACTCTCCAGCTGGCTGGGGGCCATTCAGTGTGGAGTTGTCATGTTCTGCTTATGCATGGATGGGCCACTGTCCAGATACTCCAGCTCCCTCCTACAGTCCAGACACGCTCATTAGGTGAATTGGTGACTCGGACTTACCCATAGGTGGGAATGTGGCTGCACCCTGGCTCTAACAATGGCAGCACAGATATTCTCCAGCTCTGTCTTGACTCTGTAAGGGATATGCAGTATAGAATAATGGATATTTCATGGTATATGTAAGCTAGTTTTTAATTTGATCCTTCCAGAAAGGCAGATATCCTGAGATACTCGTGGTGAGAGTTGACTCATCAGACACAGCAGGAAGAATCCTATATTTACTCTTCCTACAGGTCAAAGACGTATTGCACATCCTCAGACTGCTGTGTTAAGGTGAACAGCCACATGAAGGACAGCATGTAATATTAATGAACACATGCAAAGCTCAGTGTTTGCTGAAGCGACTGCTTCAAAAGTCATGGCCTTGTGTATGTTGACTTTTACTCACAAGCAGGGCTCGGTTATGAAGAAATATTAATATCCTCGGAAAAAAGCCCACACTGCTGGGGGCAAATGGGCACTTGCACCTCTACAGGGGCACACCAGTTTCTATGGTAACGTGTGATCGCAGAGGTGATGAGTGAAGTGAGGTAATCCCTCCATTGAGCCCTGCCAGCAGTTTGATTGTGTTAAGACTCCTTTAGCTAAACCTGGCAAGAAGACAGCAATAGCTTTGTTTTATGAGTCTTTTAACCCTTTATAGGTCAAGGAACCAATATGTGGTCACTTCACTGGCCCGGAGCATCTCAAACGTCCTGTTTAACACAGCGCAGTTTAACACCTCTCTCAGTCCCACACCAGCAGCCCTTACATCCTAACTAACTGTGGTAAGTTGTTAAAAACTCACATTATACAGGTGGATGGTAGAGCTAAATGTCATAATAGGTGTCATTTGCAAAGGATTTCTACCAGTCACTGCAATTTTAGCATGAAAATGTCCATTCTGGGGCGTGATAAGCCATCTATTTTTGGACATGTGCCCGATTAATCTAGCAAGCCACACTAAGTCATAATAATTTAAGATGATAGTGCTGAAAGGTGTATTAGATGTTGCCATAAGGGGTGCACAATATTGGATTTTTGCCCTTTTTTTAATTGTTAAGAAAAACACAGGCGTCTCTTGTGCAAATAGAGGTTGAGTCAAGTGGAGCTGAAAGAGGAGCTGGGACAATCTGGTAGTTCTTTTATGCTCAGGGCTTCATTCAAAATATTACCTTTTTTTGTAGCTTTTCTGTTGGAATTATGAGGAAAAATAAGTGTTACCACCATTACTATTCCAGTATCATGAAGCCGAAGGAGCTCAGCACCTAAAGGCAACCTCACCAACTCTGATGTCTCTAACCCCGTCAGGGGACTCTGTAGCTACAGCCCAGATAACTGTGAGGTTTGACCTGTCTCTGTTCAATGGCCCATGCCGTGTGTGTTGTTGAGAAGGTACACTATATTGCCAAAAGTATTCACTCACCCATCCAAATAATTGAAATCAGGTGTTCCAATCACTTCCAAGTCCACAGGTGTATAAAATCAAGCACCTAGGCATGCAGACTGTTTCTACAAACATTTGTGAAAGAATGGGTCGCTCTCAGGAGCTCGGTGAATTCCAGCGTGGTACTGTGATAGGATGCCACCTGTGCAACAAGTCCAGTGGTGAAATTTCCTGGCTCCTAAATATTCCACAGTCAACTGTCAGTGGTATTATAACAAAGTGGAAGCCATTGGGAACCACAGCAACTCAGCCACCAAGTGGTAGGCCACGTAAAATGACAGGAAATGACGGTCAGCGGACGCTGAGGTGCATAGTGCCTTGAGCTCGCCAACTTTCTGCAGAGTCAATCACTACAGACCTCCAAACTTCAGATTAGCTCAAGAACAGTGTGTAGAGAGCTTCATGGAATGGGTTTCCATGGCCGAGCTATTTAGACTATCGACTATATAGGAAAATCAGAGAAAAATATCACTTGCATAATAATTTAGAACGTGGTGTATGGTCAATGTGTTAACCTTTCTGCAACACAATAATAAAAGAATAGAGTGACAAAGACTTACATATGAAGTTTTGAGGGGTCATTTCTGATCAGAGATCAATTACTTCATTTCATTTACATCAGACACGAGACAAAGTGAGAGGAGACACATGCATACTTTATTATTTATCAAGCTGGATAGTTGATCTCATCACTATCTCCTGCCAACAAAAATGGCATTAAAATATCAGCGTATGCATTCAGCTAATGAGCTCATTTTTTAAAACATTACTGGCATTATACGCTTCATATTTCCCGCTGGAAGATCTGTTGTTTTTGCTGCTGTTGTGGTAGAAATAACAAAACAGTTTGCTAAATATTTCCTGTAAAATGACTCGTCTACAAAGGGATCAGCAGGTCGTAGTGATTTTCAGTAATATTCTTTCAGGCAGCATCTGATTTTAATGGGCAACATTTTAATTATCCATAAAGGTAAATTGATACTTGGAGAGTTCAGCGTCGGTGACCTTTGCATCTCGTCGGCTATTACTCTGCCCCTGAATAAATGATGTTTAATGATGTTGAGCTAAAGCCTTGTAGAGGTATCTCTGCATGAGGAAAAAGGGTTCTTGGTATATTCCAACCATTAGGACATGAATAAACTCTTCATTGTCACTTTTAGGTGTTTTTATATAATCTAATTGTTTCAGAGGAAGTGATGGTTACTGATGTAATCTGAGAGAAATGATCTAACTAATATTTCCTATTTGTTTATTGACTTCAATCCTAAATCTATATAATCTGTAAATATAATTTCCTATAGCAGGATTTGTGTAAGCTTAATGTATCAGGACTAATTCCCCATCCTCTGCTAGTCTGATAAACAACAATGGATGGCTGACCTACAGAAGATTCCCTGCTTTGTGATGAATCAGCAGTCAAAGCCTGGACAAATGGCAAAGTGAGCCACGCAGGCGGTCCGTTTCAGCGTCAGATGACTCTGTAGCCTATTTGTGGGTGGCAACATATGGTGCCTGTGCCTGGAGTCTGCAGCTGCATTCACACAGGCCCTCGCACTAGCTACAGTCACGATGGCGACACAAGGGACAGATGCTGCAGGATTTCTGACCCTGCAAAACTTAATGGAAACGTGATACAGGCTGCTTCTGAGTAATCTCTCAGCCCCTAAGGCGCTAGCAGGGGGATAACCGTAGATGCTTTAATTTAGCGTTTTTCCATATTTTCATGTGATTTTTGTAAGCCATTCTCAAAGCCCTGCCTGTGTGATAGGTCTAACATTTTCAATAGGGCCTAAAGGGACAAAGCACTGACCTCTGGCAGATTAAATGATATTGTGAAGTCACTTGCTCCATTTTTTTCCCTCCATTCAGGGCAGATGGCTGAGAATGTGTGCAGTGGCATATGGGGTAAGGCACAGCAGCAAAAGCAGCAATAGCACTCTGGTGTTTTGCCCTAGTGGATTATTTTCTCAGAGACAGGGACATAATGGTTTATATGGACAATGCGTAAACCCTGCATGGCTGTATGTGTATGAAGAGAGAGAGGGCTATACTGCCGTGAGACCTGGATTAGGCGCTGGACGGTGAATGCTGCAGCAGTTGCAGCTGTTTTTCAAATTGCTCTAAATTCTCAGAGATTATGCCGAATGAATGAATGACCGAATAAATGAATGGCCGCGTGATTCTGAAAACAGCAACACACTGTCCTGGAGGCTTTAGCCGTGGAATCCTTTCAAGCTGTACATTTTACTGTAAAGGAATAACAACACATTCACCATCCCACAGTGCATTTCCAGCTTTCAGAGTGTAATGGGCCCTACTGTGCCATAACATTTAAAATTTCACATTTCTGTAACTGCTAGAACAGCCATTAGTTCCAATCTGGCTGCTTATACATATGATTTTGGTTATTATCAGTTCTAGGAATAAAATGAACCTTGAACAACAAGTGAAAGAATGTGTTTTCCTTTTTAAATGGTGCCACATTTTTAAGGAGCATGCATTTGTAGGATGAGCAGCAGAGCTGAGTATGTGGGTTGCGCCCATGAAAACTGCCAATGCAAACAGCTTATTCTGACTCGTATTTTGAGCTTCTGGTCCACCCAGGTGCTGACAATCAGGAGCCTGATCAGCACCTGTAAGCATGAGTCCTGCTTCAGTGGTCAGCAGGTGTCTGCTCCAAGAATCGGCATGCCACCATGGATTGATCTGCAATAGGGCAACTTTAAGCTGGTGTCCCACAAAACCAAGCTGCGGCATTATTTGGAGTCCTAGCGCCGTCTCCAAACTGAAGGCCAAGTTCCATATCACCAGGGATGACAGAGGCAGGCTGTGACGTGGACGCCCCAAGAAGATGACATCTCAAGATGACACAACCATAAACACGGCTTTAACTTAATTCCAGCCTGGATTTCATCCTGAGTCTTTCCCTTGTTTTATGATTTTGCTTCACCTGTAACGCATGCCAGGACAGCCTGTTGTGGAGAGACAGCAAGAGGATATCAACAGACATCCATGTTTGTTTGTTTTTTTCTGAAGTCACGTGATCACAGAGGTCGCTGGCAGGTCGCAAGGTGTGTGTATGGCTCAGTTGTGTGGTGTGGGAGTTCAGAGGATTAAAGATGAAAATTCTTTTGAAATTGTCCTCATATCATGAACGTTCTCTGAGGACCTCAGGGCCGCAGAGAATGTTCATGTTTTTAAGAGCAGGCTCAAGACACACCTTTTTAGCTTAGCTTTTGATTAATATTTATCTATTTTATTTATGATATTTATTTATTTTAGGCCTACAATCTGTATTTATTTATGAATTTTATTCTTTTCCTACCTTAATTTTTTAGTTATGCTATTTTATATTTTAGTTCTTAGGTTTTATTTGTACTGAGGTTTTACTTATTTTTATCCTTTTATCATTTTTAGGATCTCCAGTGTTTCCTCTGGGGGGGCCCTCTGCACCGGGAGCGGTGGTCGGCTATGGCTGCAGGGGTCTGTCTCGTGGGTTCCTGGTGGAGGTTTGGTGTCTCTGCCTCATCCCTCCTCTGGGTCCTGCGTCGGTGTCCTGTAGCTGTGGGTGACTCGCTGCTCCTGGTGCAGACGGCCCCTCTGATGGCGCTTTCTCAACTGGTTCATCTGTACTCAGCCTCTTGTACTCAGCCTAATGTCCACTATTTGTGTGTGTGTGTGTGTGTGTGTTTGTGAAACAGTGTGTGTGAGTGGGTGTGAGTGGGTGCACATGTAACTGTTGTCTGTAGGGTGGTTGCGGGTGTGTGGGTGTGAGGGAATGACTCTAATTGTCTATATTACGCAAAAGGTGGGGGTGGGTGGGTTTGAGGGAATGTTTTTAATTTGTCCATGTACAGCACTTTGAGTTACATGTCATGTATGAAAAGCGCTTTATAAATAAAGTTTGATTGATTGATTGATTGATCTGTGGTCTCCCACGGCTTTAAAATCATTTCAGATTTAAAAACCATGTCGTGTGTGGCCGGCCTGAGGCAGTTGGATCATAGGGTCAAAGTGTGAGGAAGACATAGAGGACACTATGCTGATTGCTGCGCTGATTTCAGTGGAGGCAGTGTGATGGTGTGAGGCGGCATCTCCCTGAAAAAAACAAGGCTTGTCATCATTGGACGCAATCCCAGTGCAGAGAGATATGGAAATGAGATTCTGCAACCAGTGGCAATCCCACAGCTCCACAGTCAGGGACTGAACTTTATCCTCCAAGAAAACAAGGCTGGCCCCCACAGAGTGGAGTTCATCACAGACTTCCTCAAGAATTTAGGAGTGGAGCGGATGGAATGGCCTGCCAGCAGACCTGACCTCGACCCCACTGAATACTTGTAGGATCAGCCTGGGTGACTCAAAATAAATGCTGGTTGAAGAAAGTGGCTATGTGTGGTTCTTCCACACTATACTGAGGCTCCTGTTTGAAATGAATGAAATTGTTAAGTTGCCAATATGTCTTGTTTCTTAGGCTTCAATCCTCTGGTCCACATAAGAGTCAATGGTTGAACAAGTGGTTTGGTATTGGTGGAGAATTTGTTGCAAATTTTTCATGGGTGCAACCTGCATACTCAGTTCTGCTGCCCATCCCACAAATGCATGATCCTTACAAATGTGGTACAATTTAAAAAAGGGAAATAAACAGGCTTTCCAACAGTAAACGATTTACTGCCAAGAAGCATTGTTACAACAAAGACATAATCCATCAAACACAAATTTCCTTACATTTTATGCAAGGTTTAGAAGTCTTAAATGGGACGATTAATTCAAAAGACTTGAAAACAGTAAAATAAAAACGCTTTTTAACCACAGTGTCAACCTTGTTTCACCAAGAATTAAGTATGAAAAAAATAACTTAGCACTGATGATAAACAATTTTGACATTTAGAAAGTTAAAAAGATAAGTTTAAAGGCTCACAATGTGAGAAAAGGAAAAGTATTAGTTCAAAAAGCTCAAAACATGAAATTGATATTTAAAAATAAAATGATGTTTTTTTGATGGCAAATATATTAAAAAGAAGTCAAATTCTGGGTTAAAAAGTTCAAAATATGAAATAAAATTTGCAATCATGAAATTAAAAGTCAAAATTTTAAATTGTGAGTCTAAAAGGTCAAACTGGGATTATGAAGTCAAAGTTTGGAGTTGAAAATATGAGATAAAATACAAAATAATTGGTTAATAAGGTCAAAATATCACTTAAAAATTAGAAATATAAATCTTAAAGCTCAAAATATTATATGAGAAGTCAAAATTGTGAGTTGAAATGCTAAAAATATTAAATTAAAAGTCAAAATCCTCTGATTCCTAATTGTGAGATGCAAAATTGAAAATGTGAAATGAAAACAAATTAATTTCTTTTCCCACATTCCTGACTTCTTATCTAATTATTTTACACCTTAATTTTTCAGATTTTGTGACTTAACAAGGATATCTTGAACCATCAAGGATAAGTTTACATTTTTATACTTGAGGAAATCTTCAGACCTCAGACTGATGGGCCGGTTATAACAGAAATATGAGATCATCTTGCGGGCCGGATTTAACTGTTCCACGGGCCGGATTTGGCCCCTTAGCCTTGTATTTGACACCTGTGATCTAAAATTAGATTTCAAAAATAATAGTAATTGTTGTGAATTATAACATTCCATGAAATTTGGGACCACTTCAGTCACTCGTTCATTATTGTTCAATCATTTATTTTCTATTTAGGTTTGTTCTTAGAACTAAGGGTCACCTCCAGGAATACATCACAACCACAGACCATTCATTTGGGTTTAAAAATAATTACAGTATAGATATTTGTATTTATGGTCTACCATTTAGCATGTACCAGCAAAAACTACAACATTGCTGTGTCCAAAGCTTTTGATTGACTAAATCATGGTTATCTGTCTTTGAAATTATAAAACACATGGGCCCCCTCTTATTTCACAACATTTCTGTTATTTCCACCACACCACATCAGCTCAGTAAGGCAAGAGTAGATCATCAGCTTCTAATTTGTACATGAATGATCTCTGAGCAGTGAAAGCTTCTAAGACAGGATGTGCGGTGGGTGATAGACTTGTTAACCCTCTGAGGTATGCTGATGACTGAGTCATCCTGTCACTATAGTGCAGACAGAGTCTGTTCTAGTTATGGTGTGCAGTATGACATTTAAAAAAGTGTCCTAACGAAGGAGAGAGCCAAAGACGATCAGAAGCAACATCTGTGTTTATCTCTGGTGAAGCCCTTGCTGTGGTGGACAACATTAAATATCTGGGGCACATTATCAGGAGTGACTTAAGTGTTGATGATAATTTGCAGCGTCAGTGCTGCAAACTGTATGCACAAGCTAAGATACTGGCACGCAGATTTCTAATGTGTACAGACAGCTTCAAAAAGGATTTTTAGCTGATAGTGAAAAAGCTGCAGGTTGCAAAACAGTGCATCTAGAATATGTCTCAAATGACTAATACCTACACATTTCATGCTGTACTGAGAAATTTGATGTTTTGATAATTTTAGTGATTTTATTATTTTGTTGTAATTATTGCATTTACATTTCTGATGTTGTTTGCATGCTGACCTTTGTGTCTGTGAATAAAGTATAAACGAGAATAAACAAGAAATAAATTAACTGTAGCTCAATCGACGCTCAGGGAAAAAAAAAAAAAAACAGCAGCAGCAAAAAGAGGAAGTGACACGATACGCTCACCGTGCATCAACACGTCAGCCACATTGGTGGGTGGGGACCTGAGGGGGAGCAAACTGAAGTGGAAGAAACGCAAGTCAGGAGTGTTATACAAAAGCTATACATTTTTATGACTTTGTCATGGTTCAATTTTGGAACCAGTATACCCCAGAAGCCCTCTGAGAACTAAGAATGACCATTGGAGCAACAGGAAGAGTTGCAAGTCGAGACAGACATACATCCAGACAGACAGCTCTCCAATTATAGTAGCAAGATAAATGGAGGGTTCATCAAGCGGCTCACTTAGACTTGTCCAGCTCTACATGTTTGTATCTCCAAATTAAGAATCAAGCTCAAGACATGGACCTCCTTATCCTTTGGGAATCTGAATAAACAGACAAGGCTTTTCTTTAAAATTCTTGCATCCATGGGACAATTAGTGTGTGGAATCTAGCTAGCAAAACTGCTCACATTAATGTTGAAAATGATAGCTCTAAGGGGGCAGAATGATGCAAAAGGAACCTGGTGCATCATTGAACCACCCCTTTTGCCCCATCCAAGACAACCTGAATGTTTATCTCCTGGGCCAAAACAAATACCAGGCATGTGGGGATGCTGCCATTGAATCTGTGTCTGTGAATGGTGGGAGTGTGGAAGTTGTAAAGCAGCGCCTCATGTGGACACTAGTTGCATTGCAAGTTTTTGCACTTCCGCATTGGTTTCATTTTTCAGGACCAGAGGTTGCCGCTTGCTCCTCACTCATCACTGCTGGCTGTGTCTGACCCTCTCAACTCTTCACCCCAAGTCACGTAAACATCCTGGCTGGAGGACTACGGGAGCACGTTGTGGTCAAATTTAGTCATATGGTTAAACTGCATTATTATTTTTTAACGCGTTAATGTTAACAGCCCTTATATATATATAATAAATTAAACCACTCACAAATCACTGCTTTAACTTTATAGTCAAATTGATATTGATATTGAAGATATTAAGTTTTCTGGTCCCTCTCTGAATAGTCTAAATCAACTGTAAATCAACACTCTCTGCTAGGCAGGTGGACATTTCCTTTGCTGCTCAGAAGAGTGATGTTTCCTGCTCTGAGGTTGAGTTTGGCAGCTTCTTCTTCACAAACCCGCCGTCTGTCTTCCCTTTCAGACTCACTTACAGTAGAAACAATTGTTACCGGACAGACCAATTACCCGTCCCAGCCACAGAGTGATGAATGTCTTCATCTTATTCAGTTACGGACACTAGCACCTGTCATTGATGGAGGACTTAATGCCTTTGTGGATCTTGTTTGACATGCACCATTTGCAGATAAAAGATCAGGCACTTTGCCATTACAGTTAATGCTCTCTTTGAAAATCAGGCCTGAGCAGTTTGAGGTTTCACTCACTTAATTTTATTACTGGTAGTGGAGTGAGGGGGCTGTTTTCTTATTGGATGGCTGATTCCAACTAATGTGTTATCTTCCCTGTAAATGTAACAACATCCCTTTAAGATACAGGATTTATATCTGAGTCTTCTTATTAAATCTTAAAGTGTGTTAAACTTTAACACTCACTACTCAAAATCCAGCATGTTTAGTGGCTACCTAAATACTCTAGCAGGATATTTCTGCTGAATATACGATGTGAAATCTACATGGTGCAGATGCATTGTGGGATAAAATAGCTGTCTTTACCCAGAGGCTCTCCTCATGTGTGCAGCTCTCACTTAGCCCCCCCCCCCATTGCGATACCCTTTGCTTTCACCAGTCAGCATATATGCCAGGATTAATTAAGTATGTTTGCCTGTGGTAAGGTGCATACAACAATGATATTCTGCACACAGGTCATGGAACTGTAACTAATAGTTTGGGTGTTTTTCCTGGAAATGCTAAGCTAAACAAGAAACAGACAAAAAAAACAAGTCATGATTTTCTAACTTCGTTATAAGTGAGCAATGGTTCTTCTCTGAAAGGTTCAACCATACACTAGCTGTGTTGTGAGTAATGGATATGCACTACAAATTGGCTTAATGCAGCAGTGATTTAATAAAATACAGCAGACAAAGCACAGTGGCCCGGGGACTTCTGTGGTTATGTGTGCTATGGGTACAGGAAGAACAACTCTCCAAGATTATCTTGCGTGTCAGTTGCAAAATCAGAGTTGCTATAAAAGCTGACTACAGGAAACAATTTCCCCAGAGCTGTACAAAACAAGAAAGATAGATACAGCTACAAATTTGTTTTGTCCCTGTTCTATATGTAGGAATATAGGGGAAACCTTGAATGTTTTATTTTCACCCAAAGACACTAACCTGAGTAAGGCTCAGATCGTATTTTTCCACCAGAGAGCTTTTATTGTACTATGATAAGGTTTTTTTCTGTGGTTTTCTTGCACCCAGACAAAAATCATAAAAATGATAGGAAAAAAAAATATGTGGAAAGAAAGTGTGGGCTTTTATGTGTGGGTGCAAGCAGGGGGTGGCACATCAGTGCAGCGTACTTTAGCAGCTTTTACCCAGATCTCAGAGGAGTCAGACCAGGAGTGAAACTGCAGGACCTTGGACAGCGCCGAAGTCTGCTTCACCTCAGCTGACTGTCCTGGAAACATTAACACCAACCTGTTGGATTCACAAGGTGAAAAAATGCAATGAGAGTCATGAAAACTTTAAACTAACCCCCCCCCAAAACTACACGTGCCTCTTATTAAAAAAAAAAAAAAAGTCAACCCAGAAATGTGAACCCACTACCTAGTGCAGTGGTTCTCAAACGGTGTGTCAAGGCACATGTGTGTCTTGAGGCAAGTCAAGGTGTGCCTTGGGGATCTGACTGGGCCCCTGAAAAAAACAGTGAATGGGTCCTCCCCAGTTGTGATGATATCAGTGTGTGTGTGATGGATCAGTAACAATGGTGCTAGCATCCTGGCTAACAGTTAACTCATTTGGCAAGCTATTATTGAGTTGAAATTGGTGTTGAAATTAATAATTCATGCTACTTTTAACCAAGTCAACCAATTTTTCTACCCATTTTGCCACTTATTTTGACAACTTAAATCATTTTTGCTGCTCTTTTGCAATATTGCAACTTTCTTTTAATACTTTTGACCCATTTTTGCAACTTTTTTGGAACTTTTTGCCACATTTAACCCATTTGTGCTACTTTTCTGCTATTTTTTGCCTACTTTTGCTATATTTGGAGATTTTTTGCCATTTTTTTCACCACTTTTAACCTCTTTTTACAACCCTTGAGCAGTTTAACCCTTTTTGCCACTTTTCTGCAACTTGTAACCTAATTTGCCACCTTTTTGACACTGTCAACCCATTTTTGCCACCTTCGTGTCAATTTTCGCTCACTTTGCCTTTGTTTGGCCACTTTTTGACCAAGTCCACCTATTTTTTTAAAAATCTTTTTTAACCCATTTTTTACCACCTTCATACCACATATTACCCTTTTTTGCTACTTATAACCCGTTGCTGCCACCTTTTTTGACACTTTTAACATGTTTTGCCACTTTTAACCCATTTTTTGGCCCCTTATGCCAATTGTTACCCATTTTGATTTTGTCTTGACACTTTTACCCAATTTTGCCATGTTTTTTCATCACTTTTAAACAGTTTTTTGCCACCTTTCAGCCACCTTTTGCCCACTTTTGCCACCCCCTGTTGGCTGGGCCCCAGAAACCTCCCCCTTTTATCCCCCTTTATGGGCCACCTTGGCTGTCTATTTTGTATTGATATGAATATGGTGTGCCTTGAGATTTTGGTTTAACCTTAGGTGCGCCTTTGGCGAAAAAAGTTTGAAAACTACTGACCTAGTGAATATGTTCTTTTCTGTAGTCAAAGGAGGTGCATTTGAGTTATAAAACTTAAATAACCTTATTACAGTCAGGCATTCTACTACTATTACTGTTTCTGTACTACTAGTAAAAGCTCATCAGTTCATTCAGTTAGATACTTTTAAATGTCTAATGATAACATTAAAACTTCCAGTTTGCTGTTATTCATTACAGTTCTAAATGAAAGCTACTCAATTTTAAGCACTGGGTGAAATATTTTGTTAAAATGCTGCTAGTCCTACCTATGTCTCTAAGAATCAACAGTCCAGGTTGCTGCTTCCTTCAAGTTTTTAGCGAACTGTTTAAAACACTGATACTCAATGCGTGGCTCTTTTGGGATGACTTGAAATATTTTACCCCCAGAGAACCTTAAAAAGGGAAACTTTGACATCAGAAATGATCAATTGTGAATCACATTAATCAGTTTGTTTCCCACACTTATACAAAAGCTATATTTGTCAAACTTGATTGTCAACCTATATTTTTCCATATATTTCCATTGCTCTTATTTGCAATTTTTTGCCCCATTTTTCTTTTCTTTTTTTGCCACTTTTCATCAATTTATACTGCTTTTAGCCCATTTTGCCACTTCTTTTGTCACTTTAACCCGTGTTTTGCCACTCTTATCTCATTTTTGCCTCTTTTATCCTCCTTTTTGCAATTTTTTGCCCCTTTTTGCCATTTTTGTGCCACTTTTCACCCATATAAGCTGCCTCTTGCCATTAAATGCCAATTTTTCCCGTTTTGCCACTCTCTGCTCATTTTTCCCACCTTTTTTGCTGATTTTTACCTCCACCAAAGAGGTTATGTGATTGGCAGGGTTTGTTAGTTAGTTTGTTAGCAACATAACTCAAAAAGTTGTGGACGGATTTTGATATAGTTTTCAGGAAATGTCAGAAATGTCATAAGGAAGAACTGATTAGATTTTGGGACTGATCTGGATCACCATCTGGATCCAGGAATTTTTAAAAGGATTCTGTACTATTGGGAGATAGGGCTAATGGCGGAGCTCTGCACTTTTACCACTTTACACCAGGAGATGGCAGACATGAGTCACTTCAATCCCAGCAGCATTTTTTTTTTTTTTTTTTTTTAAAGATTTATTTTTGGCCTTTATTAGATAGGACAGTGGATAGAGTCGGAAACAGGGAAGAGAGCAGGGAGAGACATGCAGGAAGTGGTGCCACGGGTCGGATTCGAACCCGGGTCGCCTGCATACATGGCGCGTGCCTTAGCCACTCGACTACCGGCATGCCTCAGCAGCATTTTTGAGTGTGTTTCTTTTCAACGTTTTGGAGTTTATAGAGTTTGAAAGACGCATGCCCGGTCGAGGAGACAAGTTGGAGCGTAACAGAGAGACAGCAAATTGTAGCGAGAATACTCAGAATGCTGGGGGGAATAGAGGAATATTCACGCCCTGCCGGTGAGACCATGGGTGAGACTGTCAACGCATCTGTTGGCACCGGCAGGCAATGCTTCCGCCATTATAGTCCACCCGTAGTGAAGCCAGTCCTTTGTCTCACCATGTCTCCACCCCACCAGGGAGGGAGTAACTGGCGAATGCTGTGATGGGGGCATATGGGGACGGATCCAGGAATTTTTTAAAGGATTCTTCACTATTGGGAGATAGGGCTAATGGTGGAGGTCTGTGCTCTCTGAGTGCTTTTCTAGTTGCCCATGTTATATTATTTTTCCTCATTTTTGCCACATTTTTGCTGCTCTTTGACCATTTTTGCCACCTGTAACTAACTACCTGTACTATTTTTATTGCCACTTCAACCCATTTCTGCCACTTTTCCCTTAGACTACGGCTCTTGTGAACGTATTTTTCAACAATTTGGCTCATCAGTTGAGATGGGTTGAGTAATGCTGGTTCAAAACAACTGAGCTTGTTTGTAGACGGTGTTTCCTGAAAATCTGTGGCCCACAGAAAAAAAATTTAATGATTTTATTCGCTAAAAACTCTTCATACACCAGTGCAACTACATGATTTTAATCAGACTGATCACAGATCACATAATCAGATCCATGAATAGCTAAAATGCACAAAATCAGAATCTATGCAGGCTTTTCAGCATCACCTGAAATCATCACCCTCTTCAGCACCACGGACAGCTCCTCTGAGCTCTATGTAGCTTAAACATGGAAACAAAGCTTAAAGGGTTAGCACACTCAAACATGTTTTTTAGTAACTTTATCAGAAGAGACTTCTACATGGGGAAGAGCAAAGATATTCTCAAAATGATGTAAGGTCATGTAAGTACAAGTGCTTCGGTTGACAATGTGTTATTTTTTAATTTAGGAACCACCTTACAGTGTTAACAAAATGACCTATGAGTCAAGTAGATGTCAGTCAAGCACAGCCTGTATGCACCCACTCAGTCCCGAGGAACAGTCTAACATTTAATAATGGGATTAAGAGTTTGAAAGTAAGTTACAGAGCAAGTTGTATATATAAATGAAGGTTGCTAAGGGATCATTTGTAAAGGCATTGTTTTTAAAAGATGTTTCCTTGACATTAAATGTTTTAACCTTGTAAAGCAGATGGATACGCCCATTTCCGTGTTTCTCACAGGCAAATCCATCTTGCAAAGCTCCAGTCTGAACCATTAGAAAGTGACAGGACCAATCAGCGTTGAGGGGCAGTACTTTCGGGCGCAGTGGAGTCATGACGTAAGCAAGCAGCGAGAAGAGGCCAGTGCAATTACGGTGGAAGACATTAATGTGGATGCTGCTAAAGCGTAAGTTTTATCAGAACTTCACAACATTTCTTTGTTAAAAGAAGACCAAAGAACAGCAGTGAGTTGTTTTCTTTTCAAAAACGAGAAAAGTCGTGTACTGACATGTCTACACTCACCATGGTTCACTTTGTGCAGCTCTCTATCTTTGGTAGCGACGAACCTCGGTAACGCCTACATCATGTGTTTTGTTGCTCCAACTGGCCTGTAAAGATGTGACACACAGAACGACCATCCAATCACCCTCCGAGTTTTTTTTTCCAAGGCTCTGCCCTTTCCCAAACGCTGTCTATGGAAGGTTAACCAGATGGATGTCTACATGGATGGATGTCTACATCCATCTGGCGTATCAGGTTGTAATGTTTAATGTATATCTAGAAACTCAGACTGATTTTAAATGAACTTACAAATAATTTTGAATGCTTGAGTTAAAATCAAGTGATGTTTCATTTCCAAATGCATAACAGAAAAGGAGAACTGTTGGATAAACCTAAAAAAAAACTTACTACATTCAATTAAATTAAGTTTTCCCTTCTCAAAAAGAATTAACACAGTTTCTCTGAGTGAAATTTATTTTATCGGTTTGATTTATTTCAAAAATGTTTGAATCTTTGAAGCGACTTAGATTTAATGCAAGTAAACAGCCATTTTAAATTATATCGGCTCAGTTTTACTTTTACATTCATGTTGGGTCGTCTTAATTTTTTTTTAAGTCAAACTACATTTTGGAAGCTTTCCTATTCTTAAAAAAATCTGTTTAAATCCAACAAAACAACATGTTTAAATACTTCTAAAGCCACATGTTTTTCATCCACAACATTTACCCTTATTTCTATCACATTTTTAATCTTGAACATTTATTTATGCCATTCAAGGTACTCTATTCAAGTGACTACAACTGACAACATCTGAAAGGTGCACACTATAAAAGGAAGACCCTTTTCATCATATTCAGTATGCCATCCTTTGTGTATTGTGGTTGCTTCCCACTGGCGGGAGATGTCTAACTGAGTCAGCAACTTCACTCATGCTGCAAAAGTATCTAATAAAGGTGTTCTGGGAACACTGTAGATTAAAAGATGACTGTCAAAAAATCTGAGTATAATTACAAAAATGAGTAGTGCTCACCTAAAACTAAAAATGTGTCCTTTTAACAGAAAAATAAGGATAAAACAGCTGTTTTGTTTAACAAGCTTTAACTGTTCAGCCTTACAGTAAAATACTGATAGATTATTTTGATCAAGGAGTTGCACTATCCCGGAGGTCAGTTTGTTTTTCTTATAATATTTGACTTGGTCCCCACAATCAATAACTTCACACATGGTGGAAAAGTTTCCAATGCCCAAAGGCATTCTGGGAAAACTCTGAAGATTAAGCATACACACAGGCAACTCCGCCCCTAATTGATGCCCTTATCCTGAGCACATAGCTCTTTGTTAAAGGAATAACTCACAATTTCAGGTTTGAATAGTCCACTACCACCACTAAAGCACATAATTGGATTAGAATCAAGCAAAATACATTGAAAGTGTATCAGGATGTAACTAGGGTGTTTGATGGTTCAACTTTTTTAGCAACAGTGAAAGTTTGGTATAAGAAAGTAGGTTGCTACAATTTTCATGTGGCATAATCCTACTGTGTTCAACACAACATGGCTAATGTCATTAATTCCTGTGCATAAGCTGTATGAATGGGTCATTCTTCTGCTGGCTAACCCTAACCTCAGTATTGTTTGATAAAGATGCAATTTATTATTGAAAACTTTGTCAGTGGGAATTTCTTTAAAATAGATGTTTTTGAGTCAGAGTTTTGAGTAAGAAGGAAGCTAACATTTTCTTGTTATTTTGCTGTCAAACAAAACCCACAGCCTACAGCTTAGCTTAGTTTAGCTAAGCTTAATTTAGCGTAAATATCTTGTAAGCAAAATGGTAAAATAGCTAGCCTGGGTCTAGCTATGCCTAACATATCCTTGTTATGTCACTGTCAAATACAACCTAGGGCCTTCTAGCTTAGGTTAGCATAAATATCCTGTAAGTAATTTGGTAAAATAGCTAGCCTGGGTCGAGCTCAGCTATATCTTACATTTTCTTATCTCACTGTCAAAGTACAACCTATGGCCTGCTAGCTTAACTTAGCTTAGCATAGCTTAGCATAGCTTAGTGTAACCATCCTGAAAGTAAAAGGGTGAAAGAGCTAGCCTGGGACTAGCTATGCCTAACATTTTCTGCCTTCAAGCCCATTAAAGCCACTTAACCTGGATTCATTTTAGCCGATACCAGTATTATATCTATATTTAAATATGCTTTAAAGATAAGAAATTTCACTTCTCTTGGACACACTTTAAGGTTTGAGGATGACCAAGAAATCAAACTGTAGTCCTTAAGAAAGACTTAAAGTTTAAGGAATGAAGATAAATAAAGAAAAAGACTCCAAATGAAATAGGTCTGTTGGTTCAGCCTAAAACTCCACTAATGTTTTAGCATATATTTTGCAAAATCCACAGTAATTTATGCTGAAATACACAGGCAAATATGGGATGGAAATATCAGCAGGTACCAATACCGGACTCACAGTACTGTACATTCCTACTTAAAAATGTAAGGATTTATAGGAAAACAAAAAAATAAGCATATCAAATAAAATGTTCCATTTTTCCTTTGTGTAGCTGCTTGTACATAGAGACTATTCCCCAGTGCAAATGCAGAAATTAGCTAACTACTACATTATTTTGGTTAAAGTTGAAAATTATATTAAGAAATAGGTACAAAGCAGACCCAATGAGTTTCTTTTATCAGGCTAATTAACATGCTGAAGCCAGTTTACAGTAGGTTAAAAACATTCACATTAAATTATTGCAACAAGCACACATTATGATGATCTTCTTGATCGCTCATCTCACAGAACTGGTTGTAAATATCGGGGATTTACATTTTTCCAGTACATGATTACACCACAAATTCAAAATGAGCGAATACTCCGGTGATGTCTGCCTCTCTGACCACAAGGCTGGGGCTTTATCCTTACCGGAGGTGGAGGGAACTAAACCCCCTGGGAGCAACGTCACTCCCCTTGGCATATCAACCACTGTCCGCTGCACGCGCCCCACACAGCAGCACAGAGGACGTCAGGCTCGAGCCCATCCTCAACGCGAAATGCTTTGCGAACTGACTCTAACTCAAGCAATCCTCCCCGATTCCCCGCGTGTCGGTGAGGAGGCATTCACACGCGCAGGCATACAAGCAGGCTAAAAAAGAAGTCTTCGTGGGAAGTGGGAAGGTCATCGAAAGTGGGAAAGAGTGCTCGCGTCGACTATGGTCCGTGGTACAGGGACCAGCACAACGAGCCAACATCTGTAACTTCGGGATTTACTTGTAAAGGAGCTTTCAGAGGAGATCGTGGGATATTCTGTGTCCAAACATGCCTGTTAGAAGAGGTCACGTTGCGCCACAAAACACTTTCCTTGGAATTATTATCCGGAAATTCGAGGGTCAGAGTAAGTGCTTTCTTGATCCACAGACAGAGGCATACTTCTGAGAAAAGGCTGTGATTTGAAGATACTGAAAATAGATATTATGGGTGGAAGAAATGTGAGAAATTATAAAAATACTGTTCTTTCATAAAACTAATCTTTGATGTGTTATTATTATGTGAATGAAAATGCAAGATGTGAGTGTGCTTATCTTTACCACTGTTTGATTTTATTTGTAAGCTCAAACTGGGGTGAAAACCTAAGGTCAGATGTTCCCCAGCATGATTGAGACAGTACTTCCCTTTTCCCCACAGATCGTAAATTTGTCATAGCCAATGCCAGGGTGGAGAACTGTGCAATCATATACTGCAACGACGGCTTCTGCGAGATGACAGGCTTCTCCAGACCGGACATCATGCAGAAGCCGTGCACCTGCGACTTCCTCCACGGTGACCTGACCGACAAAGAGGCCATCAGCCAGGTGTCCCAGGCCGTGCTCGGGTCAGAGGAGCGCAAGGTGGAGATCACCTACTACCGCAAGGATGGTAAGTCAGTCAGTCAGTCACTGACCTGGCACGAGAGCGAGGGCTTTCACGGTGCACCTGTAAGCTGAGAGGGCTCCAGAGAAAGCACCCCACTGAAAGTCCAAACTGTGTCCGCGCCGTGATGTGTGGCCTGTCAGTCGGTTACTAACCGTCCAGCATCAGTTACAAGAAACACAGTCAGAGGGAAACAATAAGGGCAGTCAGCTCTGAAACAACTCTCTTTGTGTGAGTTTGAGGCTGAGGAAGGTAAACAGAAACACATATGGCATTTCAATATGATTTTTGTATGGAGAACAAGAAGGATTTCCCTAGTGAAATCATGTTTTTAACCATATAGCCTCACTGAAAACAGCACATAAAGTTCCTGCAAAACTACATCTATCTAATTTGTCACATGTGATCATAATTGCACATGCAAAATCTATGCACCTTTCCACATCATTCATAGGGATGTGGCAGATAAACAAAAGATGATGTTTTTGTAGTGTGAAAACAGTCAAACGCTGCATGCACGACCATAGTTTTGGCACCTTTCCGGAGTCACAGCCTTGTGTGCATGGGTGACACAAAAAGTGTTGCAGATTTTTTTCTTATTTTTGGATCTAGCATGAAAAAGAAGCTAGAGCATGCTTGTAAAAGTAGGCATTTCTTTGACTTGATTGTTGTCGATTTCACACCTGCTTCGAATGTTGATCATTTCTGCTGATGCTTATATGAATACTGGGATTCATAGAGCAGAATTTATAGATATGAATTGGATCTTATTATGTAAAATCTTGTGCATTTTTCCAACACAAGTCCTTCCTTTCACTGCTTCACTTTGTCCCATCATTCATTTTTCTCTGTTATGAATGGTGCACTGCAGGGACAGCAATCCTGAGTCAGAGGGAATTAATATGATGTTACCGCTCAGTGGCATAAATCCCCCGGATTGACTGACTCTTGCCATGCTCTCACATGAGCTTTTCATGGTCAACATGACATCGCTGTACAGGATCAATCCAAAAGTGCTCCTCTTACAGAGCCCGATTTTATTTTGTGAAAGAGATTGCTCAAACGAGGCCGACATTTTGGGATGTTGTGGCTATGAACTCATTGAGATAACTTCTAATCCTTGTACAAACAGCAGTATGTGAGGAGTCAAAGCTGGAATGTATGAAATCTAATATTTTATTTAATCATAGGGAGCTGCAGCTTTAATTTTTAATTGGGAGTTTGATTAGATTCTAGGTCATGGATACATTTTTAATCCAGCATCAGCAGCCATCAGAGCCGACTTTTTTTGTTGTTTTGTTTTGTTTTTTTGCCAATCAGGAAGAAATCAAGCAGCAGCTGGTACAACACTTAAACAGATTGCTCCAGAATCTCAAAGACAATTACCCAAAACACTCTAGGGTCTTTTTTTGTGAGAGCGAGAGCAGCTTGGCTTATTCCCCCCCTCTCTTTTTGACAAGTCAGATTTTAAACTTCAGCTCCTCGTCCTCCCGTTATGCACGCATGTAATTTTTTTAAAAAGAAGCCTTCCAACCCGTCATCGCCGCTCTCCGTCTCTCCACAATCCTCCCCTGGTGTGCATCGCGGCTTCAAGACACAACTCCTAATACTCCTCAGAGGAATTTACAGTGAGCGTGTGTGCTCATGAATAAAGATGTCAGGGCTGACAGTGCAGTGACTGGGAATGAGCAGCTTACAGAGCAAATGCATTAAACTGGTATGGAGGACACAATCCACACTCTCTTCACTTTGCTATAGGAGGGGGGATGAAAGATTCATGGCATCCTTGAGAGCGATGGCTGTATTGATTCAAGTGGCTCTGCAAATTGAGGCTGATGGGTGAAAAGTGGATGTATTCCATGTCTCCTCTCTTAACTGTATTTCAAGTTATCAGCCCTCATGCAAATCAGTTAATCCTTTGTATTAAACCCCCCCACCCCTCCTTCTGCGTATCCTCAGATGTGTTACCAGGATCCCCTTTTGATTTCTGCTTGTTTTCCACGCAGGATAGGTGGAAATTCAGCTTGAATTAGGATCTTGAATTACGAGCTGAAATCTTTAAAAGTAAGGTCAGGATTTGAGGAAGCTGTGTGACATCAGGAGCAACAAAGCTAGGGCTCTTTTCACCGCAAAGGCAGAAAGTTAAGCTGCTTACGCGTGTGCTTAGATATTAAAGTGGTGGAACAATGGCGACCGTGGGAGCACAGCAAAAGGCCTCCAGCATAAGGGCGTTTTTCGGTGACATTTTTTGGGTTGTGAGAGAAGATACCTCACACAGTCCTCCAGTCATGATACATAATCAATGAGGTAAATGCTTTCCCTTGATGGCTTTGTAGAGCTATCCTATTCCACGGGGTGTAATAATACTTTGTACCTGAATGAGTCTTAACAAAAGGAAGCTGACACCGCGCCGAGAGAAGTTAAATGGATAATGGCTACAGAACAGCGAGCAGCTTAGCTAACCGTGCTGAATGAGCCAGGGACATGTGGTATACGCGTGGGTGCAGGGTTTCATAGGTGACTCCCCACTGAGGGGACTGACAGGCCGTGCGCCCCCAGCTGAGGGGTTTAAGTGGCAGGGGTGGGATGAGACTGAGGGGACACTGACGGGGGGGTGTTACAGAGCATGAAATGTGCTAGGGGACACTTGCATGACCACCCTGCAAAAGAGCACATCCATTTTTCATACTGCTCAGACCTCTTTGGTGTCACGCAGTATGAGGTGAAACACAAACACAGCTTTTCTCATCAGGTTTCATAGGTTAGATAGCAATCAGGCCATTCAGGGAGATGGTACAGATTAAAAACAGAACACCTTGCAAGAATCAGGGAAATTTGCATATTAATTTAGCTAATGGATTCTTTGCTATAATTGTCTCCTTGCATGAGTTAGCATAGACTGAGCTAAAACCTGAGATCTAAACAGACTTAGAGTTTTTAAAAGCAGTCCAAAAGTCAAACATCAAGAGAAGTCAAAGATAAACTAAGATGATGGGAATATCTTTTTACTCGCAATAAAGTCGAGTAAATAAGGTAGATAAGGGCCAATGAAAGGATGTTTAACCCTTAGAGGTCCAAGACTATTTTGCCATTTTACTTACTGTTTTGACAAAATAAACCACTCAGAAAATGTATACCAGGCTCGTGTTTGGTATAATTTTTCTCCACTACTACATCTTTATGAAATTAAAACTTTTTTTTAGGTTTAGCATATTGTTTTAGATATAGGACCTTCAAAAAAACACAAGTTCCCCAAAAATAGATTTTTAAAAATTGATATCAAACAATATATGGACTTTCTTTGAAGAAAAAAAAAAGGAAATTATGGAAAAAATACCAGTGCCAGTGCTGTAAAGTCTGGTCCACTGTACCCTATGTGTAAAATTTATTTTTATATCAAATTCAAATAATCATATTTCCTGTTTTTCTTGGCCTATTGACATCAAACAAAAACTGAAAGGGAGCTTAAAAATCATGCTTGCCTGGGTCAAACCATGTCTAACATTTTCTTGTCATGTCACTGACAAAGTACAACCTACAGCCTGCTAGCTTAGCTTAGCTTAGCTTAGCTTAGCTTAGCTTAGCTTAGCGTAAACATCTTGTAAGTAAAAGGGTAAAAGAGCTAGCTTTGGACTAGCTTTGCGTGACATTTTCTTGTTATGTCACTGTCAAATACAACCTACAGCCTGCTAGCTTAGCATAGTGTAAACATCCTCTTAGGAAAAGGGTAAAAGAGCTAGCGTGGGCCTAGCTATTTGTGACATTTTCTTGTTATGTCACTGTCAAATACAACCTAGAGCTAGCTTAGCTTAGCTTAACATAAATATCCTGTAAGTAAAATGGTACAATAGCCAGCCTCGGTCTAGCTATCCCTAACAATTTCTTGTCATGTCACTGTCAAAGTGCAACCTACAGCCTGCTAGCTTAGCTTAGCTTAGCTTTGCTTTGCTTAGCTTAGCGTAAGTATCTTGTATGTGTAAGGGTAAAAGAGCTGGCCTGGGTCTTGCTATGCCTAACATTTTTTTGAAATGTCACTGTCAAAGTGCAACCTACAGCCTACTAGCTTAGCTTAGCTCAGCTTAGTGTAAACATCCTGTAAGTAAAGGGGTAAAAGAGCTAGCCTGGTTCTAGCAATGCTTAACAATTTCTTATGTCACTGTCAAAGTACAACCTACAGTCTGCTAGCGTAGCATAGCATAAGTAGCCTGTAAATAAAAGGGTAAAAGAGCTATCCTGGATCTAGCTATGCTGAACAATTTCTTATGTCACTGTCAAAGTACAACCTACAGTCTGCTAGCGTAGCATAGCATAAGTAGCCTGTAAATAAAAGGGTAAAAGAGCTATCCTTGATCTAGCTATGCTGAACAATTTCTGCCTTCAAGCCCATTACATAACAGCCGCTTAGCCTGGATCTTTGATGAAGAGGTTAACTTAAAAATAGGGATGCACGATAATTGATTTTTGCCCATTACACATTCATTTTAGCGAATACCAATACCTTACCAATAATAACATTTAAATTTCAGTTGGACACACTTTAAGGTTTGAGGATTGCCAAGGAAACAAACTTTAGTCCTTAAGAAAAACTTTAAAGTTTAAAGAATGAGGATAAATAACGAAAAAGACCCCAACTGACACAGGTCTGTTGGTTCAGCCTGAAGCTCCACTAATGTATTAGTGTATATAGACAAAATTTAGAGAGCTTAAAAATCATGTTTTCCACACTAAGTGATTGCTATGCAAAATGTCGCTTTTTTTCATGCTATCATGTGACAAGAAATAGCAGATGATGAACGATGCCGGCGTCATTAATTGCATTTTAAATTATTGTACCAGTAGAGGCAGTGGATACTACTAACACCCTTTCCTTATGAGTAGATGATTTGTGTGGATATGACAACTGAATAAAAAAATCAGAGATAACAAACCAAATGTATAGGATGGCAAAGGTGCCTGCCCGAATAGCGAAGTAACTTCAGGGTTAACTCTGGGCTTCCAGGACTAAAAAGGCTGCTCATGAGTGGGGATAAAGATAAGATAGATTGAGAAGGAAATAAGACAGCATTAAGAAATGCTTAATGGCACAAGGTGTACGAGGTGGCGTTTGATTTGTCCACCAAGCTTTCTGTGAGGTTTGTAAAATAAGGCGTTCTTATTTAACGTCGCTGTGGCTGCTGGGACATGTTGCAGTGGTTTACAAAGTGTGCTGAAAGAGACGATAAAGAATGTCCAACCGTTAATGTTGACAGCCCTACCGAAAACTGTCCTGCTCTGGAGCAGGCAGAGAGGTCAGTTTATAGACAGAAATGCCTTCAGACCATTGAGGTTTCTCAACCTAGGAGATCTGTGAGCTAACCTTCAGAGAGGAAGAGGGAGAGACACCAACAAACACGTCTGTCTGCTGCAAATGATCTCACCTATGACCTTCTGTCAGGAACACTGGTCATAGGTATAAACATTTATAACAATATGGATGTACAGTGTTGCTTGGCAATGGAGACTGTAGCTGATGGATAGATGGATGGATGGATGGATGGATGGACAAACAGACACAAAAAGCATTAAGCTAGTGTTAAATGCAGTATTTCCTATTCAGCATTGGTGACATATTTAAATGGACTGCCTTGTCCAGAGAAGGAGCTGTGTTGCTTGTTAGTGCTGGGAGAGAATAAGTCAATCAAACACCAAGGTGTATGATTTCTATTTCCTGCCTGAACAAACATTACATTTTATTATGTGAATAAGCATTTTTATTTACGCTTTATTACTATCACTAAATAGAGAGTGAAAAAACGGCGTAGTCTTGCAGTTGTCGTAGCGTCGAGTCATGTCAGGCCAGTGTAGAGCACTATTTATACAAACAGTAAGCCAGGTTTAATGCTGAACGATTTGGTAAGATAATTGTATTGCGTTTTTTTCCCAGTACAGCAATTATGATTTAATACATGAATATTTTGAAGTTCCTGATTATGTGTATTTCTCCACAAGCACAAGCAATAAATCATTAGGGCCTAGCACCAACGTGGTCAGCGAAGACTGCCTCTTTGTGGCTGGTTTTGGGGGCGTTAACGTGTAAAAAGTCACCAAATTTACCAAATTGCTCCCCTGCTGAAATAACCATCTTGTGGTGGAATTTGCGAGTCCATCACACAGGGGCCCCATGGGGATGGATATGTTTCACACATCCATCTGGAAAACCTTCAATACTAACGGTTTGGGAAAGGGCAGAGGATTTGAAGAAAACTCGAAGTGTGATTGGATGAACGTTCTGTCTGTCTCATCTTTACGGGTCAATCAGAGCAACAAAATACCTGACATAGCCGCGACCAATGTGCACATGCATACATACCAAGAAATAACGTGAACCATGGCACTTGTAGACATGTCAGTACACGACTTTTCTCGTTTTTGAAAAGAAAACAACTCACTGCTGTTCTTTGGTCTTCTTTTAACGAAGAAATGTCATCAAGTTCTGATAAAACTGGCGCTTTACCAGCATCCATGCTAAGCTCTTCCGCCATAATTGCACCGGCCTCTTGTTGCTGCTTGCATACGTCGCGCCCCTCGTCGCTGATTGGTCCTGTCACTTTCTAACAAAAGTGACCCAAAGGGTTCAGACGGGAGCTTTGCAAGATGGATTTGCCAGTGAGAAACACAGAAACAGGCGAATCCATCTGCTTTGCAAGGTTAGGTAAGACCTAGAGGCATGAAAATTGGTACACATATGTATCAGGTCAAGACGAAAAAAAGTCTCCTGGGGTCATCCTCTAAAATGTACAGGAAACGCACTACAAAACTAGACGACCTGGAGATAAAAAGATTTCTAAAGCTTAAGTTTTTATCATGGGACAGAGATTTTTACTATTGCATTTCCTCATCATTAAAATTTTGAGTATAGAATTGCACTAAAGTTTTGAGAGTGTCATTCATAGATGTAATGATATTTCCATTTTCAACCAAAATGTTGTCAATATTTTTCCTGGATGTATTTCTATTTGCAGTTTTAGAAAGCATATTCCATCCATGCTGCTTTACTTTCACATATTCATTTATCTTATGTTGATAATGTGTCTCTAATTCTTTTTGTTTAAGGTCCGGTAATAATTGTTCTCCAGTTTTATCAGATTTGTTTTCATCTGAATGGATTCTAATGTTATACAACTCATTTAACAGGACTTTTTTATTTTTTATTCATTTCTTATATCTTTATGACCCCTTAGTAACCAAATCCTAATAACTGAATGTCCCATAGGCTTTGTCCATCCATGCTTACACACCACTCCTTTGTTACAGTCAGGCATGCACCTACATTTTTAGTTGTCAAATATGCCATAAGAATATATGTTTATAAGCAACGCAAAATTAAGGGTGAATAAAAATAAGATATATTATAGACAGAGATACCACAAGCTAGTGATGGACAGTGATTTACAGCCTTAATTTGCATATACACAATCGTTTTCTGACACCTCTCCCTGCTGTGTTGATGCAGCCCATATTTTTTTGTCAACTTCTTCATATTTTACTTATATCACAATTTGCTTATGCAATATGGCGATCAGCTGATGGCAGACTTGATCATGTTTGTTCTGATGTGTCTGGTAACAAAGGTTCTGCTTGGGCTGGCCACACACTACAGGATTTTAAGCCCAATTTGAGGCAAGATTTTCCGCCCCTGACGACAGTGGGGGCGTATCCCGAGTGAAGCCTCATCACAGATTATTATTTATCTGAAAACTCTTCAAGTGTTTAGTGTTGACATGATTGTTTTGCTGCTCCAAATCACACGAAAGGCCCCCAGACCCCGAATCATGAATATCAGACAGGATTAATATTTACGATTCTGCAGCAGAGGGACAAGAGACTTTCCCATGTTTTATGATTTTTGCTGAATCTGAGGTGTACTGCATGCTAGGACGGCCTGTTGTGGAGGGACAGCATGAGGCTATTGACTGGCATCCATGGTTTTCCTTTTTTCTGAAGTCACATGATCACGCAGGGTCATTGGCAGGTTGGCAGGTGTGTGGTCTCCGGTGACCTGACAGTCTTGCCGAGTTGTCTAGTGCAGGGGTTCTCAACCTTTTCAGCCCGAGACCCCCAAAATAAAGGAGCCAGAGATCGGGGTCCCCCACTGTACCTGAAGGTGGTTAAACAGCCATGAACATTCAAGAATAGTCGTGTGCAGACAAGGCCGTCCATAAGGGGGGATAAAGGGGAAGGTTTCTGGGACCCAGCCAAGCTGGGGGCCCATAGAGGTCAGCAAAATCATGATCTATTGTGAAGTCAAGCTGTGAAAACCATATTTTATATTTAACCTAAATAATAACCACTCTTATCAAAGAAACAAACATCTCTATCTAATCATTTGTTTAGTTAGTAAATAGCCTTCTTAAAATGAAAATAACTTTTGTTAAAAACATATTTTAAATGGGCGAAAAATTGCTCAAATAAGTTAATATGGCAAAAAATTGTGGAAAAGGTGTTAAAATTGGATTTTTAAAGAACATAAATAGGTGAAAAGTGGCAAAAATTAGATAAAAGTGGCTAAAAATTAACCAAAAATGGTTTACATTGGCAAATATTGGCACAAAAAGTGGTAAAAGGGATTAAAAAGTGAGTAAAATGGCTTTAAAGTGCAAAAAGTTGGGGGAAATTAGGTAGACTGGGATGAAAAATTGATATAAACTGGCAAAAATGGGATAACTGTGGTTAAAATGGGCAAAAAGGGGTGTAAAAAGTGGTTGATAGAGGCAACAAAAGGTAGAAAGTGGCAAGAACTGGTTTTGAGGTGGCAAAAACAGGCAGAAAAAAGTGGTGGAAGGGGGAATAAAATTGGCACAAATGGGTTTTAAGTGGCAAAATGTGCTAAAATTGGCAAAACTGGTGTTAAAAAGTGATGAGAACAGGTTAAAATTTGGCAAATTGGTGTAAAGTGGCAACAGTGCAATTTTAAAAATATTCTTAGTTTTTTAAGGCATCTGGTGACCCCCCTCTCCGTGTCTCGCGACCCCAATGGGGTCCCGACCCCAACATTGAGAACTACTGGTCTAGCGTGTGAGTTCAGAGGATTAAAGATGAAAAATCATTTAAAGTTGTCCTCATGTTTTTGGTCTCCCATGGTTTTCCAGCCTTAGTTATTGAAAGTGGATAAAAGATTCCCCTGGAACTCCTTGAACTCGCTCCATAGGACAGGCCGCAGCCTGCACAGTTGCAAGAAACCAAATATACCTGGATGTGGAGAGAGAGGACAGCAGGAGGAGCCCTACAACAGTCAGGTGTGATCACATGTTGCACAGAATATCTTACTGGACTTTAAAAAACATGCACGGTGTCAGGGTTATGATGTGGCCAAGACAAGGTGTTGCAAGGTGCTACTGCACAGAAAAGAAAAGAAGGTTTCACTGAGGAGCAGGGTCGCTGGGATGTGTTATTATGATAGGATATAAGAAGAGATAAAAAGAGTATATTGCACATTACATGAAGTCTACTGGGTTTGTTTACACCTTAGGGGTTTGGAGTAAAAGCAGTTGAAGCTTATTTCTCTGAGTACAATGCAATCGTTCCCCTTCTTATTGAAACTATGGCCTACTTGCATTAGATCATAAAACACAAGCCCCTGAAAATCTATTCTAATTTGCAGTTGTAGAACAATAACATATGGAAAGTACAAGGGGGGCGGACTTCTACAAAGACAACATAAAATAAGATAATTAAATGAAGCTTTGAACACCACCACATTACACTTCTCACTTTGCACTGGGTAGGAATGCTCATCCAAAGGCTATTTTTATCTCATGGGATGCTTGTACTGGAGGTGGTAATCTAATATTCCTCTCCATACCATCTGTGTTTTTCTCTTAATCACTCACTGTACTCTAACTTACATTTTTCACCATCCATTGCGTCCGATCCACTGACGTTTGTGGTAAACTAAACGGAATAAAAGATCACAGGGAGCGAGAATATCATGAATCGATGATAAACATAAACACAAATGTGATGTAGTGGTGGAGCCAGAGCTCGCTAGTTATCCCTGATGGCTCCGGAGACGCTGATTGAAGATGAAATTAGGCCAGGCTGCATGGCTCACAGCAGCCTCACTTAGGCGAGATATTGCCACAAGGGCCAAGGACTGGAAACAAAGGGTTAGCTTGCATGGCCTCTCCCTACATGCCCTAGTCCCGATTGGCTACGCCCCAGTAACGTTGCGTATTGGCTTAAGCAGAATAGCCCTAAACGAGAAACATGTCAGATTTCATTATACAAGACTTATTACCAGGCAGTAGTCTGGGGCTGTGCTGTTTAAAGCTGGGGTTGTGTGATAGCATGCTGGTAGGAAGATATAAAAATAAAAATCAGTGCTCAACAATATTACTCATGTTTCCCCCTAAAGTAGATCAGCTTATGCAGATTAATATGAGGCCTCAATACATCAAAATCGAACAGCAGGGTTGAGATGAGGAATAGCTCCTCTTTTTTGAAATAAGATTAAAAATACAAATGTAGCTGTCCTCGCTTTGCAGAAACACAAACAGCAGCTACTCTGATATTAATGCATCTTTAAAACATCTTACAGCACAGCTGTCCGACCTGTACAGTAAGCCGTCCATGTAGGAGTCCAGAGCAGCACTTGATTAAGCAGCAATCTTTTAATTATTAATGATGGAAATAGAATCTACAGTTAATGAAATTTCCATCGTGAAAAGGGAGCGAGTCTTAATACTCCGTCCATTCATTCAGACAGGTGTAAATAACATTTTTTGGCTCACAGGGAGACACTAAAGGACTCTCAGACCGCTCAGCTGTCAATAATCTCATCTATGGTGGGCGGTGCAGCTATACAGCCGTCTTTGGACAGGGATGAGAGATTAATAGAATAATAGGGAGGTTTCCAAGCCGATAACTCGGATGGTCAGCATGTTTTTGATTTCACATATACTCTATACTGCAGCTTTTTTATATTCACAGGGATAAAAGTTAATCCCATCAAATGTAAAGAAGACGAATCCAAGGAGAATCTTAAGAAGCTAAGGGAGCGAGCACCGCTCAAGCCATCAAATACAGACGCACGCATTTACAAATATATATATTTTTAGAAAACAGTGGTCAGATTCAGGAAAATATACTGAATGCAAAATCAAGTGAAAGCAAACAAATTCACTGGCAACCTCCCCAGCCAGTGTTTGTCACCATTATTATTAAAGACCCTGTAAAGTGAAATCCACAATTTGTCCTAACACACTAGATATGTTAGAATATGGCTGCTGTAAACATGTGAGAGCACTGAGATCTACATGAGACTGAATTCTGGATTTAGACCATTAGAAGGTTTTTCACCTCTTTCCTGGTTGGGTTTAATGTGGGCGGGGCAAATATGTGGGCTGGTGATGTCACAAGCCCAGCTGGTGTTAAAATCAAGCTAGATCAAGTCAGAAATCTGGGGTGTGCTGGTGTTGTTTTAAAATAGTCTGCAGCCTGAAGTTTTACGATCACGTTCAACAACCAGAGAGCGATGTTTTCACAGGTTATCTAACGTAAGACGTAGATTAATAACTAGTTACAGATGAGAATGAACAGTTCAAAGGCTTCGTATTCACAAAACTTCCGCATTAATTTAGTTTCTCATCCATCGCGGATGGATCAGGCTGGTGTGAGCCTTCAGGTTCTGCTTTGTTTTCTTAAAATCATCCAGATAAACATCAGGAAACTTGATTTGTGGCCAGATACCAATATCCATAGACTAGGAAACAGTTTGAATCTCTGTCGAGTCCAAATATTTCCCATTTAGGCGGATATTGGTCCATTTTTCTCCTGTTTTCGCCCGCTTCTCACAGCATAGACTTCCGTGTTTGAAGCCCCAAGGCGAGCAGTTAAGTCGCGCACTGACGTGACGTCAGTGCAGCCCCTATTGTTGTGTGTGTAGCTCCACTTTTTTTGGTACGGTTAGGTAAGATTAGCACCCCCTACGGAAGGGTGCCGAAAAGTGAGTCAGTATGGGGCGTTTCTTTGGGACCCTTTCTCTATGGAAATAACCAAACCGAACTGAGCCGGACCTCTCGGTGGAAATGACCTATAACACTACAGTATAAAATCACAGTGGTTCTCAATGTGGGGGTCAGGACCCCATTTGGGTGGCGAGACACTGAGAGGGGGTCTCCAGATTCCTTTAAAAAACTAATCATATTTTTGAATGGCACTTTTGCCACTTTACACAGATTTTTTTCCAAATTTTAATTCATTTTCATCACTTTTCCCACCAATTTTGCCACTTAAAACCCTTTTTTTCTGCATTTTAAACTCTTTCTACCACTTTTTTCTGCCTGCTTCTGCCACTTCCCAACTATTGTTGCTTCTATTGACATATTATTACCTCTATTAACCACTTTTTATGCTGGTTTTAACTGAATTTCACTGTTTGTTATGCCTGTTGTTGCCACTTTAACCTATTTCTACCAATTTCTATTTTTCTGCCTTAGTTAACCCATTTTTGCCAGTTTAGAACAACTTTCATCCTCACTTTTCCACACATTTTTGCCATTTAAAACTCTTTTCAGCCACATTTTAATCTCCATTTACCATTTCATGTGCTCGTTTTTGCCACTTTAACCCATTTTTGCCATTTTTTGCCTCTTCATCTCATTTTGGCCACTTCTAACCCATTTTTGCTACTTACAAATCCCATTTCAACACCCTTCCCCCAATTTTTGCCATTTTTAACCCATTTCAACCATTTTTACCCATTTTAATTCAGTTTTTTAAGAAAAGCGATTTACATTTTGCCTCAGAAAGCTCTGGCTAGTCTTGAGTGTGCGTGGCTGTGTTCAACCACCTTCAGGTACAGTGGGGGTCCCTGGTCTCTGGCATCTTTAATTTCTTGAAACTCTTTAAATTTACCAAATCTTTTTTTAAATCATCATAACAGAGATTTGAGCCAGAAAATAGAGTCAGCATAAGGTCAGTGGGCGGGCTGATCGCATGAGTGTTTTCATCCAATCAGATTGCAGCATTTTTAATCTGAGAGGATTGTATTTCTCATAAGTGGGCGTGGCTTCAGCTCATTCAACAGACACACCCACACCATCCTAGAACAGAATTAAACCCTTTCTTTTGATTTTTTAAGCTTAATTTTATAAACTTAAAGATGTTTTATTTGTCTGAAGTTTGACCTGGGAGTTCAGACCACAGTGACCTGTCATACAACAAACCTAAATACAGATTTACTTTAACTTTTCAGAGTCTTTAATGAACAGATACCAACCAAAAACACTGCAGAATATAAACACACATGTACGAAGTTCACGTTAGTACTATTTCAGAACTGCATAAACCCCAGACAGATTTCATGTCAGCCAGTTTGCAAAGCTCCAGTCTGAAACATTTGTGCCCAGGCTTAGAAACATGCAGAATTAGCATGGTAGCATCGCCTTGTGCTGAAACCGAGAAGTACAATACAGCCAAGCAATGTTCTAATTTCATTTTACGTTCAAAATTTGCTGTGGGCCAACCAAAACTGGGCTGCAGGCCATAGTTTGGACACCCCTGTCCTAGAGTGACCCAGCCTCAAGTTGTTAAATCAAAGTGTTAACAGAGAAGAAAATCCTCAGAGTATGAAGTCAAATTAAGATAAAGAAAGGAGGAATGAAAACACTATTACAGACTCTTAAAAGAAACATGAATGCTGCTTTTATTTCTCATGAATAGCTCCCTCTGATGTAATATCAGTGTGTATGACATTTAAGCTTTTGATAGTTTTGTTTCAGCTCTACAGGAAAAGTCCCCGAGGCTTTTCCAAGGTTGTAATTATGCACCTCACGTGCCATGGCAACAACTCTCAAGAAGGTAAAAAACAAGAGAATATCATTTCCCTGTTCCTCCATCATTTTTATTAAGTGTCAGCTGACGGTTTAATGATACTGATGATTCTTCAGTCAGTCTATAAAGGTGGTATATCAGTCAGCAGGGGGCTGCAATAGGATCTAAATTTAATCTGCATTTCCATATTATTGTTGAATAGCAAATTCTGGTCAGACATCATTTTATTATAAACCTTTGTACACATGTCAGTGAGTTTTTTAAGGATGCCTTAAAACAGGGTGCCAAACTCAAGGCCTGGGGGCAGAATCCGTGGTACAGTTATACCCGGCCCACCAGATCAAATGATAATTTTATTAGAACTGGCCCACCAGTATGAGGTCTGCAGGATTAAAATGTAAACTTAACCTTGATGAATTATAATATCCTTGTTGAGTCATAAAAATTAGAAAAAAGAAGCAGTAAAACTAATTTGATAAAAAGTCACGAACCCAAGAGAAATTTGTGTTTCCTCTATATTTTATACAGTTACGAGTAAAAGTTATGGTTTTGACTGTTTAATTCATATTTTAACCTTTACACCTCATAACTTTGACTTTTTATCTAATTTTTCACCTTTTACATTCATAATTTTTGATTTCAAACCTTATTTTGTCCTTTCAAAGTCATGATTTTGACTGTTATCTCATCTTTTGACCTTTTTTAACTCCTAACTTTAACTTTTATCTCATTTTTTACCTCTCAAACTCATGATTTTTAATTTTATTTCATATTTTGACTTTTAAAACTCATGAATTTGAAATTTAATCTCATATTTTGACACATTAAACTGACGATTTTGATGTTATCTCTATTCTGACAGTCTATTTTGACTGTTAAATATCATGAATTTGAAATTTATTCAAGTTTTGCTGACCATGTCAGTTTCTAACTTTCAATTCTATCTCATATTTTGACCTTTAAAACTCATGATTTTGACTTTAATCTAATTTTTTAATTGTTACAAATCATGGTTTCAGTATTCTATCTCATTATTTTGACTTTAAATGTCATATTTTTACCTTTAAAACTTATAAGTTTGACTTTTTATCTCAGCTTTTGAGTTTTTAACTTATCATGTTGACCTTTAAATCTTAAAATCATTTAGTTTGACACTCAGTGGTTAAATGTTGACCCTGTCAGACCCTCAGATTAGACCCAAATTCAGAATCCGGCCCCTGCTGTTATTGAGTTTGACACTCCTGCCTTAAAAGCTCTTAACTTTAAAAAGATCTTTAAAATGCTTGAAATATTTAATTGTTTGAAAAACAGTGACAGAAGCTTCAAGAAAAGTGTGGCATTACCAGTAGAAAAATTAGTTTTAATTCAAAATAAGGGAGAAAGAAATCCAGATCTTAGAGTTGATGTTGATGTTGGCTCCTTGCCTGAATCTCCAGTGGAACAGCAGATGAATAACACCGTTGTTTCCGTCGCCGTGCTCCTTCAGGTCATAGATAAGTTTGCTCATCACATGGCTCACAGCCACTGACTGAAGAAAGACGCTCCCTGTTTTATTCCACCAAACTTCCCCGTGTTTACCATGCCAAGATTCAAGTTTACAAAGTGACGAAGAAAACAGCGATAGGAACATTTTACTAGATCAAGTTTCTACAGGCACAGTCTGTAGCTGCTTGTGAAGAAGCCTCTCTTTCATCCTTTTCAGTAGAGGTGACATTCAGCAGGAGATCGGATGAGAGGGGACCCCCACGGTTTAGCCTTTAAGCATGACTATTGTTTCCCCATCTGCTGAGGGAAACTCCAGCCCAGAAATTTCTCAGCTGAATTGGCTGTACGCGGAACAAAGTGATAAATAATTTACCCTAGATCTCCATTGTTCCAGCAAACATGATAATTCAGTATTAAACTCCTATTTTTCCTTTTCAGATGCACATCCTTAGTGCTTATCACATGTATTTTTTATCGCATATCTAATGCTTACATTGTCTGTTATGGTATGTAGAGACATGAACATTTAAAAATCAGACCATGTCGATGTTTAAACCGTAATGAAGCTGCAAAACAAATTTTTAATTTATATGCTACAGGATGCATCCAGTAAGCTTAGGCGATGCATATTTAATGCAGCAGTAATGCTATACTCAGAAAACTTTAGAAAACCCCGGAGATATGGGATATCTGGATCTGCCTCGCTGTACATTCAGGAGAAACGCTGAAACTTCAATTTCTCATTTCGACATTTAAATAATTCACATCTGCGTGGTTCTGTAAGGCTATGGATGGAGAAGTGTCATCTTGTCTTGTTTGAATATACAGTGCTAAATATGTCTTTAATTCTTATTACTATACAGAAAAGTGCAAATCGCATCCATGCATTTTATTTCCAGGGGTTACAAGTCATTTGCAGTTACACTATATTGCCAAAAGTATTTACTCACCCATCAAAATAATTGAAATCAGGTGTTCCAATGACTTCCATTAGCCCAAGAACAGTACGTAGAGAGCTTGATGGAAGGGGTTTCCATGGCCGAGCAGCTGCATCCAAGCCAGACATCACCAAGTGCAATGCAAAGTGTCAGATGCAGTGGTGTAAAGCACGCCGCCACTGGACTCTAGAGCAGTAGAGACACCTTCTCTGGAGTGACCAATCGTGCTTCTTCATCTGGCAATCTGATGGACGAGTCTGGGTTTGGCGGTTGCAAGGAGAACGGTACTTTTCTGACTGCATTGTGCCAAGTGTAAAGTTTGGTGGAGGGGGGATTATGGTGTGGGCTTGTTTTTCAGGAGCTGAGCTTGGCCCCTTAGTTCCAGTAAAAGGAACTCTGAATGCTTCAGCATACCAAGAGATTCTGGACAATTCCATGCTCCCAACTTTGTGGGAACAGTTTGGGGATGGCCCCTTCCTGTTCCAACATGACTGTGCACCAGTGCACAAAGCAAGGTCCATAAAGACATGGAGGAGAGAGTTTGGTGTGGATCAACTTGACTGGCCTGCACAGAGTCCTGACCTCAACCTGATAGAACACCTTCTCGTCCAACATCAGTGTGTGACCTCACAAATGCAATGAAACACAATGGATGGCTCTTGTTTGACATGGAAGCTTTTATTTTGAAATGTTCACCTTTCCCAATGGTCACATGATGTCCTTTCCCTCAAGTATTTCATGAAATAAAGAAAACAAAATAACGGAATTGAAAAAACAAAAACTGGACCTCTTTTTAAAAGTGTTATTTGTTTTTCAGTTTTTGTGACCAAAATGGAAAAAAAAAACAGAAAAACGTCTAATTTTTCAATGTTTTTCCATTTTTGGTCAAAAACTATAAAACTGAATAACGAGAGTTTCTTCCGTTTTTTTCAGTCTTGTTTCAACCAGGAAATGGATCTGCCAGAAAGTACACTGACCGTATCTCATGCTATGGACGTCTATCTCAGCTGTGTCTGATTAGAGCTTCCATAGAAATCTAGCATTAGGAAATCAGTCACAGAGTTTGAAAAAGTATTTAAAAGTTAGTTGAATTTATTTTGGGGAACTTTATTCCAAGTTATTCCCTGATTGTGAATGTTTCCTCCATTTCCCTTCCAGTTTCCGCCTTTGAACAAGGCAAACATATCCTCAAACAACCTCAAACGTGATATTTTTGGAGGTAGATTTGAAATAATAGTCACAAACTAGACTAATTCCTGCAGGATTCATCAGATTTTAAAAAAAGGACTCTAAATAGCCCACACTCAGTTTTCTCTCTGCTCTAAAAAATGAGCAGACAGTTCAATCAAAGCGATCAAAGTCAGAGCGCAAACCGTTTCCTCTTACCGAAAGGACAATGTCGAATTAAAAGGAGGATTTTTGGGAAATGTACGAAAGTGCTTTTATGAGAAGGGGATTTTCAGGACTCAAAGCACAGCTCCTCTACCTCACCACGCAGCATTTCCAGGCACCCGTGACACCAGAAGAGATGAGTGCGGAGAGCTGCTATTATCCACAATCAGGAGCAAATACAGTTAATTCTACCTCCATTCTCAAACGCGGCACATTTTTGATGTCACCTCTTGTATTAAAACCACATTATCATATTCCCAGCGGTGACAATGCTGCAATCCCTCTGGGAGATTTTAATGCAGAAATCCTTCCAACAGAACTCTGGCATGTTGAGGCAGACTGAGTTTGTTATATTTAGTCAGACAGCAAGTCTACTGCTAATGAATGCTGCTGGCAGGGTGTCTGTGAGCCCTGCGGAGATTACAGCGAACACTGGTAATGTGTCCTCTGTGAGGAGGAGCGACACAGCGAGCCAGACAGATAGACAGACAGGCCTGAGAGCGACAAAAGGACAGTTAGAGCTGCGGATTCTCACGCAGCCGACTTTCCTGAAATGTTTTAAAACCAGGGCTCTTCTTTTTTAAATGTGGCATTTTATCTTCTCATAAGTGAGGTAATTTATGAGTTGAAAACCCCCTCTATTGTTCTAGATTTGCAGCCTGTTTCTCCTCATATAGCACCTAATGTGTTGTTGTTTTGCTGTGATGGGTACAAACTTTTATTGTTTGTACGTTTGTGCCTGCAGGCATCAATAATAGCTTTCACTAACACAGCTATAACCACAAATGCAGTTGAGAAATCAGGATACTCTGGGGCTCCAGACTAAGTTTAGATCAAGGATTGTTTCCCGCTCAGCTGCCTCACACGATTCTCAGCTCCAGTAATTATTCCTATGAGCGCGTTGCAATCCTCTAAATTGGCTGTAATCTGCCCTCCCTGTTTGATCTGTTCGGCTAAACCCTGCTGTCTGCACCATACTGGGGATCTTGCATCACATTTGTCCAACCTCTGCAAGCATGCTCATTTTCATGCTATGCATTGCTCATTAAAACACATGTGGTGCATGTATACAGGCACACAAGCACATTTAACCCCTGGGCTTACTTATTTTTATCTCAAGTATTTCATTTGTTCTGACACGCAGCCATTGACCTTTAAATCGGATCAACTCCTTAGCGTTTTTCCCCGACATTCATGTGAAACCACAGGGAGGTGTTGGTCGTTTTTTAAATTCGGTTTCATAAATGCTCAAAATGAGAGTTCTTATGGGGTAGTGCTTGTTTATTTTCCTCTTTTTATCCACATGTTCAGGTTTAAATAAAGAAACCAGGATGACAGGATAATGTATGATTCAGCTTTTTAGAAGTGACCTTTTTTTTTTTTATCTTTCAGGAACTGACTTTCAGTGCACCACTCACGTCATCCCAGTGAAGAATGAGGAGGGCGTTGTGATGATGTTTATCTTGAATTTCGAATATGTGGTGGATGAGGAGAGTGACAACTCCACTGAGAAGATAAGCCCCACATCCCCTACAAAGTCAGATCAAAGTGAGTACTTGATGTACATTTGTCAAAACGCTGTGGTATAAAAGCACTGTTCACAGTATTTACACTGTATACAAAAAGTATTAATCTCCATGGATTTTTAGCCTTTTATTGGTTCAATCAAGGCCTATAGTTTGGCTTTTTTACAAAAAAAAAAAAAATCCTCTTTAATGTCAAAAAGAAAAAAGATTTCTACAATGCTGTGTCAACTAAATAAAAAAAATATGTAAAATAAAATCAGTAGCCACATAAATATTTACCCCTTTAAAAGTAACTGACCTAAATCAACAGAGGTCCAGCCAATTTGTTTTAGCAGTCTCATTAAAGACTTGAGATAATCTCTCAAGTGATGTCTAGAAGGTCCAGTCACTAGTTCATTAGTATTCCTGGCTACCGTTACACCACGAAGACAAAAGAACACTCCAAAAGTATAAGTAAAAAAAGTTTAAGTCAGTAATCTAACATGGAAAACCATCAATATACAGCGTTTGGGAAAGGGCAGAGGCTCTGAAAAAAACTTGGAGGGTGATTGGATGAACGTTGTGTCTGTCGTCTTTACGGTCCAATCAGAGCAACAAAACACGTGACGTCGTAGCAGCTACCGAGGAATAAACTCCACACACAACTGCATAAAGTGAACCATGGCGACGACTTTTTGTCGTTTTTGAAAAAAAAAAAAAACAACTCACTGCTGTTCTTCGTTCTTCTTTTAATGAAGAAATGTTGTCAAGTTACATGTTAATTTCCTTTATGTGCATTGGAACAACACAAAACAAACAGAAGAAAAAAGCCAAAATTTACATAATTTTATACAAAACTTAAAAAATGGACCGGACAAAATTGTTGGCACCCTCAACTTAATATTTGGTTGAACACCCTTGGGAAAAAATTATCTGAAACCAATCGCTTACTATATCCACAAATAAGCTTCATACACCTCTCAACTGGAATTTTAGACCACTCTTCCTTTGCAAACTGCTCCAGGTCTCTCAGATTTGAAGGGTGCTTCTTGCCACAGCAATTTTGAGATCTCTCCATAGGTGTTCAGTGGGATTTAGATCCGGACTCATTGCTGGCCACTTCAGAACTCTCCAGTGCTTTGTCTCCAACCATTTCTTGGTGCTTTTTGAGGTATGTTTGGGGTCGTTGTCCTGCTGGACTTGGTGACACACACAGGCACACAACACAAAGGTTGGTTAACTAGCTTCAGGTGTGATTTCTATATTTCCAGCACCTGTTACTGCCACAGGTGAGTTTAAATGAGCATCACAAGCTTGAAATAAAATGATTTACCCACAGTTTTAAAACTATTTGGCTTTTTTCTTCTGCTTTTTTGTGTTGTTCCAATGCATATATAGGAAATAAACGTGTATACCAAACACATTCGTGATTGCAACAATTTCTGGGAGAAATGATGTATTTTCTGGAAAAATTCCAGGGGTGCCAATACTTGCGTCCATGACTGTAAGTGTTTTTCACAGTATACATTTTTGTCCACGAATTGCATACTCGGGAAATGCCTACAAATGGACTCGTCAATCTTGCACTCGCTAATTAGATAGCTGAATTTAGCCATTCAGCTGGCTAACCATGCACATTCCTAGTTTGCCTTTTTCCTGTTTCCTTTCTTGTCTGTTGCACTACGATAGACAAGGAACAAGGAAAAAGGTAGATGACAAGGAATCAGGAGTGTTAGACAGGTCGATATCTTTATGTAATTTTTCTTCAGAGCTTGTTAGCTTTCTTTATAATATATAAAGATAGTTGTGCATCAATAATATTCATATTTGTGTTTGAAATGTTATGCCCTAAATCTCGCCAACACTGAGGTAAAGCCATGAGGCTCAAAGCTGTCAAATGCTCATCACAAAGCACCACATTCTCATTTGTCTGCATTCATAATAAAAGCTCTAGATGTGATATATTTAAGAGGAGCCTGAAATTCACAGGGCAGAGAATTCATTTTTAACGTAGTGCACAGTGAGCGTATGATGCTGCACGATGCGACTCATGATGACATGCCAAGAGACCAGCCTCCTGTTCCAAACTATCATCCAGGGCGCTCTGACAGTACAGGATGGACATCATGAACATGAAAGTGAATATGCTATTGGTGTGTTAGAGAGTGGGTTTACATATCTCTGTGGTATAGAATATGTTTAACCTCTTGTAGTTATTTCTGTTTGGTGTCTTCTGGGAGAGCAGCACATCCTCTCTGTACGTGTATACCTCATCTTTTATTTGGATGTGTGTCAGTAGGTGTAAATGTCAATCAGGCTCCTCCCTGATTGGAGGCACTCAGAGTCCCTCCTCTGACCGGAGCTCAGCTATCCACTTCACTCAGCATGAATTCCTCCAAGGCACTGGCATTCAGCTTGTACTCTTGCGTCTGTGTGTATGCGCGTATTTAAAGTGTGCGCCCGTGTGCATGCATGTGCGTGTCTGCTCATGTGCGAGCCAGCGCCTGTGTCCGTTGCGAGCACTGCTAATCAGAATTGATTGCTTGTGACAGTGCTTCAGAGAGGGGACCTGTGGGAAGATGGGGGAGTTAAACATATGATGTGACTTTAGATTAGAAACAGTCTTGACTACTTGCACACATCGCACTTAAAATATGACCTTTCCACTGTCTTTGTCTTTCAGCAGCCCTCAGATAACATCAGGGCACGAGGGTAATTTAATGCTTCATGTGCTTCAGCTTGAGCTGGATTTAACAAAGTGATGCAAATGATTTGTGAAAAATCCCTGCTTTCTAAAAATGTCCTGTTTTAAGTGTTATACCTGAAAACACTGAGCAAATGTCCACATAGTCAACAGTTTACTGGTGTAGCAGTAGGTAAAAAGTGATTTTTGGACATTGGGGGGCTTATTATGATCTCTTGTTGACAGCAGACAATAAACTTGCAGGTGTCAGCGAGTACAATATTGAACCTGGAAGAAAGAAATCCCTTTTTCCCTGAGCTGCCATCTAAAACCCACCATTCAGCAGCTTCTACCTGCATTTAAGGCCCCAAATCAGATACAACACTAACAAATTACTCAGCAGAAAGATGCACTGTTTGGTCCTCAGAGATTTAGTTTTTACTGTTTGGCCCACAACTAGGTAAAACATTTTTCTATTGCATCACATGTATGAATCCTCAATTTTTTCTCTCAAACAGTTTTCCAACTTTTTAAATGCTCTTACACTGGCACCTGACATGTGAGAAGGTTTATTATCTTGTACTCAAGCAGGACTTCAGTCCCAGCTAGTACTAATCATTAAATAAGAATAAACAATAAAAAAAAAGATGCCAGAGAACAAGGACTGCCACTGTACGTGAAAGTGGCTGAACACAACCATGTACATTAAAAAATAGTCATGTTCAGACAAGGCTGCATACATATAGCTTTAGCTACATTTGCTAAAGCTCACTTTGGTAAAGCTAAATCTAATGTAGCTACACTGGCTTTCACAGTAATGTTAACTAGGTACTCACGCAGCTATGTTAGTATATGTTCACGTTACATTCGTAGGTAATGTAGCTGTATTAGCATACCAAATGCGGCTAAAGCTGACTTTGGTAAAGCTAAAGCTAACATAGCTACATTGGCTTTCATAGTAATGATAACCAGGTGCTTACGTAGCTATGTTAGCTTTAGCTAACACTAACAAGCTAAGCTAAAGCGAGCCACTGTTGGTGTGACTACAGGTCTAAAAATAATTTCATGAGTATTTTATGAATAAATTTATGAATGACGTTAATGATAATACATTGCACTGGCAAAATTCTGTCACTTTTGTTCTGACGAAGGTAACGTCTCACTGCAGTCATCTGCAAGAGATGTCGTCTGAGATCTTCAATCTGCTGACAGTCTCCTCTCAAATGACTACAAGGCTGTCAGAAATTTTAAACATTTGTTTGTTTCCTAGCGGAATCTCACATATAGGTGAAACCATTCCAGTAACAACTGTGAAAAGATGTTTTCTCTCAGTCTAAGGAGAACTAAACAGTTCTTACAATCGGGTATTTACAAGTGCCAAACTCCATATGAGAGTCATTTCATCCTGTCGGAGTTGTTAATCGATATAACAGTTTTTTGAGTCCTACGCATAAGGTTTTGTTTGGGGCCATTGCAGGGGAGGTTTATTGCAGCTCTGTAAGCATTTCAACATTTTTGGCTTAGATTTTTTTCCTTTAAACACTGCAACAGCACACAAAAAAGAGAGAAACAGAGCCAGTTTGTTCTACTCATTCTATAAGAACATGGGAAGGGAATAATGCACAGTTAAACCCAGGATGCACTCTGAAGACAGCAGGTACTAGTCCAGCCTCGTGTTTAAACCAAATCTGAACACAACAACAATAGTGCCTTATCCTTTTAAGCAGAAATGTCAATACTGATACATTATTGAAACAAAACTGCCAGGGAACAATAATTGAACATTGTAAGGAGCATTCATTTGAGGAAATAAATGTGAATATTCTCAATAAAAGTCCAAATTTGAAAAGGATGAGCGGTTGAAGTTATCACTGAACAGCCATGCCTGAACAAAAGAAGAGTAGTCTGCATCATAACTCACAACCCCATCTTAGTATTCCTTCCTATGCTCCTATACTGACTCACTGTATTTACAGTAATTCCCATATGACTGTCATGTGACCCTGTGCCCTCCCGAGTGACTGGAAGGTGTGAAAACCAAGAAGCATGAATCGATAGAAGTGATGAAGCCTCCTGAATGCGAAGTGACAAACAGAACAACAAGTCTGGTTTTCTGTCATGTGGATTTCAGCTTCTTTGTCTATCTGCCATCCATCCGTCATATATGTGCTCCTGTCCTCTCACAGATTTATCAGCTCCATTTTAAAGAAGCATGCATTATTTATATTTTTTTGTAGAAGTCTGTATGCGCCTCTCAACATAAGAATCAGGGCTCTATTGTACGCCTAGAGCTAAGCGTTTTGGCATGCAGCACAGGCGTCCTCTTCTGTTTTCCACCTGATGTAGCTGTCATATTTACACCATGCGCTCACATTGTTTAAATCGCAAATGAACTTGCGCTCCCTATCGGGAGTGTTTGTCTTAAAAAGAGGAGAATCGTGAGGATGCAGAAAATGGCAGCACCTTTCACAAACAAACTGATTAATGTGATTCATTTCTGAGGTCAAAGTTTCCCAGACATATACAGAAGGCTTTAATTGTCAAACTTCATTGTCCCATTTATCCCATTTTTTGACACTTTAATCCCATTTTTGTCCTTTTCACCATTTTTTCCACTTTTCACCCAATTGAGCTATCTTTGCCGTTAAATACCACTTTTTTTCCTACTTTTTTGCCCATTTTTGCAACTTATTTAAGCCACTTTTATCTCATTTTTCCCCTTTTTTAACCCTTTTTCACCCATTTAAGCTAGCTTTTGCCATTACATACTAACTGTTTCCTATTTTAGTCACTCTTCTCTAACCTTTCTGCCACAGTTTTTCCACAATTGGACCATTTTTGCCCATTTTCACAATTTTTTTTTCTAAAAAATAGGAAACAGGTTGTATGTAATGGCAAAAGCTAGCTTAAATGGGCAAAAAAAAGGGTTAAAAAAGGTAACCCCTTCAAACCAGCTGAAATATATGACTACTTATATATACCACTTACAAGCAGACTTTAATGCCATGATGATTCTAGAGCCAAAGCATCTCCTCGTGGTTTTTCTCTTCTAAATGTCAGAAAAAGAACTGCACACCGCGTTATATCATAACATTTGCCATCAAGTGTTCATTACCATATTTTAGGACTGGCTCTGTGTGCTTTTGATAGACCTTTCCATACTGAATTATGTTAAATAGTTGTTATATAAGCGTTCAGCCTGAGCTCTAGTCAGGAGCATTCTGTAGTGATGACATGTCTCCCTGCAGAGCAGAGACAGGAAGGTTATCCATATCTGCTGCCAGCTCAGGATGTCATTAGGTTCCTCTCCAGGAAACTTGTTGAGTGTCACGGCTCTATTGTAAGCTGCTATAGTTGTAACATCAGCACATTTGGATAGGGGATGGAAACAGATGGCAACGGGGTTATGTAAGGAGGGTGCTGAGGGACAGGTGCCCCCGGACCGGGGCCGGGTTCACTTTCATTCTCTTTCTATAGTTAATGAGGCAAAACTTTCTCCGTGTCCCAAGGGGTCATTAGCGTTTTGAACTGTTTATATTAAGAAAATGTGGTTTCTGTGCAGATGTTGGGTCCCTTTCTAAAATCAATGAGGCATAAGAGTTTAACAGTGTAGGCTGCTCTTTCTTGTGAAAGGAGAAACTACATTGTTGTCTGACTGTTTTGGCAGTTTGATATCCAGTGATGCGGTTTGCACCGTGGTGTAGAGGTCAGGGTTCAATATACTGTGAAGATTTGATGTTGTGTGCAAAGCAAAATATTGCAGAATCTTAGACTCAGGCGTGCATGTGTGTATAAATGTTCTCTGCTTAATTCTTCCCGTCCCATTTACACAAGACACAATAATAAACCTTACGTGTTATCTAAAAAAGGCATCATTTTTAACAATAATGTTGCAGATATTAGATCTACCCAAACTAAAGATAAAGACTTAATAACAGTGAAGTACAACTCTCTCTGGGTTTGTTGTTCTCAGCTCTGTGTTCACACTGTCTATAAGATCCTTATGTTTCACTTAGCATGCATGTTTTTTCCATGTGAACTGGGGATCGACCCTAGACCTTCTCACTCAACCACTTACCCACAGTCTAAGACGGCGTTTTCCAACCATTTTTCCTTGGAGCCCCCCCCTACATGTACCTAAGAAAAGTGAAGAGAGAAGAAAAACTGAAACACTGCTGCCAAAAATCAACAGAGATTTTAACTGTTTCACTGTTAAAACCCTAAAAAAGGCCCATGCATGCTTTTCTTATCAATAGACCTTTGTATAAACTACTTAAAAACGGCCTTATCATGGTTTTAGTCAATTTTTGCTAATCTAAATTTGGCAGCCTCAGATCAGACAAAGCATTGTGCCCCCCCTTAAGATCTTTGATGCCCCTCCCTGGGGGTCCCGGACCCCAGGTTGGGAACCAGTGGTCTAAGACAGTGGTTCTCAACGTCTCCAGATGCCCTAAAAAAACTAAGAATATTTTTGTAATTACAGTGTTGCCACTCTCGCCAATTTGCCAAATTTTAACCCGTTTTTATCACTTTTCCCACCATTTTTGCCAATTTTAACGTATTTTTGCCAATTTTAATCCATTTTAAACCCATTCTACCACTTTCTTTCTGCCTGTTTTGCCACTTTATACCAATTCTTGCCACTTCACATCTCATTTTGCCTCTCTTGACGCATCATTGCCTCTATTAACCTTTTTATTTTTTTTTACCACTTTTTATGCCCATTTTCACCACATTTCATCATTTGATATGCTCATTTTTGCCATTTTAACCCATTTCTGCATACTTTTCTGTCTCAGTTAACCCATTTTTGACAGTTTATATCAATTTTTCATCCCATTTCACCAAATTTCCTCCCAATTTTGCCAATCTAAAGCCATTCCAGCCACTTTTTAATCCAATTTTACCACGATCTATGTAGTTTTTGCCACTTAAACCCATTGTTACCACTTTTTGCTTATTTTTTGTCACTTCTAACCCATTTCTGCTGCTTTCAAAATCCAATTTCACCATCTTTTCCACTTTTTTTTGCCATTATTAATCTATTGTAGCCATTTTTAACCTATTTTAATTCTGGTTTTAACAAAAGGGATTAACAGTTTTAAGAAGGCTATTTTCTACACAAATGAATAAAAAAGATATTTGTGTATTGATAGAGTGGTTTGATGTTAAATATAAGATATGGATACCACAACTTAACTTTACAATGAACCTTGATTTGGTGGCCTACGTGAACCCCCAGTCTGGCCGGGTTTCAGAAAGCTCCCCCCTTTATCCCCCCTTATGGGCGGCCTTGTCTTCACGTGACTATTCTTGATTGTGCATGGCTGTGTTCAAGCACCTTTGGGTACAGTGTAGGGTCCCTGGTCTATGGCACCTTTATTTCTGGGGTCATGAGCTGAAAAAGGTTGAGAACCACTGGTCTAAGATACCATGCCTATAAAAATATTAACTACCTTGGATGTTTTACCCTTTTACTGATTTTGTAAATCAATCATGATCAATGTAAAACCTCTTTAAAGTCAAAGTGAAAACAGATTTCGACAGAGTAAAATCAGTTAGTTAAAATATGTAATGTAGTAAAAGTGATTTCATAAATATTAACCCCTTTTAAAGTGACTGACCTAAACCAACAGAGGTCCAGTACATTGGTGCTGTTAGTCTCACAGTTAGTGAAATATGGGTCACCAGAGTGCAGTGAGTGTGTCTCAGTGATTGAGTTATGAAGACACCTGTGTCTGGAAGGTCCAGTCACTGGTTAATCAGTATTCATGGCTACCATTGCATCATGATGACAAAAGAACACCTCAGAAAAAAGGTTATTGAGAAGTGTAAGTCAACTGATGGATACAAAAAAAAAATTCCAAGGCAATTAATATCCCTGAAAATTTAGTTAAATCCATCTGCCTAGATCAGGACGTCCTGACAAACTGAGTGACCATGCAATAAGGAGACTAGTGAGAGAGGCCACCACTGAGGTGGGAGAGACTGCAGACAACAACTGTTGCCCAGGTTCTTCACCAGTCAAAGCATTATGGGAGAGTGACAAAGAGAAAGCCACTGGGTTGTCACATGGGAACCCCCCTTCACTATTGTTTCCTTCACTTAGTTCTACGGCCGCTCCAGAAAGCTGAACAGTGAGCTTCAGGATCACAGAACTACCCCCCTCCACGCTAGCTCTCACCGCCCACCATGCCAACACAGAGCCATTCTTTGTCTTATCTTCCCTACCACATGGCCATCAACGCCCAAACAGCAGTGCCACCTTCAGCAGGCCCAGGCTCCGCACGTGCAAAAACCATACCCATACAGAAGTATGTATAAACAAAGGCTGCAAGCAGCACTGAAGGGCCCTCGCATCCCCGCCCACGTCAGGGTGTGTGCCATCGGCCCCTGTGTTCTTATAGTGGGGTCTAAGCAAACTCGTGCAGTGAGTTACTGCCCAAATTTCAATTGATATAATTAAGAACCACCCTGTTACCACTGACTCATTCCACCTTAGAGGGTTAGTTGGAGACCCCACAATATATCTGGTGCAGTAACATGGCAATCTGATGTAAAATTTCAAAATAAAAGCCTTCTCAAATATGCCATATTCATTGTGCAACTTCCTAACTTCAAAATGATATAATTAAGAAAAGAACTGCCCAACCTTCAGTTTGAAACAATTAAGAAACCCCCTGTAACCACAGACTCATTCCACCTTCGAGAGATATTTGGGGACCCCACAATATATCTGGGGCAGTAACAAGGCAATCTAAATTGGACTTTCAAAATAAAAGCCTTCTCAAATATGCCATATTCATTGTGCAACTGCCTAATTTCAAAATGAAATAATAAAGAAAATCACTCCCCAAGTTTCAATTGAAACAATTAAGAAACCCCATTACCACAGACTCAATCCTAACCCATTATCATTGTGGAGTTTGGTGATGATTAAAATAAACACAAAAAAAAGTTATAAGGCAATACTGCTGTAATTTCACAGTTGAAAATTGACAAAAACAAAGTTTAAGTTTGTGCTCCGATAACGTTGCCACCCTATGGTGAAAACTCACCAAGAGCACAATGGAGGACCCCACACGCTTTCTGGAATCTCCCATTTGAATGCTAAAGGATAAACTGATTTTCTCCAGTTTTAAGGAAGACATGATGTCTTAAAGCCTTTGTGCGTGAGCAGGTGTTAAAGTATCCCTCCATCTGAGCTGAATTGTTCCCCAAGCCTGCAGGAAAGCAGAAGATATAGTGTGTTGTTTTTCTGCAGTTAATTGAGTCTCCCCCCAGTGACCCCTAACAGAACAATCAAAGGGTCAGGGTCTAATCTGAGATCTAATGTCTGAGATAGTGTGTGAAAGATGTCTCACCAGTATCTGTTGAAACTAGAGCAGGACAAGTGCATATGAATAAGAGAAGCTTCAGATTTGCATCTGACCTAGTATGGGCTGATCTCAGGGTACAAAGAGGTTAATTTAAACTGATTTTTTTTTCTCTTATTTTTAGGGCGGAGTAGATTCTTCCGCTTCCGTCAGGCTGCTTTGAGCCTAATGAACACCAACAAGCAATCTCTTCCACAAGAGGACCCTGACGCTGTGATGGTGGACTCGCCCAAAGAGAACGAGGACTCAGTCGCCCTGCAGGACTTCCCCTCCCCCACTAAGAGCATTTTCAGTCCCATTGAGGCCAATGACACGCACGGCCTCATAGGCTCCAGCCACCACTCGTCCCAGGCCAGCATCGGTCCTCAACCAATTGACCATTCGTCCCCTAAGCTCCCCTGGGAGAAGCTGTACCAGACGGAGCCCCACCAGTCATCCACTACCCTATCAAACACCTTCCCCAGAGGCAGCATCAACAGCATGAGGCGAGCCTCATCCGTCCATGAAATTGAAGGCTACAGCTCCAATTCCAAAAGTGTTTTCAGGGATCGACATACAAGTGAAGGTTTGTACCACTTTTGTAAGTACAGTGAAACCTGATGTGAATTAGTTTGATTTAGATCATTACCATAGACCAGGGGTGTCAAACTCAATCCCAGGAAGGGGGCCAGAATCTGGATTGAGATCTAACCTGAGGGTCAACATTTAACCAAAAACTGTCAACCTCATTTTCACCAGTGATGAATTATGGGAAGTAAAAAAACAACTTAGCTCTGATGATAAAGGATTTTTGGATTTAAAAAGGTCAAAATGATCAATTTAAAGGCTCAAAATCCAAAGTAAAAAGGCAAACTTGAAAGTTCAAAAGGTCAAAACACAAAATTATAAGAAAAAAGGATAGAAAAAATAATATATAAGGCAGAAATATGAGACTGAAAGTCAAAATCGTGAATTTAAAAGAACAAAGTATGAGACTGTGAATTTTAAAGGTGAAATATGAGAATATGAAATACAAAGTTGTGAGTTTTAAAGGTCAAATATGAGATAAAATAAAAAATCATGAGTTTTTTAAGGGCAAAATGTGAGGTAAAATTTAAAATCATGAGTTTAAAAGGTCAAAATATAAGATAAAAATAATAATTGTTAATTTAAAATGTAAAATATGAGATCAAATAAAAAGTTGTGAGTTTAAAAGGCCAAAATATGAGGGAAATAAATCAATATCATGTCTTTAAAGGTCACAGTATGAGATAAATGGCCAAAATTATTTATTGAAAAGGCCAAAATATGAGATAAAAATTCTAAATCCTAAGTTTAAGTTGTAATCAAAAGATGCAAAATTGAAAATTAGATATGAAAACACAAATTAATTTTATCTAATAGTTTTTCCTCTTGACTCTAAATTTGATGACTTAAGGAGATTTTCAGTCATCAATGTTTAGTTATGTTTAGTTTAAATTTTTATACTGGAATACTGGTGGACCAGTTATAGTTAAAATGTGATATGATCTTGTGGGCCAGTTGTATTTGTACCAGGGGCCGGATTTGGCCCCCAGGCCTTGAGTTTGACACCCCTGCCATAGACTGTTGAAAGAAGTGGATGGAGCTGCAGTTTGTTCATGAATACCCTTTATTAGAACCAAAATGTCAACATATTCACAGTCGCCATCTTAGTTTTTTTTTGTTTTGTTTTTAATTTGTTTGCTTGCGTTTGTTTTTTTGTTTTTTTATCAGAAGGGACAAACTGAAAAGGCATTGCTGAAGTCAGGCACACACTAAAAGATTTTTAAATCTTAACCGATTTTTAAATGTGAGAGACCACACACAAAATGCAAAATAGTAGCAGGTTTTTTCTGTTTTTTAAAGATTCTTTTGTGGCATTTTTGCCTTTATTATGATAGGAAAGCTAAAGAGAGACAAGAAATATGAGGGGAGAGAGCGGGGGAAGACATGCACCCTATGGGAATCGATTGTGCAACCTATGTGGCAAAGACTACAGCCTCTGTTAATGGTGCCTGCTCTCCCAGCTGAGCTTTTATTCAGCGATTTAACAATTTTGTTCTTAAACAGTGCTGTGAAAAAGTCTTTGCCCCCTTTCTGATTCCTGATTTTACTTTTTGCAGATTTATCACACTTAAATGTTTGGGATCATCAAACCATTTTAATATTTCACAAATCAAACTCCAAATCTTGCTCAGTCAAAGCAAAAACATGCCAAAAATGTTTAATTCAAGAAGGACCGTCTTCTTAGCAGATTGGGGAGGGTAAAATCACAGCAAACACCACAGGGAAATCTAGCAAGATAGTCTTACAACCTTCAACCCTCACACGATCCAGTCCTTTTTCGATGTAAGACTGAGAACATGTGCAAGTGGGCACAGGCACGATTGAGGCTGCTAATAAGGAAGCAAGCCAGAGGGGGACAGGGTGTTAGAAACAAGCATGCCTAATGTGAAAGTACCTTTAAATGCATCAAATCAAAACAGCATCTAGAAAAATGAAAACTTGGACATTAATTAGCATGATAGTAAACACTTTACACAAAAAATCAGGCTTGACAAAAATGTATTTTTTGTGTTTTTTAACTTTATATTTTTACCCATTTCCCATCTGTTAACACGGTGCAGGTGGGATTTATGACCTGTACTGCACTAATCTAGTAGGTGTAGCTCTATATATTTCTGCTTCACATCCTGGCAGCTGTTGTCCGTCCATTCTGATACACATTGCTATAAAGTGATCCGTGCTTTATCCTCAGTTTAACTGCACACATAGCCATAGTTTACAAAATGAATAAAATGCTATAATCGGGAAGATTTAAAATTTGCAATTAAAGCCACAAACTCATGAGCAAGATGTTTGCTTATCTAACAATTTAATGCAAAGATGGAAAACTTTTCCTTTTTCTTCTATTCAATCTGAATCTTATTTGTAATCTATGATTGTCCTCCTGCTGGCCAGTATGTATAACACAAGTTTATGGTAATATTGTTCACAAGAAACCAGCTGCTACCTCCATCTCTTCTGTACAGTCTATGATGCTTACTGTGTGAACTAGACCACGAGACACTGAAATAAATAAGGTAATATAAAGATAATGTATGCTTTTTTAAGTACTATATCCTCAAAATGCCCACAAAATGCTTTTAATCTTTGAATCTTTTATTATTGTGTCTTTTTCTGTCCATGAAATGCTGTCTGTAGACAGTGGTAGCCGTGTCCTAGGTAATAATGTTTCTTTTCCTCTGATTTCATCGCTCACTGCTGTTGTGGAGCATGATTTTTTTCAAGCAAGACAATCAGCATAAACACTCCTCACAGATCCACTTTTGAGCGACAGCTTTAGTGTGCTCACTGCAGCTACTCATGTGGAATAACTATATCCTGCTGTGCACTGGACAGATGTGGGGATTTTGTTATTTCAGCAGTCTATACGCTCATGATCATGTTATCATGTCTCATTGCTGCACTCATGCAAATCATTTCCTCCAGTTGGCCTGCATGTATGTATGCTTGGATCACATGATACTGTAGTAGCCTAGCAAACAAGCCCTCGTGTCTGTGCTAGCCACTAAGCATGCAGTATCTATGTGAAGATCTTTAATTATTGCATAGCCTACGAGTGAAATATCAAGATTTATGTGGATGTACTTCAATATCCAATCACTAAGACTGCATATAAAAGTGTATAGAAAGTGGCTGAAATGCCTTCATCTGGATTGGATTGGTTTTGTAACTGCAGGACCACCCCATTAATTGATCTGCAGTATTCCGCTAGCAAACAAAAGCTTTTTCGTCCATCCAGCCTCAGCTGCAGGGATGGACTCATTTTAGGAATCTTGATTATTTGTTCCCAAATAACGCTTCATATATACACTTCTTCAGGCTTTTGTAGCACAATTATACCCCTGGTCTGTCCACAATCCCCCCAAGAATCAGAAAAATCCATTTCCTTGCCCCCCACCCTTTCTCAACCTTTCAGAAAATGTGTGCTGAAACAAGCTGGTCTCAGATTTTCCCCTCATGATGTCATGTGGGGAGTTAGCCCCACCCCCAGGTTCAATTGGCCCTCCCTGCTTGGAAGAGAGTTCCAACTTCCTCTCCTGATCCTCCTCCCTGTGTCAACAGTTACTAGCAAATATGATGCATGTTAAACATGAATTTATCAGTCCATACAACAGCTATATGTCAACTTTTGGCTTCAGGAATATTCAGCTAAAATATCTCAGTCGCCCCCTTGTGGCTGGCTGTGGTCACTGTTCGAGCCAAACAATTAGACGCATTTGAATGAAAATTAAAATATTTAAGCAAAAATTTGTTAACAAGATCAATTTTAAAATTTCTTTATTTTTTGTAAGAGATCAGCCCCCATAGTGCATGCATAGGAAAAAGCTGGCCCTTGTCCAAATGTAGTTGACCCCTGCCATACAGGGCCATACCAAGCCACAGTAAGCAACTGAAATGGTGTAGAGCTGTGGTAACAGGCAGGCAATTAGACAAGATATCACTTCACTGAAGACGTACTGTTCATGCATGAGGGCAAGTACTAAAGCAGAGTGACTTGGTACCTAAATACCCAAAACAGTGGTTATGAATAGTTTTTCTTTATCAGCTGATGAGGACTTTCATTAGATCAGCTGATCTCAATAATATGGCAGCACTTGGCTCCCTGGCCTGCCTGAACTAACACTATACGCTCCATTTAATGTAACATTTAAGAGGCTATTTTGTAAAGCTATGGTTTTTGAAATGTTTGGCTTGATCTTAGGTGTGCCTTATGCAGAAAAAGATTGAAAACCACTGGTCTGAACAACCTCTAACTCACTTAGTCAAAAATAAATAACATGAGCAGACCTTTCATTTATGTAAATGTACGATATCCATCATTTGTGTTTTCTATCATTTCAAATGCATTAAAGTATACACAGAAATATGAGGATGAATCTAAATTTGAAATATGATTTAAATGTTGTTGCCAGTCTGCCAGTTGAGTTAACGAAGAAAAGCTAATATGACCGCTGTTTGTTTCAACAACCAGGCCCTTTTAATCACGTGAAGTCCAGCCTGCTGGGCTCGACCTCAGACTCCAACATCAACAAGTACAGCACCCTCAACAAGATCCCTCTGATAGCACTCCACTTCTCTGAGACGACAGAAAAGAAGCCCCATTCCCCGCCGACATCGGAGACCGCCATCATCGCACCAAAAGTCAAAGACAGAACTCACAATGTCACCGAAAAAGTCACTCAGGTGAGTCAGAGAGTTGCACTTAGTTTTCTGATCTGCTTTGGCTACCCATTCTCCTCTGTTGTACAGAATAATCCTTGCTTTTTCATTTCTTAGAGAACTTTTGATGTGTTTGCTTCACTGGTGATTTCTTTTATAGTTTCTGGTTTGTTTGTCCTTTAGGATGCTTGGTGATAGTGTGATCAGTGATCCACAGCCTGTGTTAAGCTTGGTGGTGCAAATTTCATGGTGTTATAAGAAAAACTCACTCAAGATGCATGACTTAACCATCGGCCTCTGCTGTATTACAGACAAGTGTGAAGGGTAATTGAGTATTGCAGTGAAGGTTTGGATGGTGAAGGTAAAATCAGTATTCACTGAGGGTAGTTGTTTTGAAAAAGAGAAAGGGACATCCCACTGATCCCCCATGAAAGAAAGTCATCTTTTTTACTTGCAAGCCGTAATACGGGTTCATAACACTTCTGCAGAAATTCAGCAGGGATTCCATTTCTTTCTCAAGGACGATGCAGAGGACCAAAACTTTTCTGTTTAAAGCTGAAACAAGGGATATCAAGGGGCAGAATTCCCTCTTGATAGGACAGGCAGCACAGGTCATGCCATAGCTTTTCCAAGGACGGCGAAGCGTGCTGGCATCATTGCTATTTTGACGAATACATTTTTAAATCAGGGTGGAAATATCCATGCAAAGCAGATCTGAAAACTGCAAGTTGGTCAAACCACAGCGTCGGTAAAACAACACTCTAAGTACTTGTGTATAATGTTTGCAACAACTAAGTACACGAGAGGCCCAGAAACCTTATATCTAAACTCCTGTCAACAGAGCTTTCTCATTCATAAATGAAGACCAAACATCATCAGGATTAAATGCTCGCCCTCCCTGCAGGCTTCAGTCGGGGGTTTGGAAGCACATCTGAGATGTGAAAACTGCACCCCCTTCCTGACTGCTGGCATGTGGAAATCTATAATTCATGCGCTGGAGATATGGGGATGTGCTGAAATGAACAGCAAGACCTGCTGCCCTTTCCGTTACTCCTGCACTGTTTTCTGGCATTAAAAGCTCTTTTTCTTTCTCTGCCATTGCTTGTTAAGGCAAACACAGGAGGTGACTCTGCCCTACCTCGCCCTTGTTATAATTTACCATCCAGTCAGTATTTATTGATGAGGGGAATTAGAGAAATGTTTGCAAAACATGTCTGCAGACATCTAACAGCACATTTTTTTCATCATTTGCATGGTAAGTGCTTACAGTCTTACCAGGAGAATAAAAAGTAGCTCTCACAAAACAAGTCAGAGGCAGTCACATTATTCACGCTGCCAGGACACAGGCAATCCAGCTGTCATTGTAGAGTGGATGTCTTTACCTAATACTGTTTGACTGCAGAGCACTTATGCAGGTGTGTCTTAGTCGCTGTCAGATCAGTCCTCCAAGTCTGCGAGCTGGCTGGATTACCTGGTGAGTCTCAGTGAGAATTTCCATAAGAATGAAATAGCTGAAGCTCTCGATGATTAGATTGTCAGCAGGAAGATCAACAAACAGGTTTTTTCAAGGTAAAACCATGAATTTCAAATCTGAGTTTATCTGTTATTCTTTTAAAGTAAGAGCTTGCCTTGATTAGAGATGAAGTGAATTTCAGGCATGCTATAATGAGCACAAGTATAATCACATTCTCAGCAGAAATCTTCCAGCAACTTACTTTTCAATACTTCCACTTAGTTTTTGGAAGGTATGTTTCTAATCTGATTTATTGAAATTTAGTCGACTGGTCCATAGATGTGAAAACACTTTGAAAACAGTCCAAACTGAGCGCTGTTTATTTAGGATCACATGCAGCAGGGAAATCACAAGCCAAGCTGCTAATGTTAGCAGTGCCCTTGCAGATAAATATCAACATGCCTCCGCCAAATGTGGCTCCTCATTTTACCTGACACAGCCTCTGCACAACTTTATCCTGATTTTCTAGAGTAAAATATTACCAAACTGCTGTTCATCAGGGGCTACAGCTGCTACTAGCAGTGGGCAGCTGTGTAACAGTTTAAAGACCCTGTAAAGTGAAATCCAAAATTTGTCTTACCACACTATCTACACTATATTGCCAAAAGTATTCGCTCACCTGCCTTGACTCTCATATGAACTGAAGTGACATCCCATTCTTGATCCTTAGGGTTTAATGTGACGTCGGTCCACCCTTTGCAGTTATAACAGCTTCAATTCTTCTGGGAAGGCTTTCCACAAGGTTTAGGAGTGTGATTATGGGAATTTTTGACCATTCCTCTAGAAGCACAATTGTGAGGTCACACACTGATGCTGGATGAGAAGGCCTGGCTCTCAGTTTCCACTCTAATTCATCCCAAAGGTGTTCTATCAGGTTGAGGTCAGGACTCTGTGCAGGCCAGTCAAGTTCATCCACACCAAACTCTCTCATCCATGTCTTTATGGACCTTGCTTTGTGCACTAAAGAAAATATGATAAATAAAAGGTTTATGTTTTTGGTTGGCCCCCAGAGGATTTTCAGGTCTGAGATTTGGCTGCAGCATACTGAGGTCTGGGAAAGACAAAAGCATCACTTAAATCAAATCTGGTGCAAAGGCATTGAAGCTGAAAATCTTACTGATATACATTGGCTTATTTTTAGCATTTATGGCTGATTCAAAATCACAGTAAAAATCTAAATAATACTGAAAATCACAGCCTGATCCAGCTTGTGTGAACTTTATCACTGAAACTCAGAATATGACTCAGGATGGCCCTGATCCTCCCAGACCTGGATCAGGACATTACTGAGCTTTGGCAGTGTTGGATGCAAAGATCCATGATGTCCCATATATAATCAATTAGACCTATGTCCACAGTGATGAAGGAACTGTCTGGACCTCTCATTCCCCTGACCTACCCTACCCACCCTGGCCACATGAGGCCAGGCGTGGTGCTGCAACGGAAGGAACCAAAAGCCCACTGCACTGTCTGATAATCACTCTGGGGATTTGTATGCTGGATGACTTTACAGGCAGAATAATTCTGTCTCCAGATTCTCCCATGCCTGTCTGTGCTTAGTGTGAATCTGTTTTCATTTGTGAGGAGAAAGGTGCGCCAGTTGTAGACCTGCCAATTCTCCTGTTCTCTAGTAAAAGCCAATGGAGCTGGGCGTGCGTTCAGTCTGTTGGACCCTCATGCCACCCTTGTGGAGTCTGCTTCTGTCAGATTTTTCAGATGCATACACACCTACAGCCTGCTGGAGGTCATTCTGCGGGACCCTGGCAGTGCTTCTCCTGTGCCTCCACAAAGGAGCAGATGCTGGCCCTGCTGCATGGTTAGGGACCCCTCTGTGGCCCTGTCTGGCTCTGTCTGTAACTGCTGGTCCCCTGGAATCTCTTCTATGCTCTCGACACTGTCTGGGAGACACAACCCACCAGCTTGTAGCTGAAACTGGAAAAAAATGTGGCTACCACATGCAAAACAATTTCCTTTTTAAGGGTCGTCTGTCCCTTTTGTTTTAGTCTCTTATGCTTTCTTGAAGTTGATTTGACCTGGTGGTGTACTGTGGCCATGAAGTATTCCTGTATTTTTTAGATAGCGCATATATTACCATGTTGGGAGAAATAGAATCATTAGATTTTGAAATAGCATAGCTTTAGGGATTGGCATGCTAGCCCCTGCTGATGCTGTAGCATCACCTGCAACAGAAGCAGTCTATACCAGTGGTTTTCAACGTTGGGGTCACTAGATCCTGAACGGGGATCTCCAGATGCCCTAAAAAAAAAAAAAAAAAGAATATTTTTTAATTACACTGTTACCACTCTACATCAATTTGCCAAATTAAAAGATTTTAACACTTTTTTGCCACTTAAAACCCATTTTATCCATTTTAAACCTCTTCCACCACTTTATTCTGCCTGTTTTTGCCACTTCTAAACCAATTCTTGCCACTTCACATCTAAGTTTGCCTCTGTTCACCCATTATTGACCTTTTTTTACCACTTTTATTCCCATTTTCAGCACATTTCATTATTTGATATGCTAATTTTTGCCATTTTAACCCATTTCTGCCTATTTTTCTGTCTCAGTTAACCCATTTTTGCCAGTTTATATCAATTTTTCGTCCCATTTCACCAACTTTTTCACCCATTTTTGCCAATTTAAAGCCATTCCAGCCACTTTTAATCCAATTTTACCACTATCTATGCTGTTTTTGCCACTTAAACCCTTTGTTGCCACTTCTTGCTTTTTCTTTTGCCACTTCTAACCCATTTCTGCTACTTTTAAAATCCAGTTTCACCACCTTTTCCACTTTATTTGCCATTATCAATCTGTTTTAGCCTTTTTTTACCCATTTTAATTCTGGTTTTAACAAAAGGGATTAACTGTTTTAAGAAGGCTATTTCCTACACAAATGAATAAGAAAGATGTTTGTGTATTGATAGAGTGGTTTAAGGTTAAATATAAGATACAGATACCACAGCTTAACTTTACAGTGAACCATGATTTTGCTGACCTACATGGTCTCCCAGTCTAGCCGGGCCTCAGAAAGCTCCCCCCTTTATCCCCCCTTATGGGCGGCCTTGTCTTCACGTGACTATTCTTGATTGTGCATGGCTGTGCTCAACCACCTTTGGGTACAGTGTGGGGTTCCTGGTCTATGGCACTTTTATTTTTGGGGTCACGAGCTGAAAAAGGTTGAGAACCACTAAAGTGATCTGATCTTTTCTTTCCACTTTCTTAGGTCCTGTCTCTCGGAGCCGATGTCCTTCCTGAGTACAAACTCCAGACGCCCCGCATTGACAAGTTCACCATCCTCCACTACAGTCCATTCAAAGCTGTGTGGGACTGGCTAATCCTGCTGCTGGTCATCTACACGGCAATCCTCACTCCTTACTCTGCTGCTTTTCTTCTCAATGACCAAGGGGAGCAGAAGCGGCGTGAATGTGGATATTCATGCAGCCCGCTTAACGTTGTGGATTTAATGGTGGACATCATGTTTATCATTGACATCCTCATAAACTTCAGGACCACTTATGTGAACCAAAACGAGGAGGTGGTTAGCGATCCGGCTAAGATAGCAATCCATTATTTTAAAGGCTGGTTCCTTATAGACATGGTGGCTGCAATCCCCTTTGACCTTCTTATCTTTGGCTCGGGATCTGATGAGGTATGTTATCCCTAATGCATATATTTTTCTACCTGTTTTTTTTTCTCCCATGGAGATTTACAGCACATAAACCCCCCTGGCCATGACCAGACTTGTGCCCCTGGGTCACTGCTTAAAGCCTGAATCTTTCTGTCTCGGCTCTGAAAGGATTACTTTAAATTGCATGTTTTTTTTTTCTTTTTTTCTGTTTTTTTTCCCTCTTTTTTTTGAATGGTCCTCATTCTAGAATCCATTTACACGGATTAATGGCTTACCAAATGGCAATCAATGATGCATTTATGTGAGGAGCAGGCCAGCGGGGCTGTGTGCGCAGCTTACATGCAGCTGTGAGAGGCCATTGGTAGGCTGGCTGCCAGGGCCTGCTGGCTTGTTTGTTGGTAGGATATGTCCCCTCAGGCTCTGGATCCACTTCAGTGCTTTATCGTGCTTTGTAGGCACTCCATTACACCAGAAAAGCTCCTGATTATAAACCATAATCATCTTTTCCACTGCTGCTGCGGCTGCTACTGCTGAGTCAGATCAGTGAATGACAACAAATCAAAATCAAAATGGACGTTTGTTTGCCTCACAAGACAGTGTATGGAAAAAATCAAACAAATGAGTTGCAAGTATACAAAAAGAGAGCCCCTCTGCAACAGGGAATTCATGCTTACGATGACAGTTTGACACTTTTAGTTCAATTCTAAAGAAAAAACTAGGGATTCCCCTTTCACATTTTTATTTTTTTGCTTCCAACATTCATATTGACTATGCATGAGGACGTTTGGATGGTCCACTGCAACGCCAATAAATTTTATATGTTATAGCAGCTAGTTTAGGGACTTTTCAGTCTATTTAGCTTTGTAGTATACTCTGATCTCCTGCAGGTGGCAGTGTAACCTGATAAAAGAACCACAAAAGTCATCCTTACTCATTCAACAACATGCTATGACTGTCTTTGTTCAACCGAGAAAAACAAAAACCTCTAGGAGCGCTGCAACATGTATTCCTCAGTGATGATTACCTCCGCCAAGGAAGTTATGTGATCAGGAGGGTTTGTTTGTTTGTTTGTTTGTTTGTTTGTTTGTTTGTTAGCAACATAACTCAAAAAGTTGTGGACGGATTTTGATCAAATTTTCAGGAAATGTCAGAAATGGCATAAGGAAGAACTGATTGGATTTTGGGAGTAATCTGGATCACTGTCTGGATCCAGAAATTTTTTTAGGGATTCTGTACCCTTATTCTGATTTTTGCCCATTTTGGTCACCTTTCAGTCATTTTTTTGCAACGTTTTTGCCTACTTTCAACTCATTATTTGGTCATTTCCCACCCGTTTTTGCCATTTTTAACCTATACTAATTGTCACTTTTCACCTTGTTTGCAATTTTTTGCTACTTTAATTCCATTTTTATGCTTTTTCACACTTTTATCCAGCTGTTTGCAGTTTTTTGCACCTTTTTTTTTTGCCTCTTTTGCCACTTTCGTCCATTCAAGCTGCCCTTTGCAAGTAAATGCCACTAATTTCCCATCTTGCCACTCTTTGATGCTTTTTGCCCATTTTTACCACCTTTATTCATTTTTTTTCCCATTTTAATCGCTTTTCACTCATTTTTCTCCATGATTTTGCCACTTTTGGACAATTTTTGCAACCTGTAGCTCATTTTTTTTTTTTACCACTTTCATCCGTTTTGCCACTTTCTGCCCTTTTTTGGCACTTCTCTCCCAGTATTTGCTGCTTATTGCCAAATTTTTGCCACTTCTTTTTCTTACTTTTCTCCCATTTTTGACACTTTATCCTGCTTTTGCAATTTTTTGCCCCTTTTTGCCATTTCTCGCCCATTTAAGCTGCCTTTTGCAATTATATGCCACTAATTTCCCATTTTTCCTACCTTTTTCTGATTTTTGCCAATTTTGGTAACCTTTCACTCATTTTTTGCAATGTTTTTGCTACTTTTAACTCATTTTTTTGGCCATTTCCCACCCATTTTTGCCACTTTTCTACCAGTGTTTGCCCATTTTTGCCACATTTAACTTATCTTTATTGCCACTTTCCACCTTATTTGCAATTTTTTGCTACTTTAATTCAATTTTTATGCTTTTTCACACTTTTATCCAGCTGTTGGCATTTTTTTGCCACTTTTTTGCCACTTTTCGTCCATTCAAGCTGCCCTTTGCAAGTAAATGCCACTAATTTCCCATCTTGCCACTCATTGATGCTTTTTGCCCATTTTTCCCACCTTCATTCTGATTGTTGCCCTCCAAGTGCTTTTCTAGTTTATTTATGTGAATTTACACGATTATCAATAAACGAATATAATATTAAGCCTTAAAATTTGCCTAAAAAAATCCAAATAGTCTAAAGAATAAAATGCAATAAGCCTCAAACAACAGCTCAGTTCGTTATGTATTGCAATTATATTATATTACCTAGAAAACACTCAAGTCACTCAAGTTTCTCACAAAAACCTGTTTTTTTCCTATAGTCACACTTTAATGTATCATTGGGATAATCTGAAACGCCAGATGAATTTGTTTCACACATCCATCTGGTAAACTTTCCATAGACAGCATTTGGGAAAGGGCAGAGCCTTTGAAAAAAACTCAGAGGGTGATTGGATGAACGTTCTGTCTGTCACATCTTTACAGGCCAATCAGAGTGACAAAACATGACATTGTAGCCGATATCCACGAGTAAACTCTATATAGAACTGCATAACGCGAATCATGGTGACTGTAGACATGTCAGTACACAACTTTTGTCGTTTTTTTGAAAAGAAAACAACTCATTGCTGTTCTTTGTTCGTCTTTTAACGAAGAAATGTTGTCAGGTTCTGATAAAACTGGCGCTTTAGCAGCATCCAGGCTAATGTTTTCTGCAATAATTGCACCGGCCTCTTCTCGCTGCTTGCTTATGTCCGCTGTGCTCGAAAGTACTACCCCATGACACTGATTGGTCCTGTCAGTTTCTAACAAGGCCTAAACTGTTCAGATGGGAGCTTTGCAAGATAGATTCACCAGTGAGAAACAAGGAAACGGGTGACTCCATCAGCTTTGCAAGGGGGATGTTTTGACCTTAAACACATCTTACTGTAACATCAACTAGTTTTAACACAGATTTTTTTTTGGATTGACATTTCATTCTAATGCAGCGATTCCCCCTGGGTGGACCCAAAGCACCCACAGGGGAGCTCTACAAGGCTACGTAAAAACAGTGTGCACTATTTTGCACTGCTGGAAAAGCATTGCAAATTTGTTGAGACAATTTACAGATCAGCCAAGGACCTCCAGCAGGCGCTTGGGCGGTTTGCAGCTGAGTGTGAAGCGGCTGGGATGAGGGTTAGAACCACCAAGTCCAAGGCCATGCCTCTCTGCCAGAAAATGTTGGGTTGCTCTCTCAGGGTCTTGTTCATGATTGATGGTAGATGTGACTGCGAGATAAACAGGCGAATCAGTGCAGTATCTGCGGTATTGCAGACTTTGTACTGCACTGTTGTGGTAAGGAGAGAGCTGAACCGGAAGGCAAAACTCTCAATTTACCGTTGAATCTTCGTCCCAACCCTCATCTATGGCCATGGACTCTGGGTAATGACAGAAGGAATAAGATCGTGGGTTCAAGCAATCAAAATGAGATTCCTCAAGGGGGTGGCAGGGCTCAACCTTAGACAAAGGGTGAAGAGCATGGATATCCGGAAGGATCTTGAAGTGAGCTGCTTCTCTTTCGCGTCAAAAGGAGCCAGTTGAGGTTTTTCCGGCACCTCCCTGTGGAGGTCTTCCAGGCATATCCAACTGGAGGTTGGATATGCCTGGAACATGAACATGCTGGAAGGATTATATATCTTGCTGGCAATTCATGTAGCACATAAACAGTAAATATTAAGACTACACCGCACACACAGTGCTTCAGAGTATTGAGCACAGGTGATCAGTTTGGGTGATTTGCCATTAGCATTATTTCCAATTTGCAAACCCTTTATTTGAATAAAAGTCAGCCAGTACCGGTCAGTTGTTGATCAATCGAGACATCCCTAGAAAAAAACCTGAACAACACTTCTTCACCATGATGGCATGTTGATACATGAATAACCCTCCAGTATATTTATAACCCAGACTGAGCATGTTAAGTCCTGCTCAGCTGCATATTCATTCAGGAAATTACACTGAGACATAATAGTGACTCAACTGAACATGTGCAGAAGGCTCATTTATTGTAGCAACTAAACAAAATGAATCTGACCTCCAAGTGCTTAAATAAACCTTTTGACTTGATCATAAAATACAATCCAGATAGATTTCAAGCAATTTCTTGTTGCTTTCAGAACAAATTAGTCTTTCCAGAAGATTGAACACAGTGTGAGAGGAATTATACAAATAGTACAAAAGGCACCACACAGCGATTTGTTAATAATGTTAATTTAACATTAGGAAATCAAAGGATTTATTTCAAGCTGTTCACTGTAATAGAAATGGAAAAGAGCTTCAGAGTCATGTCCTGACTTGAACCTCCTAAATGTTGTTCCCATCAGAGCGGAACAGACAGAGAGGGGGGGTGGGGGGTCTGTGCAGCTGTGTTACATAATTGCCCATGCAGGTACACTTTAAGACTTAATTGAAGTTGCACAAGATTGCAGAGTGGAGTGTGCTTTCAGGTTTAGTCGATATTGACTTTCAATGGCCAGGTTTAATTTACTTTTACATGGTGTTTCTAATTGTTTTTGCATTTTGGTTGTCACTAGCTGATAAGTTAAAACAGAAACAAAAAGGGCCAGCATTATGCCTTCAAGTATGTTTGCAAGTCATAGACCTGTGCTTCATGTGATAACCAAGAGAAATCCAAGGCTGTAGAAGCCTGACTTGTTCACGAAAAAAATTATAGCCTTCAGCAGATATCTTCATTATGACAAGAGTGAGCCAGAAAAACATTTTTTGTGTTTATATGTGCTGTTAATCTGCACTGCCGTGCTGTGAAACTTCTACCCTTAAATTCATGCCTCCTCAGGCTTAAATGTGCAGCAGACAGAATAAAGGTTCTGTGCAACAACAGCAACAAAAAGGATCTATGAGATAACAACAGGCAAGTAATATAAACGTATTACTTTTGTTAGTATTAACGTAGGCACGTTACGCCAAAGTCATCCTGTGTTCACCCGGATGTGACGTTCCCACTGGAGCTGATCAGAGGCGAGCCGATAAAAACCCGTGTCCATTGCAGGGTCAGTCGACGTGGGTCTGAATGCAGATTAGAGCCTTTCCCACTGCCGAAAGAAGCCGATTGTTAGCAGGTTTAAACTGTTTTTTTGGCCAGTGGGAAAGGGGTAAAATATATCACCTTCCCCACTGCCTTACCCTTAACCTAATCACTAAGGTTATAATGCCTAGGCCTAACCTTAGATGTACGGACTTCCGGTTGAGACTTCTGGTATGGATTGGATGTATGTCGACCATTTTGTCTGCAGCAAGGTACTCTTGATATTATGTGACTCCAAGTCCGAGGCGATGGTTCACTGCCAGAAAATGGTGGATTGCTTCCTCCAGGTGGGAAGTGAGTCTCTGCCTCAGGTGAAGGAGTTCAAATGTCTTGGGGTCTTGTTCACAAGTGAGGGTAAGATTGATAGTGATGCAGCGTCAGCAGTTTTGCGGGCATTGCACCAAGCCAGTGTGGTGAAGGAGGGAGCTGAGCTGGAAGGCAAAGCTTTCGATTTACCAGTCAGACTTCCTCCCAAACCTCACCTATGGTCATGAACTCTGGGTAATGAAAGAAAGAATGAGATCCCGGATGGATGGATGGATGGATGGATGGATGGATGAATAGATGGATGGATGGATGGATAGATGGATGGATGGATGGATGGATGGATGGATGATTAGATGGATGGATGGATGGATGTGGCTGATTTACACCCCTGTAACAATGCCATATGAATGTTGCAGAGGCATACTGGAGGGATGAAGTGACCCCCCCCCCCCCCCACACACACACACACACACACACACACACTCCTGTGCTGGCTTCAGAGATCGTAACAGAGTTGTTGTAAATTCAATTCAATTCAATTCAACTTTATTTATAAGCACACTTAAAACAACCACGGTTGACCAAAGTGCTTCACAGTATAAAAGCAAAACTTAAAACAATAACACGTCACTATTAAATGGTAAAATTAATAAAAACAGAACATTATACAGTAATAGTAAAGGTGAGAGCAGGATTGTCGGAGCCAGTAAGGGAACATGGGAAATTTGTCTTCATGTCTGACTGATGGAATGGCCAGATTCCATGTCTGTCATCAGGAAGATCCATCTCTCAAAGCTCCAAACCAAAACTACCATGCAAGGTCTGAGAATGGACCGTACCATTACCATCCTTTTAGGAGAACTAGATGGTAGGTAGCTACAGGCAGGGTATAGTTGTGCTGGAAGCTGATAGCAATGACTGCCACCGGTGCAGCAATTAGCTTGGATGTAGTTATAGTATAGCAGTAGTTTTATCAGAACTGGACCGCATTTCTTTATTGAATAAAGAGCAAAGAACCACACTGGAGGCTTTTCATGGCTGAAAAGATAACTTCACTCTTCTCCCATTCTGCTTCACATGAGTTTGGATAGTTATGGGTTTTAGTTGTACTGTAAGCCGGTAAATACAATGGCTGCTAGTGGAATTATAAACTCAGTTTTGAACAGATCTGGGCAGAATTTTTTTTTTATTTAAAGAGGAGCATCGATCCTCCTGAAATTTTTCTGCAAGGAGAAGACGTTGTTGCACTACTTCTGACTGGCTTCATCATGAGTTTTATCCACCAACAAGTGCAACTGTTCATAAACAGCATCAATCTGCCTGCAAAGCTCACACGTCTTATCTGAGCTGTGCATGCCTACTACCTCATTTTCTCTTGGCCTTCAATGAATGTGATGGACAGAACATTTGCTCAATCACCTGCAGAGATTTTTTTAAAGCCCTGCCCTTCCCAAACACTTCCTATGGGAGGTTTCCCAGATGAATGTGAAATACTTCCCATACATTTGATATGTGAAACAGTCTATGTGGTGTGTCAGGTCACACTAATACTCAAGTGTTTTTTTCATTCAATGGAGAATGGTGATTTGGAGATAGGTGGTTTTACCTGATGACGACGAAATATCTTAACATTTTTATAAATATCTCAAGGTGGAGTCTGTTGCAGAAAACCATATTTGATATTTAACCTGAATAATAACCCCTGTTATCAAAAAACAAAAATATTTTTGTTTATGCTGCAAAAGATATAGTCTTTAAAAAGAAAAAGAAACAAGTAAACGTGTTCTAATGACACAGAATTAGCTTTTTAGTAATTTTAACAATGTGAATGTCAGACTTCATAGCATAACAATGACACACACAGACATCAGGATGCTAGTGGTAGAAACAGAGACAACTTTAAGAAAAAAAGAATATTAAATAACCAGAAAAAGTAGCAAAAAAAAGTGGCAAAAATGAGCAGAAATAAGTTGTGATAAGTGGATACACAGTAGCAAAAATTAGTAAAAAAAAAAAAAAAGTGTGTGGAAAATGGTGAAAAGCAGTTAAAAATGGCAAAAACGGTTGAATGTGTCAAAAAATTGGAAAAATGAGTGAAAGTGACACCAATGGGTTACTGAGGCAAAAATAGGCAAACAGTAGTTTTTGAAAATGTATTGCAATAATATCTTATCGTGGGGCCACAAGGGATTCCCACCCCTAGTAAAATGTGTAAAATTGGGTGGAAAACTGGTTAAAAAGTGCCAAAAATGAGTAATTTAAACATCAAGACCCCAATACTATCTTGACATACTTTTAGGTTCCAAAATGAGGTAACTGTGAGCCAGGATGCTAACGTTAATGCTATCGACCCAACACAGATTAATGGAAATCCTCAATAGATCACAGCTTGAGAGGACCCTTTATCCACAGTCCAACAAATCTGTCATCACACCACGCGTGCCCTGACACTATGCTGGGATCCGGTGCTATACTGCCACTAGAACTCATGACTGTGTCTGTTTTATTGAGCATGCTTTTCACAACCTCCATTACTCATTAAGATGCGAGTCTGTCCATAAGTGTCCGTCCTGTTGTTTTCATTTATCTTCATGTCAAGACTGAATAGCATTCTAAGCAATTAGGAAGGACACTCTCTCCTGTGTGTAGACGTTTACTTTATTGTCAAAGATCATTCAGTAATTGTCAGGTTGATTAATGTCAATGCTAATGGAAACGGTTGTTAGTGAAGCTAAATCCTTTTTTGATGACACAGACGCAGGAACAAACTCCTTGGGACCCGCTGAGGCTGAGAGAGAGAGTTACGGCCTGTTCAGAGTTCGATAAATGAGGATTTATGTTGGGCTTTCTGCTTTCTTCACTTCTCTGTTTGTTTGCTGCTGCTGACCAAAGCCCTGAGTGGAGATTTTTTTTTTAGCTTTTTTGTTTGTTTTGTTCTGTTTGGTCTGACTATTTACGAAGGAAAGATCGAATCTTTGTTGGAACTTTTATGTTGTTGTTCAGAAACAGGAACAAGCCGGTGAAAAAATTAAACAGTGCTCGTTTAAACCAAACACTACTGCTTCCTTTCTGAACTCCTAGTCGAGCAAATGCTGCCGAGCAAACTCGCTCATGCTTCCTTGATTCCACAAATGTATTGGCAACATGACACCACCTCTGCACCCTGTTTGTAAGAGCCAAACTTAGTTTCATTGCCAAAAGAACTTTATAAATGCAGATATGTAATGACCTATGTACAAAGCATTCCAAATTATTATGCAAATGATAGTTTTCTATATAATAGTCAATGCAAATGACAGTCAGTATAATTTTAAGTCATCAACCGTTAGAGCATAATCCAAATTCTATTGAACAATTATTAAGCACAACAGAGTTTCAAACCTTTTTTGGTTGCAAAGAACTGAAAATGCTCATTTATTGAATCTGCAGCATTAGGAGGTCATATTTACTGAAATCAAAGCTATTTCGATCGAAAACATCATAACAGGCCAAGCTCCATGCTAACATAGGAGCCCTTCTTTGATATCACCGTCACAATTCTTGCATCCATTGAACTTGTGAGGTTTTTGAGAGTTTCTGTTTTGGTGTGAACTGCCTCCCACCCTCATAGATCTTTAGCTTGGGGATGCTCCAAAGGTTCTCCATAAGGTTGAGGTCAGGGGAGGATGGGGGCCACACCATGAGTTTCTCTCCTTTTATGCCCATAGCAGCCGATGACACAGAGGGATTCTTTGCAGCATGAGATGGTGCATTGTCATGAAGATATTTATGCTACAGAAGAAGGCACGCAAGTGGTCAGTCAGAAACTCTATATACTTTGCCGAGGTCATTTTCACACCTTCAGGGACCCTGAAGGGGCCTACCAGCTCTCTCTCCATGCTTCTGACCCAAAACATGACTCCGCCCCCTCCTTGCTGACGTCGCAGCCTTGTTGGGAGATGGAGGCCATCCACCAACCATCCACTACTCCTCCATCTGAACCATCCAGGGTTGTGCAGCACTCATCAGTAAACAAGACTGTTTGAAAATGAGTCTTCATGTATTTCTGGGCCCACTGCAACCGTTTCTGCTTGTGAGCACTTGTTAGGGGGGGCTGAATAGTAGGTTTATACACGACTGCAAGCCTCTGGAGGATCCTACACCTTGAGGTTGGTGGGACTCCAGGGGCACCAGCAGCTTCAAATACCTGTTTGCTGCTTTGTAACGGCATTTATTTTTCACAGTACGATCATCACGCTTAAGATTTCCTGAAATATCTCATGTTTTCATACTTTGTCCAAGACATTGCACTATTTGAGGCTTTTCAGCAGAGAGATCCTTTTTCTTTCCCATATTGCTGAAACCTGTAGCCTGCTTAATAATGTGGAACGTCCTTTTTAAGTAGTTTTCCTTTAATTGGGCTCACCTGGCAAAATAATTATCACAGTTGTCTGAGATTGATTTCAGTGATCCAAAGAGCCCTGAGACACAACACCATCTATGAAAAATGAAGACTTTGTCATTATAAAACATGGGATTCAGAAATCATCAGAGGTTTGACAATCATAGTTGAAGATATGATAGATGAGCTTCCTGTGTCAGGAATTATCTGAAGATTAAATCAGGTTAAAGTCACGTCTTCTGACGACATTTTCACCTTTAATTTATCGGACAAAATGCCTTGAGAACTGTTGTTGCTACTGCTGACTATGATTTCCTTTTCCTTGTTTAGACCACCACTCTGATTGGCCTGTTGAAGACCGCTCGGCTCCTGCGACTGGTCCGTGTAGCCAGGAAACTGGACCGCTACTCGGAGTACGGCGCTGCTGTCCTCATGCTCCTCATGTGCATCTTCGCTCTCATCGCCCACTGGCTGGCCTGCATTTGGTATGCCATCGGCAATGTGGAGAAGCCATATTTGGAGCATAAGATTGGCTGGCTGGACAATCTGGGCGTGTCTATTGGAAAGAGATACAACTACAGCGATCCAAACTCTGGCCCGTCTATCAAGGACAAGTACGTCACAGCACTTTACTTCACTTTCAGCAGTCTGACCAGCGTGGGCTTTGGAAATGTTTCCCCTAACACCAACTCAGAGAAGATCTTTTCCATCTGCGTCATGCTGATTGGCTGTGAGTATGTTAAGGTCTTTTTAGTTTCTTTGGCACAGTCTTTGAGATGATTTACTCCTTTTTGTCAGATCCTAGACGACAGATTGTTTGTGTTTAAAGCAGCATTTATTCAAAGTCACTGGCGTGAGCAGTGTGTCCCTGGGGATGAGAACAGTCTGCTTTTTTTTCTGATTTATCCTCGTCTGTGTTTCAGCCCTCATGTACGCCAGTATTTTTGGAAACGTCTCAGCCATCATCCAGAGGCTGTACTCAGGTACGGCCCGCTATCATGCTCAGATGTTACGGGTCAAGGAGTTCATACGCTTCCACCAGATCCCAAACCCACTGAGGCAGAGGCTGGAGGAGTACTTCCAACACTCGTGGACCTACACCAACGGCATCGACATGAACACGGTAAATAAAACACAATCCCACTGTCAGACTGTGTCACATAATGAAAAATCACAGTGTGTACAGTATTCTAAAAAGACATTTCTCATCCTTGTCTGCTTTCCTCTGGATTTATCTCCACGACGCTGAGAGCAGGAGGTACATATTTTTATTTCTTGTCATTTCATAGAGAATTCTCATTTTTTTCTGCACCCTTTAGTGTCAGTATTGAACATTTTTAACACTTTTGCATGATTTTCGCATGAATTCAGATTGTTGTTCAGGTAAAGCTACACGTCTTAAAGTGAAGAGGGATGTAGATTTAATATCAATTAATTTCAACCCTATCCAAATGCTTTATAAAACATTCAATTCAATTTTTTTGTGCACAAAAAACAATCCATTGGAATGCTGTGTTTCTGTGAAAGGAATCTGATTATGGAACATTCTTGGCAGAGAAACCAAAGAGTCTGAGTTAGACATTATGTTTAAAAGAAATATTAAAGCTAGTATGATGACAAAGCATGATTTATTTTATTTATTGTATTTAACCAGGTTGGTCCCATCGATATCAATGATCTCTTCTTCAAGGGAGACCTGACCAAGAATGGCAGCAATACAAAGTTTCATCCAACAACACACACAGACTCATACAGTACACATGACATGATAGAAAACAATTATAAGTCATCAATTAAAGCAGTGACATTCAGACAGTTTGGACTCAAAGTTTTCACTGCAGCTTTAAAAAACATTCAGAGACACCAAGTTTTGCGGTTTAAATTCAGTCTGCAGATTGTTCCAAGCAAAATGTGCTGAAAACCTAAAAGCTTTCTTTCCCAATTCAGTTCGGACGCTGGGAACAAACTGCAATAAGTTCAATGATCTCAGGTTGTGTGCTACATCTTTCAAGATTAAAAAGAAAAAAAGAGGAGAAATAACCAGGAATTTTGCTGAGAATGGCTTTGTGATGAACACGTACAAATGTCCAAGATAACGTGTACTCAAAGCAGTCCGACTGACTTTAGAGTATAAAGAACCATGACGAGTCATAAATCCACAATTTGTGATAACTCTCAGAGCTCCAGCATATGAAGACTCTGAGCAGAAGCATTCATGTGCAAAACATCACCATAATCAAGAACGGGTAAAAAAGTAGACTCAAACAGTCTCTTTTTGACCATATAAATGAAACAGGACTTGTTTCTGTGGTAAAAACCAAGTAAAACCTTCAGTTTTTTAGCAACATACTGAATGTGCTCCTTAAAAGTTTTCATCAAAGTAAGAACCCCAAATATTTAAATGAAGATACCAGCTCAATGTCTTGACTGTCTTTAGTGACAGTTTTCTCGACAGTGTTTCTTTTGTTGCTCTTGAAGATGTAAACAACATGAGTTTAGTTTTATCTACATTTACAACAAGCTGCAGCTGGCTAAGCTGATCTAAGCTAGATCAAAAGCATGCAGAAGATTTATAAAAGCTTGTACAGGCGTAAGTGCACAGCAATAAAAAAAACAGTATCATCAGCATAGAAATTTAAATAAGCATTTCAAACAGTCCATCAAAGGCGATTGATGTAAATAGTAAAAAAAAGTGGTCCCAAAACTGAACCCTGAGGTACCCCCTTTTGGATTTGTAGTACCTCTAATGTGACCCCCTCTGACTGAACAGAGGGTCTTACTGTTCTGCAAGTAAGATAGTCCGCAAACCATCTAACCCAGTGATACTCAATCTGTAGCTCTGGAGCCACATGTGGCTCTTTTGTGATGAATTGTGGCTCTTTAATGTCTTAATTTGAAATATTATTCCCCCAGAAAACCTTAGAAAAGGAAAACTTTGACCTCAGAAATTAATCACATTAATCAGTTTGTTTCCCAGACTTAACAGAAGGCTTTAATTGTCAAACTTAATTGTCCCATTTATCCTTTTTTTTGCCACATTCATCCCATTTTTGCCCTTTTTCACCAATTTTGTTCCATTTTTCACCCAATTAAGCTATCTTTGCCAGTAAATACCCTTTTTTCCTACTTTTTTGCCACTTCTTTTTGACACTTCTTCCAAATTTTGCCCTTTTTCACCACTATTTTTGCCACTTTTCGCCCATTTAAGCTGCCTTTTGCCATTTAGTACCCCTTTTTTTCCTATTTTTTGGCCCATTTTTGCCACTTCTTTTTGCCACTTTTTCCCATTTTTGCCACATTTGTGCCATTTTTATCAAATTTTCACAATTTTTTAACCACCTTTTGCCCATTTAAGCTACCTTTTGCCATTAAATACCACTTGTTTCCTATTTTTTACCACTCTTGACTGCTTTTTGCTCATTTATTTCTCTCATTTTTTGCAAGGTTTTTGCCACTTTTTTTTTAAGATTTATTTTTGGGCTTTTTCGTGCCTTTTTTAGAGAGAGGACAGCGGATAGAGTCGGAAACAGGGAAGAGAGCGGGGAGACACATGCAGGAAATAGTGCCACAGGCCGGATTTGAACCGGGTCGCCTGCGTACATGGTGCGCGCCTTAACCACTCGACTACTGGCGCGCCTGATGTTTTTGCCACTTTATGACCATTTTTGCCACCTTTGACTTATTTTTATCACTACTTCAAGCCGTTTTTGCCACTTTTCCCCACTTAGATTGTGGCTCTTGCAAAGGTATTTTTCAAAAATTTGGCTCTTTGGTTGGGCAGGGTTGAGTAACACTGATCTAACGGCAAACGATGAAATAAGAAACATTTTGTTTTGTGTCGTGGTGGCATGATCTTGATTTACTGATTGTGAAAACGGGGCAGATATTATACCTTTATTCTTCTTTCTGCTCCTTTTCATTCAAAGTGAAAGATTTTACATTGGATATGACTTGTTTTGTTTTATCAAATGAAATAAACATATAAAATACAAAGAAGTTATTTGAAAAAAGCTCCTCAAGCTGGATTTAGTAGTACCTCTTACTTTTCCAGCCTTTTGTTGTCCTCTCCAAACTTTTTAAGATGTGTTACTGCCATCAAATTCAAATGCTATCTAAAAATAGACTTGAGGGCTGTTTTGAGTGTGTGTGTGTGTGTGTGGGGGGTGTGTGGGGGTGTGTGTGTGTGTGTGTGTGGTGGGGGGGGGTGCATTTGGCCCTTGAAAATTTTCACCAAAAAATGTTCACAAACACTGATACAGAAATGCAAACAACAACAGAACAGTCTATAAAGACAAAATTTCGAAGGGAACAGTCATACTGGAAGTGCTACTTGGTATATTTTTATGTAAAATATTTATAAGTAGGATATCTAAAAAAAATTAAGACCTGATGTATTACATGTGGTAAAAAACAACGTATTCATAAAGTGTATCATTCAAAAATCTTGGAAGATATTTAATCATGCCTCCAGATACAAAGCATTAGAATTTTTTGACAACAGTTTCATGTTTTAGGCCTTGATGGTTAAACTGGATGCATGCAACAAAAGTCTGGATTAAATCCTTGGCTTTAACAGATGGATGGAGTTTGGGTATCTGTTAGATTTCTCTCTTTGTCACAAAAAATCATTTTCTCCTCATTCCAGTATTATTATTGAACAATCCAGTGAAAGAATAAAGAGCAGGCATCGGGCTGAGTGTTTAGCTCAGTGGGTGGTTACACAAATCCAGGTGGCAGTTATTTCTGCAGAGTACATTTGATTTTTACAAAATCATTATCTTTTCCCATTTGATTGTCCTAAACTGCATGCTTTATTGGAAAAATGTTCCTATCACATTGTTGATATCATATTCTTGCTTGCATGAAAGACATCTGACAAGCATACCTCAGACCTCCCTTACCTCTGTGCTGTTTCAGGCTTAATCACATCTTCTCTTGCATTTACTTCCACTGATTTTCCGCTCACACCCTCCACTGACCAAACTCATCCCATCTGAGGATATCAAAGCAGCGTTTTGTGCATTTCCCTCACGGATTTTGTCTGCCTCACAGGTGTTAAAAGGTTTTCCTGAGTGCCTTCAGGCGGATATCTGCCTTCACCTCAACAGAAACGTTCTTCACAACTGCAAAGTTTTCCGTGGAGCCACCAAAGGCTGCCTGAGGGCGCTGGCCATGCACTTCAAAACCACTCACGCCCCTCCTGGGGACACCCTGGTCCACAGTGGGGACGTGCTCACTGCTCTCTACTTCCTGTCCCGTGGCTCTATAGAGATCCTGAAAGACGACATTGTGGTGGCCATACTGGGTAAATACAATGTCTTTTGAGCTGTGATTGATTGTTTTTGTCTGACCTTTTGCCTCTGTCTATCTCCAGTATCACGGATGTATTTCAGGCTTTGGTTCCAAAAGTCACCTCCCGGTTGTGTTGAAGATCTCTCAGCTGATTGTGTGTTAAATGTCAACTTTAAGCCTATAGAGACAAAAATCTCACTTTGCTTTTTTTGATGAATTCTGATCCAAAAAAAAGAGGAAAGGCTGTTTGAAAGAGACGCTGTTCTGACCTCAGTGTTGGTTTTATAAATTCAAAGAGGGAGCATGATGCCGTTTCACTTTTAAGGTGTATTTTTGAGCTGATTTAGGCCAATGATCCTGCCAGTATGTGGGCTGTAAATACAAGCATGTCTGCTGATAATTTACTTTTTAAGCTAATATCTGCTGATACAGATATCATAATGATAATGTGCATTTATAATATTTTTGCATTTTTGGATTTTCATACCAAAGAGAGCAAAGTTTCAAATCAGCAGATCAACTTTAGTCAAGTAATCCCTCAGTCTTCAGACTCATTTTTAACAGCGATCCCTCTAAATCAGGGGTGTCAAACTTAAGGCCTGGGGGCCAAATCCGGCCCATGGAACGGTTATATCTGGCCCGCAAGAGCATATCATATTTGTATTCTAACTGGCCCACCAGTATGAGGTCTGCAGATTTAGTCCAGTATAAAAATGTAAACTTAACCTTGATTATTTTAAATTTTCTCGTTGAGCCATACATTTCTGAAAGAGGGAGAAAAAATAGATAAAAAAGTCAAGAATGTGGGGAAAGAAATTAATTTGTTATTTATTTCATATTTTCAATTTTGCATCTCAAGATTACGACTCAAACTTATGATTTTGACTTTTCATTTCATGCTTTGACCTTTTCAATTCATAATTTGGACTTTATATGTCATATTTTTATCATTTAGATTCACAATTTAAAATTTTAAGCCATATTCTTACGTTTTCCACTTGTTTTAAATTTCATATTATATTTCATACATTTTCAACCCCTAACTTTGGCTTTTTAATCCCATTTTTTGACCATTTTTATATATTATATCATATTTGAGCATTTTAGACTCACAGTTTTAAATGTCAGTTATATGTTTTAACTTTTTAAGCCATTATTTCTCTATTTTATTTTATATTTTGAAATTTCCAACCCCTAATTTATGCTTTTTAATCCCATATTTTGACCTCTTAAACTCATGATTTCAGTTTATTCTCATATTTTGTCATTTTCAATTCATATTTTTTATTCAGTATATAATATTTTGACATTTTAGACTCACAATTTTAAATTTCAGTCATATATTTTACCTTTTTAAGTCATTATTTTGAGTTTTAGCTTGTATTTGACATTTTCAACCCCTAACTTTGGCTTTTTAATCCCATATTTTGACCTGTGAGACTCAAAATTTAAAATTTTAAGTAATTTTTTGACCTTTCAAACTTATGATTTCAACTTTCTACTAATATATTTGCTTTTTAAAACATTATTTTTCTATTTATAATTTCGTATTCTGACCTTTAGAACTAATAAGTGGGACCTTTTAATCTTAGATTTTTACTTTTTTGAATTTCCAAATGATTTAGCCTGACTGCTGTTTTTTCCATATTTTATTACTATTGAAGATGAGGCTGACAGTTTAAGGTTGTGTTGGCCCTAGTAGGCTCTCAGGTTAGACCTAGGTCCAGAATCCAGCCCCTGCTGTGATTGAGTTTAACACAGCAGACAATGCACATAGCTACATGAAAAATGAAGCTACGATCATTTGGCTTGTTAACTCATATGTCAGGCTAAAATATAAAGAAATACAGACCAGAGTGGCAATATGTCAGGATTTGTTCTAAAGCTTGTGTTTTACAGCTAGATAAATACAATAAATAAAAGTGCTATTTCCATGGTCTGCAGGGCGAGGCAATTTTGAGGTGTTGGGTCGCTTGCATCCCAGACATTCCCAGTCAGTGGGAAAAAAGCCCAAAGTGTAGGGATCAAACCATGTGTATGTAGAAATCGTCTGATGATGCCTGCTGCATGCAGGCTTATATAAAGCTTAAACATACTCACTTCCTCCATTCCCAATGATTCCCAATGCAGCGTTTCACTTCCTGCCCCCCATCTGACCGTCATGCATCATCAGGATCACGTGACTGCATACAAGCAAATAGTATGTTTTTTTTCATGGATAAACTTATAAGAATTGGACAAACATCTTAGAAGTCAAAGCAAATGCTTGAACTGTGGGCGTCCATCTTCACATTTTTGCATAAAGATGTGCGAAGCATTTTTTCCCCAAGAAAACTCAGCATGTACCTTTGAGACACAAACTGGTTTCCAATCCAATGTTATCTTTGGAGAAGGTTTTGAATAATGCAGTTTGCTCTCATTTATAGAAGTATTTGAATTATTGATCAAGCTAACCTCCTTATCTGCCCAGGATTCTTGATATTTTCCAAATAAAAGGAAATGTTGGTGTCATGAGCTTAGAATAGGATAGAAAGTGTGAGTTTCATTGAGCACACATGACTAAAAATGGCAATACTAGTGTGCAACTAGTGTGCACATCAGCCTGTTATAATGTGAGTACAATTTTCAAGTCATTAAGGAGCCTAAAACACATCATGTTCACACATTTTGACAAGGGTAGCAAGGTGTGCTTCCACCTCTCAGCCGTGTCCTCTGGGCAAATGTGCTGCTCACATGGCAGGTTTGAGATGCTGACATTTCTGTTAAGTGACTCTATGAAATGTTGTTTGGCAATTTTAAAGAGCATGGTGAAATAGCTGCCACTCTTTGACAGCAGAGGGAAATGAGTTAAAGCAGATAAAGGATGATTAAAAAGGCCAGTAAAAGTAGAACAATCAGCACAACTACGTATGATATAATACAGTGTTACTCAACCCTGCTCAACCAAAGAGCCGAATGGTTGGAAAATACCTTTGAGAGAGCCAAGATCTAGGTGGTTAAAAGTGGCAAAAACGGGTTGAAGTAGCAATAAAATCAAGTTAATGATGGCAAAAATGGTCAAAAAGCAGCATAAGTGGGTAACAAGGGGCAAAAATGGGGAGATAAAAAATGAAAAAAGGGTCAGAAAGTAGCAAAATGGGTGAGGAGTGACAAAAAGTTGGCAAAAAAATGGTCCAAAAGGGGAAAAACATGGCAAAAAAATTGTGAAAAGAGACTAAAATGGGCAAAAATAGGAAACAAGTGGTATTAAATGTTAAAAGGTAGTCTAAATGGACAAAAAGAGTCAAAAAATTGTGAAAAATGGCAAAAATGAGATAAAAGTGGCAAAAAAAAATGGCAGAAAATGGAAACAAGTGGTATTTAATGGTAAAAGGTAGCTTAAATGAGCAATAAGTGGCAAAAATTGTGAAAGGGCAAAAATGAATTGAAGTAGCAGAAAGAAGTGGCAAAAATGGAAAAAAGGAAACAAGTGGTATTTAATGGCAAAATGTAGCTCAAATGGGCAAAAAGTGGCAAAAAATGGTGAAAAGGGCAAAAATGGAATAAAAGTGTCAGAAAGAAATGGCAAAAATGGTCAAAAAATAGGAAACAAGTGGTATTTAATGGCAAAGGGTAGCTTAAATGGATTAAAAGTGGCAAAAAAAATGTGAAAAACAGCAAAAATGGGATAGAAGTGGCAGAAAACAGTGGGGAAAGTGGGCATAAAAAGGGAAACAAGGGGTATTTAATGGCAAAAAGAAGTAGCATAAATGTGTGAAAAGGGGTTAAAAATTGAAAAATCAGGTAAAAGTGGCAAAAACTGGGAAAAAAATGGCAAAAAGAAGTAGCAAAAATGGGGGGAAAGTAGGAAAAAGTGGTGTTTAATGGCAAAGGTAGCTGAAATGGGCGAAAAGTGGCAAAAAAAAAAAAGTGAAAAACTGCAAAAAGTGTTCTTTTTTAAGGTTTTTCAGGGTGTATAATATTTAAAATTCAGACATAAAAGAGGTAGAAATCATCACAAAAGAGCCACATGTGGCTCCAGAGCCGCATGTTGAGTATCACTGATATAATAGTTGCCTTCGTGACATATCAGTACTGAATTCTCTCAATACCTCTCCTTATATAATAATTATATTTTCATCACTGGTGAAACACAACCAGGTGCTACAGGCCAAGCCTGGATTAAACTTGCCATTTTTCATGAGATGAATGCTCTCCAAAGCTGCACCTGACAGAATGGGGTTTAAGCTTAGCAAAAGCTGCTGCATCACACAAAACACATTATTAACAAGCATGCTGGAAAGTCGCAGATCACATAGATCAGCTTATTTTCATGCACTACCAACAAAATGCTCAGTCAGCACCATTTTCCTCTAATTTGTCTGTGAAAATCATATGTAACTCACTACTATTATGACCCAGTATGCTGTAGTAGCTGTTAATGAGGTATCGGTTTGTTGTTTAGAGCCAGAGTGTTTTAAGACAGCTGCATTGGTACTATTAAAACAAAAGTTTACAGTCTTCATACAGGATAATAAAGGGTCTATTGTTCTTCTCATTTAGCATCTGAAACTTGATAAATAGTAAAATAATTTTAAATGTCACCTAACTTTGGATGAGCCATTCTGATTGTTGGTGTTACTGATGCAACAGCTGCTGATTTTAACTGCTCATCCAGGATAAATATTTCTGCCATGGTAGCTGAGAGTGGGCTGTTTTTGATTCAGTGATCAAGCTACCACTACATACAGTAGCCATCATTTGGCATTGGATTTTTTTAAAGATTATTTTTGGGGCTTTTAGTCTTTATTAGAGAGGACAGCTGAAGGTAAACAGAAAATATGGAGATTAATGATCCAAATGATGATGCCAGAGTGTTCTTCAAATGAGTAAATAGCTATTAAATCACTTGACTGATCAAATGTAAACCAAAGTTAGACTAAAGACTGCATACACTGTATGATTTCAGGCCAACTCTGTGGCAGTCGTGGTGTAACATAAGCTCATACTGTGCACTTAAAGCACACGAGCATTGGCCAGAATTAATGTGCTCACACTTTCATGGTGCATCGCCATCCATGTCAGCTGGAGGTCCATGGGTAGGACTTCATCCTGGTCTTTTATTTCCTTTGTTATAGCAGGGGTGTTGGGGCATTAGGTACCAAAAAAATCCTCAGTAAAGTTTTAAATTCAGAGACTCAGTTAAACACGTCAAATGAAAAATAACAATTTTGTGGAAAAAAGTTCACCCTTAATATGTTTTTGCAGATCTTATGACATAAAGCCTGCACAAAGGCTGAAGCTGAGAAGGGCTAACCTCTTCAGTGTTTATGCTACAAATGGATTTCTGGTTTTAATTTAAAAAATAATAAGAAAACATATAATTACAGAATGAAGTCAGTAAAATAAGGGAAAATTATGTCAACCTGATATCCAGTGGAATCAGTAATACTGCTACATGCTAACTGCTGCGCTACATTTATTGTCACTCAGCATTGCTCTTAGTGCAAAATTACATGATTTTTAAGCTAGGTTTTCTTAATGCTATGAACTTTTACTTTCATTCAGATTTTTCTAAATGCTTAATGAAATCCACATAAATCTTTCTTAATTCATTTCCAGAGGCTTTAAACCAACTCCCAGGCTAATGACTGTTAAATCCGTGTGTTGAAAGCTGTATGCAGGGGAGAGATTCACAGCTCTGTGTGAGGCTGTCCTCACTGGCAGAAAGGTGTCCAGTTCACACTGTGAAAGCCGCACTGGCTGCCAACATATCCTCGTCTACTGAACCCCCACTGACAGTGCTGCCATTTACCCGACCTAAGAGTCAACAAAGGGCTGTTTTCATCACGGCCTTTGAACCAGACCTCAAGTCCTTATTCCTACAGAGGAAACTTTTCATTTTACAGTCCTATGATAAATCTCCCCGATGTTCAGTGGAGGACTGGCTTCGTTATGCGATAGCCATTATCAACTCCAATTTTTGGCTTTGAAGCAAACAACAAGTGGTGTCAATCACAATCGAACCCTCCTTTTTCCCTCCACATCAAAGTAGCTTTGAGTTAGCAGCGATTCCTCAGCGTAAATAATGGATCAAAGTCAGAAAGACAACTGATGCACGGGCCTTGGGAGAACATCTACACAGGGAGGAGAAGCTGTTTGATTTTCACTCTCCACAAAAACAAACCCGTCTGGTGCCCTTTAGTGCGAGCCCCAGGAACAGCACCCCCAGTCCCCGTGGAAAACGAGACTCAAATTCCTCCACAACACCCGTGATTATTTGTGCAAGATATAACAAGTGAAATTGACATTTTTCTCTATCCCAGTGTGAGAATGTTTACTATCCATGTTTGTGTTAACAACAGGAAAGAATGACATCTTCGGAGAGATGATCCATCAGTTTGCCAAGCCGGGAAAGTCCAGCGCTGATGTGCGAGCGCTGAGTTACTGCGACCTGAGCACCATTCAGAGAGAAGATCTGCTGGAGGTGCTGGACATGTACCCGGAGTTTGCTGACTACTTCTTTAACAACCTGGAGCTGACCTTCAACCTCAGAGACGATTCTGCTAAGGTAGGCATTACTAAATCAATCTGCTAGAGCTTGAAAGCAAATGTTGGGAATTTTTGGTTGTAATAATCCCATCCTGCTGCATTTCAAATGTCAAATGTCTATTTTTTTAAACAGAGGATAGAGGCAGATAACATTTAAGTCACATTTAAATAATCCTTCTTGTTGCTGTTAGTCTTATTTACTTTTGTAGGATAGCTGCATAACAGCTGTGTGATGGCTTGATTTTCATTTTGGTGTGCAAGTTAACAAGTCAGGGTGAAAACCTCCCCATGAATGGCAGGAGATTGGATTAAGCAGTGCTTGCCATAGAATTAAAAACTATCAAGTTGCATTTTGTTCTTAAAACAATAAAAAAAAACATAATTTACAATATGTTTTTCACCCTCAAATGACCAAGGTGCAATAAATTGCAAATCAGTTAAATCGCAATATGGCCTGCTGCAATTTACAAACTGCAGAAGGTACAATATTTCTTTAACTTGAAATGTGCCAAAACACCAGTTTAATGCATTCATTTTTGCTGGAGCATAAATTTTATGCACATTATGCAAACATTTATGCATCAAGTTTTTAGAACAGTTTATAGAAATCCTCCTTTTTCTTTTTTTATGCATGTTTTTCTTAATCTAAATGACAATTACATAAAAATTATTATCCCCTTCAGTTATTTTATTTTATTTAACCTTTATTTAACCAGGTTGGTCCCATTGAGATTAAAACCCTCTTTTTCAAGGGAGACCTGGCCAAGACAGGCAGCAGCAAAAAACACAAAGTTAGAGACGGAAATACAAAGAGAGACAAAGTACAATTTACAAAGCACAACGTTTTGGATTAAAACCATCCATGAGTCGTATCCGGGAATCAATTGTTCAAACGACATCCTCTAGAATCTGCTTCTATGTCTTTCATTTTAGATTTAAAAACATTTAAGGACACCAGTTCCTTGAGCTTTAAGTCATTCTGCAACTGATCCAGGCTGAGGGTGCAGAGTACCCAAAAGTCCTTTCCCCATTTCCTGTCCGAGCGTTTAGGTTGGAGATCAATTCAATTCTATTCAATAAATCAATCGATGTCAAATTTGCATGAGGAGCAAAAACAATTGCAATGAGAAATTTTTAAACAATTTTGCCCTAGTTCATTCAAGCTGTTGATGAATCTTAGCGTTAGTTTACAAAGTCATACAGCAGATGGCCAGCTGATCCCCCAATTATCCCCTCCCAGTTCCCAAAGCCAATCACAGCTCTTTCTCTCAACACATTGGTGTATTTAAATATGATATACTTCTCACTAACACCGCTTGCATTAATGCTGATGCACCACACTGCTGCTGGGAAAGCGTTACCTCCTTCACCCCAGCCTCCTCCTTTACAGCTTAAAGCTTTTTGCACCCTCATATTCAGATTCATGCTACTAATGATTAATTGCTTCTGAAATAATTTCATTTTCTATAAACATTGTCATAAATGTGTCCATCTATATGGGGGTTTCTAGCTCCCTGGAAAGTCAAACCATGCTGCTTGACTAACTCAGAGAGCATCATTTCATCAGAGCTTTCTCTGCCAAGTTAAACTGTAGATCCATTTTGCAGTAAAATGGATAAATTTATGATGAGAGTGTTCCTGACTGAATGTAGGATAAATAACGAATGATTTATTGCATGTTTTTGTTGAAAAATATGTAAGATGAGAAACCTAATAATAGTTAACTCGCATTCCCTATATTGGGGGAAGAAATTCGCAATTAGATTATTTTTACGAATCGTTCAACCCTAGTCAGCACTCAAAAATGTCTTTTCAAGTTATTTTAAACCTGGCTAAGATACAACAACCCCGTTTCGACAAGCAGTCTTCCTCAGCGTTGTGAAACAACATGCAGCTAACGCTTTCACTAGAAGACATCATTGCTTCCCAGAAGTCCCTGTAAAGTGAAATTCAAACTTTGTGTCTTAACACACCACATATATTGAAATAAGGTAGCTGTAAACATGCGATAACACTGAGACCTATGTGAGACTGAGTATTTTTTTTATATCTTTAGACCAAAAGAAAGTAAATCACTGAGCAGTTCATCCTAATACAGTCTGTTCTTAGCTGATGTCACTGTTTTTATTGAAAGTTAACAGCTAGCTCCATGCTATGTTGGTGTTCACTGCAAGGTAAATTTCCCAAATCTATCAACCATGGGTCATTAAAAGTATCCTGATGGAGAGATTTGTGCCAGAAAACAGTAAATTTAATCTTTTTCTCTGCTCAAGCACAGAAGCAGGCAGCTTAGCCCTGATTAGAATCATTTTTATTTTAATTTGAGAGGATTGTATTTCTCCTAAGGGGGCGTGTCTTCAGCTCATTGAACTGACACGCCCACACCATCCTGGAGCAGATATCCCTGCTTCAATTTCAGGATTTTCTAGCTTAATTTTACAAACTTAGAGAAGTTTTCATGACTGAAATTTGGCCTGGTGATTCATACCACAGTGTTAACACTTTACAGGGACTTTTAACTACTTGAAAAATATATAGAAGATATATATATATATATATATATATACACTGCCTGGCCAAAAAAAAAGTCGCCACCTTGATTTAACTAAGCAAATAGGTATGAGCCTCCTATTGGATAATTACTGCATGGTCGATTATCTTTCAGCTGGCAACAAGTTAATCAAATTGTGAAAGAGTGGTTCAGGGAGCATGAGACATCATTTTCACTCATGGATTGGCCACCACAGAGTCCAGACCTTAACCCCATTGAGAATCTTTGGGATTTGCTGGAGAAGGCTTTGCGCAGTGGTCAGACTCTCCCATCATCGATATTAAAATTAATGCAACACTGGATGGAAGTAAATCTTGTGACATTGCAGAAGCTTATCGAAAAAATGCCACAGCGAATGCGTGCTGTAATCAAAGCTAAAGGTGGTCCCATGAAATATTAGAGTATGTAACCTTTATTTGGTGGCGACTTTTTTTTTTTTTTTTTTGGCCAGGCAGTATATATATATATATACACACACACATACACACACACACACACACACATATATATATATTTATATATATTTTTATATATTTAATTAATTTAATTAATAGATTTTAATTCTCTCATTGCTGCAGGCCTCAGGTTCCCAAGACTGTGACTCAGATGACGGGGAAGGCAGTAAAAGCATGAAAAGAAGAATTTCTTTTACACCAGATCCAAATAAAGGTAAGAAGAAAGCATCCTGCACAGGTCCACTCCAGCCTCCTTTGCATGCTTCGTGATTGTAAATGACTTCTTTGTTATTGTTCCCTGAGAGAATACCTACTCCCTGAGGCCTACACCGCAGTGTTATTCCACTGACTGCTGTTGATTGCCATCCTACAGGGGAAAACAAGGAAGTCGCTGAAGACACGGGAGGGAAGAGGGAGTCCAGCCTGTGCCTAAAGAGATCGTCTGAAGTCCTGGGTCCGTCTCCACCCAGTCCTGCAGTTCTGGAGTCAAGTCTTATTGTTAGAGACAGCTTGGGAAGGAGACCGTCATTTGAAGGTGATATATTCTGTGTTACTGATCTAAGTGTTACTAAAGCATAAGTTTCTGTTTTGACCTGGAGTCTTACAGAAGTGTTGCTCAGGACTTGGTAAGAGCAAAAACAGAAATGGGGATAAAGGGAGGCAAAGCATGTGAAGGAGTCATGTATTTCTGGTAGGAACTTTTGAATTTTGAATTTCTTAAAAGATCCTGAGGGTTATGGAACAAAAAAGCCAAGTGGTAGACCCCAAAAAATTTCGCCGGCACTGAGCCGGAGGATCCAATTGGCTGTCCGTCAAGACATGGGATGATCCTCAACCCAAATTAAGGCCGTTACTGGTGCCGACTGTAGCCCAATAACCATCAGACAGCATCTGCAAGGGAAGGCCTTAAAAGACAAAAAAAATTTCTTCAAAGGCCTCGTTTCCTTCAACGCCACAAAATTGCCCGTTTGGACTTTGCGAGGGAGCGCCAAACATGGGACATTGTAAGGTGGAAAAATGAGAAAAAATGTAACCTTGACGGCCCCGATGGCTTCCATTACTGGCATGACAAGGAGATCCCACTTGTGATGTTTTCTGTGCGGCACAGTGGAGGGAGCGCCATCATGATCTGGGTGCTTTTTCCTTCAATGGAACAATGGAGCTTCAGGTTGTGCAGGGGCGTCAAACGGCAGCTGGCTATGTGGAGATGTTGCAGGAGGCATCCCTCATGACTGAGGGCCATCATCTGTGGGGTAATGACTGGGTTTTTCAACAGGACAGTGCTGTTCACAATGCCTGCCTGGTCTCTTTTGGACCATCTTGCTTGTTCCTCTGATCTAAATCCAATTGAGAACATTTGGGGATGGATGGCAAGGGAAGTTTACAAAAATGGACATCAGTTCCAGACAGTGGATGCCCTTTGTGAAGCCATCTTCATCACTTGAAGCAACATTCCAACTAGTCTCCTGGAAACACATCAAGCATGCCGGAACTAATTTTTGAAGTGATCAACAAGAACGGTGGAGCTACTCATTACTGAGTCCTTATTTTTGAAACTTTTAATTTCTGTTTTTAAGGGGGGTTTTGGGGTTGTTTTGAGCTGTGGTCGTAAACTTTTGAACAATTCTGATCAGGAGTGTATACATGTATTCAAAAATATTGCATCCTTATGTATCCCTCTCAAATTTTCTGAATTTAGTCATCTTTCGAGGGCCGGATGGGAAGCTGTGGGGGGCCTGATGTGGCCCCCAGTTGATGATCACTGGTTTATGCTATTATTTTGAAGGCCGCTTTCCAACTTCCTGGTCCAAAAACCAGATTTAAGCTGTACAATCCTTTGTTTCAGGTCAGTGAAAAACAAAATGTTTTAAAGGAGTATAAAACATTAATGATCAATCAATACAGGAGCATAAGGATGTAGTTTTTAGCCTTCAAAATAAAAGCCCAAATGCTTGCAAACAGAGCAAAATGATAAAAGATTGTTAAATGCATGCTTGATTGGTTGTAAACATTACATTTAACTTTTGTCGTTCTTATTTTAAAGGGTCGTTTACACTGATAGGTGAACAAGAGGGCAAAGATAGATGCCATCTAAAAAAACATCCTTTGTGGCTCATCATGGTTGTGTAAAACCACCCGCACAGTCTGCTTCAGCAGATAGTGTGATCACAGAAGTACTAACCATCTCTGTGTTTAAATCACAAAAGAGGCTCACGACGTATGAGTGGAGTGTAAGCAGAACATGAGCAGGTGCTCACGAGAGATAACACCGGCTTTCGTTTGCTGCAGGAAAACATTGCATTAATGACTTTCCCAGTACAAGAGCTTGATAAATGATAACAAAAGAGCTACACAGTGCTCTCCTGTAGAGATTAATTACATTCTATTTTTTTCTTGTTTTAGTGATGACGTTGCTCTGACCCACATGCGTGTTTTGCTTTGGTCTTTCCAGATCTGTGCTGTGATAAATGGGCCTGTAAGAAACCTACAGACTTCTTGGATGAGTCAGCACACTTTCAGGACCTGAGAGAGGACGATAATTCTGCCAGCGATATCATGTATGGAGAGGTGGAACAGCGCTTAGGTCAGCTTCAGGAGCACCTCAACAGGTACATACCTGCACACCTAAATAAGGTTGATCCTCCTTTAACCCTTTAAAGTGTGGGTATTATGCCTTTTATCAAGGCTTTACACCATCTCTCTGATACCCACGTAGTAGCTTCACATGGTTTACAGCTCAAAAAACTCCTCATGTTTCTCACACTGGCGTCCTGAAAAACCATTATTTTAACCTCCATCTAAAACTCTTCGTTTTCACTGCTGTCTGTTTATGATCTAAATATTGATATCAAAGATTCTTAAATTTTAAAAGATTTTAATCCTTTAAATGCCAGGTTTTTGTCATGATGGCACCATGTTTTCAGGTGGAAAAAACAGAAAATATTAATTATTTTCAGTATATTACATGCAAAGTAGATTTTTTTGGGGGATTATTACAGCCTGGGATATGTCTATGATGAGCAGCAGCATTGATTTACATGCATTATTATTTTTTGTGCAGTGACAAATTCTCACATTCAGGACCTTTAGCACATAAAACGCGCCATTGAAACCCATTCTAACTGTAATTTTTGATATCCCTGCCATGAAAGCATATTACATACATTTTATTATATCTGGGTGTCAGTCTGGCTTTTGACCTTGAAATTGATCATTTTTAGTACTCTCCATCCAATGGCATCATTTTGCCCATATTTGAGGATATCTCTGTACTTTGCTCCATTTAGCTTTCCCTCAGCCCTGACCAGTCTCCCAGGCACTGCTGCTGAAAAACACCCCCACAGCATGATGCTGCCACCAACATGCTTCCCTGTTGGGATGATAATGGGCAGGCGATGAGTGGTGCCTAGTTTCCTCCGGACATAATGTTTAGAATTGAGGCCAAACAGCTCAATCTTGGTTTCATCAGACCAGAGAATCTTGTTCCGCACAGTCTGGGAGTCCTTCTGATGTTTTTTTGCAAAATCCAATCAGGCTTTCATGTGTTTTACACTGAGGAGAGTCTTCTATCTAGCCACTCTGCCATAAAACCAGGATCAGTGGAGGGCTGCACTGCAGTGATGGTTGTCCTTTTGGAACTTTGTCCCATCTCCACGCAGGATCTCTGGAGCTCAGTCAGATTAACCATCAGGTTCTTGATCTCCTCTCTTACTAAAGCCGTTTTCCTCTGATTGCTCAGTTTGGCTAGATGACCAGCTCTTGGAAGAGTCCTGGTTGTACCAAACTTCTTGTCCTCACTGTGCTCTTGGGAACCCTAAGTGCATCAGAATACTTTTCAGAAAAATTGGAGATACCTGTGCTAAATTAAAGTGTTTTTTCAACAGCTCTCAATATTCATATCAATGTGATATTTCAGTTTTTTACTTTTAATACATTTGCAGAAATGTATAAAATTCTTTTTTCACTTTGTTGTGATGGGGATGGTGTTTGAAATTGTTAAGCCACGTTCTGAGGGTGCAAATGTTTATTTTCTAATAATTATACTACGGTTGTTGTCTCCGACTCATAGAGGATTTGTTACCTCCACAGTGCTTGAAATACTGCTTCAGCTGCTATCATTGAAAATGTTTCACATGTCAACATAATAAGGAGGTAGAGGAAGGAAAATATCACTGAGGCCTAATGTGGGTACAAAAACACTCCCTTGGCGACTAGCTGTCATTTAGATAATAGGTATTCAAGTGGCTCTTTCCAGAATTAATACATTTCATTTTGGTTGTCATTATTTCCTGGAGCAAAGATCCACTATTGCCATTTTAAGCAGCACACCTGCAGCCAACAGGCCACCTGAAATAGACACACAAATGAACAGCAGGTGGTATTTTTAGCTGGAATTATCACAGAGGACAGACCGCATTGGTGTGCCGGATATTCTGGACTAGCTCATTTTTAAACACAAATAAGACATTTTATCCAGTGCACTCCACCTGACCTTGCTTTCCCCCTCTAATGCAAGCTGGCTGCAGAATGAGCAGCTCTTCTCTTCCTTTTTTTTTTTTTTTTTACCTTTTTGTGGATTTGACTGGTTTGGCAGGATATGACAGGTGAAAAAAAGGATTCTTGCAATCTGTCTACGAATCTCTATGTGAAGCCAAGAAAAAAATCTGTGCTACTTCTGCAGTGGTGTTTGATAGTTTTTGTCCTTTTCAATCATCTAACTGATAAACAACTGCAGCCTCATTAGAACAGAGCAGCACAGTAGAACAGCAGCTGACAGGCTGCAGGTAATGAAAAGGTTACTCAGCATCACCCCATTTTGCCTCAAACCCTAAAAATAGAGCTTTGATGAAATCCAGTCATTATTAGATCAACCAAACGAGTGTGATATAGTCATTTCCACAGTAAACGCTGATTTCACACCTCCCACACAAAGCTCATTATCACTCCAAGCCGGGGAAGCATCTTCCACTTACGACTCCAGCACAATGTGCTTTCACATCTCTGCTCCTGCCTCTTAATTCATCCACCAAGGAGCACAAGCTCCATCTAGTGCTCACTGAGGTGTTCTTCAGCCATCACATGAGTAACAGGATGCTGCATGCATTGCCTCTCCTCTTATTATCTACTTCTCAGTCTTCTTACTCTGTTTTCCTCCTGTTTTTGCTTAAGGCTGGAGTCTCAGCTGGTGTCAGACATGCAGACAATACTCCAGCTGCTTCAGAGACAGCCGGCACTGGGACCTCCAGCTTACAGCACTGTGACAGCCAGTCCAGACTATCACAGACCTGCAGTGAAGGTTCAGCCTGTCGCGCTGACGACAAGCCATTTCTTCAGCCATACAGGAACTCAAGTAAGGAGGCGTAGATTGTGTTTCCAACACACAAATTATATTCCAATATGTGCAATATGTGTATTGTGTTGTGTCAGCCTAGCACCAAAGTCATGCATCAGCTGGGTTTTATATTAACCAGTCCCATTCTCATCCAGCCATCAGTGGTGAAAGAGACTAACGGTTGCACAGTTCTGCTGCCACCTGCTTCACGCTGATACTGCTGGATGTTGATGGATGTTTGACTGCCACATTGTGGGCAAAGAGCCTGAACAATCACAGGAAAGAGTCTGAGCTGCTGCCTCATGATTTACAGGAAATCACATCTCACCCGTCATGATAAGGATGGCACAGGTTAAAACAAGGAATGGGGCATTTGTTTGTTTATCCATACATTATTTTCTCCCCTTATTCCATTCATGGCTGTGGGAGACTTGATCTGATTCTAGCTGTCATTGGGCAATAGACTAGGTACACCTTTGACTGGTTTCCAGCCAATCACAGGGCTGGCATATAGAAACAAACAACCAGGCATGCTCATAGTCACACCTATGGGTAATTTAGAGCAGTGGTTTTCAAACTTTTTTTTGCCAAAGGCGCACCTAAGGTTAAACCAAAATCTCAAGGCACACCATATTCATATCAATACAAAAAAGACAGTCAAGGTGGCCCATAAGGGGGGATAAAGAGAGGTTTCTGGGGCCCAGCCAGCAGGGGGTGGCAAAAGGTGGCTGAAAGGTGGCAAAAACTGGTTAAAAGTGATGAAAAAACATGGCAAAATTGGGCAAAAATAGGCAAGACAAAATCAAAAATGGGTAACAATTGGCATAAGGAGCCAAAAATGGGTTAAAAGTGTCAAAAAGGCAGCAACAATGGGTTATAAGTTGCCCAAAAGGGTTAAATGTTGTATAAAGGTAGTAAAAATGGGTTGAAAGAGATTTAAAAATAGGCAAACTTGGTCAAAAAATGGCCAAACAAAGGCAAAGTGAGCAAAACTGGCAAGACGGTGGCAAAAATGGGTTGACAGTGTCAAAAAGGTGGCAAAATAGGGCACAAGTGGCAAAATGGGTAGAAAAATTGGTTGACTTGGTTAAAAGTAGCATGAATGAATAATTTCAACACCAATTTCAACTCAATAATAGCTTGCCAAATGAGTTAACTGTTAGCCAGGATGCTAGCGCCATTGCTATTGATCCATCACACGCACACTGATATCATCACAACTGGGGAGGACCCATTCATTGTTTTTTTTCAGGGGCCCAGTCAGATCCCCAAGGCATACCTTGACTTGCCTCGTGCCTTGACACACCATTTGAGAACCACTGATTTAGAGTCACCAGTCAACCTAGAGAGCATGTCTTTGGCCTTTTGGAAGAACTTCCAGAGATCCCACGTTAACAGTGAAGAACATGCAACTGCGCACGGAAAGGCCCTGTCCAAACAGGATTGAATCCAGGAACCTTCCTGTGAGGCAGAAGTGATAAATGCTGTACCTCCATGCAGCCTTTTCATTTATTGGGATAAATTTTTTTGGTATGGTCCTTTTTGCACATGGTGTTAAAACTCAATTATGTAACAGCTGTTTGTATTTTTCTGGATATTCTAGCCTAACATCAGAGAGTTTTCTTTAAAATCAGCTACTCTTCCTTGCAGGGCGCCAACCTCAAACTGGAGCGAGCGATTCAGGAATCCAAAGACTCTGTGTCGAGCTTGGCCAACGTGAATGCCCCCATGGAGGACAGCCTTACAGCACTGCTTGTACAAAGACATACAGATCCACAACAGCAGCGACAGCAGCATCGGATCCCAGGACATGTACAGTCTACGCTGCTCCTACTCCCAACGGAAACTTCCTCCAACTCCTCCTTCTCCTCCTCCCCCTCTCCCTCTGACTCCCACTTCAGTGCCGCTGGACTCCACAGATCGGTGTCAGACCCAGAGTGTCCGAGGCCGTGAGCCCTCCTGCAGCACATCGTTCTAATATCTGGGTTGTAATGCTGTAATTACTAGGTAGCAGCTTTTTATCAGCATGCTGGCACAGACATCTGTATTGTTAATTTGCATTGGAATTAGAAGTAAGATGTTTTTTTTTCATTATGCATGTGGATAAATACTGTTCGCTGCAGTTTACAGTGTGTTGGCTGTTTCCTGCAGTTACCAGTGTAATGACATAGTTACATATTGTAACAGTAGTTCTATCAAACCAGAGGCTGGCTGATGGACTACACAACCTCTAAACTGATTTCTACCCCATATGTGGGGATGATGGGTAAAGGGATCCAACTTGTTGAGATAGAATTAGCACAACACCTAAATAAGTCAATGTTTCACCCAGGCTTTGGACCCTAATAGACTTGGTGCTCTGTATCTTTTCTCGTAAACCTTCACAAGCATCACTCATCTTTATCTGTATAGCAATAGATCACAACAAAAACTATCTCATGACACTTCACAAAGAAAACTGTCTTTTCTATACTGATTGTAATTCCATTTAGGATCAAAATAATCCACCAACAGTTTTATAGAATACCTTTATCATCATGGTCAGAAACCCCATCTAGAACCAGATTCTCTAGTGCACAGACAGCTGCCATCTTGAATAGTTAAGCAAGAGGAGATGGTCCACCTACCTCACCTACCTGGAGGGTGTCACAGTGAAAGCTAGCAAGTTTATTAGCATCCAGTGCTTTTCTATCAATAAAATTCTACCAGTTTTCCTACAAATTTTGTAAATATTAACACTTAAAAAGGGAGTTTCACGCTATAAAACAAGTTTCTCAAAAGTTTTTTTGTTCAGCAGATGCAGCAGATGTGAGGATTTTTTTACTAGACCACGACACACAATGATAGCAATAATTACAAAACCATACATGGTTGAAAAAATACTGCTGTAAACAGTAATGAAAATTTAGATTACACTGGTGTAGATTGGTGCAGTCAGGATGTAATTTTGCAGGCAAAACCCAGAAGTTAGTGTCGCATGGGTTCGAGCCGAGCTTATGGGATTTTTCAATGGGTTTTTGGATCATTGCTGAAAATAAGATCTGTGTCCAATAAAAGTTTATGAAACGTAGACATTTGGTTCATAAAGATAATCTTCATAGATTAATAATATAAGCATCATATTTGGTTTGTAAATATAACAGACTGAAGTAAAAAGCTAATGCCATGCTATATTGAACTATGAATTTAGCGTCATCACCTGAGGATACGAGTGAGCGGCAGGCTCAGCTGCAGCACTTGTGGTGATGACGAATAAATGTCCCGACAAATGCTGTAGTAAGATAAGATAAGCTATTCCTTTATTAGTCCCACAAGGGGAAATTCCAAGTCCTCGTTAGCTTAGTTATTAAGAAAAGAAAAGATATACAATTCAAAGCTGGGGTACTTTGCAGGTATATTTTATGTCGTGGGATAAAACTTTAAATCCTCTTGAGCTTGTGTTCACCACAGACTTTATTTCAGGCATTTAACCAAAAACCCAACAATAAATCCCAAAGGAAGTGCTAAAATGCTAACTCACGTTCGTGTTTAAGGACTCATTCAGGGTTGCCAGGTCTGCGGGATTCCTGCGGAATTGGGCTACTGTTTGCGTACTGCCACGGGTTGATTTTTTTCTTCCGCAGGTTGAGCAGATGCATTTATTATGTCTTTTGTATGTGTATTTAATATCCAAAGCAGAAAAACTGCTTTATTTCCCCTAAAATACAACAAAATCAACCAGCAGAGAAGCAGGAAAACACAGAACATGGCACACAACCAGAGATCCGCTGTGCCACACTGCCACATAGACATACAGTGAAAGAGTATTTGCCCCCTTTCTAATTCCTGAGTTTTTTGCATATCTATCACACTTAAATGTTTCAGATCATCAAACCAATTTTAATATCTCACAAAGACAACCCAAGTAAATAGAAAATGCAGTTTCTAAATGATCATTTTATTTATTAAGGAAAAAATCCAAACCTATCTGGTCCTGTGTGAAAAGGTAATTATTCCCCTTAACCTAATAACTTGTTGTGCCACCCTTGGCAGCAATAACTGAAATCTAGCACTTGTGATAACTGGTGATGAGTCTTTCTCATCGCTGGAGGAATTTTGGCCCACTCTTCTTCACAGAATTGTTTTAACTTAGCCATATTGGGGGGGTTTTCAGCATGAACTGTGCGTTTAAGGTCACACCACAGCATTTCAATTTGACTTGGCCACTCCAGAACCTTAATTTTCTTTATTTTGAGCCATTCGGAGGTGGACTTGCTGGTATGTTTCTGGTCGTTGTCCTGCTGTATAACCCAAGAGCACTTGAGCTTGAGGGCACTAACTGATGGCCGGACGTTGGCCTTCAAGTAGCTAATATATTTCCTCAACAGTAATTTTTTATCCTCGAAAAACATCAAAACAAACAGCTTACTGCGGCCATGTTTCCCGAGCTTATGCAATGAAACGCATTTACCTCGGAAGTCGGAATTTCCGACCCAGATCTTTCCAAGTTCCGAGTACAATCGAACACAGCATTATGGTTGACTCATGAACTCTGACCCTAACTAAGGCCAGTGAGGCCTGCTCCTGGGAAGGTTCACCACTGTTCCCAGTTTTCTCCATTTGTGGATAATGGCTCTGACTGTGGTTCGCTGGAGTCCTAAAGCCTTGGAAATGTCTTTGTAACCTTTTCTAGACTGATAGATTTCAATCACTTTGTTTCACATTTGTTCTTGAATTTCTTTGGATCGTGGCGTGATGCGTTTCTTTCTGAGATCTTGTAGCCTACTTCACTTTGTCTGACAGCTTCTATTTAAGTGATTTCTTGATTTAACAGATCTGGCAGTAATCAGGCCTAGGTGAGGCCAGTGAAACTGAAATCAGCTTTCCAAGAACTGTGATAAATCAGAGTTAACTTGTGATTTAACAAGGGGGGGCAAACTGCATTTTCTATTTACTTGAGTTGTCTTTGTGAGATATTAAAATTGTTCGACTATCCCAAACATTGAAGTGTGATATATATGAAAAAGAATCAGGAATCAGAAAAGGGGGTGAATATTTTTTCACGGCACTGTACATACACGCCACACACAGAAGCAACACTCCTGCCCACACACAGGTAATACATGTGATGTGGCAGAGGTATTACTGGTTATGTTAAATTTCAGCTTTGGGCTTGGTTTTGGGCCGGTTTTTATCGACCAATGCTAGATTTGTCACTCAGACCTGGCAACCCTGGACTCATTCCTGCACCACTCTACTGGAGTAGTGATATCGACCAGCACTTTATGAAGTGGAACGGCTCCACGGTCAAGCCGTTTCCCTATCCTTCCCTCATGCAGTGAGAAAAAAAATATTACAGAGCTGTTCTTTCTTCTCTTAAATAGGGCATCGATCTCTGAGGCACGGCCAAGGACGAGTGATTTTCCTCCAGTGTCATCTGTTAGTGCCTAAAGCCTGAGTGAAAACAAGCAGACCCTACCAAATGAACACACTGTACAAACTTTTTCAGCAGCTGTTATCGTAATGCAGCATTATCACGAAGGTGTGAGAACAGTTTCTTATCCTTAGTTGTATGCCTGTCTTCTCTGAAGTGTGACTCAGGGGTTATGGACAATTGCACTGCAATATATAGTACAGTATTATGTATACTGTCATTTTATTTATTTATTTTTTATTTAACAATGTGCATTATTACTGCAGTCACTGACGTGCACCTACTGTACCAAGTCAAGCCAACAAAAGTACCATACCTGTTTGTCCAGGTGTGACTCAGAGCCACGCCTTCCACAAACAGGTATGATGTTGGGATTTCTTCAAAGCAGTGCATGTGTTTTATAAATATATATTTACTGTTTTCCACTGCTTACGAGCCCAAAGTAGCACACTACAACATGAAATGATGTCAGCATACTTGTCTCTGTTTTAGAATGCACTTAGAGCGCGTGGGTTGTGGAGGGGAAGTTAATACTTGTGCATAAACAGACCCCAGAGAGGGTCTTGTGCCTATACAACCGATCCAAATGCTAAGTCAGCATCTTCATGTAAAACTGACCATATCATAAACAAATTATATTGTTTTCCTGTACTGTTTTGTTGGCAATGTACATTAAAAATGAAATGTTATTAGACAAGTGTTAGAAAATAAACACTGTACATGATATTGCCAGATGTAAAAAATGTATTATTTTTTTTTAACTGAGTAAATTATATGAGAAACTCTTTAGGAAAAGTAGTACATATGTTTGTTTTAAAGCTGTGGAAGCAATAAATACGATAAAAACACCACCTCTTATTACTTGTTTGTCCTCCTTTAATCCTAATAAATGACTCTATAATGATTCTGAGATAAAATTCAATTCAATTTTCTTTATATAGCACATTTCATACAAATGTAAACTCGGTGTGCTTTACAGAGGATAAAAACAGACGCAAAACAAACAGACAACAACAAAGACACACCACTGAGTCAAGAAAAACAGAATAAGCAAAATATAATTAAAGCTCTTGGACACACCTTGTCCCAGTCTTTACAACATGTTGCATATACTACTGGAGCATATTCAAATCCATGAACAAGTTTGCACACAAAGATAACCTAACAGCCAAAGGCTTGCAAGAAAAGCAGCGCTTTAGGGCCACTTTTGAAGGAACTAAGTGCTTCAGCAGATCTCAGGTCAGCAGGCAGTTTGTTCCAGAGTACAGCACCATAGTGAAGTCTATTTTATTGTTGCTCAGTCCCGCTCAGAGGATTAATTTAATTAGGCTCTCAAATGCGGAACATGTGCAAGAAAAACAGCTGATTTTCTTCCATGCAATCGTCTCTTTTTGACTTTATATGCTCAAAAATTCAAAAGCTTTAGTTCACATACGTTTCTGCTCATAAATGTACAACTTTTTAAACTTGAAATGTTTTTTTCGCCCCACAAAATAAACAGATTCCTTATGTTTAAAGTAGGCCAAATATACTGTTGTAATGTTGGGATTTTGTTGATAAAAACTATTTCAACTAATGATTAATTTTTCCATGTGGGTGGGGGGCTCACCTTGGGGGGCTAAAGAAAAAAGGTTTTGAATTACCTCACTACATAGAAGTGTGTTTTTTTCTACCTTGATCCTTCTTCATCAGCTTCTCCCCTGGTGATGAAAACATCCGTTGACATGACAGGAAACGAAAGAGACATGTTTCTGTTTCTGTCTCGTAGATGTTTGTTTTCTTCTTTGATATGAAAAATGAAAATGAAACTATTTTTTAACTATTGCTTATCACATTTTTGACCATGAAAAAGGAAACTCAATTTAATTTTAATTTCTCTTTAAAAATATCATTTGTTTAATGTAAGATGATATTAATTCATTTTTCAATATTTAGTTTTACAGCGTAAGGTTATTATGATTTTATGGTAAATGTGTTAGTATTCATCTTTTTAAGGTTAAACTTTATTTTAAAAATAGTTTCCTTTAAGGTTGCTCACAGTTACAGCTGGCACTGATACAGCTTGCTAACCCACAGCCTCAAGTACGGTGGCCTTAAAGTGCAATGCAAAATAAAAGTTTCTGAAACACTTTTACAAGGCTTGAAATAAATTTACAACAACAAAAACATTTACAAGGCTTGAAATAAATTTTCAACAACAAAAACATTTACAAGGCTTGAAATAAATTTACAACAAAAAAAACATTTACAAGGCTTGAAATAAATTTTCAACAACAAAAACATTTACAAGGCTTGAAATAAATTTATAACAACAAAAACATTTTTACATTTCATGACACAAATTTACATTCTACAAAACTTTTACAATTGACAAAAAATAAAAATTTACAAAACAGATTTATTAATTGAAAAAGTTTAACAAAGAACGAAACAAATTTACAAAGGGGAATCTACCAAATGCTGGCCCTTGTAAATTTGTCTCATTTCATGTAAAAGTGTTTCATGTTTAATAAAACATTTTCACATTGGATAATTTGTTTTGTAATTTGTAAAAGTATTCTGCAACTTTTTAATTTGTCTTAACTCATGTAAAAGGAATTTTTGCATTGTTAAACTTTTTTGTACATTAATTTTGTTCTTCATGAACATGTTTGGTAAAATGTTATTTTCTTTCAATATTTGTAAAAGTGTTCTGTACAATGTAACATGTAAAAATGTTTCCAAAGTTAATTGGTGTGAATATTTTACAATTTTTTTAAAAGTGTTTTAGACACAAATTTGTATGGGGTTTTTTGTTTTGTTTTGTTTTTTGTTTTTTTGTTTTTTTGTTTGTTTTTTTGTAATTTTCTTGTATGAGATGTAGAAATGTTTTCATTGAAGTAATTTTTTTGCTTTGTTATTTTGTATTGCACTCCCAGGCCACCGTACCCAAGACAGAAACTGTCAAAGCTACAGCTTTAACACTCATTGAATTACCAAATTCCACAGAAGAGGATTAGGGCCACTCAAAAAAAAAATTTAAGATGCAATTTTTTTTAACTTGTGTCAAAAAGTCTGAATTCTGAGAAACAAAAGCCAAAATTCTTGCTTCTTTTCAGAATTCTGACTTTTTTTTCCTAAAGAAAAATTGTGTCTCAGTTTTTTTTTAGTGGACCTAATCCTCTTCCGTACAAATCAGACACGGACCAGTATCTGTAGAAAATTTGATGCTAAAATTGAGCACATTTGTAATAAATGTCCGCCTTCTTATCTTTACTTTATAGTGGAGTTCCTTAAGAAAATGTGTGATAATATTTGCTTATATCGGACACATTTGTCCTTAGTTTTTAACCACAGAAAGCAAACCCAGACTGCTTAGGTATCCTGATGTACATGAAGTCTCTTCCACCGCTCAATACTGACACCTAGCGGTCACGTGAATTAACACATGGAAGTTCAAGAGAAACGAAACCGAAAGAGTTTCACTTTCCCAACTACATTGAGTCAGCGTTTCTACCCTGTTGCTTATAAATACAGCCGCGCCTTCCGGTGGCACCTTTCAGTCTTGTTAGCCGTGATCTTGTTCTCTGGAGTCGTCATGGCGTCTGATCAGGATGATGCAAACGTGTATCTCATTCGGCTCTTAACACCGAGGCTGCGGGAGCTTATTGTGGTGCATAGAGTCCTGGACCGGATAGACTTTCTCCCGAACGTAGACCGGGAAAGGATCAAACAGAAAGCGAGGACCGAGGGTAACGTACTGGCTGCGGATCTCCTCATCGGCGCCATCACTAAGAAGCCTCACAGCCCCGGCTGGTTCAGGGCGTTTGTAGACGCGCTGAAGAACTCAGGCTTCAACCATGCTGCTGACTGCATTCAGGGGAAATGCAAACCCGAGGAGGAGGCAGAGAGTGACTACTGTGTCAAACTAATCCAGATACTGTCGCCGAGTCTCGTGGAGATGAACACGAAGGAAGTGTGTCTGGGATGCTTTTCTAAAGAGCTGCTGAGCCAAGAGGACAAGGAGCTGGTGAGTTACTCTTAAAACATCCTAACAACACGACTGCAAACAGTGTTTACTTTCTAGGCCAACTTTGTCAGTCCTTGTTGTATTTGCAGCTTTTGACCACACGATGGCAGACGAATGCTCTGTTTTTGTTGAACTAAAGTCACTCTTGTATATTCTTAACAGATTGAAGCCAAAATACAAACTGAGGGACCCCAAAGTGGAGCCCGAGAACTCCTGAGCGCAATAGTGAGAGGTCACACTCAGTGGTTCTCAACATTTCTGGATGTTCTGAGGGAAACTGAACACCAGTACCTGTATGAGCTGACAGGAGGACCACCTGACTGTGATAAGCTAGGTGACTGATTTTATCAGAGCACACACCCATCACAGGGAAAGCTGTTTGACTGCAGCTGGATCAGTGCTTGCAGGGTATATAGTCACACGGTAGTAAAGAAAAAATATAATAATAATAATAAACTTTAACTAGTGACTAAAAGAAGAGTAAAATCAGGCAGTGTAGTTGGTACACCTAATAAAGCTCAAAGGTCATTGAACTCAAATAAGATCACTAAAGACTATCTGGGTAATGCATTGGTTCTCAATGTAGGGGTCCTGAGACACTGAGAGGGGGTCACCAGATAACTTAAAAACAAAAAAATATATATTTTTTTAATGATTCCAAACTATATTTTAGCAATTTTAATGCAACTATATGCATAAAATTAGTGAAATTAAAATAAAAACATAGTATTTGGTAGGACTAGGCAATTGATTGAAAATTAAATCGCATTGTGGCCTGCTGCAATTTTCAAATGAAGGTGTAATATTCCTTTAACCTGAAATTTGTGTCAGATAGCAGTTTTAACCTTTTTAGCAGTAAAGATGTTATACATTACAGGTCATTCGATCATCCACAGGCAATTTTTAAGAATAGTCTAAAAAAAATCCTTCTTTTTTGTATGTTTTCTTATTAAATATGAGAGTGACATAAAAATTATAGCTCCCTTCAGTGCATCGATTCCTATCCAATTTGCAATACGAGTCAAAATCATCACAATTAGATATTTTTCAAAAGTTGTTCAGCTCTAGTTTTAGCTAGCATTGTGTTGGTTATAACATAGAATGATTTATTGCTTGAAATACTGAAAAAAAACCTGAATATAAGGAACTTAAGAAATAATCGCATATCAAATGGCAGTTGCAATACTGGGGAAAAAAATCGCAATTAGATTATTTTCCCAAATCTTTCAGCCCTATAATATGGTGAGATTTATGCTGAAATCAAAACAGTGTTTAAAAAGGCTGTAAAAAGTAAGTCTGCACATAGAATGTGGTGGCCCTCCCCACATGTGATTTATTGATGATATCAATAAATATGTGTTTTATCAGTAGCATTGTAGCATCCTGGCCAACGGTTGACTACTTTTGGAGCTGAAAAGTATGTCCAGCTTTTATTGGGTTCAAGTGTTTATTTGTACCACTTTTTAAACACTTTTCCCATCAAATTTTGCCACTATTATTGGCCAGTATTCATCATTTTTGCATAAATCGCACCCATTTTCGCATCTTTTTCCCTCTTAACATCAATTTTGCCACATTTTAACTTGTTTAACCCTTTTAAACCCTTTCCACCATTTTTACTGCCTATTTTTACTTCTAAATCAATTGTTGCCACTTTTTGCCTGTTGTTACCTGTGTTGATCCAATATGCACACCCATTTTAACCACATTTCACTGTTCATTTTGCCAGTTTGACAGATTTCTGCCACATTAAACAATTTTTTCCCCATTTTTTTAGTCCCATTTCACCGCCTTTTCCACCCGTTCTCTCCACTCTAAATCCATTTTTGCCTTTTTTTAATCCCATTTCATCACCTTTTATGCCTATCTCTTAGACTTTTAAAGCTAATATTGCCACTGTTCACCCCTTTTACCACAGTTTATGCCTTATTTTGCAACTTTAAAACCGTTTTGGCTACTTTCTGCCTCTTTTTTTGCAACTTTTTATCCATACCTGCTACTTTTAATATCCCATTTCACCACCTTGCCACCTTTTCCAACCTTTTTTTTTTCTCATTTTTAACCCATTTTAATTCTGTTTTTAAGAAAGGATTTTTAAGAAGGCTATACTCTATGGTACGAATGAACAAAAAATAAGTGTTGCTTTGATAAGAGTGATTATTCAGGTAAACAAAATTAAATATGGTCGTCACAGCTTAACCTTACAATGGACCAGGACTTTGCTGACCTCTAAAGGCCCCCAGTTTGGCTGGGTCACCGGACGCTCTCCCTATAATCGCCCCTTATGGGCAGCCTTGTCTGCACATGACTATTCTTTACAGGGTCCCCTGTCTCTGGCACCTTTATTTTAGATGGAAAGGTTGAGACCACTGGGTTAAAGTATGAATTAAGAAGAGATTTAAAGGAGGTTACAGAGTCCCCTTTAGTTTTCAGCCAGATTAGAGACCCATGCCCGAGGATCTCAGGGTACGTCCTTGCTCATATGGGTTAAAAGGTCTGAAATGTAGGTGCCAGACAATGAGAGCTATAAGAGGTATCAGTAAAATCTTCAAGTCCATTCTAAAACATACATGGAGCTGATGTCAAGAGTTTAAAATAGGAGTGATATGTTCAAATCTCTTTGGTTAAAAGCCTGGCGGCTGAGTTTTGGACCAACTCAGTCAATACCTTTCTGGCTCAGGAAGGTAAAAAGGCTTTTAAATAATCTAGGTGCAAGGATATAAAAGCATGTTCAAGTGTCTCCTCAAAATTAAAAACTGATCCTATTTTTGATATTTTTCTCAGGTGATAAAAACTGAAATTTTGAGTTATGTTTCTTGCAGCAGGCGTTGTATTTTATAAAGGCACCCAGCAGATGGCAGCGCTTTCTCTGTGATGTGAAAAGCAGGTATGATTTGTCTACTGACAATGTGTTATTGATTTGATTTCTCATCAGGCTCAGCTGAGAAACAGTGTTCATGTAAGGATGAATCTACAGGATGTGATGTCACCATGGAGGGGAGTCCGGCTGCAGCTGAGGGAAGCGACTGCACGGAGTATATGGAAGTGTGTGTCGCCGAGACTCCTGCGGATGAAGGTTAACACAGTTCTTTTTTCATTTCAATTAAATAAGTGAATGATAGTAACAAGGATGCAACATTATAGTGAAATACAATTGCAAATGCATACAAATACGTTCAATTTTATTAATCAGATTAGATAATAATACATTTATCTGGCAAAAGTATATCCCATACTACTTTTATAAATCTGTTTTTTGACATAGGAGTATTTTAGATTCACTTTTATTCTAATCAGAAGTTTCAAACTGTCTTTTTTAGCTCTTTCTGAAATCATATACTACATATTACCAGTGGTGTAGTGCAGGATATACTGGGTATGTACAATATACTCACGTACTTTTCAGACCCATAGAGCTGTTGTCCCCCAACTTTTTTTCCTGGGGCCCCTTTTGGTGGTTTACAATGTTTTCAGGCGGGTTAGTGAATCTCAAAACACTTCTGTTAACAGCATTCTTAATGGCTATTATAATCGAGATTTCACAGTTGTATTTACTCACTATTAGATTCATGTCACTTGTATTTCATACTAACATTGTTTGCTTAAAGAAAATTAACCTTTTCTGCCTTAAATGCCATTTTCTTGATTGAAATCTGCTGCTTTTGCCAGTAACACCTTAGCTAGCTCGTGAATGCTAACAATAGCAGGCATGCTAGCTCGCTAATAGTACAATATCCAGAATATGGCATTTATTAAGTTTGCAAAATATCATTTGTTGCAAACTCAATTCTTGGACATTTGAGTGACTTCTCAGTGTGAACACAAATACATATACAGTGCTTAACAAATTTATTAGACTACCCTAACCCTAACCAAAGTAAGGTTTATGCCACAGCTGCCCTAAATTAACAGCATTGGTAATTACCTAAATCATTTTTTTATGTTTCTGCAATGGTTAATACACCAATATGTAGAAGCTCTTTAACCAAAATGATATTTTTAATGCTAAAATATCATTATTATTGTTATCCATGAATTTTCAAATTGACTGATTTATAAGAAAATGGAAAAAATAGTAAAGCACATTATTATTTCTTGATTAATATGTCAAATTATAGTTATTTACTGGCATTCCTGGAGAGAAAAATGAGTTTTAGTGGTTGAATGTTATGCTTGATTCATTTCTGACTTCTCAGAGAAGCCCAGTGAGTCGGCTCAAATTTGGGTGAATTCAGTTTGAAATTCTTCATTCCTGTTCAAAATGGTAAAACATGGAGAGCTCACTGAAAATGAAAGAGTCCGCATTTAAGCAGCAAGATGCTGGATGGTCTTTGAGACAAATATGACAGGTGGTCTAATAAATTTATTAAGCATTGCATATGTTTAGTTTTTAGCACAGAGGTATGCCATGTGGGACACACTGATTGCTTGCTTGCTCCCTAGTGAGCTCTGCAGAGACACAGTGCATTCTGGGGCGTTCCAGTATGAATAGTGTGCTCTTTTTTCATATGTGAAAAATATGGCCACTCTGGTATACATCAGCAGATTTCCAGCATACTCAAACGCCATTTTATGATGAACTGGGATCTCAGGATGTCAGCTTTGCTTTTTGGAAAGACTTTTTAAATTATTTACCTGAAACTATGAAGAAGAATCAGAAAAGGAATATTTTGAAGTTCTGATCGGGGGAGGGAGACTGTAAAAAATGCACTTTATAGCCGAAGGATGGACTTTACATGGGACAGGAACTTACAACTAGGCCATCTGCGCCCCCACTCAAAACATTTTTAAGTGGGTTGTAATTCACTCCTGCTGCTGTCCTTGTTGTCCGCTTATGGGACAATAAAGGGAGCCTGAATCTGACACATAAAGCTTACAACAACAGCAATAAGGAGAAAATAATTATAAGTAATAATTATTTAAATTTAAAAACATGATCTTGATGTCAGCATCCTAAATTCGTATTTCCAATAAGCCCGGACTGGATGAAAATTATTATGATTAGCCTCATGGCATAATAGTTTATGTCATTTTTTTGGACTTGTGATATCTGCCTAACTCTGCTTTCCTAAAGCTGCTGACTTATTGTGCCTCATTTTCTGAAAACCTTAGAATATGATTTAGGCAATTATGCTATCATGCTAACAATAAGTAGTAAAAATGGTGCTGTGACAGACTGCTTGTTGCTTTTTTTGTACTGACTTGATCCACAGTGGGTTTTTTGCTCCTTGAAGAACGAAGCTAAGAAGCTTTAGAACAGGAGTTTTCAAAGTGTGGAAGAGTGAGCCTCCCCTAAGAAGCAATTGTTCATTCAGTGGGCCCCCACCCACAAAAAGGATTCACATTGATAAAAAAAAAATTAAACAACAACATTTCAAACATTTAAATCTTTAAAAGTTTTTAAAATTAATAAATTTTGGATAGTGTGGTTTGCAAAAGTCCTCAAACATCTGCCTTTCCCTCTTATTCAGTTATAATGCCATTAAATACCCCTTTTTCTTATTTTTTTTGGCCATTTTACAACTTCTTTTTGCCTCTTCTTTCCCCATTTTTTCCACTTTTATCCCATTTTTGCCCTTTTCACCTTTTTGCCCATTTAAGCTACCTTTCATCATTAAATATCCCTTTTTTCCAATTTTTTTGCTAATTTTTGCAACATCTTCTTGCCAGTTTTTCCCAATTTTTGCCACTTTATCCCATTTTTTTCCCTTTTTTTTAACAATTTTTTGCCACTTTTCATTCATTTAAACAACCCATTGCCATTAAATACCACTTGTTTTCTCTTTTTTGCCCATTTTTGCCACTCTTGACTGCTTTTTGCCCATTTAAGTCACTTTCCACTGATGACCATGTTTCCACTTTTTCTCACCATTTTTGCCTCTCTTCACCCATTTTTGCTGCTTTTTGACCATTTTGCCACCTTTAACCTATTTCTATCAATCTATAGATTGTGGCTCTTGCAAAGGTATTTTTCAACAATTTTGCTCTTTGGTTGAGTAACACTGTTCTATAGCATAGTCCCTATAGTAACTATAAGTCTATCCATTTTGCTCTATGCACAGCACAGGTTCACAAAGCAAATCACCTTTTTCTGGCTTATGGTTCCGCGCCTCCCCTGAAGCTCTGTGGCGCCCCCCAGGGGAGGCCCACTTCACACTTTGAAAACCACTGCTTTAGAAGTTCCCACTCTGCATACTTCACACTATCCCCACAAAGGTCAGTGTCCCAGCTTGCCCCCCTGACTCAAAAAAGTCTGGACACATCTCTGTGCATGCAGGTCTGTTAACACAATTGATGGGTAGCAGACAGTGAGAACTAAACAGTATTAAAGCTCACTTCCCCTGTCCGGTAATACAGACAAATTTTAAAGCAGCAGCAAGAATGTGCTTTATAGTTAGAATCCCTGAATGCAAAACAAAGATATTTAGATTAGATTTAAAGTACCTCTATGTTTTAGATGTGGCAACTGCCCTCCTTTAACTGTGATTTCATCTCTTTTCAGACCTCTGCCAAGGAGTGAGAGTTGAATTCACATCCCAGTCAGAAAGTATGGAGCTCTCGCAACCAGGTAGGACTTATTCGTTCATGGTAAATTTAGCAAGCTTTTAAAAAATGTCTACAGAATAAATGATTTTGGACCACCCAGGAAAAGTAAACTCAAGTCACAGTGAGAAAAAAAATGATGCCATGCAGCATCATAAAGGCAGAATGAGCATATTTGGAGCAAGTGGAACATTTGAATGTCCTGCCAAAAGAACTTGTTCCATGTGTGTATCATGATGAACCACAAAGAGGTCAGAGAGGAGAGAAAGCCCATCCAGGGATTAAAATGCAAAACACATGCTGGCCCATTTTAATGTAAAGTAAAAGTTAAGTTCAAGTAGAGTAGTGCATCTCCGTGCATTGTGATTAGCCTGTTTGACATGATCATGTGATAATTGATCACTTTAGGGATAATAAAACCGTAGTGCAGTACAGTTTTCACTTTGTGAGAACTGACATCAGGGTACATGGATAAAACAGAAGGGGTAGATGGTTAATTGTTTCACCAGCCGTTGAGAGCGTGCTGCATGTGCAGAATTTCTCTGCACTAAATCAAACTGAAACACAAGCCTGTTGGTTTTCCTCTGCTTATTGGAATTTCTGATTGTTGACTTTCCTTTTCTAATAACTTTTGCAACCAGAAATCCAGGGGGCCACACAAGCCAGTGTTTACCTCTCATTGTTGTTAAAGCTCATTCCCCGTCAGCACAGATGTTTATTTACGACCGTGACGTTGCTTGAAAGAGCACTTTAACCTCTGACATACAAAGTCTGAGAAGCAAAATTAAAAGCTGTCTGCGTGGGGGAAAGAGTAACTTTTGGGGGGGTTGTGCTCATTACTAGGGGGGACTGCAGAACTCGGAGTAGAGAGGGTGAGAGGAGGAGAGGGGGCGCACTGTGAGTGTTAACTAAGTCAAGTTTTATCCCCGGCCCAGACAGAGCAATGCGTCATAGACTTCTCCAGTGACTGGAAGTCTGTCTGAGGTGGATCATGGTAACTCTGCTGTCTTTGCAAACAGGGAAATGAGGCGCAGTGCCAGCATAATAGAGTGAAATGGCAAGTCATGAAAGGATGCAATCCTTAAATCTACTTGGGAAATTGAGAAATACATGCAGATGTGAGCTTGTGCATGGAAATATGTGGCTTAATGCTCGTACTTTAGTGACTTTAATGTATTTTGAATACCTTGGGCTGACTTTTATTGAGGTTTTTGGTTTTAAAGGTCCTTTGGGCAGGTTATGAAACACACTAAACTAATTCTGATACCTCTGTATGGCTGGTATGATGAGTGAAAGGAGGTGATAAATGTGCTGGTACAATGTATTTCCTTTTTTTAACTCAGCTTTATTGATAAACAGCGTTTGGCAGTTGCATTCATGAAATAACTGCATTGCCAACATTACAGACTGAGCAACAGTTCATAAATAAAACAGAGAAAAAGATAAGGGGTCTAATCCGGGATTAGATTAGAAAAAACTGTTTTAGATGTTGTTATACGGACGGGGGCCCGCTTTAGCTTTGTTTAGCTGTTAGCTTTCGCTAAAGCTAACATAGCTACGCTAGCTACATAATTAACATTACTACATAAGCCAAGGAAGCTTAGATAGCTTTAGCAACAGGAGCTTTAGCAAGTTAAAGCTAACATAGCTATATGGATAACATACCTACATTGCTTACATCGATGCTTTGTGAGCTTAGCTAGAGCTGTTTCCTACGTTAGCTACGCAGCTTTGTTATCTATAGCTTAGTTAGCTGTAGTCAGTTGTAGTAGCAGGTCTCAGCCTGTAGAGGGCAGTCACTACTTATATTTCTAAGAAAAAAGTATAATTTAGATCAGGGGTGTCAAACTCAATCACAGAAGGGGCCAGATTTTGTATTAAGGTCTAACCTGAGGGCCTAACAGGGTTCACATTTAAACAGAAACTGTCAACCTCATTTTTTTGCCAGAAATAAAATATGGGGAAAAATGAGTGAAAAATGATTTTCAGATTTAAAAAGTCAAAATGATATGTTAAGCCTCAAAATCTGTGATAGAAAGTCAAACTTATTTGTTCAAAAGGTCAAAACACAAAATTAGATGTTAAAATAATGCTTTTAAAAGGCAAATATATATAAAAAAGAAAGTCACAATCATGTTTTAAAGGCAAAAATATTACTTTAAATTAAATTTGGTTAACCTGAAAGGTCAAAATTTGATATAAAGGTTGAAATAATAAATTGAAAAGGTCAAAATTTGAGATAAAAAGTGAAAATAATAAATTGACAAAGTCAAAATATGAGATAAAAAGTCCAAACTATAGGCTGAAGTCATAAATCTGCAGTGCACAATTGAAAATTTGAAATGAAAACACAAATGAATTTGTTTTCCCACATTTCTATTTATCTAGTGTTTTTTTTTTTTACTCTTTACTTTTTTTCCAAAATTTTTATGACTTAAGGATATTTCATGTCGTCAGGGTTAAGTTAACATTTTTATACTGGAGGAAATCTGCAGACCTCATAGTTTAGGGCCAGTTATAATGAGAATATGATATGATCTCATAGTCTGTGTGTAACTGTACCACAGGCCAGATTTGGCCCCTGGGCCTTGAGTTTGACACCTCTGATTTAGATCCTTTGTACTCAGATACTGAGATTTGGGTCCTAATGGATCAATGTTGCCTCTTGGGTCTTTTGAAACTCTTTTAAATACAGTTGGAAAGCTAGTCTGCAACCCTAATAGACAAACTGATTTTATAAATTAATTCTGACCAGATCAGTTAAGTTCATGCACTGGTCGGCTTTTGTGCAGGCTTAAAATCTTTCAGTTTTATAGTCTGGATTAAGGCGGAGACTCTCATTGGCATGATTTACAGCACACTTAAACTCTTGAAGCACATGGTTTCAGGAGCTCCTGATTTTGTTGTAAAAAGAATAAAGTAACAGTGAAAGTGCAAAGAAAAAGACTGAGTACTCAGAGTTAATGTTATGATTATATAATTCAGCCCATTTGCATGCAGCAGCCACTTTTTTCCCTTTTAATAGCAGCATTAAAAATAAACATACCACTACAGGACAGAAACAACAATGACAAGCAGGATGTTTTCCTGTACTTGTGGCTTGCTGACATGCACAGAAGTTTTGTCTGTCTTAACCCTGCTCTGTATTACAGATGGGGCTGACTCACAGGCAGCTCCCAGAGGCCCAGGGAGAGAACATATTGTTCTTCGAGATTATCAGATGGACGTCGCCAGACCCGCCTTGGAGGGGAAAAACATCATCGTATGCCTCCCGACAGGAAGTGGTAAAACCAGGGTTGCGGTTTATATTACCAAAACACATCTGGATGGCAGGAGGGCCGGAGGGCGATCAGGGAAAGTGGTCGTCCTGGTTAACAAGGTACTACAACGCCCTGCGTCTGGTGCATTCCTCAATCACCATATGGCTTTGTCTTGTTATAGTAACCTACTTAAATCCCGTTCAAATCCAAAGAAAACATTCTATCATTCAGTCAATTTGCACATGTGGGTCAGCTCACCACGAATTACATGCCGTGAGGTTTAGTTATTCCCTTGCACTTTGTTACTATTTGGCCCTGCATGGATTTGCTCAGCACTGGAAAGAATCAATCCTTACTTGCCTTTGGATTAAAGGTTTTCCAGAAAAAACTTGCAGGTCAAGTTACAAAAACAGCAATAGAAACAGTGATGGTATGCAAACAAGAAGTATAAAACGGTGATTTGGCCAGTTGTGGTTCTGCAGAAAAAGGGACTGTCCTTTTGTTTGATCCTTTAAGAATTAACAGCAGAGTCGACTAAATCATTGCACAAGTCATGTTAAAACAATCTGCTCTATCTACTGTCAGCAAAAGCACAACACTGTATCATTGCAATGTCAAACAAATCACTAGCAGCTGTGCAGTAACTAGAACAATGCATTCATAATGACATGTTTTTCATTCTGTTAGTTTGCTCTGTACTGAGATAAAAAACATGATTTGATTTGTTGTACTTGTGGCCCACAGGTTCCCCTCGTGGAGCAGCATTATTCTGCAGAGTTCTTGCCTTTTCTGAAGCACGAATATAAAGTGGAGAGAGTCAGCGGAGACTGCCAGCAGAAAATCTCCTTCACAGAGATCATTAAGAGGAATGATGTCGTCATATGCACGGCCCAGATCCTGGAGAATTACTTGGAGAGGTCTAACGAAGGGGAGGACGAGGGGGTGAACTTGAGCGGTAAGAACACAGCGACGTGAAAATTATAGGGTTAAAATGCCCAAGATGTAGTTTTTCAAGGTTTCCTTAAACCTTTGGTTAAAATCTGCCCAGGCTCAAACCTCACACGCTGACAGCTACTGGAACAGAAAGCCGCCTGGAGGACTCATAACATGTCCCATGATAATACCTGACAGGATCTTGTCAAAGTCTTCCAGCTCTGCTGTTCACTCTTGTTGGCACTCACCAGCCCAAGGTGGAATAGCCACCTTAATGGAACATATGCTGTTTGTTGAAACGCCTGAAAGCGCTTTTTTTCCCCTCCCAATCTCCTGCTTTCCAGGCCACACGTCTGTTCAAGCCATCAGTGTGTGGCTGATCAAATTCACATGAGAGCTTCCATCAGCCACTGTACATCAAGCTGCCACTCTCCATACTCTCCTTCTCTAGGGACTAATTCCTACCTCTTTGTCGCCATAAATAATTATATTTCCCCCCCCTATTCTCTTATATAAAGTACAAGAAATAAAGTTATTTTAAAGGTAGAACATTTCAACCAGTGCGGCTTAAACTGCTACGTCAGGATCCTAGAAAAGCCTTGGTTTGTGTGGGAGGATCTCTCCCTTTCGGAAAGATGTTAAAATCTGTGAGAGAAAGCCACCTCTATTTATTTAAGCAGTACAAATACAGGACACAACACTGCCTGAGAAAACGGGTGTGTTGCCTAAAATGTAGGCACTTTTGTCTATGGATGATAATCTTAGAGTAGAAATGTAAATGTTATTGTTCCTACAAAGCACCCTGTAATCGTTCCCTCTATATTTATAGTGCTGTAATTAAATGAATCTTTGTGTTCCTTGTTATATATCGTTGTCATGTCTTCTACTTATATTCCATAGATCTGTCGCTGATCGTTATAGATGAGTGTCACCACACCCAAAAAGGAGAGGTCTACAACCACATAATGATGCGTTACCTGAGGCAGAAGCACAAGAACTTTAGGCTTAAGAAGGAGCAGAAGAAGCCGGTACCTCTCCCTCAGATCCTGGGCCTGACTGCCTCACCGGGGGTAGGGGACGCCACAAAAATGAAGCAAGCAGAGGAGCACATACTGCGGGTAAAAGGAAAAAAGTCTTTCTGTGTGGTTGGCTTAAAGGTTGGCACATGCCTGCTTTCTCAATGTATAACGGTCTGTGTGAGGTAGCTTTTTTAGTACTGGCAGGCCCGTAACCCCATTTTCAGAGTGCTTCTCTTTAGCCTTAATCATTGCATTGTTACAAAAAAAATCCAGCTTTTCTTGATAGAATCTGTAACGTTGTTTCAAAATTGCTGTGTGAAATGTTTCCATATTTCAAGAAAAATGTCAAACAAAAATACCACTGCTGTTACTCAATTTAAAAAATTAATCACATCATTACGCCGTGATTAATCATGATTAATCACAGCATTTTTTAAAATAGTTTCAAAGGCTAAAAATTCCCCTTGAAAAGAGACAGAAAAAGTTAGATTGGTGTCTCTTCTGCTAGTGATAAGAGCAACCCATCCTGGGACATTGCCCTAACCAGTGTTTCCCAACCATGTTTCTGTGTCTGCGGCTTTAAATGTTAATGAGCTGTCTGACTCCACCCCTGACTCCACCCCTCTCAGAAAATGGATGTGGCTCTCCTGATCCAGCTGAGAGGAGGATCAGGAGAGGAGGGCGGATCTTTCTTCCAAGCGTTGAGGGCCAGCTGAACCTGGGGTGGAGCTAACTCCCCACATGACATCATGAGGAGAAAATCTGAGAACGGCATGTTTTAGCACACTTTTTCTGAAAGATCGAGAAAGAGGGGGGAATGGATTTTTCTGATTCTTGGGGGGGATTGTGGCCAGGCCAGGGGCACATGTTTTTGTTAGAAAAGCCTGAAAAGTGTATTTTGAGTAATATGTGGCCTGTAATGTGCCTGCAGCATATTCTGTTAAAAAAAAATGATGGAGGGGAGGAGCTTTGCTGCCGTGTTGGATTTTAAGGCGCTTCCTATAGGACTGAACGGACTTCCAGCTGACTTGCACCCATAAACATATGTAATAAGTGGAAACAAGGGGTCATAGAGCAGGAGTTATGCTGGCCACCTTTGCTTGATACTTGTCTTGAATTGAGAAGGCTTTTCAATCAAGGTTTATTAACTTAACAATAAACCTACAGTTTTATTTAAATGCAGGATTCTGACCTAATGAGGGAGAAACTATGGTTAAAAAGTGGCACCTGCCCCCCATTAGGGGGCACTTGTAATAATTGAAGCCATTCAGTTTCACAAAAGTATAATTCATTCTTGTATAATTTCTATGATAGATTACATTTACAACTGTGGATTTTATTATCCACAAATACGCCACAGTCCATCAATCAGCAACAAAATTCTCTCCCTAAACTTTCACTTCTCATTGTTTATAAAACCTTCCCCAGTCCCTCTGCCTCACTGTTTCAAGGATCATGTTCATCTCAGAAAGCTGTTTCCAATACTCCACACCGCCTGTGCACTCTGGGCAGCCATAAAGCTCCCCACTAGTGCAGTGCAGAATAAAATGAAAACGCTCTTGGATCACACTGTGTGTTGCAGATAGAGACGTTTATTGCAAACAGAATGTGACTGATGTTGGATTTGATTAGCTGTAACTCCGTACATCTGTATCTCTCTTGTAGATTTGTGCGAACTTGGATGCTTCCAAAATCATGACAAGAGGCCTTGGAGAATTCAGAAAAGACCAGCGGACAAAAATTGTAACTGTTGAAGATAGAAAACAGGTATTTCTTTTGCACAAAACGTAACACCATGCTTTAGTATACAGCTTATCTCTATTTATCTATCCGTGTTTAAGACAACCAAATATTCCTTTTCAGGATCCGTTTGGGGATGTGATCAAAAATATCATGAATGCCATTCATGTCCATGCCGGCCTGAGTCCCACCTGTGAACTCGGCTCTCAGAACTATGAACAGTGGGTCGTTCAAAAGGAAAGAACAGGTGAGCACAAGTCCTTTGTGCTTTCTTCGGGAACACCAACCCTTGGATCAACTAACTGTCTCGAATTATTTTAGCGGCAACCGATGAAGACCACAAGGTGCGGGTTTGTGCCGAGCACCTTCGACAGTACAACGAGGGCCTGAATCTTAGCAACACCATCCGCATGAGGGATTCTTTCAGTTTCCTGAACAAATACCACCAGGAGGAGTTAAAGCGGAAGTCACCGCCTGAGGAGGATCATATCATAGAAATCACGGACACTGAGCGATTCCTCTTCAACTTGTTTAAAGGTACTAGCGCAGCGTTACTCAACCCATGCTTAAGCAAAGAGCTAAATTGTTGAAAAACAGCTTTGCACAAGACACAATCTAAGTGGTGAAAAGTGGCAAAAATGGGCTAAACGGGCAACATAAGTGTAAGTCATGTTATAACTCACATTAATAAATTGCCCATCATTGTGTGTCTGAGACTTCTATTTTTGCTGCTGTGGAATCAGTCATCATCAACATTCATCCTTACCAGAATCATATTGAATTTCAGGATGATGTTATCATAACAGCCACACATTAAACACAGCCTGACTTGAATGAGACAACTGAGGAATGTAAAAACAGAAATCTGGACCCAGCAGTTAAAGTGGCAAAAAATTGGCTAAACAGGAAATAAAAATAAGTTAAAGTGGCAAAAATGTGCTAAACGGGCAACAAAAATAAGTTAAAGTGGCAAAAATGGGCTAAGCGAGGCAACAAAAATAAGGGGCAAAAATGGGCTAAACAGGAAATTATTAGTTAAAGTGACAAGAATAAGATTAAAGTGGCAAAAATAACCAAAATATTGCAAAAAAGTAGGTTGAAGTAGGAAAAAGTGTGTGTAATAAATCATAAAAAGTGGTTAAAATGGACATAAAAAGGAGTTAGTAGTGGCAACATTGGGGCACCAGTGGCAACAATAGGCATAAACTGGCCAGAATTGGCTTAGAAGTGGGAAAAACAGGCAGAAAAAAAGTGGTGGGAAGGGTGTAAAATTGACAAATGCGTTCAAGGTGGGAATAATGTGTAAGAAGTGGACCGAAAAATGGGTAGAAAAAAGTGATCAAAAGGGGTTTAAGTGGTAAAAGAGGAAGAAATGGGTCCAAACTGTGCAAGAAATGAGGAGAGGTTTTAGATAATAGTGGCAGAATTGTTTGGGAAAAGTGGGTAAAAACCGGCACAAAATACTTTCAGCTACAAAAATAGGTTGCTGTTATTCAGAATGCTAGCTGCAATGCTACTGATCCAAGCGTAAGTGATGTTATGCATATATTTCCGTAAGAATAGGTTAAATATACATATATATATATATAAATATACATTTTTTGAAGCATTAAAAAAAGATTTCATGATTTGAAGGCATCTGGCGACCCCCTGTCAGTGTCTCGCAACTCCCCAGGGCATCCCAACCTTCGGGTTGAGGCCCACTGATATAGAAAACATGCAGATGTGAAGCACAAAGCCAACATGCAGCACAAAGAGGGAGGTTTGAATATCTAGACATCCTGACAGCTCTCCAATTATAGTAGTAAGATTGGTAAGCACACTGGCTGTAAAATCCCTGGTGTTAAACATTTTTGTATTTTATCTGTCTGTCCAAATATCATTACTTTGGTACTACAGACTGGTGCAGGCCAATATCCCACCATAATGGATTTAAAATTGTACTCTACAATGTATGGGGTGACCCTAGCTCAATAGCTTCTTATTATGGGTTAATGCCCTTTTCAAATCTCTTGCTAAACTTAAAAGCTGTTTGTTGTAGTTCTTAATTTAACACACTGGAATTATATCAATCTTCTTGTATAATTCTTGGCAAAAAAAACACAATTTCTTTCTTTCATCCATTTCTTGCAGAGAAAAAGGAGGAGTTGCAGAAACTTGCAGATATTCCAGAGTATGAAAACGACAGCCTGTCAAAACTAAGAACTAATATTCTGCAAGAGTTCACCAGCCGGGACAAGGCCAGAGGGATTGTTTTCACCAAAACACGTCGGAGTGCCATTGCTCTAACTCAGTGGGTCATGGAAAACCCAAAGTTTGCTGACATTGGGGTGGCAGCCTCTTATGTCATTGGGGGAGGAGACCAGAGTGTTGTCAAACCGATGACCGCAGTGAGTCCAAGCTGCACTTATAACCACAGCATGTTAGCATGTAACATCCTGTTATGTCAAAGTAAAACTATCTATCTCTGTGTTATTCAGGCAGAGCAGAAGGACGTGTTGAAAAAATTCGGCAGTGGGGAAATCAACTTGCTGATTGCGACCTCAGTGGCTGAGGAAGGGTTGGACATACCACAGTGCAATATTGTGATCCAATATGGCCAAATGACCAATGAGATCGGTATGATACAGGTCAGTGAAGTCAGCGGTAACATGGGATTTGCTCCAACCCCTTTTGGTCTAGTACAGTGGTTCTTAACTGGTGGGTCGTGAACCGGAAGTGGGTTGTGGAGCAGTTTTCTGGAAAAAAACGGTGGTAAAAGTCTATGAAGAACATGCAACAATACCGTTAATTTAACTATGTTTTACTGTGAAAATTGGTCAATTTGAATGTTTTATTAATATCTCAGCTGATTTATCTCCTGTTCTTGCAATACAAGAGCTGTTTTTACGATGTTAATGAAATAATTTTGCAAGATGTCTGGAAAATTGGCTAAAATTACACATTATCATGGGAAAAGGGGGTGTAAAACATGTCAGTTTTTTCCTGTCTCTTGTCCCTGTCATAAATTCTGTGCCATCCAAGATCCTAAGTGCAACATTTTTATTAACTAAATGTGCACTGGTGAAAATTTTTGGAAACTTGGGTCACGATTTGTCATCCGACATGGATGGGTCCTGAGGCTATGCCAGTTGAGAACCACTGGTCTAGTAAATATTAAAAATCCTTACTGATAGCTTACCAGTAATTTCTTCCTTCCCAGGCTAGAGGCAGAGGAAGAGCTGAAGACAGCAGTTTCATTGTGATCGAGGTGAAGAACTCCTGGGTGGCTGAAAAGGAGTGCGTCAATGAGTACCGCATTAACATGATGAACAAAGCCATTGACAAAATCAAAGCCTTACCTCAAGCAGAATACAACAGAAAGGTGTCTACATTTAAAATTTTTCCTCTCAGTTAACCTGAAACCTCACCTGACTTTTAGTAATGGTTATTTTCCTCTGATCAGATTGACGAGTTGCAGTATCAGTCTATCATGGAGGAGAAGGTGAGGATGACAAAGAAGAGGCAGAAGGACATTATGAACGAGAACCCGTCTGACGTGAAGTTCGTCTGCCGTGGCTGCAGCGAGCCAGTCTGTACTGGTGAAGACATCCAGGTCGTGGAGAAAGTGCACAGAGTCAATGTAACAACAGAATTCAGGTATTTATAACAATCCATCTCTATTTAAAAAGATACACTGATACATGATGAATGTATGCTACAACTGCAAATACATAAGGTTGTCAAAAAGCATTTGTTACACTTGTTGATGGTTTGTTTTAAAATGGTATGGCTGTTTTTTAATGAAGCCTAGCATTAGTTCATGTAGGACACAGTAGTCATACGCCCAGCTGTGATCAGCTGATCCTAATTACCGCCTCCCAGCTCCCACAGCCAATCACACCTCTTTCTCTGAATGGATACATTTCTTTAGAACTAATTTGTTGTGTTTAGTATGCATTGTCATGAATGCATCCATCCATAAGGGGGTTTCTAGCCATGCATACGCTGGAAAGTCAAAGCATGCTGCTTATCTAACCCAGGGAGCATCTTCTGAGCAGACCCTTCTCCACCAAGTAAAACTGTAGATCCATTTTTTTCACTAAAATGTTTAGATGTATGACAAGTATTCCTGAATGAAATGATTACTATGACGTACACCTGCGTTTTCAGCAGTGACCTTCTGTAGCTTATCCCCCTTTTGGAGAGTGTCAATGATTGTCATCTGAACAATAATACAGCCATCAGTCTTACCCATGATTGTGGTCGTGTGTACTGAACCAGAGTGCAATAATGAAGGCTCAGGAAACCTTTGCAGATTTGGACTTTTCCACAATAGTCTAATTTATGAGATAGTAGATTTTTTATTTTTGTGAGCTGTAAGCCTTAATCATAAAGAATTAAATGTTAAAACAGCCTTGAAAGATTTTACTTTGTATTAGAAAAATCCAGAATATATGGACATGTAATTTTTTGAAGTAAATAACGTGGGGTAAAACATGATATTCTAAGTTTTTGAGATGCACCTGTATTTTTTTTGTACCTTTTCCAACTTTTCATAGTGGAAACATAAACGATTGAGCTCTGTACCAAACTGAACTGAACCAGACTGTTCAGTGGAAATGCAGCTTTAGAGTCCCAAAGTTTTCAAAAACTACAAATCATCTGTCAAATTGGGAACCAAAGCTGCCCAAAGAGAGAGGCAGAGAGGTAGCCCAATTAAATAAAGTCTATTTAAAATCTCATAAACATGCAAAAGTTAGGTTTTTGTCTCATACAGACAGAGAGCAAAGGATGTGATGCTGTCTTAATTGCACCATAATGTTAGACTTTTTTTTTATGGAAAAGACATTGTGATTGTGCAATTCAATAGTACGCATAGGTTTATTTGAAGATATTTAAAATCAGAACTGCCCCAGTATTAGGAACATAGCACCTCTATTGTTTTTGCTGTGGTAACAGGTGTCACTAACCTTTCAAAGGTGATGGATTCTCCCGTTTCCTTCTTACTGGTGAATCCATCTTGCAAAGCTCCCGTCTGAACTGTGTGGGCCTGGTTAGAAAGTGACAGGACCAATCACTGATAAGGGGCAGTACTTTTGGACGCGGTGGAATCGTGACGTAAGCAAGTAGTGAGAAGAGGCCGGTACAATTATGGCGGAAGAGATTAGCGTGGATGCTGCCAAAGCGGCAGTTTTATTAGAACTTGACGTCATTTTTTCGTTAAAAGAAGAACAAAGAACAGCAGTGAGTTTTTTTCTTTTCAAAAATGACAAAAGTCAGAAATCTCTATGGAGTTTAGTCCTCGGTAGCATCATTGGTCAGTAGTGGCTACAGCGTCATGTGTTTTGTTTCTCTGATTGGCCCATAAAGATGTGACAGAACGTTCATCCAGTCACCCTCCGAGTGTTTTTTCAAAGGCTCTGCCCTTTCCCAAATGCTGTCTATGAGAGGTTTTAGTTTTAGGTTAAGATATCACTGGTTTCATATTTAAAGTTTTAAATCCTGGTGTTATTCTAAAAGTGAACCCTATCCTGCACTCATAAAAGTTGTGCAACATCACATTGAAAAATGATGTTTTCCTCTGTTTTTTCCAGTAAACTTTACATTCAAACAGAAAACACCAGCCTTCGAGAGAGACTGCTAGATTATGAGACAAACGGCTTCATTTCCTGCAAACGCTGCGGACAGGTAAATGTGTTTTAGTTTAAGCAAACTCTTCCTCTTGTTTGAATTGTTTAGAGAAAAATTAATCCCAGAAAATGTCCTAGTATTGTTCAGTGATTGTCTGAAACGCCTCTTGGAGTGACACCCAACAGTTTTAGGCTTCTTTCTATCCAAGTTCATGAAACATGAATCAACGATTAAAATTATTGCAACCATTAGAAGGGTTTATGGTTGTACTGGTGCTTGCCAAAGCTGTTTTTTTCCAGAGAGATGAAAAGAGAAGTTAGAAATGAGTCAAGACCTGCCATCAGCAGTAAAATAAGTTTTTCCAAATGTGAAAAACAATGAGTCAGAGAATCACGAGATACTAGAGGATTCTTTTTTCTTCTAAAGTCTCGATTCTGAGTTTTAACCAAGTTTCTCACCATTTTTGCTATTTTTAACATATTTTCATTCTGTTTTTATCAAAAGGATTTACATTTTTAGGAAAGCTACTTACTACACAAATGAATTAAAACGTTATTTGGTTTTTTGATAAGAGTGGTTATGATTCAGGTTAAATATAAAATACCACAGCTTAACTTTACAATGGACCAGGATTTTGCTGGCCCCCAGTTTGGCTGGGCCCCAGAAAGCTCTCCACTTTTCCTACCTAGGGCAGTCTTGTCTTCACATGACTATTTTTGAATGTGCATGTCTGTGTTCAGCCACCTTCAGGTACAATGGCGTTCCCCGGTCTCTCTGGCACTTTTATTTTGGGGGGCGCGGGCTGAAAAGGTTGAGAACCCCCGCCTATGTCGCATGTCTAGGAGTTCTGTTTTTGTTTTCAAAATGAGCATTAACATAATGTGCTCTTAACAGTGTCACAAATGTCAAATCTGATAATGTAGCCCAACCAGATTAAATCACATCCACACGCTCCTATTTATAACTGATGTCTTGACTCCTGATTTTCATTGCAGCGATGGGGCTCCATGATGATGTTCAAAGGGCTCGAGCTTCCCTGTCTCCATGTGAAAAACTTCACGGTGACCGTCAACGGAAAGAAGATGAACAAATGCAACAAGTGGAAGGATCTCGCCGTAAAGTTTACTGCCTTTGACTATGCTGAGCATGCCAGCCGTGTGGTAGAGAGCTCTGATGATGAAGAAATGTGAAGACTGTTTTCTTCACTGTGAGAAAATCCAAAGTTAAACTGATGCATGAAGTGTTCGAGTGTTATAAAAACTGGAGGGTTAGGTGTGTGCTGGGAATAAGTGAAACTTCTCAAAAATGTGGTTGTTAAAAGGCTTAAATGTGATAAATGCCTTGGATTGTTAATATGTGTGGCTGCACTGTTTGGGTGATGCTGTAAGTTAATTTTACAGCTAGGTTTCTTTTTTAAAAATCTATAAATGTGAAAAATTAGCTGGAGAATGCATTTTTTTTAAATGTCTCAGCGCCCTGCTGTCTCATGGGATGGGAGCCACTGAGCCTGTCATAGCCCCTCAGAGCCCACCTGTCAACATGCATGCAGACAAACAGGTGCTGGTGATTTTCCATTGAATCCAACTGTTAGTGAGTCACTCCTGTTGAGCCAGGCGGAGCATCTATTTTTAGAATTACTTTTATAAGAATGCATAAAGATGAGTAACCTGTACCATCTTTGACAAGTACTGGAATCACGGGCCTACATGTGTGACCACTACCTGTTATTTCAGTGTTATTCAACATGTGGCTCTTTAGTGATGATTTGTGGCTCTTTTATGAATTAATTTAAAATGTTATTCCCCAGAAAACCTTAAAAAGGTCAATTTGACCTCAGAAATTATCTATTGCAACTCACATTAATCAGTTTGTTTCCCACACTTCTACAGGTGGCTTTAATTGTCAAACTTTATTTTTTGTCTGTATATTTCTAGTGCCCTTATTTTCAGTTTTTTGCCCTTTTTCAATTTTGTGCCTCTTTTAATCTATTTTTGCACCTTTAAGCCCACTTTTACCACTTCTTTTTGTCTCTTTTATCCTGTTTCTTGCTATTTGAATCCCCCATCCATTTGTTGCTGTTTCCCTGTTTTAGTCACTTTTCACTCATGTTTTGGTATGTTTTTACTCCTTTTTTGACTATTTTTGCCACCTGTAACCCATTTTGTGTGACTTCTCACCCTTTATTGCTACTTCTCCACTCCATTTTTGTCACTTTCACCAAGTTTTTCCAACTTTAAATCCATTTTACAGCTTAATGGCCAATCTTGCTGCTTCTTTTTACCTATTCATGCTACTTTTATCCTGTTTTTGCACCTTTTTACCAGTTTTGCCTCTTTTGTCCTGCTTTTTGCCATCTGAAAGTTTTTTTTCCCTTTTTTCCTGCATTAAAGGCATTTTTCCCCATTTTTGCCATTCTTTGCTGCTTTTTGCCTGTTTAGATCACTCCTCACTCTTTGTCAGCCGTGTTTTTGTGGCTTTTTGACCATTTTTGCCACCTGTAACTCATTTTTCAGTCACTTTTCACCCATTTTTTTCCCTTCTCTGGCACTTTTTCTCCCCATTTCTGGCATTTTTCACCAAGTTCATTCTGCATTTTATGGCTACTTTGGCCCCATTAATTAATTTTTTGCAACTTTTCATCTGCTTTCTGACCATTTTTGCCACCTTTATCTCATTTTTGTGTCACTTCTCACCCTTTTTTTTCACTCTGTGCCCTTTTTGGCACTTGTTTCTCTCCTTTTCACCCAGTTTTTTTTCTCCATTTTATGGCTATTTTGCCCCATTAATGAATTGTGCTGCTTTTCATCTGCTCTTTGACCATTTTTGACACCTTTAAATTGCCAATTTTACAATTTTTTTCACTTTTCACTACTTGGATTGCTGCTCTTGCAGAGGTATTTTTCAACAATGTGGCTCTTTGGTTGAGCAGGGTTGAGTAACACTGTAATTTTATTTTAGATCAAATCAATGAGAATAAAGCTCTTCTTTCTTATTCCCTGACTCTGCAGTGTTTTATTTGAAAATGTGAAATTAAAGTGTTGGATCACGCATGGAAGGTTCAGCTGATGGGGGAAATTTTGCGCCCTTGGTAAAAAAAAAGAAAGAAAGAAAGAAAAAAAAAAACAGAAGTCACTTCCGAGGTACCAGCAAGTTGTGCGCTCTTGGAAAAGTTGTGCAAGCTGCTGACTTCAGGGAGACATCCCTCTGTCTGGTCTGGTGTCGGACTTCTTTTCAGGAATGCAGCGGGAAGTGTGAGAAGCAGGAAGGAGCTTGGTCTTTCTTTAACTCACCAGCCATTGTTAGAGGCGTTAATTGTAGGGAGAGTTATGTTATCAAGGCTACTCCTCCAAGAAGTGACTTTGAACGCCTCACCGCGGACTCTCGAGGACTTTTAGGACTGGAAAGAGGCTTCACGCGACTTCTTCTGCGCCATGGTCAGTAATCGATTTACCATCACGTTCGTAGAGGTGGGGGGAGAAAAACATTAAGAAATGCAAAGAAAATGGAGCAGTTAGATGGCTCATTTGTTAGCTTGAAATGACAGCCAAACGGCAGCCTGCTATGTGGATTAAGTGTCTTCTCTTCTTTTGTGTCACCTTTCCAGGGCTGCAGCAAGGTGATGTTGGGGGTGGTAGGGGCGGCTGTCGTCATCACGTTAATCACAATCACGTCAGTTTATTTAAGCAGTAAGTTAAAGCTCAAGCTCTGTGTTAGCATGCTGTCTTTTGTGTCGAGTGTGCTGTCTGTTGAAGTTGTATGTGAAAATAAACCACCAATAACTCGTGCAAAGCTTCATATCACGAATTTAAAAAAGGATGAAAATATTTATTTTGCTGGTACATTATTTTTTTTTAACTTTTAGTCTACTGTTCGGTTTGTATTGTTAGTTGTCTGTTGAACCTGTCTGTATGGCAAAGTTAAAGAATGAGGATATGAATGAAAAGTTTCTCTGAGTGAGTGCAGTGCAGCGTGTTGCTGAAATGGCGCCATCTTGCGACGGAAGTTAAAACTAAACGTTTTATTTTCCTTATTAGATTAAAAGTAGAGTTTCTCATTTACGGTGTAAAACGGCCCTAAATCAGTCTCATCTTAATGCGGGGTTCCTTTTATGTATGGGGTTCCAAAAGTGTCAAAAGTCATTTTCCCATTTTCTATTCGAGCTTTAGCTCTTCCTGTTCTCTATTTGTGCTACCTTTGCTCACCTGACCACACCTTTGCTGGTGTCAGTGGCTCAGATAAAGAGCCATCTGTCTGTGTAAATTTAAGCTTAAACTTTAAAGTTAAATGTCATGCCTTTCATCTTCATGTCATCTGACAGTAGCACTGCCTCTTTTGTTAAGACAGGGCTGTCAAACTCAATCACTGAGGGGACCAGATTCTGGATTCAGGACTAACCTGAAGGCCTAACAGGGTCCCCTTTATAACCATAAACCACAGGTGTCAAACTCAAGGCCCGGGGGCCAAATCCGGCCCACAGAACGATTATATCCGGCCTGCGAGATCTTATCATATTTGTATTATAACTGGCCCACCAGTATGAGGTCTGCAGTTTTCCTCCTGTATGATAATGTAAACTTCAACTTGATTATTTAAATATCCTTGTTAAGCTTAAAAAACTGAAAAAGTAAAGAGTAAGAAAGATTTCATAAAAAGTCAAGAATTAATTTGTTTTATTTCATATTTTCAATGTTGCATCTCAAGATTATGACTCAAACGTATGATTTTGACTTTTCATTTCATGCTTTGACCTTTTCAACTCATAATTTGGAATTAATATGTCAAGTTTGTATCTTTTACATCCCTAATTTTAAATTTCAAGTCATATTTTGGCCTTTTCCACTCATAATTTGGACTTTATAATTCACATTTTTATCTTTTAGATCCCTAATTTTAAATTTTAAGTCATATTTTGACCTTTTCAACTCCTTACTTTGGCTTTTTAGTCCCACATTTTGACTTTTAAACACCTGATTTCAATTTTTTCTCATATTATGACATTTTAAATACATTATTATTACATTTTAAATCATATTTTTACCTTTTAAATGCCCAATTTTGAATTTAAATCAATTTAATATTTTCAACTTTTTAAGTCATCAATTTGAAGTCTTGGTCATATTTTGACATTTTCAACTCCTAATTTTGGCTTTTTAATCCCACATTTTGAACTATCAGGCTCACAGTTTTATATTTTAAGTCATATTTTGACTTTTAAAGTCATTATTTCAAATATGATCTCATATTTTGACCTTTCAAACATATGATTTCAACTCTCTCCTGGTATATTTTCTCTTTAAAAACATTCTTTTTCTATTTTTAATATCGTGTTCTGATGTTTTGAACCAATAAATTGGAATTTTTATCTCAGATTTGAGCCTTTAAACTCATCATTTTTCCTTTTTTTTGAATTTCCAAATGATCTTTCATCAGTGCTTTTTTCACGTTTTATTACTGGTGAAAATGAGGTTGACAGTTATGGTTAAATGTTGACCCTGTTAGGCCCTCAGGTCAGACCTAAATCCAGAATGTGGCCCCTGCTGTGATTGAGTTTGACACCCCTGCCATAAACTGTCAACCTTGTTTCACCAGTAATAAAAGATGAAAAAAAAACGTGATGATGCACTGATGATAAATGATTTTGACATTTAAAAAGTTAAAAAGAAAAGTTTAAAGGCTCACAATCTGAGAAAAGTACATTTATTTGTATAAAAAGGTCAAAGCATAAAATTTAAAATTGAAAAATAATGTTTTATTTATTGCAAATATATTAGAAAGAAGTCAAAATTATGAGTTTAAATGGTCAAAATATGAAAAAAAATTGTAATCATGAAATTAAAAGTAAAAATATGATTTAAAATTTTAAATTGTGAGTCTTGAAGTTCAAACTATGGGATTATGAAGTCAAAGTTTGGAGTTGAAAATATTAGATAGAATACAAAATAATTGGTTAAAAAGGTCAAAATATCACTTAAAAATTAGAACTGTGAATCTTAAAGCTCAAAATATTATATGAGAAGTCAAAATTATGAGTTAAAATGCTCAAAGTATGAAAGTATGATGGGCCAGTTAGAATAGAAATATGAGATCATCCTGCAGGCCGGATTTAACTGTTCCACAGGCCGGATTTGGCCCCCAGGCCTTGAGTTTGACACCTGTGTGTTAAGACATGTGGTTTAATTGTCTTAATACTTGTTTTTTTATTGGGGTATTTTTTGTTGTTTTTTAACAGGTTTTTTTGAACATTATGCACACATACCATTAATACAGCTAGATAACAATCAAATCATAAAGTTGAACTATACATCGTAAGGAAGATAAAATAAATGAAGAGGTAGTAAATAAATGAAAAAAAAAACAAACAAGACAGACCAGTCAAGGTTAAAAAAATATCCCTTACTGTGTCTATTTAGTTCCACCCCCCTTTATTATTTTAGGACAACTATACCTTACAGGCATCCTTTCCCCCTTAACACTGTATAAGCCAGGACACATTACCACATCCCAGATTATCCAACACCAAGGCCGTAATAATGTCTGTTTTCTTTTGTTTGTTCATTTTGTTGTGTATTTTTGTTACTGTTCTGTGTATGTGTAAAAAAAAGATATAAGTAGGGTCGGGGGGGCTAAGTAAATAAGATCGGGAACCAGTGTCCTGGCTCTGTGGTAGCTCTGCTTCCATCAAAATAAAGACAAATGTGCTTCATTTCAGAATCTGGTGGGACCAAAAGACCATTCACTATTGAAGATTACTTCAATGACACGATAAGGTGGAGATCCTACAATTTATACTGGATATCAGGTACAGGGAGCTCTTTTTTTGTTATAAATAATGTATGAATGTTTATTCTGTGCAGAAAATCCTCTTACAGGTACAGTTTTTGTCATCTGTTATTTCAGACAAGGAGTATCTGCATAAAACTAGAGATGGGAATGTCTTTCTCCACAACGCTGAAACACAAGAGGAATCTTTATATTTGAGCAATTCAACCTTTGTAAGATACTTTTCTCTCAACATGTTTCTTTACTCTAATTTTTCCTAATGATTCACTCCTTAAATTGATATTTTAACAATCAATTTCCTGCAGACACAAGTGGATGCGACAGATTATTTGTTGTCAGGTGATCAGAGATACATCGCTTTTGAAAGCAATTACACAAAGGTGAGAAACGGTTCCTCAGATACATTTGTGTGTCTGTTTTTTACTTTGAAATGCTAGTGTTGCTGTAAGTTTGTTGTCAGCTGTCTAATCAGAAGTGCTTTGTCTGAAATCCAACAGAAATGGAGACATTCGTTCACAGCCTCATACTCCATCTATGACAGAGAGAGATCGTAAGTTGCCTTGTTTAATCACTAATAAGCTGGGGGATTCAGAAACTCAAGCATGAAATATTCAAACTTAGTGTTTTTATCATGAAAGTCTTGTTTAGTCGGTCATCATTTTTCATCACATGGAGACATGAGAGAGAAATGCCCTGATTTACCAGGGATCAATCTCATTATTTTTATCTTTCTTTCCAGAACGTTTGTTACAACTGGAAGTCCTCCAGCTGATGTGCAGTACTTTACATGGGCCCCCACAGGAAACAAATATGTAAGTGAGAAATGCAGCAATTTAGTTAAAAGGGCAAACGTTGTTTATACTTTAACAGCACTGACTTTGGGTCACACTGCCTTAATACTCTAGAGCAGTGGTTCTCAACTGGTCCAGCCATACGGCCCACCACCTACTGTAATGTGAATTATTGATTGATTTATTGATATGCACAATCATAAATTAAGAAACACATACAGAGATACAAGGTAAACAACTGTGCAGGAGAGGAAAGAAGCCAAAGCGCTTATATAAAATCCTCCCCTCGAAAACGAAATCACCCTATTAGATCATCCAAAGGGAAAGAAAGAAAAGAAAAAACAAAGGAAGCCACAAAAGGATCAGAGACAAAAGAAAAGTAATAGTAATAAAAGGTTAAGAAAACAACAAAACGACAATGATTGATAAACTTTTGACTTCATCCATTTTTGCTAGGCATGATTATTTTGCCTGTACAGAAGATCTCTCATCCAACCAGACCTAAACATTTTGCAAGAGGATAAAAGTTTAAGAGATCTGTCTAGGGAGTTCCAGAGTTGGGGACCATGAAATTTGATGAAATTTTTATGTCTGGAGGTACGGCACAGAGGTAATTGGAAGTTCTTCTGACTTCTTGTTGAATAGGAATGACTGTCTGATGATACCAGAAAGCAGTTCTGAAAAGTGCCTGGAATGTCTTGTTTGTGATGAATGAATTTAAACATAAATAGACGTGTTTGAAGCTTGTTAATTGAAAAAACTGACAATAATTTAAATTTCCTAAATAAAGGTGCAGAAGGTGCTTGATTGGTAGAGTTTGATATCATTCTTAAGAATCTTTTCTGAATTAAGAGTGTCTTTTTAAGGTGAGAGGAATATGAGGCAGCCCACACGATGTTACAGTTATCAAGTATGGATAGATTAGGCTGTAATACAATGCCATGAGACAGGGTCGATCAACTAAGTGAGAGATTTTCCTGATAATACCATAGGACTTCATCATTTTTTTCCCAACATACTCAATGTGGTTTCTCCCGGATAATCCTTCATCGACTAATATACAAAGAAATTTTGTGTAAGAGACTTGTTTGATTACAATGTTATTGATTAGCAGTTTTGAGTCCTGTTTAGAAAAAGTTTAATTTTTGTTTCTAAAGAGTATATAGTTTGATTTGTTAGCATTCAAGGAGAGCTTGTTCATCTGAAACCATTTAGAGGTGCATTTTTGATTAGGCATCCAAAGTCTGAGTGGGACATGACAGTATTTGTATCATCCGCAAATAAAATGGGCAGAGAAGACTCAGTCATTACAGCAAAATCATTAATAAAAATTAGAAACAGAAGAGGCCCAAGAATCGACCCTTGTGGCACACCATAGTGTAGTTTAACTTTCTTAGAAGCCTGACCATTAATACATACATATTATTCTCTGTTGCTAAGGTAATCACTAAACCATCTAAATACAAAGTCTTGAAGCCCATACCGGTGGAGTTTTAACAGGAGAATATCATGGTCTACTGTGTCAAATGCTTTAGAGAGGTCCAAGAATATGCCAATAGCAAACATATTTTTATCTAGTGCAGTAGAAATTCTATCTGTAAGTTGCAAACGTGCCATATATGTTGAGTGCTTTTTACGAAATCCCCCTTCAAATCTGAGAGACCTAGAGCAGTTTGCAAAAGAAGAGTGGTCCAAAATTCCAGTTGAGAGGTTTAAGAAGCTTGTTGATGGTTAGAGGAAGCGATTGGTTTCAGTTATTTTTTCCCAAGGGTGTGCAACCAAATATTAAGTTGAGGGTGCAAACAATTTTGTCCGTCCCATTTTTTGAGTTTTGTGTAAAATTATGTCAATTTTGTCTTTTTTCTTCAGATTTTTTGTGTTGTTCCGAAGCACATAAAGAAAATGAACATGTGTATACCAAAAACATTTGTAATTGCAACAATTTCTGGGGGAAATGGTGTATTTTCTGGAAAAATTCCAGGGATGCCAATACTTTCGTCCATGACTGTATGTTTGCAAACAATATCATAGAAAGTTTTTTTTTTTTCATTTTAAATTTTGTTTTACAGGCATATGTTGTAGATTACAACATTTTTCTTAAATCAGACGTCACTGCTGAAGCTGTTCAGGTGACCCACAATGGGAAAAAGAATGAGATCCTTAATGGCATCCCTGACTGGGTCTATGAAGGTAAGAACATTTTTAGACCTCAGAAAAACATGTGACTCGTTCTTTGCACACAGGATCATTGCAGATTTTTTTTTTCCATTTCAGAGGAAGTGTTTGCATCTAACGGGGCAATATGGTGGTCCACAACCAGCAGTCTTTTGGCTTATGCTGAGTTTAATGACACAGACGTTCACAAAGTGGAGTTCTCCTGGTATGGATCTGAGCAGTACCCAGAAACTGTGGCTGTCCCATACCCTAAGGTTTGATTCTTACATGGAAATGAAATATTATGAGCACAGGTTTTCAAACAGGTTGTTCAAGGAAAAACTGCCTCTAAATTTGACAAGATTACTTTTTATACCTTATACCTTTTATATATGCTCTGGCTTAATACGGTAAAGTCAACTAATAGTGAATATGAAACATTACATTTCTAATTAAAGAAAAAAACTCAGATTTCTCTGTCCTTTTATTTTAAGTCTTGCATGCACAGTCATGGTGCATAATTAGTTTTGTTTTTGTGTTTGTTGTAGGCTGGGTCGACCCTCACCAAGGTGAAACTGTTTGTGGTTGATACTACAAATCCATCCCGACGCACACAGGTGGCTCCTCCAGCGTCTGTTGCTTCTGGGTCCGTATATTCTTCACTTTATTTCATCATTTAACACCAGAGGCAAATACAGCATCCTCGTGTTCTGTGTGATGTGAAAATCTTCTCATCTTCTGTCGCCTTTTGCTCAGTGATCACATTTTGTGCTCAGTGAACTGGATTACAGACGAACGCGTCGCTGTGCAGTGGCTCACAAGAAAACAGAATTACGTGGTTGTACAGATCTATGACTTCGATGGAAGCAACTGGAGAGAAAAACAGGTAGCTGTCTGGTCAGAAAACCCTGTGTGGCGTCAGAATAGATCCTCTAATGCAGGGGTTCTCAACCTTTTCAACCCGTGACCCCCAAAATAAAGGTCCCAGAGAATGGGGACCCCCACTGTATCTGAGGGTGGCTGAACACAGCCATGCACAATTAAGAATAGTCATGTAGAGACAAGGCCGTCCATAAGGGGGGATAAAGGGGAGAGCTTTCTGGGGCCCAGCCAAACTGGGGGCCCATGGAGGTCAGCAAAATCATGGTCTATTGTAAAGTTAAGCTGTGATATGCATATTTTATGTTTAACCTGAAAAAAGAACCACTCTTATCAATGAAGTCTCTTTGTGAAATCATTTGTGTAGCATATAGCCTTTTTGAAGATTATTATTTTGTTAAAAAAAAAATTAAATGGGTTAAAAATTGAAAAAAATAGTTAATAGTGACAAAAATGATGGAAAGGTGGTGAAATTGGATCTTTAAAGTAGCAGAAATGGGTTAGAAGTAGCAAAAATTATGTCAGAATGGCAAAAATAACTGAAAAAAAGGCAAAAATGGGCATAAATTGTGCTAAAGTGGAATTAATAGTGGCTGAAAAGGCTTTAAAATGGCAAAAATAAGCATTAAATGCCAAAAATTTGTTAAAATTTGTGGGAGAAAATGATGAAAACTGTTTAAGATTTGGCAAAATTGGTGTAAAGTAGCAACAGAGGAATTTTAGAAATATTATAAGGTTTTTTTGGGAATCTGGGGACCCCCCCTCTCAGTGTCTCGCTACCCCTAAGGGGGTCCTGACCCCAAGGTTGAGAACCACTGCTCTAATGCAGTGGAACTCAATCTTGTCACACTTGAGGGTACACTGAAAATATTCTGTCCATTAACATCCCCTGCTTTTGAGAAAAAGGTGAATAGTTTTTTGTGGAATGAAAAGCATTATTAATGGTGTGTTTAGTGATAGGGTTAGATCTTTTTTATAGACATTTATACGCTTATCATAGTTCATATAAAGAATAATACATTTTAACAGATTAACAGAGACGGATTCTGCAGCCACAGCCATATCTGAAGCCCATGCTAAGGTCATTGAAGACTGATTCATGTCATTTTAAGAATGTAAACCCACGTGCGTAGGCAGTTTTACCATCAGCATAGGTAGGAAATAACCTGGGCTGTTGTGCTCCAAGGGGACTAAAGATATAGCCATGTACTCAAATATGAGATATATGTCTAAGATTACTTTCAGTGATGACCTGAATGTAAATAAGGGCTCAGGAGTGAATAAAATAGCATCAAAATAGATTTTGATTATCCAAAGAAGCCCCTGGGAAGAACTCCTGTCCCAGACAGCAAAGTCCAAGCCCCTTAAAAGGCCCTAGATGTCTACATATCAGGCAAATTACAGTAAGGTAGATCCCCATGGACATATTGTAACATAAATAGGTGAATTACTGTGTGGTAAAATGGCATGCATTGAATAAAAATGTTTGATTTATGGTAGAAAAATGGATTCTGCAACAATAGTGAGCATATCTAGTGCTTATAAAGTACATACCCCCTTGGATGTTTTACCTTTTTATTGAGTTTCTAAATCAATCATGTTCAATATAATTATGCTTTTTGTCAAAGTGAAAGTAGATTTCTGCAAAGTAATGTCAATTATACAAAAATGTAATACAAAATAAGTGACTGCAATATTCACCCCCTGCAAAGTAACTGACTTAATTCAACAGAGGACCAGACAATTGGAGCTAGTAGTCTCACAGTTGGGGATCACCTGAGTGCAGTTAATGTGTCTCAGTGATTGTAGTATAAAGACACCTGTGTCTGGAAGATCCAGTCACTGGTTAATCAGAATTTCTGGCTACTATTATACCATGAAGGCAAAAGAACACTCCAAGCAACTCAGAGAAAATGTTATTAAAAAGTATAAATCAGGGGATGGAAATAAATCAAGGCGCTGAACATCCCCCAGAGTTCAGTAAAATCATCAAAAAATAGAAGGAATATGGCACATGTGTAAACTAAACAGAACACATCCCACCCTCTCCACTGCCCAGCATCGCTCTTTATTTCCTTTCATTCATTTATACGTGATTACATCTTTGCTTTTTTACAGAAATTTGAGCAAACAAGCAAGACAGGCTGGGTCGGCCATGTAAGTTACCAGAATGAACTTCTGTTGACTCTTAAATGTCTGTTAATTGTTTGTATTTCTATAAAACATCTGTCTTTTCCAGTATGTGCCCTTGCCTCTGTTCTTCTCTGAGGATAAACTCAGTTTCTACAAAGTGATGAGCGACACTCAGGGCTACAAACATATCCATTATGTCAAAGATGTAAGTATTTTATCTGCTGCATGAGAAATAAGCTGCGCTCCACTTTTCTTTGGTGTTGAGTTATATATTTACTCTCATTAAGGGCAAAGCAACACCTATTACCTCAGGGAAGTGGGAAGTCATCTACATATCCAAATTAACAAGAGATGCAATGTAAGTGATGGCGCCCTAAATTTACTGGAAAAATTCTAAACTTAAAGATAAATATGAAGAAATATGTAAATCTGATTTACGTTTTTTTCTATAGATATTTTGTGAGTAACGAGTACCAAGGAATACCTGTGAAGAGAAATCTTTACAAGTAAGGTCTTGCTTACTGCCTATTTGTGTTCCTTTTTTTAGCATGCACATAGCATGACCTCGGTGACATCAGTGATGCAGGTTGCTTCTTGTTTGTTTGCCAGGGTCATGATTGGAAGCAGTCCCTCGGCCCCTCAGTGTCTCACCTGTGGCTTGTATGAGGACAGGTGTCAGTACAACTCAGCTTATCTCAGCTATGACGCCTCGTACTACCGAATGGACTGCTACGGTCAGTTAGCCACCCGCGTTTTCCCTTTTAAGCAATAAACCATCCACAGCAGATGTGTTAGGAACACCTGTACTCACTTCCTAAGTCATACACATGACTTTATGTGTGAACAACCCTGAATGCATTTTGTATTTTTTGCTCTAAGCAGGACCTGGATTTCCCCTTTACACTCTCATGGACAACAGAGGAGCAGGTGGAGGTCTGTATGCTGATGAAATCATGCAGGTTTCACTTTCTACTCTAACTCTATTCAAATATGCCGGGTGTAAGTTTGCAAAAAATACAAAAATATCTGATGATTTTTCATCATTTCTCTTTCTCTGTATAGTTTTCTACACTTGAATATAAAGACATGAAACATAAGAAGGGGTGGGGGAAGACGTCTGGTTCAAATGGGTCCCAAGGGGAGGATAACTGAGGCTCTTTGCGTTCTAAGATCTGCCTCAAGCATCCAATGCTAGTGATGATTATGATAAAGGATTAAGGATATAAAGGTTTAAATAAAATTTCTGACATGTTTTAATTCATTTTTGTTAAAAGTTATAAAAGTAAACCAATTTAAAAGTAGCTTTTGTTCTGCTTTTGTTTTTTTTCAGAGATCTCCGTTCTTGAGGACAACAAGGAAATTAAAAATATTCTTTCAGAATTCCAAATGCCAACAATGCAACATGGTACATTTAAGATAGCAGGATTTGGTAAGACAACATTTCTTAGTTTATTGTTGCAGAATAGACTAGAATGTCTTTATTCTCACTGTAAATTGTACAACCAAGTTTGCTGTATTTCTCTAAAACAGACGAATACCTTCCATCATATCCAGCCACGTACACATAAAAGTTATTTTAAAAAGGTGATTTAAAAAGATGTAGATGAAAGAGAGAAATATCAGTATAAATCAAGTTTATTGAGTGTAGTCTTCAAATCACAGAACGAAAATTCAGCCACCATGGGGCTTTCAATCAAAACAATAACATAGATTCACACTGCTCAGTTTCACCTTCTCCACTGCTGACCTCCTGTTTTGAATTTATCACTCTGAATGATTTTCACATTAGTATGGTGAAAAGCTGTTAAAATTTGTTTTCCTGTTTAACACTGTAAGCGAGGGATTTAACGCTTTCAAAATTTCATTGAACAAAAATACCTCTGCAACAAGTCCACAGTACAGTATTAACTGTGGTATAAAACAAAAAACGTCGAATGAAGACTTGGTAAAAAAAAAAAAAAAAGATGTCAGCATTTATTGAGCAACAATTGCTCTTTGTGCAAAAAAGTGCCAATATGTGATCTGTTGAGATCTCATGCTGTGTTCGGAAAATGGGCTTGAAAAAACATCCTTAAAGGTCAGATATTTTACACTTTTAAGACAAGTTTATATTGGTCTCAGAGGTCCCCAAAAAAGGCCTGTGAAGTTTGTTTCTGAAAAAAACAACAACACACCAGTACATGATTTTTGCATGTCTAAGAAATCCCTCTGTTTCAGCCCTGCTCAGAACGTGCTGTGTCTGTGGCTTTAAATATTACTGAGCTATCTGACTCCGCCCCTCTCAGGAAATGGATGTGGCTCCTCTGATCAGAAGAGGAGGGCGGAACTTTCTACCAAGTGGGGAGGGCTAATCAAACCTGGGGGCTGGGCTAACTCCCCACATGACATCATGAGGGGAAAATCTGAGAACGGCTTGTTTCAGCACACATTTTCTGAAAGGTGGAGAAAGAGAGTAGGGAGGGAATGGATTTTTCTGAATTTTGGGGGGACTGTGGACAGGCCAGGGGCACAGATTTTTGTTAAAAAAGCCTGAAAAAGTGAATTTTTTTGCAAAATATGTGACTTTTAAGTTCTGGCCATAAATAATAGGGAATGTGTGATGCCTGACATTGCACATCACATGCACATGGACTAAATAACAAAATAATTTTTATGCCACAGTAGATTCTCTTTCACTTCACTGCAAGGTTAATTTCCAGTGTATGTTCCCCGTAGGTTTAATTATGCACAACATCTACGGTATGTAAGGTTTATATGTGGTTAAAGCACTTTGGTATCTTCTGTTAATATGTTGAATTAAGGTTGAAGTTGAGCATATCAAACTTTCCACCATCAAATACATCAATTAGAATTCATACAGTCAATCAACATGCAAGTTACCATAAAAGTGAAAAATTAGTTAAGGCAAACATTTTGTTTTTTTATGTTTGTTGAATTTCAGTAATGGCTTTTGTGGTGACATCTGAAAAACAGGAGCATAATTATTGTATGCCTGAAAGTGTCTGCAATAGAGAATTAATCTTTATTTATTAAGATATAAATGTGTCTTTTAATATCCTTTTTGTTTCTGACAGATCTCTGGTATCAAATGATGTTACCACCCAATTTCAAGAAATCCAAGAAGTACCCTCTCCTCATTGATGTGTGAGTAAACAGCGTGTCTTCGTTACCATGTGGCACTTCAAATAAAAAACGGGCCTGTATTAAGATTTGACCATTTCTGGCCCGTTGCTGACCTGTGCAGGTATGGAGGCCCATGCAGTCAGCGGGTTGACTATCGGTTCAAGCTCAACTGGGGAACATACCTCTCCAGTTCACATGGGATCATCGTCGCCAGTTTCGATGGAAGGGGAAGCGGTTACCAAGGTGACGATATACTGCACTCCATTTACAAGCGCCTTGGGACGTTTGAAGTTGAAGATCAGATGGCAGCTGTGAGGTAGAGTGTGTTCCAGTCACCTCAGTGACATTACATTCAGTTAATGTCTGTATTAATAAAAGTGTGATTTACTGCATCTTTATATGTTACAGTCATTGCTGCTCAGTAAATAGAGTGTCTATATTTTAGGAAATTCATCGACATGGGCTTTATTGATAAAGACAGAATAGCAATATGGGGCTGGGTGAGTTTTTCAGTCTTTTTTTCCACTATAAACCTTTTATTCCTCTATTCAGTCTTATTTTAAATATTCTATTAATGTAAAAATTTCTGATCCTCAGTCCTATGGTGGTTACATTTCCTCCATGGCCCTGGGTGCTGGAACTGGACTCTTCAAATGTGGAATAGCAGTCGCCCCTGTAGCCAAGTGGGAATATTATGGTTGGTATACACACAGCACATACAACATAACTCTTTTGTATAGTGAAGCTTTGCACTCCATAAGATAATATCAGACTGGGAAATTTGTTTTAACTTAAGCTCCTGTGAGGAGATTTTAGATGAAAGTTAACAGACTGAAATTAAAGCCGATGCCTCTGTCTGGGCAGCAGGGTTAGGGTCTCTCCAGAGGTGTTTCAGGTCAGGGCTGTGGCTGGGCCGCTCTAGGACATTCACAGTTTCCCTAAGCTACTCCTGTGTTCTCTAGGTTGTGTGCTCAGGGTCATTTTCACCAGAGAAAGGAAACCTCTGGCCCAGCCTGAGTCCTTAGCACTGTGGAACAGAACAGTTTTTTTAAAGGTGCAGTGTGTAATATTTAGCCTATTAGCATTTAGCAAAACAAGCTTGGTTAAAATGAAACATAACATTTATAAATAGATTGATCTAAATTAGTGTTGACATCTGATGACACATTTTTTAAATTTATGTTTTAAATTAACTCAGAATAAGCATTTTATTCATACATAGGGAGGGTCCCCTCCAAGGAAGCTGCCATCTTGGATTTTTGCATTTTGCCTGTTTCTAAGGCACCATAGAAGGAACAAAATAACAGTTAAGCATGTATTGATTTTTAAACTTCACTGGTTCCCACAGTTATCACCAGAGAAATGAGCATCACACATTTCAGAATTGACTGTTAGATGTTGATAGTCCCATTTTTACACACTGTACCTTTAAATTTAGGATATCTCTGTACTTTGCTCCAGTCAGCTTTCCCTCAACCCCTACAGATCCGTGCTGCTGAAAAACACACCCACAGCATGATGCTGCCACCAAGGCCAAACTGTTCAACTTGGGTTTTTTTGAATGTCAGTCTGACAGTCCTTCAGGTGCTTTTTTTTACCAACTCCAAGCAGGCTTTCAGAAGCTTCTGCCCAGCCACTCTACCATAAGCCCAGGTCAGTTGAGGGCTGCAGTGACGTTTGTCCCTCTTAAACTGTGCCCAGTCTCTGGTTCCATTCTGAAGTCTCAGAACCTTGGTGCTTTCTGGTGAACCAGCCTGCATTCACACCAGTTTAACCTGAACCAAAATGGGAGGACATGCTGGGCATGTATCCAGCTCCACTTTTGCTCAGGTCTTTCCTGCTGTTCTGGTATTCCTTCTTCAGTTTCTTAAGTTTATTAATTATTTGGTCTGGTGTTCAGGTGAACCCAGTCTTCACTATCTCTTCTGCAAATTCAGTATGTAACTTGCTCTTCCTTGTTCTAGTCTCCAGCCTCCCCTGGAATTCTGTTGATGCCCAGCTTACAACCAAGCATTTTGTCTCTCCAGCAAACCACTTTTTCTCCATTTTCTGCTCGTCTTCACAACCTAGAATGTGACACGCCCACTGATGATTTCACGGTTCCCAAGAAAGAGCCAACTATTTTTGGTTCCAGCTGAGAACCAACTTTTCGGGTTCAGAACCAATTTTATCCCGGTTTGAATGCGCCGGCAGGTTCCAAACTAGGTTCAGGAACCAGAACTGGCACGGAGCCCTGGCAATCTAAAAGGCCCTTTACTGGGGCCCTTCTATTCCAATTGTTCAGTTTGGTTAAGAGACCAGCTCTTGGGAGAGTCCTGGTCTCTGAGTTCCTTTGACTTCATGGCTTGGTTTTTACTCTGATATGCATTGTCACCCGTGAAGCCATTTATAGAGAGGGGTGTGCCTTTCTAAATCATGTCCAATCAATTTAATTCACTTCAGCTGTACTCCAATCAGTTGCAAAGGGTCTGAATACTTATGTCAGGGGTTTTCAAAGTGTGTGAGAGTGAGCCTCCCCTAAGAGAAAATTATTCATTCGGTGGACCCCCACCCACATAAAGATTCAGACTGAAAAAAACCTTAACCATATTTTTTAACATTAATGTCTAATTTTAAATATTTTTAACATTTTTATATCTTTGATATTTTGGTCTGCAAATGTTCTTAAACATCTGTTTTTACCAAGTAATCTGTTATTTGGTTTCAGTAATGAATTTATTCCCAATACTACCTGATTATTCTGCTCTGATAATCCTTAAGGCAGTGTTACTCAACCAAAGAGCCAAACTGTTGAAAAATACCTTGTAAGAGCCAAAATATAAGGGGTGAAAAGTGGCAAAAACGGCTTGAAGTAGCAATAAAATTAAGTTAGAGATGGCAAAAATGGGTGAAAATGGGCAAAAATGGGGATAAAAAGTGAAGAAGATGGGTGAGAAGTGGCAAAAAATGAGGAACAGGTGGCAAAAACAAGGCAAAAAAAATGAGTAGAAAATGGGTAAAAAGCAGTCAGAAATGGGTTAAAAGTAGGAAAAAAGTGGTATTTAATGGCAAAACGATGCTTAAATGGGCGAAAAGTGGCAAAAAATGGTGAAAAAGGGCAAAAATTGGAAGAAAGTGGCAAAAAGAAGTGGCAAAAATGGGCAAAAAGTAGGAAAAAGTGGTATTTAATGACCAAGGGTAGCTTAAATGGATGAAAAGTGTCAAAAAATGGTATAAAGGGGCAAAAAAGTTTCCCTTTTTTAAGGTTTTCTTTTTAGAATGAAGACATCAAAGAGACACTAATAATCACAGATCACACGTTGAGTATCACTGCCTCAAAGTAACTTTAAGTCTATTCATTTTGCTTTATGCACAGCAGAAGTTAGCAAAGCAAATCACTTTTGTTTTTTTTGGTTTATGGTTCCGCGCCTCCCCTGAAGTTCTGTGGCACCCCCCAGGGAGAGCCACCTCACACTTTGAAAACCGCTGACTTATGTCAATGTAATATTTCAGTTTTTACTTTTAATACATTTTTAAAAGATTCCAAAATTCAGTTTTCACTTTGTCATGACGGGGTACTGAGTGAAGATTGATGAGAGAACAAAATAATTCCAGCAACTGTTGCATCAGGCTATAATGCAACACAGTTTTATCCACATTCTAGCACCTTCTCAGACCACAGAATTCTTGATCCTTCCCATAACAAGACCCATCTCTATTGAAACATAACATTTATTTTTTATGGCAACAAGCAATCTATTTTAGAGTTTGTTTGGAGTGTGTTTTCTGTGAAGTTGTATTAACTTGTCTTTCTTTCACAGATGCAGTGTACACTGAACGCTATATGGGCAAGCCATCAGAGAACTCAGACTCCTACAAAGTAAATATTTCACATGTCAGCTTAAACACGATAGCACACTCACTGAGAGATAAAGTATGTTTATTAAAGGGGGGAATCTCTGTTTTATTTAACAGAATTCTTCAGTGACAGCCAGGGCGAAGAACTTCAAGGACGTAGATTATCTGTTGGTTCACGGTACAGCGGATGGTACGTCCAGTAATATGTTCTATTTTTGAGCTCTATTTCTCAACAGTGTGCCAGGTAACACAGCAAAGCTTTGCACAAATGCACTAATGGAAAGTGGAGCTTTAATGTTCAGTCACGTAGTGAAAACGCTGTCTTTCCTGTGCAGACAACGTCCATTTTCAGCAGGCAGCACAGATCTCCAAAGCTCTGGTAGAGGCGCAGGTGGACTTTGAGGCGATGGTAAATATTGGCTCAGGGAAGTGGGGGCTAATATTGGCCTTGAACATGGTGATGAAATACAGCATTGCATGGGGGAGTTGGCAGGTTTTATCAGGCACTACTCATAAAATAAGCTATTTAAAATATGATGTGATCCGGTAACATAACAGACTCTCTAAACTCACCTAATGTCTTTGTTGGTTTCAGTGGTACACTGACAAGGACCACTCACTCAGAGGATCAGCCTTCCATCACACTTACACCCTCATGAGCCACTTCCTGCAGAAATGCCTTGTTAATCCCAAATAGATGTGAAAACTGTGACTGCATTTTTATCCAACATTAACACACTTTTTGTGTGTGCGTGTGTGTGTATTTTTTATGTGTGTGTGCATTGATTATGTCAGGTCAACCCAGTACAATTATTTTTGTGCAATGGTGGTTTTATTACTTTTGCAAATGAGCATTTGTATTTTATCTTACATTTTATACGTACTTAAAGCCATGGCATGCATTTGGGATTTTATGTCAGTCTAAGCTGTGTTTCGCTGCACTGATTTGTTGTTGAGTATATAAAATGTGTTGCAGACATGCCCTTATGAAAGAGAAATAAACTTTGTTTTAAAAAATCCAACTATGCATATTTTATATCTCTCAAAATGCCTCTTATATGTTTTAAACAGCCTTAAATGAAGAGTATGTAAATTCCACCACCAGGGGGCGCTCAATCAAAACAATAATGAAAGATGACATGTAGGGATGTGCTATTTAGCTCCCCCCACTTCTGCTGCTTGTTCAATAAAAACTACTCTCCATGAAGAGTTTGTTCAAAACAGTAAGCCACTGTTTTCATTTCATGGATGAATTTCACCTAACAAGAGAGAAAAGCTGCTAAAGCTGAGGTTAGGGGAGGGGGTGAGGAGGTCAATAAGGTGGTGGTGGTGGTGGGGGGGGGGTGTGAAGGTGTGGATGCGAGTTTCAGCTGCAGGGAAGGAGAGTAGTGGGCGGATGCTGACTTTATTTTAGGTGGAGGAAGGCGATTTTTGTGAGCTGGGTGACCTGCTGATAAAAGGAGAGGTGACTGTCAGTGACGCCAAGGTTGCAGGTGTGAGGGGAGGGGGATAGGGTGAAAGAGTTCATTTGGAGGCTGATTTCATGTTTTCACTTCAAAGAGGCAGTTGGCTAGGGAGGAGTGTGTATCTGTGGTGATGGAGGTAGTGGAGATGTATAGCTAGATGTCATCAGCATAGCAGTCAAAGTGAAGTCCATTATGGCGAATGATGTGACTGAAAGGGAGCAAGTAGATGATGAATAGGAGGGGACCAAGCACTGAACCTTGGGGGACACCTTGTTTCAGAGGAGCTTTAGAGGAGCAGTAAGTCTGATGAGAGGAGGAGGTCGTTCCAGAATATTGGCCAGAAGGGGAGGAGTTGATGATGTTGGTAATAAAAGGGGAGACGGCTGGGAGGCAGTTTTTAATCACTTTACTACTAACAACTGGGCCTAATGTGAAAGCACCCTAAGTAGCTCCATTATCTAAAGCCAATTCCGCTTTAGCAACGTGAGCTTTAGCAAATGTACTCCAGGCTATTTTAGCTACATAAGTAGCTGCTTTGTGAGCTTAGCTTCAACCATGTTGGGTACATTAGCTACATAGCTTCATTAGCTATCATTATCAGGTTAGATGGGATTGGGTCAAGAGGAATTTTTCATTCCAGTGGTGATGGTAGCCAGGTCTGTTGACTCGGTAGCTCTATTATCTATAGCTAAGTTACCTTTACCAACATGAGCTTTTGCAAATGTATCGCAGGCAATTTTAGCTACATAAATAGCTGCTTTGTGAACTTAGCTTCTGCCATGTTGGGTACATTAGCTACATAGCCTCATTATTTATATAGCTAGGCAGCTAACGGAACTACATAAACTACACTAGCTGCATTAAAATGTTTTTTTTTTGAGGACAAGCATTTTTTCCTGTAAGCAGACTATTTAGACTGTTTTAATCAGATCTTGCAGGTTACTTTAACGCTCAAGAGAAGTCTGTGAGACAACATCCAGCATTTACACTGCAATGATAATGATATTGTGACTGTCATGGCAGTGACAAGACACAGGCTTTTTAGCCAATAAAAATAAAGAATATCATGCTTTGAAAACTGCTGAATGCATTGAAGGGTTATAGTGGCACAGGAGTCACCATTTTTTCATCAAAGCTGATATTTCAGTGCAAAATCTTCCTTGAAAAGAAAAAAATATGGGTTTTCTTAAGTTTTATAGGTCGCTTATGATGTAAATAATGTTGATAAAACATTTTCTGTTTTTTTTGTATAGTATAGATTAAGTAACTAAAATGAAAAAAAGCTACTCTTTGCTTAATGAAAGAGTCATTTGCCCACATTTGCCAGTATGGTCAGCTTTTATTTGTCAGGTTAGCAGTCATGTTCAATTCTGGCAGCTTTCGCCATCCATTTGCCTTCTTTTTTTTTTAAACAAACTCAAATACAGTCAGCGGAGTGTGACGGAAGCTGACTAATGGATTGAGACTAACGGCGGATATGCTGAGGTGTCGGTGACGGGGGAGTCACCTGGGAGAAAGCTCTCCGACTCCACCTTATAAGAGTGATCCAGTAAAGAGGGGGAACATGAAGCAGCTTCAGACACCAAGAGGGAAGACAAGACAACTCTGGACCCAGGTTATTACCCCCTCCTTTGAAGCTCAGCAAACCACAGGTGAGTAGTTTCCTGTATATGCCTCAGATTTAATGCTTTTAGATTGTAATAATCTCACTTTACTACTTTGCTCATCCTTTAGAAGCTACAGAAATGATGAGCGCTCACTCTCTGGCTGGACTACTGCTCCTCATCATTGTCCACAGCAGCTGGCAGGCGACCGATCAGGATACAGACCGAAACACCATGTAAGACCAACTCTTAGCTTTAACATCAGAGAGTTTCTCAAGCACAGATGCTTATTTAGACTGGTCTAATCATGAGAGTGGAGGTGTTAACTTCTTAAACATGCATGATAATGCAAATGTGCACTGAATTCTCCCCAGATTTGAAGTTTTTGAAAGGAAACCCAGACTTATCTGTTTCAAATATGGTTCTGAATGTTGCAGATTGTTCAAGAGTGTTCTTTTTTATTTATTGGCATGTGCTTGTAGTCAAAATAGCTTCATTTGTCCACCACTGAGAAGAAAGGATTTCAAAGTGGAATCATTAACTTAAGAAAAAACATGATTTATGCATCTAGTATTATTTCTTCTAATTTATTTCAATCTTGTTCATAATTCTTAAAGCAAAAAACCTGCCAGGAAAAAATATTAGGTTTTGCTTCTGGGAGGTGATGGCGTTTCTATAGGTTTAAATATTTAGTGTTATTTGATTAATTCAGTGTTTTTCAATGTGGGGGTTGGAACCCCTTTGGAGATCACGAGACACTGCAAAGGGGTCGCCACAAGCCTTCCAAAAAAAACCAAAAAAAACACCAGAAATATTTTTGAATGATTTCAAATAGCATATTTTATTAAAAGGATATACAGTGCTTAACAAATTTATTAGACCACCTGTCATTTTTGTCTCAGAGACCATCCAGCATCATGAAGTGCTTTAATACGGACTCTTTTATTTTCAGTCAGCTCTCCATGTTTTACCATTTTGAACAGGAATGAGGAATTTCAAACTGAATTCACCCAAATTTGAGCCGGCTCACTGGGCTTCTCTGAGAAGTCAGAAATTAATCAAGCATAACATTCAAGCACTAAAACTCATTTTTCTCTGCAGGAATGCAAGTAAGTAACTATAATTTGACATATTAATCAAGAAATAATAATGCGCTCTACTATTTTTTCAGTTGTTTTGTAAATCAGTACATTTGAAAATTCATGGATAACAATAATAATTATATTTTAGCATTAAAATATCATTTGTGTTCAAGGGCTTCTACATATTGGTGTATTAACCATTGCAGAAACATAAAAATGATTTTGGTAATTACCAATGCTGTTAATTTAGGGCAGCTGTGGCAGAAACCTTACTTTGGTTAGGGTTAGGGTGGTCTAATACATTTGTTAAGCACTGTATGCACAAAAAGTTTAATGTAAACCTAAAGCATGGTCATTTGATGTGATCTATTCTGAAATCTAAATACTATTTTAAAAATCCTTAAAGTGCAAGTCAGCACATGACTACCCTTGAACTTGCATGGCTATACTCGACCATGCTTAAAGCACCACCTATGCTTCAGATACAGTGGGGGTCTCTGGACTCCTGCACTGGTATTTTGTGGATCGCAGGTTGAAAAATTTGAGAACCTCTGGATTAATTTGTCTTTTTTCCTGAAGAAATAAGGGGAGGACTGGCTGCTCAATGTGGTCAAAGTAGGTGCAACAATGTCAGAGATTTCATGGTGTTCTTGGAGAAAATTTGGCACACAAAAAGCAAGCATTCAAAGCATAATAATACAAAAATAAGGATGGAAATAATCACATGGCTTAATGTAATGACTAAATTGATTAAAGCTTTCAAAAGCTGGATGATTTAGCTATTTTTAGAGGCTTTTTAATTATTTCCTTCCCTGTTACTACGTTTTTTAAACTTGGGGTACCTGTCTTTTTATATGTTGTCATTTTCAGTTTTCTTGCTTTCAGTTTAAGTATTCTATAATAATAATAATTTCAAGACATGTTAAATGAGGGGAACATGTGAGATAGTGTTAATTTTGGCGGCTATATTGAATTTTAGTCTTAGTTTTAGTCTTTGAATAAAATGCATTTTAGTTTTAGTCACATTTTAGTCACTTCTATCCTTTTTAGTTTTAGTCTAGTTCTAGTCAACAAAAACTCAAAAACATTTTAGTCTGGTTTTAGTCCATAAAAAGTCCTCACATTTTAGTCTTTACTTTTAGTCCAAGCATTTGTTATCTTGCCTAAGTCTGGTACCAAATCGTGACCAAACCAGGGATCCCTGCTTTCTACAGCTGGGAGGCAGAAGAGATACAGCTGCATTGCATTTTGACAGTTTTAACCACAGTGGAGAAATATCATGGATTTTGAATGCCAGATGAAACTACACTACATTTAAGTTTAGTTTTAGTCATCTTGATGAAAACTAAACTTAGTTTTTGTCCATTTTAATCATCACAGATCTATTTTTGTTAGTCTTAGTCTAGTTTTGTCATGGGAAAAAAAAGCTGTCGATGAACATTTTTAGTCAAAGTTTTAGTCGACGAAATGAACACTGATTTGAGATAAGATTTCTTAGCTTGCATCCTAAATATCTTCATCCTTTTTAGGCTTTTGTCTGAAAACTCTGAGCTGAACGAACCCATCGAACTCCCAAACATGAAGAGACATTCAGAGGGAACTTTTTCCAATGACTACAGCAAATACCTGGAGACAAGAAGAGCACAAGACTTCGTCCAGTGGCTTAAGAACTCAAAAAGGAACGGGTAAGTCTGCCTTAGTTATCGCTGACTCAGCTTGGTGTCATACAGAACATAAATCAAGTCTACTTTAGTCATCTTAAGAGTCTAGAATCAAGAAAGGAATCTGTTTTTTTGTTGTAACATGGTTATCTGAATGTGTTTCTCTCTACAGTCTAATTAGACGCCATGCTGATGGCACCTACACCAGTGACGTGAGCTCCTACCTGCAGGACAAGGCAGCCAAGGAGTTTGTGACCTGGCTGAAGACTGGCCGAGGCAGGAGAGACTAAACTCAACTAGAGTTCCCTAAAAAATAATAAACCTCAACAATTCACCCCCACTCTGTGCTGTTATATTTTATAATCTGTGTGAATAACACCTCTCATAAGAAAATCTGTTGGCCTGTTAAGGGATTTTTTTAAATTTGAAAAATGTCTCTCTGCATCTGAAATGGGTTTTACTTTTTTTTTTTTTTTTTTTTTTTTTTTAGCAAGGATTTTGTTCAGTTTAAGATTTTGTCCTTTGGCCTAAATAGCTGGGTTAGGGTTAGGTTGCATAAATTTTACAAATATATATGCATTCTGATGTATTTTTAAAACCACAATTTCCCAATTTATGAGCAATTTTTTACTATGGCTTAATTAAATTTACTTGCATTATTTTGTAGTGCTGGACCATTTTTGGACATTTTTAAGAGAGGGCTCCCCAGAATTGTATTTTACTCTATTTGATACAAATTTTATTTGGTTGACCGATTCATTCAGTCACTTTGGATACAATAATGACACTAATTATTAAGAAAAACTAGATCAAAATTGCAATTTCAGCTGAAATTGTGTAGGGATGCTGAGAGCTGAATTGTGGAAGAACTGCTGAAAATAGCCAAAAGCACCAAAATAGCTGAAAATAGCATAAAATAGCATAAAATGGCGTAAAAGTAGCTAAAAATGGCATTCAATGGCTCAAAAAAGGATAAAAATAGATTAAAGTAGCCTAAAAAAGCTGAAAATAGATGAAAGTAGCTTAAAAATAGCCGAAAATAGCCCCAAAATAGCCGATTTTGGCCTAAAAGTAGCTGAAAATTAAATTTAAATGACTGAAAAGCATAGAAATAGATGAAAATAGCATGAAAATAGCCATATTTTTTAAAAAAAAATTCTAAAAGTTAGAAATGAGAAAAGTCCTAGCAGTGGAATGATGAAGAAACTGAGTTTTTAAAGTTCAAACAGTGTCAGTACGACAAAGTATGAAGGAGGAGATAGCCAGCACGGAAGAAGAATAAACAAAATGGCCGACGCGAATATCAATAGTGTGGAAGCTCTGCATCCACACTAATTAAATAAAAACACACTTTTCATTGGAGCATATGGAAGCTCATTTCCGCCACTTAAAAAAGAGAAATGTGGAAGTAAGGAAATTTAAAAAAGAAATCCAAAGTCATAATTATAAGACTAAAATTTACAAAAAAATAATTATTAAAAGATACAAAGTCAAAATTAGGAGATAAAAAGTCATTTAGTCAATTATAACTTTTTATGTCATAATTTTGAGTTTTTAATTCATAATCTTGACTTTGTATCTCGTTATTACTTTTTCTTCTAATTATGACTTTTAATCTCATAATCATGACTTTTTATCTTATGACCTTTTATTTCATACTGATGACTTAGTTTTTTTTTTTTTTTCAAGAATTGCTGTAGTTTCACTTTTTTTTTTTTTTTTTTTTTTTTACCTAAATGGGCTTCCATACAGGCATCTAAAGGTCCCTCCCTACCGTTGGCCTGGGGAATCAGTACCCTTTTCCCCCCGTTCTACGCTCATGTCAGTCAGACGAGGATTAACCACATAGGTGCATCTAACTTCAGAAAAAACTTGAAAAATCAAAGTCTTTAAGAACAGAAACTGATAAAATAGGCTGTTTTAAAGCTTAAAAAAGGTTTAAAAAGGCAATCATTTTACAAAGCTGAGTGTAAATTGAAAATGTAAGCTGATATAAACCTTCATTCAGTTTAATTTTTTTCCCAATTACACTGTACACCACTGTTTTTTGTAACACTCTTCTGTTCATGCAGGCAGCAAAAATCAATAAACACTTCTGTCTCCAGGGGGCTTTGTGTGTTGGGGTTTTAACCAGGTAACGAGATGATTTGTGTCACCTGTCAGCAGTTCACTGGAGAGGGATTTCCTAGCGCCGCTCAGGGATGGCTATGCTAAATCAAAGAGAAGGAAATCATGTCAATCAACATGGACTCGTTGGGAACAATGGCTGGGTCGACACTCCAGGGTTCTCACCGGCACTGAGACAAAACAGTAATTCACATGAGCCAGAAATCTGACATGCTGTGGGACGTGGGGCCTCTCTGAGCTGTCATCTGGAGAACGTCAGAACCATCTGTTGATTACAGAAACCTCTGGTCACTCTGGTTGGCAGCTGGGCTTTTATCCTAAGAAGACTGAGTTATGCTTTTACCCTCGTGTCTTCAGACCATCTGATCAGTGATTAGTACCTAAAATATCCTGTTAAACCATAGAAATTATAAGAAAATGCCATTTTTAAGTCGATTTAAGTATTGACCTGCTTGGATGTTTAGGCCTTTTATTGATTTTTTAAATCAGGGGTTTTCAAAGTGTGTAAGAGTGAACCTCCCCAGAAGAACTGATCCATTCGGTGGACCCCCGCCCACAAAAAGGATTCAAATTTTTAAAAAATTAAATAAAAACATTTCAAACATTTATTTTTAATCTTTAAACATTTTTAACATTAATATATTTTGGATATTTTGGTTTGCAAATGTCCTTAAACATCTGCCTTTCCCTCTTATTCTGTTAGAATGCCATTAAAAAAACATCCCTTTTTCATATTTTTTTGCCATTTTACAACTTCTTTTCCCCATTTTTTCCACTTTCATCCCATTTTTGCCCCTTTAACCTACCTTTCATCATTAACTATCCCTTTTTTTCCATTTTTTTCCAGACGTCTTTTTGCCACTTTTTCCCAAGTTTTGCCACTTTTATCCCATTTTTTGCCACTTTTTGTCCATTTAAGTGACCTTTTGTCATCAAAATACCACTTTTTTCCTTTTTCCCCAATTTTTGCCTCTTCTTTTTGCAATTTTTGCCCTTTTTCACAATTTTTATGCCACTTTTTATCCATTTAAACTAGCCTTTGCCATTACATACCACTTGTTTCCTCTTTTTTTGCCCATTTTTGCCACTCTTGACTGCTTTTTACCCATTTAAGTCACTTTCCACTCATTTTTTTGTCACCTCTTACAAATTGTCACTACTTTCTGACCATTTTTTCACTTTTCACCCCTTTTTTGCTGCTTTTTGATTTCTTTTAGTGTTTTTTTTTACGACCTTGTTAATGCCAAGGTGAAAACAGATTTCTACAAAGTAGTGTCAATTAAACAAAAATATATAAGAGGTGATGGCATAAATATTCACCCACTGTAAAGCGAATGATCTAATTCAACAGTGTCAGCCAATTGGTCATAGTAATCTCAAAATTCTACCACAGGAGTGTAACAAATGTTTCTCAGGTGATTGTAGTATAAAGACACTTGTGTCTGGAAGGTCCAGTCACTGGTTAATCAGCATTCCTGGTTACCATTACACCATGAAGACAAAAGAACACTCCAAGCAACTCAGAGAAAAGGTTATTGAAAAGTGTAAGTTAGGGGATGGAGACAAAAAAAATCCAAAGCACTGAACATCCCCCAGAGTTCAGTTAAATCTATCAACAAGACATGGAAGACATACAGGTGCACCTCAAAAAATTAGAATATCATGAAAAAGTTCAATATTTTTGTCACTCTTTTCTTAAAGTGAAACCCATATAATATATAGACTTGTTACACAGAGTGAAATATTTCAAGCCTTTATTTCTTGAAATGTTGATGATTTGGCTTACAGATAAGAAAAAACAAAATTCAGTGTCTCAAAAAATTTGAATATTTCATAAGATCATTTAAAAAAGGATATTTTAAACAGAAATGTCAGGCTTCTGAAAAGCATGTTTATTTCTATCCACTCAGTACTTGGTTGGGCCTCCTTTTGCATGAATTACTGCATCAATGCGGCGTGGCATGGAGGCGATCAGCCTGTGGCACTGCTCAGGTGTAATGGAAGCCCAGGTTGCTTTGATAGCGGCCTTCAGGTCATCTGCATTGTTGGGTCTGGTGTCTCTTCCTCTTGACAATCCTCCATAGATTCTCTATGGGGTTCAGGTCAGAATCAAGCACAGTAACACCATGGTCATTGAAGCAGCTTTTGGTACCTTTGGCAGTGTGGGCAGGTGCCAAGTCCTGCTGGAAAATGAAATCAGCATCTCCATAAAGCTTGTGAGCAGAAGGAAGCATGAAGGTCTCTAAAATGTCCTGGTGGATGGCTGCGTTGACTGTGGACTTCAGAAAACACAGTGGACCGACACCAGCAGATGCCATGGCGGCCCAGATCACCACTGACTGTGGAAACTTCACACTGGACTTCAAGCAACGTGGATTCTGGTCCTCTCCACTCTTCCTCCAGACTCTGGGACCTTGAGATTTTTGCTTGAACTCAGTTTTACCTTGGGCAGAAAACGTGTGCAAATCACTGAACAGAGTAGCCTTTATCAGCTGTGATCTGGTTCAGCACTCATGGAATGATTTTGTTTAATCAGAAGCATCAGTGGCTTTATGGTTAAATATATTTAGCCTACACGCTAACAACCATACTCTTTTATAAACAACTTTATTTACAAGCTGTCAAATACATCACACTATCAGAGCTGAGATCTGGGTGGCTATCAACCAATCTAATATTATAATAACGGCAAATACGGCGCGACGCCGACGGGAAAATGACGTCATGATGCTGAGTGTAACTGTACTGGTTTTGAACTCGTCGAGGCCACAGAGGATGAGCAGTTGTTTTCTGGAGTAGTTTCAAAAGAAAAATCGGACCATTAGGACATTTTTTTGACAGACAGACGGTGTTTTGCCACACATGAAGGCGAACAAGGAGAAAAGGGAAAGGAAAGACTTCCTTTCCGAGCTGCGCCAATGCTGTAAGTTAGCGGCATTAGAGATAAGCTACCGTTACCTGGATATCTCTGGCTAGCATTAGCAGTAGCTAACAGGTGTATGCTATCTCACTGCAGTTAGGGGTCGATGTGTCACTAAGTAGGAATTGTAAGTGTGGGGGTTTTGATATGAACAGAAAAAGCTGCTGGTTATTATTATTACCGGTTGTATTTCTTCACAGTCCTTGCGTTGGTCCCTTCATCCTAAATTGACGCAGCAGTTCACGCATGCGTCATTGAGTGGTTTCGTGTCTGCTGTTTGAATTGTGTGGCTTTGAAACAACAACACGTCAACAAGAGAGCTCTTAGAAATTTAATACGTAAAATGAACATGGACAAGATATGCATGGTAAAATTTGTTCTTTAGAAATAAACACACTCAGGCTTTTTAGAACGACACTGCAAATGGCATTATGGGTAACATGCCCCCATGATTAAGCTTACTAATTTATAATTCACAAAACGTAAACATCTAAACAACTACTGGCATTCTTTACAAGTCCATTTTATAGTATGAGAAACACTCTGACATCTGGAGACAACATTCTTAGTTTCTGTATTCTGTAACATATATTGTCATTTCTTAAAATAAATAGCTTTCTTATACAGAGAGTATTAACACATTGGCTAAAAGTGCATTTTGTTCATAAATATATTGCCATTTGTCAGTTTTAAAGCCCCTTTACCATCAGTCACATTCATTATTCGGGATCAAAGTGGTCCCATCTCATAAATAAATATCACAAAATCGTGTTTTTACAGACTTTTTATATTGTTTGAATTATGATATGTGGATATATGGCTTTATGTACTGCAAAAAGTGATCTTAGGCTTTTCTTAATACTTAATCGTCAAAATGCATTTCACATTAATGTCTATACATAAATTAAAGAATAAAGAGGAAGCTATGAATAAATAGGTACAAATCCAGGGTCATGGTGTTCAGGTATTTCAGAATACAAAGAATATAACAAAATAAATATAAAGAAATCTGAAAACAAAAACTTGAAAACAGCATGTCAGCAGGGGCAACCTTACATTGGGTGGGATCATCGATTCAGAAAAAGACAGAATATTATGACACATCTGATAATACAGTTATTCACTAACCCAAAGAAGTTTACAATAATGAAGCTGAAGGATTGGTAAATTGCAGCACACTATAAACAATTGTTTATGACCACACAGAAGGGACAGTGACAAGACAGACAACACTGTCCTCAGTACTCTTCCTTCGGCATTTTTCATCTTGCACACCTTGGTTGTGAGCTGCTGGCGCAAAGAAAGGACAAACAGACATTTTGTTCATTTTTGTGCAAACACGTAGTGTTCTAAGAAGGCTTCTTTGTTGCACATTTAGAGGGAGAATGCATTTTTACTAGACTTAAAGTAGTAATGTCTAACTATAAAAGTACCTAGCAACATAAAAAATACACTTAAAGAAATACATAATAAAACTAAGCTGTGCTTTTAGTATTGAAATAAATCGGAATGCACACAGATACATTGGTGTAACATTGATATTAGCATTGGCCCTTTTTTACAAACGTGATATGAACAGATATAGGTTATCAATATTTTTTTGTTGAGTCAAATCAGTTTTATGTTGGCATGTGGTGTATCTAGCTGCTGAATCACAAAAGAAATATTTGACAGGGCAGAAGAAGTGACCAGTTAGACAAACTCAGATCTGTTTTCATGGTCAAAAGTGAACAAAAAAATACATACAAGGATTCTTAGGAAAGAAAGAAGTAATTAAAAAAATAATTATGTTATGCTACTTATCAGTAGTATTACTAGCCCTTATTTTCATAACCAGAACATCTCTTAAATCAAATTATAATGCTAGATTTCCAGTATTGGTGGTTTATGTTGTATGTAACCTGACATGCCAGGTAGACTGTTTGATATATCCATTGCATGGATATTTCACATTCATCTGGGAAAGCTTGCTATCAAGGCTTGGGAAGGGCAAGACTTTTTAAAAATATTCTCAGAAGGTGATCAATGGCCATTCAGAGCAACAAAACGTGACATAGTAGCCCGCATATGCAGCTCTGCAACAAAAACCTAACGGTAAACACTACCATAGGAGCTGTGGTTATGATGTGGATTAAATGCTGCGGCTGGTTGGGAGAAGCTAAACTACAACGAAACAACTAAACCCCACTCCTCAAATGACGCTGTTTGGTCTGAAGAGCATCTTGTTTGTTACAAACATTGCAGACAAAAGCTTTGCAAGATGGATTTACCTGTTGACAGACATGGAGTCTGGCCAATCCATCGGCATTGCAAGGTTAAATAATATGCATAATACATGCATGATGATGGTAAAAATGGTTTATTTGGGCCTGTAGCTAAGTTTCCTCTGTTTAATTTGATGTGTAACATGACTATTTTTGTGCAAAAATAGAGTGCACAGAGCAAGTTTGTTTGGATCAAGGCTAAGGCTTAAGAGGTTAAAGAATGAGGATAAATGAAGAAAAAGACCTCAACTGTCATCGGTCTGTTGGTTCAGCCTAAAACTCCTCTGATTTATTAGTATATAGACAAAATTTACAGTAGATATATGCTGAAATACACAAGCAAAATATTGGGTGAAAATGTTGGCAGAAATTTTGATATCTGACAATACTGATATTTGCCTTTGAGGCTAATATTAAGAGATGGCAAGTTAAAGGAATAGTGCTTTTTTATTTTAGATAAGCTTACTGAATTGGAGAAGGATTTACAACATGCATGTTTATAAGCGTAGGTTAAATGCAGCTGCTGATAGGCTTAGCTTAGCTTTGCACTCACACTGGGAATAGGTGGGAACAGACTATTGTGATTTTTTCTGTAAGTTTAAGCAGTCAGAGGTTTAGTTGAAATACACTGCTTCTCTTACTTGTTATATGAATCTTCTTTAAAGGTTAAAATTCCTGCAAAAATTTAATTTCTTATGAAAGTAATATGAGGAATTTGGTTGTTAGGTCATCGATTCAGAAACTCTTACCATAAAGTTTTGAGATCTCCTTTTCTTCTCAGATGTCTCAGCTGTTGGCATTCCATGTATTTCCAAACGAACCTTTGGACATTTCATCAGTGATGTTGATGACGGGTATTCCTCTGTGGATAAAGAAGGCAGGGTAAGCCTTAATCTTTACTCTTTTTCATAACAAACATGCACGGATCAAAGTTTCATGTGAGTAAATGATAACTCACTTGTACCCTTCTAATGGCACTTGCACAACTGCTTCGTCCTCAGCTAGTATACTCTGTTCCTCTTCCTGAAAGAACATTCAAGTTTAGTCACAGTTCCACTCTAAAAGTTTAAATAAAGACAACATCTTATGAAAAAGTCCAACAGCACCTCTTCAGCATCCTCAAGCTTTTTCTTCTTGCTCTCTGGCATGAGGTCGTCCAGCCAGCTTAACTCTCTCTTGGTGAAGAAACAGTCCATCAGCTTCCTGATAAACACCAGAGCCAACACCTGCAAACAAAATCAAACAATATGTGTCCAAAAATATCATCAGCCAATAAAGGACTGTGCTGTGTGGCAGGATAGATTTAAATTAATCAGCAATAGCACAATACTGAAGGACAAATCAGTTTAGACAGGCTGTTTACCATCATAGGGAATACAATAGCAGCTCTGGATGTCTTGATGACCCAGAGCAGGATCAAACAGCTGAGCTGAATGATGGTGAAAAGGTGCACCTTCCTCAGAGGAACATGACGCAGATAGATAAAGTCTGGCTGGTGCTTAGCTGGCATCCCAAACAGCGTCAGACGGTCAAAGAACTGGAGAAGACACAGGTCAACAATTTTGAAACGTGCAATGACCAGTTTCTTGCCACATGGGGGCAGCAGAGAAAAATTGTGAACATTTTAAAGACTGGATCATTGGTGAGGGAGATGCTGTATGTTCATGCAGTACAGCAGGTAGAAAACATGTTATAAACACATCCTTTAGCAGCTGCATGCTCCAATTTGCAGTTCCTCACTGAGTCTGCCAGCTTTTTTGAAGCTTTACAGAATTTTTGAAGGGCGTTTATACCCATAAAACAACTATGGCACAAGAGTGTTCAGAATATGCCAGAAAAATAATGCCAACAAATTGTTAAAAACAAAAGAACTGCTCTTTCAATGTGAGACCAAAGGCCTTTATAGCTGGTGTTGGCAACAAAAAAGAGACACACAAAAAGCTTTATAACTCCAAATCTACTTTCAAGCCTAAAACACTTTGAAACAGACAACATTTTGATTGGCTTGTTGAAAAAATCTAACATCTATAAAGCTAAACAGCCCTCTGTGTCTGTTTATTGTGTATCAACAACTGGCTGGATCTCCTGAAAGGCGTAAAAAGTCTAACGGAATAACTTACGACCTGAGCATCGTGGTTTTTTTTTTTTTGTAAGTTTTTCTTTATTTAAGTTTATTCTTAAAACCCATTAATAGCCAGATCTTCAAAGTGAAGAAATAAGTAAACATGGCAACTAAATAATAGTCAGGTGTTCTGTAAATGCTGAGAACACACTAGAGGCCAATTAACACTTTTTAACTGGGCAGCCAGACAATATGGAGGCGAGCCCCTATCATGGCTTGGTGAGAATTAGCTGTCTACACAGATTATCCAGTAGGAGCATCTACAAATTAAACCCTATCAACACTGAAGAGCTGTCCGTCTACTCTTAGCTATGTGGGTTTAAAGTTTCATCTTTGTGACCAGATTTGAGACTGACAACTCAGTTTTAGCCCGGCCACATACAAGACAATTTTTAAGTCTCAAACGGTTTTAAAAACGTGGGAGACCGAAGACATAAAGACAATTTTAAACGATTTTTTATCTTAAAATCTTCTGAGTGCACACACGACACGACTCAGCCTGACCATCAGATCACTGGAGCCCACACACCTGGCCACCTGCCAGAAACCTCACAGGGACGATTCCCCAAACACGGGATTTCACTGAATCTCGTGTGACTTTACAATAAAAATAAACTTTGACTATTGATATGCTCCGCTTGCTGTCCCTACACTGCAGGTACAGCAAAAATCCTAAAACAAGGAAAAGAATATGGATGAAATCCTGGAATGAGGGGAAAGTTGTGTGTATTTTTGTGGGTGGTGAAGGTGCGTAACACCTGGCTGGTGGCGCTACCCAGTCTGCTCACTCTCAACCTAGAATCATAAATATCAAATGTGTTTTATATTAACGATTCTGGGTCATCGTCGTCGGAAGTACATCTGGACTTAAACTGGGCTTAAAATCCTGTAGTGGGTGGCCAGCCTTAGAAGCTGTTGTGTCGGACATATTCAGTGTTAAACTACGGTGGCACTGATTCTGTTGTTTTCATGTAGTGATACACAATTACCACACAACCATTTTCACATACCATGAGCACAGTTCACTTAAGAGATTTTTACCTGAATGCCTCTCAGAGAAGATGCTCCCATGTAAAGGAAAACTCCATACAACACTGGCATAGGAATAAACTGGAAAAAATAAAGTTATGTCATATCAATTTAGTGTCTGTTTGTTGAGGTCAGGAATGTAGCATGTGAAGACTAATACCCAAGAAAATATATTTAAAAAAACAGGCTATGCTTGTGGGAAATGATAAATAGATTAAATAATATTCAATATAACAATAATGGTACAAAGTGCAGTTAAAAAATACAAGGGTGCATAAAAGCAAAAATTACAGTTTTTATGTCTATTTTCTGTTCCTCACATTTTACAAAAATCCTGTGCTTGCAATGTGCTTCCTTTGAACCCAAATAAACCCCCAATTTTTTCATTGCTTTTTTGGTTTAAGAGTCCCATAATACCAACTTTTCTCAGATCACAGTCTGTCCGAAGGGTGATTCTTCTGTTTAATACAAAACTTAATCAGCCATTAGGTGTACTAGATGTCAAAAGAAATGACACAACAGATGAACATCAGCTAGTGGCATTGATTCACCATTTTTGCAAGTAGGCCAATGCCTGTTAAAAGGGCTGATATCTGCAGAAACCAATGTTGAATTGATGTATTGGTGCATTCCTAATCAAAATTATGTGAAAGCACGGCCATTGTCCTGAAACTTTTATCAAATGCATTGCAAATTGCATTCATGCTGAATTCCTCTTTTTACTTAAATCTGAAAATATGTTTAAATTTCTGCAAGTGGTTTATTGCAGATGCTCACATTGAACTAACATTGAAATTGACAGAACACAGACAGAACAAATAAAGATGAGTTAATCCTAGAAGGCCTCTTTAAAATGGGTGAATATACCCTATTTTCGGCCGATTTGTTCATTATGACAGATTTTCTATTCGAGCTGGAGTATTGCTGCAAGAGGCTTTTTTTGTACATCTTTTATAGCAGTGTCTACACACCAAACTTCATAGTTCTAGGAAAAAGTCTGTGTTACTTTTGGCAGCTATTTTTAATTTTAGTTTTATTTTTAGTCTTTAAATGAAATGCATTTTAGTCATTTCTATCCTTTTTAGTTTTAGTCTAGTTTTAGTCAACGAAAACTCAAATCATTTTAGACTAGTTCTATTCCATAAAAAGTCCTCACATTTTAGTCTTTACTTTTAGACCAAGCATTTATTCTCTTGCCTAAACCTGGCACCAAATCATGGTAATGTGTTCTTTGCACTCTGTCAAACCTGGAGTCCCTGCTTCCTACAGCTGAGAGGCAGAATAGCTATAGATGCATTTTGACAGATTAAACCCCACAGTGGAGAAATATCACAGATTCTGAATGTCCAACAAAAACTAAATTACATTTCAGTCTAGTTTTACTCATCTGGATAAAAACTAAACTTGCTTTTTGTCAGTTTTAGTCATCACAGATCTATTTTTGTTAGTTTTAGTCTAGTTTTTGTCATGGAAAAAAGGCTGTTGACGAATAGTTTTAGGCATAGTTTTAGTCGACAAAATGAACACAGGAAAAAGTTAAAATGGGGCTTTAACTTTGAAAACGGGTGGAAGGTACTATTGAGGCAATCTGGAACACTTATAATTAAAACCTTGCCATTTTTGCAAGACTTGATGCACCTGCAAACTTTCACGACTTTTTGAGCATGTTGCCCTCAAACGTCCAACAAAAGATGGAGAAGACAAAACTTTTATGAAACTATAATCGGGTTTTCCAACCAATTTGGTGATCTGTCCTTTATAAAAGCTATTAAATACAGGGCACAGGAAGAGCCAGGTCATATATGACCACATGTGTGGCAGTAATATTTCAGGAGACTCTGTGTGAAGTTTATTAGTAAATAGCTGTAGCTTCAGAAAGAGACACTGATAAATTGAGAGAATATTACCCGGGGTAAACAGCAATCAAATTACTGAAAGATATAGTCTGACCTTCAGCACAGATGTCATGAAGACAGAGCAGCCCATCAGAGTGAAGATCATAAGCCCAGTGAAGCGTTGCTCTCTAATTCCAAGGAACTTTGGCTGCTCCCCAGGAGCTGAACACTCTGATTCAAGCTTCAGGCTGTTGACATGGGAGATGGACAGGACGGTGGCTGCTACGAACCAGGGCAAACCCATCAGGGAACACACCCCGAGCATCAGCCCCACCATGAACAGATCCAGGTGGTACCCACAACCTTTCTGAAGGGGGGGGGAAAGCACCGTATACAACACAAAATTGAGTACACAAGCTGTCTTGGTAGTATATCACTCAACAAGGGATTGAGTCTAAGAGCACCTTAAGTTTGTGTTCCTTCCTGTTGATGATGACAGCTGTGATCTGCTGGTCCATGAAGATGAGGATGGTGCAAAGTAGAGCTGGGACAACAGTAACAATTGTCGTCCACCAGGGGTTGGGCCCAACTGGGTTGATGAACCAACCTCGATCATCTCTGGTTGGCTGATAGAACAACAGAGTTTAACAAGTAGTCCTTACATAATGAACATGTTACTGAAGTTGTGTTGATAAAATTTTTTAATGTATATTTTTTCTCACCTTAAACACACTAGGAACCTGGAGTTTTGGAGACGGGACCCCTAAGGCATAGTCGATTAAGACCATGGTGAGAATGGTGATGAAAACAGCAAAGTCACTGATGATGGACCTCACCTGATGGAGTGGAAACATGTAAAATACTTTCAATGTGGATTACCTGTTTAATTTAACCCCCCATTTAAACAGAAAAAGCTCTGGAGTGAACAGGATAAAAGACTAGTCATGTTAATGTTTATTTAGAATGTGATGCAGTACTTATACTTTGCCACTAGAGTGCAGCACTGCATTATAGCTCATGACCAAAGGCAAGTCTTGCATCTGTTGTGGCTTTGTTTTTATGCTTGGGTCATAATGCACTCTGATTTCATACACACTAAAACAAGAGGGTAAACCAGGCACTCCAAGCATGAAAAATGTAAAAATTAGGAAGGGAATACTTTAAAGGCTTTAATTATGTTAAATAATGTTAAACGCAAACATATTTGGACAACTGAGGTCTTCATCAGGCCTTGCAAAAAACATGTGCAAGCCCTGTATTAGACTTTGACCACTCTGAGCAACCAGCCATGCTCTTTTATTCTGCATCAGTATTGATTATAATGCATATTGTTGAATACCTTCGTGGGAAAGTAGTTGCTGAACTTGAACTCCTTGAGAAAAGAGGACATGAAGACAGTGGAAAAGAAAAGAACGACACACCAGAAGAGGACATCCGGAATGTATGGTCCACGTGGGCCGCAGGCACTGCCTACAAACTCCCCTCGCTTTTCAATGCAGTCCTACAAACAAGAAGAGGGCAGAGTTATTGCAAGGCATCACGCCATGAGGAGTACAAGAGGGGTCAGCAGGCTCAAGGTTTCATATTAAAGGGTTTATAAAAACAACAAAAAAAAGAACTTGAGTACAACAAAATGTGCTTTTATGGTGATTTGCAGTGAGTAATCCAATATAATCCTGCCTACATGCCCTTAATCTCTTATGTTCAGTTTCCACAATCTGGGAGAGCATGCCACTTTAAGGTGGAAATCCAAATATATTCTTTTCAGTGTCCCATTGTCTTACTCAAAGACTTCTGTTTTGTTTTGGTTTTAAAAAACATACATGACCAGCAGATCAGATTTATTCGAGGTTTTTGACCCTTATTTATTGCGATTTTTTTCTGAATACATTGGCAGTGGTAGTACCTTGACTTCTAGTGCTTCCCAGTAGATTTCTGATGCAGTGACGTTGGTGACTTCCCAATACCTCAGGGTGTCGTTGGTGGGGTCAGAGGGCTCGACACATGAACATCTGTGGAATCACATGGACAGCTGGGTCACTAATAATCCGTCATTTGTCGGGGCTGTACAGTTGTTTGAAGAAATTACAATTGCACATACGAGTATGTTGTGAGTTTGTCCAGGTTGTTGTTCTTGTTAAAAGGATAGTGCTCTCCCAGGTGGATCAGTTTCTCCAAGGCCTCATAGATGAAGATGATGCATATGAGTGAGGCGAAGGCTTCCTCTGTGAATCGCGTGATGTAGCAAACAAGGGAACTTGCGTCGGTCGCCACCAGCAGGATACAGAGGAGTGCTGTCCACAGACCAATGCAGGTTCTCAGTGACAGATAGGACAAGCCGTACTCCCTGTGTGGGAAAAAAAAAATAGAAAACTGTAGGATTAATGGAGGTCAAACCACATCATATATTGATTATTGACTGAGTGTAATACTGTTGATTAGACAACATAATCCATTCAAATTAAATGGACCTAGGTGCATACATCCAGAACATCTAATGGTCTATAGGAGGCCAGATGTTTGAGCTAAACAGAACTTATCCCACCGCAAGCAGAGATGCGCAGGACATTGTAATGACAAATTATGCACTGTACAGATTAAATCAATCTGAAGTGATTTGTCATTCAGCAAGATTAGATGCAGTATGCATCCAGTAAACATACTTGCAGAATTTGAACAATATCTTTTCAAATACGAGCACCGGCCCTGTGCTGCCCAGAATAGTGAGGGGCTGTCCGGCAAACAGAGAATAGGCGATTCCAGTCAGCGAGGCTCCAAACAGCGACTCAATTGCACTCTAGGGAATAGGAAATAGAGAAGGATTATAGTGAGATAGCTGCATTAACAGCCCAAGCTACAACAGTTGTCTGGCTGATTAGTAGTAGAGTGCACAGCAGATCTTGGCAGAACATTGCGAACATATAGAGGGAGGAGTGTGTCATTTACTATGCGTCCTTCTGTTGCCTCGCCCAGTAGTCCTCCAAAGGTGATGACGGGGGACATACAGGCACAGTAGAGGAACAGAAAAGAGGCCACACACTGTAGACTAAATGCATCAGTGTAGTCGGACAAGTAGTGGGGTGCTTTGCGCTTGATATCCAGAAGGAGGCCCCCAAACCACCTGTAAATTAAAAAAAAATTCACGTGAAATTTTCATTCCATCCTGACAGCTTTATTTAGGTGTTAGAATTTCTACCATGTCTTTCCCACTATTGGTTTCTATCTGGGCCTTAACTCTTGAGCATGGCTGAGTGTGATATGATCCTTTGATAGAAAAGTCTGGCTGCAAATAGATATCTTGAAGCAGGGGGTTTCTATGGAAACTACTCGTGTCAGCTATAACTATAGAGCAAGTTTACCCACATTTAGCCCAGTGTTATTTTCTTGTCCATGTATATTTTAGGAAAAGTAAAATTAAAAATAAATTCAACAACTGCTGTCAGAAAAGGCATGCGTTATCAGCCTTGGTATATTTTCTATGTAGCCATTTTCACACATGCATTTCTAAATATTAACACCCTTTTTCTTTGTTTTCTCCAACCTTCCAGTTCGCTGCAGTTCTGGACCACCATGGCCGCCATGTTCTTCCTCTTCACCTTCTACCAATCCGTTAGGTAAGATGTTACTTTTCTTCCTCTTCTCCTGTATACAGAGTAATGCAAGGCAGTCAGGTCATTTCGAGGGTAATATTCTCTTTAAAAAAAACTGGCACTGTCCTCCAAACATACCTGTGAGGGCACATTTTTTGGTGGCTCTATCCGTATGGATGGGTCCCACTCTCCTGGAGGCAGGACTGTCACTTGATCAAGGAATTCATCAATTCCAGCTATCAGATCATTGCGGTCCTTAGCTTTATAGGCCACGTCATGGAAAACCTAGAGGTAAAAACAAATCTAGCTGCTTGACCCAGTATAGGCATGAGAAAAACGTACAGAGACAGGAATGATCAAGGGCTTGACAATCAGTGGAACTACAAAAAAACTTAACTGCTGACTCACAGTTCTCACTTAATAAATATCCAGTTTTATTAAATCTATTCCAAAAAGAGTAAAACAAAGTTTGGACTCTGTCAAAGCCCATCTTTTCTCAGTGATGATGGATGGCAGCCTAAATCCCAAACAAAAAGGAGGACATGAGGGATGACTAATCGCCAAAAGCATGAATTTCGTAAATAAAGCTCTGTGCTGTGTTTCATGCTGAGAAATGTTCCACCACTTTGGGAATTTGTTAAGTTCTGCTGGACTGTGAATTTATGCTTAGTGCCTGCAGAAAATCTGAATATGACTTCTGGTTGACATTCAAAATAGGGCTGGGCGATTAATCGCAAATTAGATTAAATCGCAATTTGGCCCGGTACAATTTAGAAAACGCAGAAGTTGCAATATTTCTTTAACTTGAAATGTGTCAAAATACCAGTTTAATAATTTTTTTTTTTTTTTTTGCAGAGATTTTATGAACATTATGCAAACATTCAAGTCTCATTTTTTATAATGGTTTACAAAAATCCTCCTTTTTGTGTTTTATGTTTGTTTTTCTTAATCAAAATGAGTGACATAAAAATGCTAATTTCCTTGAACAAAGCAACTAACATCAAATTAGCAATATAAGCAAAAATATTAAGCTCATCCTAAATAAAACTGATGAAACCTAGTGTTACTTCACGAAAGTCATACCCCAGCTGTGATCAGCTGGTAGCCAGCTTCACCTCCTCCACCACAGCTGCCTCCTTTATAGCTTAAAGCTTGTTGCACGCCCATATTCAGATTCATGCTACTATGGATTAATTGCTTCTGAAATAATTTAGTTGTTTTCAATACACATGGTCTTATTTATGGAATTATTTATTCCTTGAATTTGTCAAAAAATACACAAGATTGACTTGAAAATAATCGCATATTAAATCGCAATATTGGGGGAAAAAATCGCAATTAGATTAGTTTTTGCAGATCATTCAGCCCTAATTCAAAGCATTCCTTGTGATAAAAAATAAAACCTGAAAGAAACTACCACTTCAACACACATTTTTAGAGTGAATCTTTACCTCATCCGTCATTAGGGTTGCAATAGATCTTCCAATCTCATGATACTGTGGCCCTCTACCCAACGGCCCTAAAAGAATGAACAGAAACCTAAAGGCAGAAACAGATATTCATTAACATGATCAAACTGACTGGAATTAAAAAGGTTAAATTATAGTAGGAGTTAGACTGTCATAGCTGAATCAGACGGCAGGAACCTTGTGGTAATGGGAACTTCAGACAGCCCACTGAGGAGCACTGCAGGTGAGAGACGGACAAACGCCACTACTGGCTTGTTCAGGAATTCCAGCTCTCCCACTAACACGTTACACGCCTCGGCTCCTGGAGGGATCTTCTTCATGAAATGCAGGTCTATCTGAAAGGATAAAGTCAAGTCTAATACAAAGTCATCTAGGAAAGGCAGTTCACACTGTTCTGTAAGCTTAGTTATTGCCTAAGCTGCTTTATTGTTGCTTTATCTTAAGCATTATTTTCACTGCTCAGCCATGTATTAAGTTTCATGTGACATGATTTGATTAGATGCTCTTCCAGCTGTCCAGGCTTTTTCTGTCACATGACATAACATTGCAGTAAGTCACGGATGGGTCAGTATAAATATTCAAAAGTATTATTAAGATAGACTAGTTGAATTATGTGTTGCATAATAATTCATTTGTGATATGGGATGTTTAATTTTCTGCAAGTATGATGCTATAGACCCCACAGCTCATTCTCTTACTGTAGCCATGCTGCGTCTGCACTGTAGAGAAAATCTGCAATACTGAAGGTGTTGATTTTTCAGTGATAATTATGTGGAGTTGACAAGTGTTGACAGGAGTGTTGTCTGTTCCTTAACGGGGTTTATATATCTCCAGGGCAGCTGCAAGATTCTTGTCTTACTGATGGGACATTATTCATCCATTTTCTATACTGCTTATCCAACTGGGGGTCACAGGGGGCTGGAGCCTATCCCAGCTGTCACTGGGTGAGAGGCAGGGTCCACCATGGACTGGTCGCCAGTCAATCACAGGGCTAACATATAGAGATGGACAACAAGGCATGCTCACACTCACACCTACGGCCAATTTAGAGTCACCAATTAACCTAACAAGCAATGTTTTTGGAGGTGGGAGGAAGCCGGAGTACCTGGGGATAACCCACACATGCACGGGGAGAACATGCAAACTCTGCACAGAAAGGCCCTGATCAGGAAGTGAACAAGGGACCTTCTTGCTGTGAGGCAGCAACCCCTGCACCTTAGTGCGGCCCCTACTTAAACCTACCAAAAAAAGTTAAAATGATCAGTCACCACCCATTCCCAATGTCAGTGCAAAGCTTAGTAGAAACTGCATTTAATATAAATATAAACATGCCTGTTATAACTCCTTTTCCAATTTAGTTAGCATATTTAAAAAGGAAGTATAAATTATCCCTTTAACTGAACATCTTTGTAACCCCGAATTTCAGAAGCTAATTTGCAGATTGCAGAAGAAAACTCATGGGGTAAAAATGTATTTTGCATGACTTGTATCAGCACAAGAATGCTTTGGGCAACAGTGCTAACCCCTGCACCACCGTGCAGCGATGGGACATTATTTATGTATATATTGGTATTACAAAAATGTAGTTTTTTTTTTTGTTCTGTGTGTGTTTTAAGCAGTAATATGCAACTGCAGCAGCAATGTTCAAAGTTATTTTGCATATATAAAAAAACAACTGCGGGCAATTCAGTTCAACTGCTCCCCAAAATGAAGCCCATAAAACATGTTTATAAATGTACCCAAAGCCCATAAAACAGTTCGATATTGACCTGAACAAAAGGATCCAGACATCATGTCCTCTCTTTTTTCAACAAGGATTTTATCCCCATCTTTTCTCTGTGGTTATCATCAGTGCTAAATGATTTTATAATACTTAACATGGCTATAATCCTAATCCCTTACTAGATGACCTTTCCATTAAAAATCCCAACAATAACCTTCTGCTGATTGTTCAAAAGACACAAATAACTCCTCTCATATCTCATAACATGTCATAATCTCAGTGAGATTCACATTTAGATTGCATTATATACACGTATCATATCAGGACAGTGCAGCACTATAAAAAAGACACTGATAAAAGTGCTACAATGCCCTTAAGTTACTTATGTAACCGCCATTCTCTGAGCAGCATGAGTGAGCGTCTCACTTTGGGACCGTCTCTGGCATAACCTGATCAAAAGCTCCAGTTCCATTCTGCTGGTCAGGATCAACTGGAGTTAAGCTGGAGTCTGAAAGGGTGGAGACCCTTCCCCTATAAAGGAGGCTGACCCCTAGACTGTCCAACATTGAATTGAGTCTTTTGTAGTTCCTTGTTACAACTGAGCAAGGGGAGTGGGCTACCTAAAGTTGTCTTTCACAGCAGTTGTTCCGTGTCTTACATTGGGGAATACATACGTACAGTATTACCAGGCAGATGTTACTGTGGAACTAACGCTGCCTAGACAAGCCTTACTGAGTTGCCGCTACACTGAGCACAGAATGGGCTAGAGCTTTAACACTCATGTGTAGCCTAGCTCCAACATGCTGCAACACAAAGCTCCTGAATGGAGGTCCCTCTGAGCAGGCCCATAAGGCAGAGAGTCTCTTTGCAGTGTGTGCATGCAGCCCCTCTGGTGGCTGCAAATCCTTGGAGCTGTAGAAATAAGTAAAGCCTTCACAATCCAATGCGAGAGCCTCAACTTTGAAGCCAGCTTCCCCATAAAAAGCTGCTCACCTTTCTTACTAATTTTGGTTCTGTCATTGCACACCCATGTAGCCCATACAGGGCTCAACATGTGGTACCACTGATGCTCCTCTGAGCAGAAAGGCGGGCATTAAAAAGGTAATGTTAGGGCAAATGACCCCAACACCTTAGGCAGAAAAGCAGGATAAGGCTCTATCCTGCAAATCCATCAACTCCATAGCTCTGCCTTAGGACTCGACTGCCACCTTGTGCAGATGAGACTGCAGTCGGTGATAATGAACACCTCCCCACAAAAAGCAGAGTTAGGGTGCTTATGGCATATCAGATCTCCTCTGACTCTGTCTGATGTGCCATATGGAGAGAAGAGGTACCTCTGAGAGCCCAAACTGAAAGGAAAGCAGCTTTGTATGCCTCATCTGTCAGACTCACTGGACTGGAAATGGTCCACTTTGGACTGGTGACAAGACTTCTTCAGGTGGAAAAGGGAGGTGACCACAGGCTCAGTATGTGCATGCTATGGAGGCCATTGCTCTCCATTTCAGGCTGCTATATATTTAGCTTTGTATGTAAGCCTAATGCTGAAGTCAAGACACTGTCTCCTCCCAGAGCTGCCATAAAGGGCTGTGGCTTTGCAGCATTTACTGACAATGCCAGTAAAGAGTCATCATCATCCTTGTCAGCTGTTAATAGTCTAGGACTTACCATCTGAATCATTGCCTGTTTTTATCAACCAATCCTGCAGATCACCTGCCTTGTCTAGTTCTTGGGGCAGTGGGTTGATGAGCAAAGCTCCAATCTTCAATGTTTGTACCAGGTTTAGAAACAGATCCGACCAATCAGCGTTATTTAAGGAGAATGAGGCGGTAGCTACAGGTGGGTTTTGTCCAATTGGAAGGCTCTAGCAATGGCTGCCGCCTGTGTGGCATGTAGCTCGGATGTAGCTGTGGTATTACTTTATGAAACAAAGAGCAATGAACAGCACTGAAAGCTAATCATGACAGAAAAGGTGTTTTTGCTCCTCTGTCGTCCTGCTACAGCATGAAGGTGTGATAGTAAGGGTGGGACCTTCTGTGGTAGAGGATGTGGCAGGGTGGCTGCTGGACAACAGTGACAGAACTTTGAGGGACAGGAGACTATAGTGTTCACACTCAAAGTCAGCTTTGGCATGCTTCAACTTGCAGCACATTACACACATGTGGTGAGTGTCACAGCTAGTATTTTATCCCCACACAGGCAGGCTCAGGGTTGAGGTTTTTCATTTGCATTTGTGGGCAAAATGGCATCAGTCCTGGACAAATAAACCTGTGATTCAGTGGCTGGCTTAAGTGAGAGATAATGTAATGTGAGTGGGTTGTTGTTGCAGAATAAATGGGGTGAAGACAGGTGGGCCTTCAAGAAATTAGCTGCTCTAGCTTCCATTACTCACATCAATCCAAACTTTTCTTAAAACCGGCCAACCAAATTGTTATTACTCGCAGTTAAAGGAGCATTTCCACTGATATGAGCAGGTTCCCATTAATCAATGCAGCAGTTGCACTTTTCTACCCTTTCATGTCTGTCAGCATCTCTTACCCTATTCCACATTCTGTTATGAGTTTATTTAACGTACCATCTTAGGTTTTGTAGATTTCTCTGTCATAGTTCTTGCATATTTTATTCTTCTTTCACTGCTCTTACCGTGTCTTTTCTCTTTCTTAGGATCAAACAGACAGATGTCAAATTAAACTGACTTATTTCCTGAAACAGGACTGATAAGATCACTGTTGGTCTTCTAGAGTATATAAACAGAGTCACACCCTAAGCAGCTATCTGCTTTTCTCAGTAAGGATGTGTCCTTTCTATCTGCTATCTGCTAATTTGCTAATCTATGGAGGGGTAACAGACCATTGCTATGCATTTTTTTGCAAGTCAGAATCAGATATTAACACAGCAGTAAGCTTAAGATGTGAATACTACCCTTAGTGTCATTAAATATAATATGGGATATTTTTGCATTTTGAAGTCTAATATCCAGTCAAATCCACATAATATAGTAAAATAGTGCAATATTTCCCTTTAAAAGGGACATAGTTTTTCTTACAAAAATATGTGCCCCTGGCCTGTCCACAATCCACTAAAGTACCAGAACAATCCATTCCCTCCCTCCCTCTCTGTCTCCACCTTTCAGGAAATGTGTGCTGAAACAAGCCGTTCTCAGATTTTTCCCTCATGATGTCATGTGGGGAGTAAGCCCCGCCCCCAGGTTCGGTTGGCCCTCCCCGCTAGGAAGAACGCTTCGCCCTCCTCTCCTGATCCTCCTCTCTGCTGAGGATCAGGAGAGCCACATCCATTAAGCCACTTCTATTTCCTGAGAGGGGTGGAGTCAGACAGCTCTTTAACATTTAAAGCTACAGACACAGAATCAGCTAGCTCTGAGCAGGGCTGAAACAGAGGGGTTTCTAGACATGCAAAATACTGTAGTGTTTTTTCAGCAGCAAACTTCACAGGCATGTTTTGGAAGCTCTGAGACCAACATAAACTTGTCTTAAAAGGGTAAAATATGTGACCTTTAAATCCAGGGAGAACGGAGTGTGAATGTTAATTTCTTTAACATGGAAGACTGCTGAACATAACTGGAACATAAATGAAGAAACAGATTTGTTTTGTTTAGTGTAGTTTACCTTGCTGAAGTCCACTGAACTGTTGTCTCGACTCATGTCTCCTTTCACATCTAAGTGAGACTGGGAGGCCATCATCTGACCTGGATAACCATGACAAGAGAATTTCTGATAAATGAGAAGTTTTCTCAACATGCCAGGGAATTAGCAACTGATAATTTCAGAATGAAGATAAACTGTATACAGGGCCACAGATTAAACATACAGAAGAAAACAAGAGTTAGGGTCACTCAGATGATAGACTATTATCTGTGCTGCTGTGGATAAAAACCACCACAGAAAATCCAAACTCATAATTCCTGATTAGCTGTCTGGCTGTTTTGGTCTTTTCTCCTTTGCTCTAATGCTGCTTTAAAATTTGCATCAAAATGCAGCACAAGTATGATGTTTGTAATGTTCATGATGAGCCTCAAAGACTTTTCATAAATTATCAAATGATATAAAGTGTTTAATATTTTGTGTGTAACTAATTTTGTGATGAGAGATATTGGCAAACCCTAAGCTTGTCAAATGTAGCTGGCAATGACAAAGGCAACTAACACTTCCATTACAAAACCAGTGGGCAGCTATATTTAGTCCCCAAATTCAACCAAATAGTTAAAGTAATTTTAAATGAACAGAAAAAAACATTAAAAAGTATTTACTGATGAATATCAATCTTTTAAATAGCCTTAAATCAACAAATCTGCCTATTTGGAGTTGCCAGTATCAACAGAAATCATGTGAATATTCTCCTCTACAATATGTTATTTAAGTAAAAGCAAGAAAAGGGGCATGAGTGTGCTGCATAAACCAGCACCTGTTGACTTCGGTGGGGCTGTGGCAGGTGGGTGGGCAGATGGTGGGTGGTGGATGGAATCAGGAATGAAGAAAAGATGGTAACACACACAACTTAAGACCATATGCTTATCAGACAAACACACATATTGCATATTAACTGAGAATGCACACTTAAAAAGTGCTGTCCACATTCATTCCACATAGATCAAGCAACAGGGTGTTTCCAGCTTTTTTTTAACCTGTATGTTTTTGTGCCGAGAGCCCAGCTTTGACTCTGTCAACATGTTAAAACTAGTTCAAAATGGAGAATGATTTTTTCTTCTTAGATAATGTAATGCTGAAACAAAAATAAAGCCTTGAGAGAAAATAATTGCAAATAATTTTTAAACAAACATAACCCTTTATGCCCTTTTTTGCAAATCATGTTACCTCTTATAAATAAAACACAGCATCACAGCTCTATTCCCCTCACCGTTCTTGTCCAGGTGGACGTCTGATGACCTTCGGCCCATGTCAGCGATGGAGCGTACTATCGGAAGACGATTGGCCAGCTTCTTCTGGTTCTGGTGATGGTGCCGCTTCAGTAATGTTTCACGCACTTTTTTCCTGAGCTCATCTCCCAGGGGTGAGTACAACTCCTGGTGGTCCAAGACCATGTCTAAGACATAAAGATAAGTCACTGTTGTGTATGAAATGGTGCTTGGTGGGATTATTGTCCTGTGGAATGAAGGGACATTTATTGTGTAAAATACTAAGGATACAAGTAGGGATATATTATTAAAGAGTTTTTTTATTTGCAATTTGTTTTGTATGTCTTGGAGAGCATTTGTCCTCAAAGGCATACATTGGAACCAACACATCTCTGTATCTATACAATAGATGGAATACATTTTAAAAGTTTGAAATTTACAAAATTAAAATTTTAATTATATAACCAATCAAAATTGTACTGAAATGATTTTTTGCAAGGTTGAATTTCAAAACTCTGTTTGCTCCATAACAAAAATAACCAGAACTATTTTTCACACCAGCTTTTTGTCTAAGATGATGTTTGTTTTTCTGCATGGCAAACTATAGTAGTATAGTAGTATAGTGATACTTGATGCTTCCTTCCGTAGATTGGTACATGGATGCAGCAGGGGATGTGCCAGTCCTGCCTTATCATCTCTGCTGCTAACATACACTAGTTCTCAGCATTGGTAATCTATGCAGATATCTGAACTTCTATGGGACTCTTACTGTCCCATTTTCATTAATGGCAAGCACTAGGGCATAGTGGCATGCTCTGGATTCTACACTTTCCTTGCTAAGAGAAGGTTTGACCTGATAATTCAGTAAGATCTGCAACAGGAAAGAAAATGAAAACATGAGTGAAGCACACATGCCCAGGCTTACATCATACACCACCACCTGCGGGGGAAATAAGTGAAGCTGACTGATGCACCATCACTTTGTCAGTCTGCCGTCCACTTTAGAACTGACTTTTAAAATACCAAGATCATCTGTTTCATCAGAAAAAGACCCATTTCCCTGTAATATAAATCAGCCCAGTTCATAGAAAGCATTGAAAACAAGAATGTGTTATTATCTGGAGATAATAATTAAATTATAATTAAACAGTGCTAATAAAATATCAAAATAAATTATTTTTGTTGCAAGTAAAAGCAGCGTTGTCATTCTAATATCAGATAGGCTCTTTAAAATGGTCTTGTTCAAATTAAAGGTTTAATTTTAGAAAAATCAAGTAAGAGATGTAGTAGAAGTAGAAGTGTAGGTTTCACCCTTACTCTTTTTTAAAATGTTAATTTTAAAAGCCAATTTTGAAATAAAAAAAATCTCAGCACTTTACAAATTGAACAGCTTTAACATGTGCTTTTCCCTTTTCTCACTTTTAACACGTTTGTTACTCTTTAAGGAGAGGATTGATCATCCTGATAGCACTTTAAATCTGAGCTGATATCAGGCCTATATCAGACAACCATGGAGTCGTGAAGGGATTTGTGTTGACTAAAAACTAAGACTGGGCAATTCATTGCAAATTAGATTAAATCGCAATATGACCTGCTGCAATTTACAAATCGCAGAAGGTACAATATTTCTTTTACCTGAAATTTGTGTCAAAATACCAGTTGAAAACTTTTTTGCAGCAGAGATGTTATACATTGCATGTAATGCAATCATTGTATTGGCATACTTTTAGAGTAGTGTACAAAACAAATCCTATTTTCTTCATTTTTTGTATGTTTTTCTTGTTAAATATGAGATTTATATAAAAAAATATAATTCCATTTCATACAGCAATTAATATCCAATTTGCAAAATAAGTCAAAATCAGTTAGATATTTTCTCAAAATTGTTCAGCCCTAGTTTAATGTAATATTGTGTTGGTTATAGTATATATTTAATTATTACTTGTTTTTGTTGGAGAATACATGAGATGAGGAACTTAAATCGCAATCGCAATATTGGGGGAAAAAAATCGCAATTCGATTGTTCTTACAAATCGTTCAGCCCTAGTGTCACGTGTCATTACTGTTAAGATGAGAGAAGCTTTGCAAGTCAAAATAAATCAGTGTAAATTTAAAAAAGCTGCAGAGGTGGTGATAGTAGTGCTCATCAGAATGATATACCAGGTATGCACAGGTCCGGAGAGGCTGGCACCTGGGTCCAGATCTGGACGGTGGTCCACTAATTTAATAGTGACCTCAGCCCTACTGGTAAATTATTGATCCTGAATAAGCAAGAACCTCAGTGAAACAAAAAAGGGAATGTATTGTGAATTTGAGATCATTTTCAAATCTTGACCCCAGGAATTGACTTAAACCAAATCAAATTTGGACACAATGAAAGATGCACACTCATAGGCATAAGCAAAGAGCACTTTCCCTCCAAGGCAGAAGGACCCTTGCATAGTACACATCCCTTATGCCAGGGGTCATAAACTACATTTGCACAAGAGCCAGATTTTTCTTAACAGACGCTGTGGGGGCCAGACATTGAAATAAATTACAATAAAATCAATATTTTGGTGTGATTAACATATTCTTGTAAAAATATTATTTCCTTCAAAAATCGTTGGATCTTTAAGTGTTTTGAGATCAGCCCCTATCACCTATACTGCAGCCGGCTACAAGGGGGCAATCGAAATATTTTAGCTACATATTTCTGAAGCCCTCATGATGTCTATTACTGGTATTCATACTAATATGCTATAATGTGATTGGCCAAAAACACATGGAGGAGAGAAAATCTTCAGTGTAGACTCTCAGAAAGGGAAATTGCACCCTTAAAGATGCTTGTGTGGAAAACTGCAGCTTTAATAAAAATAAGACTGTCAAGTATACGTTTACCATGCCAACTTAAAAAATATGATACTTGCATGCTTGTTGTTTGATAAGTTGCTGGGTTGAAGGTTTTATTTAAACTTAACTTGGCTCCTTTCCTGCATGTCGCTCCCCCAATCTACCATTCCTGTTCCCTATTCTATCTACAGTTCACCTGTCAATAAAGGCATGAAAAGCCCAAAATTATATCTTACAGAAAAATTGCATGCAACATTTTGTTCTCTTCTCAAATTTTCTGAATCTAATAGTCTGCCGAGGGCCGGATGGAAAGCTGTGGGGGGACTGGTGTGGCCCCCAAGCCTCCAGTTGATCATCACTGCCATATGCAGTACCTTTTCATTTTAGTGGATGAATACAGGTACTTCACCATTTTCTGTAAAGAGTGGTTACCTGCAACCTCTTCGATACAACTGGCCCGCATGTCGAGCAGCACAGTGCTGTTGATAATGCAGCTTCGTAGCTCAAACAGGCTGTGTAGAGACAGAGTGGCTACGTAGGGTTTACTCCATCGTTCTCCCCCGTCCTCAACATCCTCCTCAAATTTTAGCCACCTGTAACAGGTAAAGAGTACCAGTCAGAGGAGGCCGGTGGACCGCAAAATGCCCAGCCATCTGTTCTAGCTGCACTAAAAACACTCAGTCAGCCCTGGTCACCCTCTGACATTTAGTTCTAATCCACCTCATTGCTATCCCTTCTTGTCTCTCTCTTGTTTGATGTGCCATTTTTACAGAAGGACACATCATCTGATAGAATTAAATCATAAATCTTGCTCAAAAAAGGAAAGTCATGAAGTTAATTCCCTTTGAGCAATTACAACAAGCAGCAATTACTTAATGCAATGGAAACCCAAACAACAGACACACAGGCGCATCTCTCATCAGTGTAAGTGGGATCATGGGCACAGTCGGTCCATTCAATCAGGCCTTTCAGTCACTACATGTAGGTCATGTGTGCATGTTAACGTTAATGACAGTACCGGGCACTTTCCCTCCACTCCGAGTCCTCTCCGTCCCTTGCACAGATTTCATCCATCTCTGTGAAGAGGTCATGAGGAATATGCTCCTCGTCGTCATCCTCGGTGCCCAGCAGGAACTGAACTCTCTGTGAAGGAGTGTCTGCAAAAACAAGATGTTAAATTAAAAGTACAAATAGTTGGTTAGGGTATTAAGTTTTTATTTCTATGCTGCAATTGTGGCCAGCTGTACCATAAACAGGAGACTCTCTACCCTCCACCAAGGTGAGGGTCCGGTCCCTGCTTCTCTTCTTGAGTTTGTTTCCATGGTGACGATGCCTGCGATGGCTTCGGTGCCTGGTACTGCCCAAGGGAACGTGGACCCCTATGTAGAGAGTCCTGTGGCCTGTGGGCACATTTAATGTACATTAGAGGAGGATCAGCCACAGTGTGATAGCCTATCTGCACCCTGACAGAAGCTTAACAGATAATCATTATGAATTCACTGATCAGGGGAAGGCTTCTTTGTGTTAGTCCTTTAAGCTTTATTATTCTGCATCCAAAGTGTTTGAGTGGCATCACAGATACTGTATAATGTGCACTTCTGCTATAGTATTTAATGTACAATTCCACCTAAAGCATCAAGTTAATACAATCTGTTAATGCTTTACAATAATACATTATCAGAATTAACACAAGAATGAGGTTATTGGAAGGCTTTCATTGGTAGAGGTTACTCTTTGAGCAATATACCATACATACAGATATTTTATAACTTCTTGCCTGTCTTTTTAAATTGAGTCAGTTCTTGTTATGCTGGCGCGGTGGGGTAAAGGGGGGTTTTTCAGGGGCCCAGTCAAACCGGGGACCCATGGAGGTCTGCAAAATCATGGTGTAGCTGCGACAACCATTTTTTTTTCCTGAATAACAACCACTCTTATCAAAGCAACAAAAATGTATTTTTGTTTTTAGCCTGTAATACAGTTAGCATCTTTTTAAGAAATGTAAACCTTTTTATTCAAACAGAATGACCTTTTTTTTTTTTTTGCTCATGTTAACAATGTGGATGGTTATGCTGAACTCAACCATTAGGAAGGAAATGTCAGACTTTAAAGCTAAGCCATAATGTGCTTAAACTTCAGGATCCCAGAAAATAGAGAAGAAGCCATGGCAGCTTTAATGGTAACAAATTAAATAGTTAATCAATCATGGAATAAAGGTGGCACAAAAGGGCAGAAAAAAGTCATGAAAGGCAAAAAGGGTTAAAGAGTGGTAAATTGGTTACATGTGGGTTGAAAGTGCAAAATATGGATGGAAATGGTGGTGAAAAGGTGTTAAAAAGTGGCAAGAAGGGGTTGAAATTTGCAAAATGGGGAAAAAATAAGTTATTCTAAAATCATTCTCATAATAGCTTGACATACTTTTCAGCTCCATAATGAGGTAACTCCTTTTTTTTTTTTTTATTATTTTTTAAAGATTTATTGTTGGACTTTTTAGTGCCTTATTTTGACAGAGGAGGGCAGTGAATAGAGTCGGAAATGGGACAAAAGTGCGGAGAGACATGAGGCAAAGGGCCACAGGCCAGAATCGAACCTAGGCCACCCACATACATGGGTCATACCTTAGACCGCTAGGCCATCTGTGCGCCCAGGTAACTGCTTTTTCAACTGCTTTTTTCCCAGTAATGAATAAAATCATCATTTAGATACTGTATTTTGTATTTACTTGGGTTTAGGGCTGGGCAGTTGATCGCAAATTAGATTAAATCGCAATTTCCAAATCACAGAAGGTGCAATATTGTTTTGACCTGTAATTTGCGCCAAAATACCAGTTTAAAACCTTTTTTTGTAGCAGAGATGATATGCATTATATATCATACAATCATTCAAGTGCCATTCTTTAAGAATAGGCTACAAAACATCCGAATTTTTTCATTTTTGTAGGTTTTTCTAATTGAATATGAGAATGACTTTCTTCAATACAAGAATTCATGTCCGATTTGCAATATGAGTCGAAATCATCATAATAAGGTATTTTTTCAAAGTTGTTTAGCTCTTGTTTTATCCAGTATTGTGTTGGTTATAATATAAAATGATTTATTGTTTGTGTTTGTTGGTAAATACATAAGATGAGGAACTTCAGAAATAACTGCATATGAAATTGCTGTCACAATATTGGGGGGAAAAAATCGCACTTAGATTATTTTCCCAAATCGTTCAGCCCTACTTGGGTTGTCTGTGTGAGATATTAGAATCAGTTTGATGATCTGAAACATTTAAGAGGAAAAAGAATCAGAAATCAGAAAGAGGAAGAATACTTTTCACAGCACTGTAATCAATAACTGACACCAAGGGAGGGCCCACTCTCTGTGTTTTTCAGGGGCCAAGCCAATTCTGTGCAGGCCTGCCAATAATATATGCTATTCTTAGCATATTCCATCACTTGTGCAAACTGAGAGCTCTAGCAACGAAAATTGGACATTTTAATAAAAATAGCACGTATGAAACCATGAAGGACTTTAAGTATACTGTTGTTTTTGTTCTAAATTGCTGTGTATGGGAGGCTTGCAGTTATGAAAATCTGCATCACACAAGTATTTGTGTTTGTGTGATGCAGGTATGAGAGTAGAGAGAGACACGCACGGTGCAAGAGAGCATGTCTGTGTTTGCACTCGTAAGTCAGCCCACTCAGCTGCAGTAGAAGGACAATCAGATAGATACAGTACATACTTTACTAAACTGTTGATGCTTTTTACTGCAGGTATGTGCATAATAACTGTTGAAGCTCTGCCAGAATCAGAAATGTTAAGTCTGTAAACTATGCACAGAACATAGCATGCTCTTTGGAGTATGTCACTTACAAAGAACTATATTAGTTATTTACAATGTTTGAGTATTCTTAAATTTACAGTCAAATCCAGCCTGCTTTTTAAATAGTTTGGTTAAACACAGTTTAACCTTTTAAGCGAATGCTCGTGTTAAAGGAGTTTTTCTGCTGCTGTTTTATTTTGTTCTCTTTGCCAGTTTGCACTTAAAAGAAATTGCAACTAGAGACTTAACAATGAGACTGATGACTAATCTAAAAGCCTTTTATTATCACCTTTATACTGCCTATGAATGCAAATATAGATGGAGCAAACCGCTGGGCTTTAATACCTATAATTTTCTAAATCTTGCTGTTTGTTTCTTTGTGATTGTCCCATGTATTTCAGTGACTATGAAATTGTTGATGCGAACTCAGCTCACCCACTGTCCTCCCACTCTGCTCTCATCTTTTTTACTTCGAAAAAGCTGTCAAGAGGAAAGCAGCAGTTGTAAGGACAGAGTAGGCGGACTCAGCTGCAGCAGCTTTTCACCGCTTGAAGCTTTTTTGTATTTGGATACATTCAGTGCTTTAAAGTACCTTCAAGATCCTCCTGTTCAAAGTTGGTTCCTTGTTGGGATCGTGTTCCTCCTCTGTCCACCACAGCCTCGTCATCATTCCTCTGTCAGGACACATGTGGCAAACAGGATCACATATTAAAACAAATCTAAAATCTATGGGAAAACATAACATACAAACATAACCGACATGAAATATCTCACTGAGCTGTATTTAAAATAAAGGATGCATTTTGCAGACTAAGCGGACTGATATGTTACTAATTCTCAGCCAAACCAGACATGCAAGACTGGTCAACATGGAGGTTATCCAAAGTGGATTTCCGTCCGCATAGACATTTATGTAGAGACAGAGCCAGCGGAAAAAGAACATAATCCTAAGCACGCAGCTTTTGTCAGATTACAAGAGGAATACTCAATGGTCCAAAAAATTCCCAGAACAACCAGGCAGATAGATTTCCCCTTACATTTCCTGAGCAGCTGTTCCACATACAACTAAAGTCAACAGTTCAAACATGCAGCTGTGTTTTATACAGCTCTATTAGAAACCTGTAGCAGGACACGCATTCACTGCCAGAGCGTGAGATGATTGAGGGCACATGGATCTGCTTGATTGGAGTCTGATCGCTGAAAGAAGTGAAGTGTGTGAATGTTAGCCTGCTTACATAACACTTGTGGAAGAAGATGAGAATGAGTAGGTGGTTGTAGGGAAACTGTACCAAAGGAAATCATTATTTTCTCATTTTAAGATACTTGAAGAAGACAAACCCAGCACTTGTTTTCCTCTGCTTTATGACCACTGTGTGATTCATAACATTGCAGAATTTCAGCATTACTCAGAGGATTTCTCAATCAAACACAAACACATCATCACAACTCGGCATTAACATTCACAAACAAAATGTCCAGCTTCATGCAGCACTGATTAAGGAGGCTATACCAGGCATTACAAAGGAGTTCAGACCAGAGAGAAAGCTGTAGAGATGCTGTAGTTTCTCAGGCTGAGGTCACAGTTCACCACTTACTTCCTCAGTCTGTACTAGAACAAAATCTACTGCCCACTCATGGTTGTGAATTTGGCATCACAATACAGATAGAGAAAGGCAGCAAGTTCTCAAACAAAACAACAAATGCATTAGAATAACAAAAAAAATGTGTTTTTGTTTTTTAGAGGAAGTGTGCTTTTGACCATCCAGTTAACTAGATCATGGGTTATCCACTCTGGTAAAAGGGGGCAACTGCACTTGATTGAGTTTCTTGAAAGCACAACTGATTTTCAAGAACTCCAGTTGCCCCCTTAATGAAGATTTGGATAACACATGACCTGGTTGAAAGAGATCCTACTCTGACATAGGTTGAGTGTTTGCCACCATTTTAGAATTTAATAATTTATTCCAGTTTTAGTGTTGTGCTGATTCCAATACCAGTATCAGAAATACATCCAGTACTGCTTAAAGTGCAGGTATTGGTGAGTACATGAGTTTATGTACTGATCCGATACGGTTTGGTTTCACTTTATGTTTTTCTTTGTTTAGCCATGCTTAATGTTAGCGCTGGAAACACTGCATGCACGAGCTACCATTTTTAGAGCACCAAAGAAGCAGAAAAGGACCCACTGCAGCAGCAGAAAATGGTGTCTGTTGATATTTTCTCTCTGAATGTGATCGTTAAAATGTCGTCCAGACCAGCACTGTCATACACGACAAGAAGTGACAGTTTATCAAAAGTTAAATAACTTTTGAACCATAAATTGTTGCCTCTTGCTTGTTTTTCCTCTTGAAGTTAGCTGTCGTGTTTTCCCATTGACACTATTGATGCCTTTGAATCCTTTGCAGCAGCATTTTCAGCGAGCCTGGAACTCGTGTGACTTTTGGGGACTTTAATGGTTAAATCTACACCAGTAAACCCGATATTGAACGTCTTTTTATCCATTTTAATTGAATTACGATCACTTATGACCACTAGCTTGAATGCTAATGGCCATACCCTTTGTGAGCGTCTGTCAGCCAGCTGCAGGCTGTTCTGTGATCACGTGATGCTGCCCGAATAGAGCATAATGGAGAAGGAGAGAGAAAGAGAGCCTGTGATGCAGCCCCCTGTATTATTGTTATTTTAATATTTAGCAGTAAAACTCAATAATCAGCAGAAAAACAACTTTAGGGTCACAGAGATGCTGTACATTATGATTCTATTTGTTGGGCCATGTTCTGAGTCAAATATAGGTCCAAAATAATTTACTAGTCTGCACAGTCAGTCCAGAAAGTTCACACTAGTGTTGGATCGGTACTCGGTATCAGCTGATATCCAACACCTTGGTATCGGGAAGGAAAAGATGGTATCGTAACATCCCTAGTTTTATTTTGTAGTATGCACTTCCCTTCTCTAAGAAAGTTAACTACAGTGTCTGCCTTTGTTCATCTCTCCCATGTATTATTGTCTGCCTCACCACACAGCAAAACATCAGTGTTAATCAGCAAAGAAGTTGAATTGTTTCCGGATCTCTGGACAGTCTGTGCATCACAAAAAAATGCAGTGCTCTTCCATCAGCTCTCACAGGCAGTAGACTAATCTTGAGTCTATAAATGCTGTTCCTTTACCAAACTCATCGTCAGATGCTGAATGCAACTAGAGCAGTTCACATGGAAAGGGGCGTTTTTCCCCAAATAATTGCATAATGGCTCAGCGTCTCCACAAACCGGTGCATGTTTGCAGTGATTGCTCTCCAACATAATAAGGGGAGCATTAAAGCTTTGCCTTTTGACTTTTTTACAAAGTTTAGAGCGTGTACTTTATAGTGGAGCTTTGACAAAGCATGTCATTTGGCTGAATGGGGACAGACACATATTTATTTATTGCACATTTATTGCTGTTATTTGTGGTTTTATTGTTATTGTGGTTTTATTGTGCAGGAGATTTTATATACTGTGCTATATGAGTGGAATGTATGTTTGACTTCTGCTGCAAACCAAATAGCCCCTCGGGGACAATAAAGTTTTCCAAATCCAAATATTCAAACCTGTTTACTCAGCATCACTAACTTCAAGTGAAAAATAACGGCAAATAAACCATAATTTCTAACTCCAACATGTGACACATCTCTTGTATTATCGTGTTTATTACATTTATTACATCCAGGTATGCCAAATACGTTTGCTTGGGGGCGTGTTTCAACTAAGTCCAGTTGTTTTCCAGCTCTGTCACTTTCTCTCTCGGTTATAAAGAAAAGCCAGACTCATGAGCACAGTGTAGTTTTCATATTTTAGCCTATGTTTGAGATCGAAGGCCATCTCGTCTTCAGCACTGTTGCAGAATGAGTGTATGTGTTAAACATGGGAAAAGACAAAGGCAATAAAAGGGGGATGGGAAACACTGAACCGAAAGGTACATATTAATTATTTTTTATAAACACATATAAATATACCTGAAAACATCAAAAATTCAGTTAAACACCACCCAAGAGCATGATGGGAGAACTCCACCCTCCTAGATTTGAAATGACAGTGGGTAGAGCCTAGATCAGTCGACTCTCTACAGAGTTGGACTAACACTAAATGAATCAACACTGTCAAATAACTCCAACAATGAAGGCCATTAAACACGGGATGGATTCACTTTGTGCGATAAAATCAACTCTGAAATGTTTAACACTGAGAATTTGACTACATTTTTTGCTGTGCATGTTACCTTGATAAGTTTCAAGTACAACACATTAGTCTTGTGTATTAATTAAGAAGTGAGAAGTGTGTTTTGTAGTGGGTGGGGGGGGGGGCATATTCTGGATTACAATATTACAATATTGTATTACATGTATGTATGTATTACAATACAAACTGGCCACAGAGCTGACTCATGTTACTCAGACTTGGACTCTGCTCTGGGGTAGAACTCATCATGAGCAAGACTCACATCCATCCAGTAAGGGTTTAGGAATCATCATGGGCAGCATGAGAGCTCTAAAGCATCCATAGAAAGCTAAGTAGGACAGTCTTGCAGCAAAACTTGGACAACTCTTGGAGTGACTGTGTCTCAGAGGACAGAGTCAGTTGTCTTGCAGCTGGAAGGTCATGCATTTGATCTCCTGCTCCTGCAGACATATGTCAATGTGTGCTTGGACACTTGACCTCACTTTGCTCCCACTGCTGTGGTGTTTTAATCTGTATGGATGCACATGAATAGGATTAACTAATACTGATGGTCACTCTACACAGCAGCCTTCGCCATCAGAGTGTGAATGTGGAGAGAATTAGTTTCAGTCAGACTCAAGTGCTGTACAAGCTCAAGTCCTTCACCAAAAATTCTCTTGTTACAAACCTCATTTTCTGGTTTCCATTCTTGCACAGATTCAGATTAAACTCCCATTCTAGCTCAGTTTGGGCTTCCATGCAGTCTCATTTGTTCCTGTTCTTCCTCTCTACACAATAGCAGTCCTCCAGGTCTTGGTATTTCAAAACTAGGCAATTTATTCTGTCCAGTCATGCCCAGGTAGGTATCATAATTTCTTACCAAGGTTAGTAAGCCTTTGGTAGAGCGGTTTAAAAACCTTCTTATTTGCCAGTGATTAACACCATGAACCAACATTTCTGTGGAGACATCCTGAACCTTGTGGACTGTGGACTAGTGTCATTGATTTATGCAGTTGCAGCAGATAGCAGTTTGAATACTCATCTTTCCTCTGCTTCCTTTTTTGGGTTCTGACTTTATAATTCCATACAAGAACCCTGAGTCCTTTAAGAGCTGTCCTCAGACACAGACTTTTTTATCTGCTTTTGCATTAAAGACTAAGATCCTTCTTCTTGAGCATGCAAGATCAAGAATAGGAGTGAGTTCATCTAGTCAGACAGGACACCACACTGCAACTCCATTATCCTGGTGTTCCCAGCCCAGTCCTTCTCTGTCCACAGACTTCTCAACACTGAGTGAAAAAGTGGGAAGCACTTCTTTCCATTGCAATGATTTTGCAGTCCATGGATGGATAGTTGCATGTACAATTCTTTGGTTACTTCTTCCCTCTTTGTCCAGTCAGAGACAAGGATGATCAGTCCAGAGGAGGACACTGGTGAGCTGAAATACTTTGTTTTCCAAAACCTCTTCCTTGTTTCCCATCTCTACCAAGAAGCCCTCTCAGAACCCTTTGTCCTATACCCCTGTTTCCCCTTCTCTTCCTGCCTACATGGACCTGGCCAACGTTCCTTTTCACTACCTTAACCTCACTGAAGCCCACGCGTTCTCCTGCCACAGCTCCAGTCATATGACCACGCCCTCTAAAGTTATCTGACCTGCTGCAGTATGCTTTGATCGTTACCACAATAAAGTCTCAGAAAAGTACATCATTTGTCAAAGATAAAGGTGGAAGCAGTGTTAATTTTGTTGACTAATTATTTTGGTTATAGTTTTCGTTAATTGCCTTTTTTCCCCTACAAAAACAAGACAGTAACTGATAAAAACAAGTGCACATGGACAAAAACTAAAACTAAATTTATTGACACTTTAGTTAAAATAATAAAAACGAGACGAAAATGTTTGACAGAAACTTTATCCAGTCAGACCAAATTTGGTCATGTAGAAAGTAGGGGCAAGTTAGGCATATATCCAATCACAGCTACTTTGGCTGTGTGGAAAGGTGGGATGAGATACGGGGGAGATCCAATCACAGCTGCTTTTGCTGCGTGGTGTTGGGGTAAGTTGGGAAGAGATCCAATCAGTTGACTAAATTTACTGTAAATTTCGTCTATTAAAATGTTGGGAAGTTTCGTCAACTAAAACTAGACTAAAACTAAAACAATTTAGATGACTAAATTATAACTAAAACAAAAATATATTATTGGCAAAAGACTATAAAAACTAAAACTAAATTAAAAGTGCTGTCAAAATTAACACTGGGTGGAAGGCATATAAAGCACAGTCTTTATGCTGTATCTGCTCACCAATACACCTGCTCTGTTTCAGCCTTCTGTGGATCTTCCTCATGATAAGCTTAACCAGTTTGCTATTGTGCACTTCAACAATTTCTGTATTTTCTCAGTGCATACAAGCTAACCTTGGGCTTGATTTTGCCACCACATTTCTTGGATTGAAGATCAGATCAAGCCGAGAGAGTGTCACCTTCATCATTGTAGAGGTGGATGTTTTGGATGTGGGAACCTCAAAATTTCCTGTCAACTTTGATGAGCGGAGGTCAACAGAATCGAAATTGTCTGTTGTAAATATATTGTGTGAAATTTCCAAGAAATTGCACAAAAGAAGGAAGTTCCCCTTGCTGAACAATGTGAGAGATGAGAGCAACACATCATGTTTGTGTTGAATACTGCACCAGTGGTATGGGCTGAAAATTAAGACATTTGGCAGTCATGTTCTGTTAATCCAAGCATCAACAGCTGGGATTTAAAAGCAATACATAGGGCTGCCTTTACTGCCGGAGAGAATTCTGCCAGATGAACCCTTTTTCCTGGAAATGGTTGACTGGTTTAGAACAGTTATTGAAGTGGGTATTATTATCCAGACAGCTAGCTTAGATACTGCCTTTCCCGCTGCCATCTTGACCACAGGTTGACCATCAAGGCATTTTGTTAATGAAGGGCACTGCTGTTCACAGCTGTAGTGCCACATGGGATATCCAGATCACAGGGCGGATGTTGATAATCTGTCTACAAATACACAAGGCACAGATATTTGCTCAGATTACACTAATGGTAACTAAAAAAACAAGCCACATTCGCCTATATTAAATGTGCATTTTGCTCATATACATTCATTAAAGTGTATCTACTAAATATAAAACTTTGTGCAATTGGTAATGACTTCAATTTCTCAAAATCTCATCTGGTCACAAAGGAGGTCAATGTAGACTAAAGGGTAGCTCACTCTATAATCCTGTGACCTGCCAAAATATATTTTTTTTGTACATACTTACACATACAAAATAAAACATCATCACATACCTACAGTACCTTTAAAAAGTTTTCAACCCCTTGGATGTTTTACCCTGTAAATGATTTTTATAAATCAGTCATGGTCAATATAATTTTTACAAAAAAATACAAAAAAAATCATGTTTAATGTCAAAGTGAAAACAGATTTATACAAAGCAATGTCAGTTAGATAAAAATATGTATTTTAAAATAATATTCACCCCCTTTAAAGTGCCTGACCTAATTCAGCAGAGTTCCAGCCAACTGGTGCAAGAAGTCTCACAGTAAATAAAATATGAATCACCACAGTGAGGTGAATGTGTCTCAAGTGATTGTAGTATAAAGACACCTGTGCCTGGAAGGTCACTGGTTAATCAGTATTCCTGGCTACGATTACCCCATGAAGACAAAAGAACACTACAAGCAACTTAGAGAAAATGTTATTGAAATGTTTAAGTCAGAGGATTGATACAAAAAAAATCCACGGCATTGAACATCCCCTGGATGTTAAATCCATCATCAAGAAATTGAAGGATTGTCAGGCCGTCCTCACAAACTGAGTGTGCGTGCAAGAAGGAGACTAGTGAGAGAGGACACCAAGACACCTATGACTATTCTGAAAGTGATTCAAGCTTCAGCAGCTGAGATGGGAGAGACTCTGCAGACAACAACTATCAAAACTTTCACCAGTCAAAGCTTTATGGGAGAGTGGCAAAGAGAAAGCCACCGTTGCAGAAAACACATTAAATTTGGGCTAGAGTTCACCAAAAGGCATGTGGGAGACTCCATGGTCAAGTGGAAGAAAGTTCTTTGGTCTGATGAGGCCAAAATAATGCAGACAAGACACAAAACTGCACATCACCATTAATGCGCCATCCCCACTGTGAAGTGGTTTCCTCTCAAGCTACTTTTTATTAAAGTAGCTTGAGAGGAAAACAAGAGTCCAAAGAAAACTGTGTAATAGTTCAGTCACTCGCCTAGAAAAACAAAACTAACTGCAGCTTTCCAAATATTGTTGACATTTAGGATCCGCTGTCCTGTAAAATCATTTTGAAGGACTGGCAAACTGCACAGCTGAAGTGATATCACAGGATGTGGCACATATTTGGATCTGATCCCTACAGATGGCTGTGGCAGTTTTGGAACCATCAGTGGCAGCAATATCATTAACAGCACAGGCTTTCATGTGGCACAAAATGCACTGTAATCCTTAAATGTTGCTGCTATAAATGTCAAAATCCTGTAAGTAGACGCATAAGTACCTTTTAATTTCTTTTAGGGCTGCTTTTTAAGGTGTTTTACAGCTTTGAGCTAACATTTTGGTGAACCTAATGGGCATCCACCTGCCATCTGCAAGAGGGATCAGTGGCGGTCAACAGGAAAAAGCTTCTTTTCAATTTTCGAGGAATTTTAGATTTGTTTTCAACACTTGGACAGTACATTTAAACATATATATTTTGAGCATACTTCTCTGGGGAACTTTTAGCAGCGATCTCATGATGTCAAAGTGATGACCTTGTAGGACAATCAGAACTATTTGAGCTTACACTCAGCAAGGACTTTATCAGTAACAGGATTCAGGAAGCAGCTTATCATCATTGTCCCCATCACAGAACCTACAAATACTTAAAATACTTCATTTAAGCACCTCAGCACTCCTGACACCATCTCAGGAGTTTCGACCTGCCTGAGAAGCTGCTGAGTGTCTTGTCTACATATCCATCATTGTCTGGTTGAGACCAAAGGAGAAGACTTCCAACAGTCGGTCATAGTCAGGAAACCTCAGTGCATACACTTTAGTGATACACCAGTAAAGATGAAGAGCAAGCCCTGTCCTACCTTATTTCTGAAGAGCCAGGGTGCCTCCAAGTTCTCAGGATGCATGGGCTTGACCTCCGCGTGTCCTCCACTAAATAATCAGTTTAGACAGACTGAGCCTCGCTCTGACATCTGAGCTCTGCAGCGCAAACTCCAGCTTCACATCATGACTGATAGAGGCTCATCCCCTTCTGTTGTGTCAAACAGCTGTAATTTGCGATTGAGCATCTATCAGCAGAGTCGGCAGTCCCTCATCACCAGATTATAGCCGTGACATCATTTCTGAGCCCCGTGCAGCAGCATTAAAGACAAAGCTTCATTCATACCGTGCCTGCTCTCTTATTCCACTCTATGTGTGAAGTTAAGCTATGGATAAGATTATCATGTTGCATCTAATCAACTCCGCGCCTCCAGATGCTCTTCTGCATCTTTTGCATGCACTCTTCAGGAAATTTTCATCATTGAGAAAGCATCTAAGCTTTTAATTCCTTCTTCATGGTGAATGAAACAATTACAAACAACTCACCAAACTTCCATGCCCCGATGATCCAAAGGGAGGGTCGATCTGAAACATAAAACATCAAGCGTATACTTAACATATGGCCATTTTAGTATTTAGATTTTCCCAGACAGACATTTTTGCTCCAAATCAGATTAACTACCCCGACATGTTATTTTTAGATGACTCCTAAGGCCGGGCTATAACCTTACATTTTGCGACCAAAGCCATGTGGCTCTAAAATGAGCGCTAGACCAGTAAAAGACACTCTCAGAGCCAAAAGCCTGTCAGTCTAAAACCCTTCGGCTAAATGGAAAAATCTGTTTTTTGGTGTAAACAGCACACGGATAATAACAAAATCTCCTCCCAAATGATCAGCGAAGACCAAGAGGGACTGCCCACGTGTGTCTGAAAACATGGCCTTAGGGACTTTATTTTGCTGTTTTACATCTAAAGTCTCCCAAAATACTTGTAGAAATGTTGTAGGTTGGTTTTATAAGGATGTCTGTGTGTGGGAGCTAGAAGCAGGAGTATGAATATGTACAGCCTGTAGATACAGTGTGTCAGAATAGAATCAGACTGCAGAACATTTGCTATGTTTGTCATCAGCAGAGGTATAATGATACTTACAGTACAGTGAAAAAGCATATAAATACGTTCAATTTTAATCAATTTGACTGAAAAATGATATTGCTACAGTTTATTTTAAACCAGAGGAGGCGCTAGATATCATTGGCTTCTGCTGGAAGAAGTAAAACTCACTTTTCTAATCACTTTTATAATGAAAAACTGCGCAGTAAGAAACCATATAACCTCAAAATACAGAAAAATGAAGAAAAGGGATATTTTGCGTTCTATTATAGGATAATTGAAATGGATCAGGGTGCCGAATTTGAGGCTCGCCCCATGTACCCGGTCAGCCTGGGTTCAAATCTCCCGCGTGTCCCTTCCCAGCTCTCTCATCCCTGTTTCCAGTAAAATTCCCAAAAATACATCTTGGGGAAAAAAATGAATCAATCAGAATTTAAAGACATCATGAGCAAAGTAGTTTAAAACAGTGTTTTCAAACTTTCTTGTCCAAGGCTTACTTGATGTAGAGCCAAAATCTAAAGGCACAACATAAATCACATCCATGACAAACAGCCACTGTGACCTGATACACTGTTTTGTTATAGTGATGTATGATTATGCAAATTCCCAAGGCACACCAGTGTACCCAAAAGTGGGCTGCAAAAGTGGGCTGCAAAGCAGTTTATGTGAGTTGCAGATGAATTTTCAGTCAATCACTTTTTCCATCACAAGTCCAAACTGCCCCATTTTTCATTAAAACTACAATATTATTTGCATTAATCGCGATTAACTACAATCCACAATTAGTGTGTTAAAGTTTTTTAATTCCGATAAATAAAATTTTTTATCATCATTTCAGCAAACTCTGGTTAAGCCAGTGGTTCCCAAACTTTTTCAGTTGGGCCCCCAATTAGCAAATGAAAATATTTTCAGCCCCCCCCACCCTTCATGTGCATACGTAAACCTATGACACACACGCTGTTAGGCATGATTTTTGCAAACATATTCCTTTTACTGTTTTTTAGAATTTACAGCAATGTAAAACCTAAGAAATTTGTCCAGAACGAAAAACAACCATCAGCTTTTTTTTTTGTTTGTTTGTTTGGTTTTTTTAAGACTCTTGGGAAACGAACAGAGCGTCATTCCCTGAAAAAAAAAAAAAAAACTCCATTAACATCTTTAAGATTTATACTCCCAGTCCTGAAGCAATGTCACCCACTATTGTGGGCTTCTTTGGTGCTACAGATATTTTCCAGTCTTTAGTGCAGCTGTGAAACTGCCTCTCCTATCATTTTCTATGTCCACATTTCACTTGTGTTTTTTGTTTTGATTGATGCAATAGGAGAAACCCCATCTGTCATAGTAAAAGGAAGACTGTGACTCAGGTTCTCTTGTTGGACTTGACCATAATAACATTGCAGGATATGAAGTGACATCAATGAACTGCTCCGCTTCTGCAGTGCTGAAAATACTAGATGGTGTTGCTTTGCCTTGTCACACCCCCCCGTCGTGATGCTGTGCCCACGGCCCACTTTGGGAACCGCTGGGTTAAGCCACTCTAGCATCTCCCTGATGTAAAGAAAATCCACCACGACTCTTTTACTTAAAAATAAAAAACTTCTCAACAGCTCAGTGGACAAGCCAAAAGTCGTATGCATGTTGTGATAATATCTAATTTTACCTTTTCAATCCATAAGAAGTTTTTTCTTCTATGGTTAAGTTTATGTTGTACTTGTCAGTATATCTATTAAAGCAGGTCTGTATCCAACCAGGACAGAAAATCCAAAATGACAGAGTTTTGAATGCGATCTTTTGACAGCTAGGGATGAGTAAATCCATTACAAAAATGCCTCCGATAGCGGCACATTTGATTCCTACTGGACTGAATTACAACGCAGATATCAGTGCTTCATTTCAGTACCCCAACACCTAAATACAACCCTCTGCCTCTCCAAGTAAAAGGCAAGAAATACATTATGGAATTTCAGTAGAGCATGAATGTCAGCAGTTTTCCTGTCTGGAGAAATGTCTCTGCTCCCCTAGCATTTTCCTAAAGAGGACACAGCCACACTGGCTCATTTATTTGTCAAAATTTAATGTATGAATTTTGCTTGAAGATGTTTTCTCATCCTATGATCTTCTAGCATCTTTGAGATATTTCTCTGAATCATTTACGATACGGAGGCAGCTTTTATTCTCCTGACGACTTTCAATGCACTTTTTGTTCCCTCTTAAAGTAGCGATTCAGACACCTATAGGCAGTGGTGGGTAGTAACGCATTACATTTACTCCATTACAAGTACCTGAATAGTTTTTTTGAAAAATCCTACTTCTGAGAGTAGTTTTTGAGCAGAGTACTTTTCACTCCTACTCGATACTTCTACTCCGTTGCATTGGGCATGCACTGGTCGCTACTAAGTATTTTTTTTTTTTTTTTTACCTCAGCTGAGCTCTCACAGCAGCATGAGGTAAAATCCTCAGCACCACAGAGTAAACGGAGGAGTGACCCCTCCCCCTTAACGATCAACAGTTGGAGATAATGGCTGAAGATGTAATACCTGTGTCTCCTTCAGAGGAGCATGCTCATCCCTGGTCCAACATCAAGACTCTTTGCCTTTCGAACGACAAGGAACAACAGCCACATAATGCGCTGCTTACTGTGTCTACCTAAAATGGTGGAAGTGTCAAGCTTCAAAAATAGCACGTCAATGGAAGTCATGGCAGAGAGTGAATATTCCTCTATTCCTCCCAGCATTGGGAGTATTCTCGCTACAATTCACTGTATTTCTCTCTGTTACACTCTGACTCGTCTCCTCGACCAGGCATGTGTCTTTCAAAGTCTATGAACTCCAAAACTTTGAATAGAAGCACACCCAAAAATGCAGCTTGGACTGAAGTTACTCATGTCTGCCATCTCCTGGTGTAAATTGGTAACAGTGCAGACCTCCGCCTTTAGCCCTATCTCCCAATAGTAAGGAATCCTTTAAAAAATTCCTGGATCCAGACGGTGATCCGGATCACTCCCAAAATTTAATCAGTTCTTCCTTATCCCCTTTCTGACATTTCCTGAAAATTTCATGAAAATCCGTCCATGACTTTTTGAGTTATGTTGTTAACAAACTAACAAACAAACAAACTAACAAACCCACCCGATCACATAACCTCCTTGGCGGAGGTAACAAAATGATACACAACCCTAGTCTTGATGCTAGACCTAAAGAGTGTGGTGGCCTGCTTTTTCTTATTTCCAGTGACCACTTGGATTGTTTTTAGCTGTGATCAACGCATAAAGCAAGACAGACTACAGCTAAATCCGCAGGATTTCCCAGTATGTTTGTTTAATCTGTCCAGAGAACTGAAAGAAAAGAACCGACTTCGATGTCATGTTTTCTAAAGGAAAAAATGGAAAATAATGTTTAAAAATGAATCATCAATCATCTTGTAAACCCAGTTTCATATGTTTTGTATCGAGCAGTTGGTTGTATCTCACACCCCTAGTCATCAGCCCTGTCTTGACTCTAGTCTGCTCTCACTGCTTTAGGAGGACTCCTGTCATGGCTGTGCAGTCCTTCAACACTAAACAGTGTGGTATCACTTAATCCCTCCTGCTGCCTGCATGTTTAACTCTGCATCATAGTGGAACATTAAAGAAGAACCTGTTTCAGTTACACTGAATCAAATTATCATAAATGCTATAGTATCAGATTACCGTAATGCTGCTAACAAACAGCCATTTCTCTTACAGAAACATATTGGAAGTGCGTAAAGCTCCACAGGTTGCTGAGTTCTCCCCTGGGGGCATACTTACTTTAGCATTTGTGTATGATAAGGATGCATGCATTTACATAGCACTTATACACCTGTCTTTGGTAGATTCTAGATTGAGAGTGACAGCCCGAGTAGAAAGTGGTTTTTAAATATTAATCTACTAAAATAAATATTTGTCCCTAGAGATGAGCAGTCGTTACCGTATGCAGCAGCGGCTCTATCTGAGCACTTTGCTCCGTGGTGTCCATCCTCCTCTCCCCGGCAGCAGCAGCAGCTCCTCGCCGTCCCAGAGATGAGGAGAGAACCTCGGCTCGCTGTGTGTAATCCCGGCAGGTGGATAGCTGTAACTGAGAGGCAGCACAGCGGACGGTCACATGTTTATATCATCGTCGGTCAGCTGCAGCAGCTTGGTGCTGATTTGCGCCCCGCATGTTTCCTGTCCTCCTCGTTCATCCAAACACGCGCGTCTCTGCGAGCTGACGTGGACGATTTAGCTTTTGATTCAGACTCAGATGTGAAGAGGCTGAAATCTGCATAAAAGATGCTGCAGGAAGCATGTTTTCTGTGTCAAATGTTTTGTAAGGGGGAAATATAGCAGATTAACAGTTTGGTGGAGGTCTGCTCCACTCAAACTCTGCTCTACTTTTACGCGCGCGTTTTTCTCACATCTCCTTTACAATAAATCACACATTACTCAATGCATATTTTAATAAAGTTCAGTTATATTCAGAGCTAATGTCCCAGTGAATTGTGACCCTCTGTGACAGGATGATCGCCCAATAAAAACAGCTTAATTTCTGCATTACTGGACGTGTCCTGTAAGTTAACCTTTAAATGAACTGAGCAGCTACAGACTGACTCAAGCTATAACTGTGGACAACCTCAGAAAAACCTAGAAACAAGCTGAAGGGGATCAGCCTTACATTTTAAGATGAGTGATTAAATTGAACATAAAAGCCTGAGAGCAGTATTTGATCTGTTTTATTGTTTTGTGATGTCATGGCGCACAATGACGCACAAGCTCATAGTAAAGTCATATTTTTAGAAATGTTTCTCCCCATATGAAGAGCACTAAAATTTGTCAACACAATCTCTATTTTGCTGTGTTGCTGACATTATTTTAAGCACTTCTATGTAGCAGTTATTCTTTCTACTAGCCTACTAATGTCTCCCATCTGTCGTAGATCTGAATCACGTGCAGTTGGATCCAGAGTGAAACTGAGGATAAAAATCAAAGTTCTCTTATTAAAGGCTTAATAGTAATTTGAAATCCTCCGTGTGGTTCAGATTTGTACCTCTGGACTGGAACGACCTCCAGAGAGCGCTTCTTTAATAACAGGACCTGCATTCAGTTATCGCCATCTGCTGTTTTTCTGTGAGAAGGCCTGACTGTCACAGCCAGCACACGCGCGCGCTTTAATGGCTCAATCCCACACGTTATTGACAGCTGTGAGCTTTTATACCAACACTGAAATACCAATTAAGTGCGTATTGAGTTTATTATACATCTGCTTGGATATTTTAACGTCACTGTGTTAAATAGTGTTTAATAATTTCCTAAATTAGCCCTTTTAAGACTTTTCATTGAGGAAGCGTATTAACAGCAATTGATCAATAAAAACACTTTACCGTAGTATTTATAACAGCCCACTGGGAAATTATTCATTCTTCTGCGGCTAAATTTTGATTATTTTTCCCCATTTTGAGAAATATTTCATGATATTTTGCTTTTCTTGATCGAACAACAGAGAACTAGTCAGCTTTAGCAAAAATGTGCATTTTGTTATGTTGTGCACGTGACGCAGATAAAATATATATATATAAATAAATATATATCCCTCTGAAATTAACCACGAACGAAACTGAGTCAAATAAAATGTTGTTTGAAATATATATGAGCAAGGTAGCCCACTTTTTAATAATTGCTGAAAACAAAATGGGTTATTTTTACTTTAAATCATAAACTGCTGCTATATTCATGTAATTTCCCCCCATGCTCGCGCCCTTATTTAGCCTGCTAGCTTAATTGCAATGCGTTATTTTAATGCGGCGTCATTTTCCCTGTTTTGACCATATAAGGAAGTAAACCTTAATGTATATAGTTTAGCATGAGGTGGTATTATTCATCATTAACATAAAAATAACTGTCGTTTTTAGCTCTGAACCAACATTGGTTGGGCTGAATTTTGATTTTTTTTTCCCCCATTTTGAGGAATATTTCATGATATTTTGCTTTTCCTGGTCGAGCAGCAGAGGACCAGTCAGTTTTAGCTTAAATGTGCATTTTATGTTGTGCACATGACGCAGATAACAAATATCCCTCTGAAATCAAATTAAATGTTGTTAGAAATACATATGAGTAAGGTAGCCCACTTTTTTGTAACCGTTGAAAACAAAATGGGTTATTTTAACTTACTTTAAATCATAAACTGCCGCTATATTCACGTAATTTCCCCCCATGCTCGCGCCCTTATTTAGCCTGCTAGCTTAATTGCAATGTGCTATTTTTATGCTGCGTCATCGAACCATCCTTAGATTTTTCCCGTTTTGACCATATAAGGAAGCAAACCTGAGCGTATATATTCCAGTATATATGCATGAAAATAACCGTCGTTTTTAGCTCTTTCACACTATCCTGGTCCAACATTGAAAATGTTCCCCTCTTTTTAGGCCGGATAAAGCCGCTTCATAGTAATTTTTATGAAGAAAAATCTAGTTCCTTTTCCTGATGATACCATCATTTATTATATTTCAGTCACATTACAGCAGATACAGAGATTTTCACAACGGCATAAAGCATACAGGCTATAAAAAATAACGGGCCCAAATTAAAACATAAAAAAGACTAAATCTACATTAAACAACATTTAAAACTCAGTTTTTAAGCACAGGGATCATAAACGCAGCAGTGATCGATAACGTCATAAACATCTGGTACATAACCTACAGCTTTGATAAAGTACAAAATACATATTTTTTCACTGACAGGGATTATTGTGCCAGTTTCTGCTACACAAGAACATTTTCATGTAGAGTCTTCATAGGCTATCTTTATTTACTAACAGTTTTTAGGCTACTGAACAGAGGAGGGCTCGCTCTTTAAAACACTACTTATGCTTTCATCTAGTCTGTGTACATCCAAGTCACTATCACCAGATTTATATACACTATATTTATATACTTTTGTACAGTGTATTTCAGTTAATGGTGGGCAAATGACCCACGAAACATCAGCAGGAAGAAGTGGAAGAATTTACACTTTGGCCATTCACTTTTCTGTGTTTTTTTATGATAGATAGATAGATGGATAGATAGATAGATAGATAGATAGATAGATAGATAGATAGATAGATAGATAGGTAGATTGATTGATTTAACTGTGAGGATAGAAACTGTAGTAACCAATGTCCTTTGTGCAGTTTTTCTCACACTCTCTGGGTGCCAGCAGCTCAGACTTGAGCGGGGACACAGTCTCTGAAACAGGCGTAGCAGAAGGTGAGATTCTCCTCCTTTTGGCCTGCTCAAAGATCCCAGAATCGCTCGAATCGATGGACTTTATCGACGACGGCGTCTCTATCCAGCTCGACTCTGACGTCATGTCTTTGGGTTTGGTCTCCTCCGAGCCGCCGATCGGTGACCTCTCCGTGGGGACGGAGTCTCCCTCCTCGGACAGGTAGTTGGCTCCCGCTCTCCCGCCGAGAGAGTTAGCGGGCCAGCAGGAAAAGACCGAGCTGGATTTGCTGTTGACGCCGCAGTACTGCGGCGGCGTGCGTCCTCCCCAGCCCGACGGGTCTGCGTAATAGCCAAGAGGCCGGTTGGAGCAGCCCGCAGTCGGCAGGGGAAGAGCCTTCACTCCGGCCGCCGCGTAGGACAGCAAGGTGGCCGCGTTACCGGCGAAATCCGCCGCGTCGTATGCCGAGGCAGCAAAGTCCAGTCGGTTGTTGGCAGGGGTGACAAACCATCGCTGCGGGGGGGTGGCAACAGTGGGCTCCTCGCTCTGCTGCGGGGAGAGCAAGCTGTTGCCGAGTGGGACGCTGCGCTCCGTGCCAGGCCCGGTCCCCACGCCAGGGTGAAAGCGAGATTTGGCATAAGTGCTGACAAATTGGTCCTGTAGGAAAGAGCTAGGCATGGCATATCTCGCACCCGGCACGATCTGTGAACGCGGAGAGTCACCCGGTGATGGAGTTAAGCGGTCGATGTCGCAGCCTGTGTAGACACTGAAAAGATGGAGGGAAAAACAGAGAAACAATTCAGCGGCTAAACAGGCTGTTTGTCTAAAAATCTAAAGCTTTCAGGTCAATATCCGAATCAGCGAATCAACTCTCACTACAGTGGAGCGAGTTAAAGGCGTCAGGTCTCACTTTTACGCATGGAGAGGAGAGGCCTTCAGCCTTTTAGCGAGAAAAAACCGCACAGATGCAGTCAAAAACTGGACGCTTTATTCTTGCATTTAGACAGAAAATGGCATAAATAAGAAAACACTCAACTGCAGAAAAATATGAACTTTTTAATGCGCGTGACGTGTGTGTGTGTGTGTGACTGTAAACAAAGCGCTAATGCAGCAGAAAAAATCAAGAACGCGCGTAATGATTATTTTAGCCATAACTGTAGAAAAATAAACAATTATAAGAGATAAATGATTAAAAGAGAAGCTCTTACGTGTCGTAGTTGTCCCGGAATCCTTTGGCGAACGGGTTGTGGTCAATTTTCAGCTGCGTAATCTGTGGAGAAGAATAAGGATGATAAATCAGAAAATTAGTTATGATTGGAGATTTTTTAAAATTCTTTTCAGTGTCTATTTTTTTTGTGAAAATGTGCTTTAAATATCTAGACTTAATCAGAATTATTTAACCTTTTTTTATAATCTACATTACAGTCAATAACCTCCCCCCTAAAACCACAACCAAAAAGTTTCCACGTTTCAAAATTTGTTAAAAAAATCTGTTTTATGCAAATGTCTGAAAAAAAGTGCAAACTAGAGAACGGCTTGCTTTGCCGCATATTGTCTGTGTTGTTGTTGTGAAATGCGCAGCGGCCGTACGTCGGTGTTCTGGTAGGCTGTGACTGCGATGAATTGCGTCTCTGTGAAGGTGAACGTCTGCACTCGTCCTGGTTGGCTCGTGTCCTCTGTCCCATCCTCGTTTACTTCCACCACATGGAGCCTGGGCTGGTACTTGTGGAGAGACTGGAGGACCACCATCTGGAGAAGCAGGCAAGAGAGAGACGCGCGTCAGGAACTCAGCCTTCAAACTTTGGATGCACGACTAGAGCAAAATCCGCCTGATTGGAGTGTTTAGATTTTTAAATAGCTGTGCACATCTGCTGTCAGAACAGCCAGTAAGAAAAGACACTTTTAAAATTAGATTACGCATAAAGCAGAAAAAAGGAGAGGGATGGAAATGTTGTATTTCCTCTTAGATTATTAAAAACAGGATAAAATATTTTGTAGTGTGGATTTCACGCTGCGCACCTGCCCTGTGTTGTTGGAGGCACCTTTGTTGTTTGTGAGCTTTAGCTTTCCAAAAGAGATTTCTTGACGCATCCAGTGCGCACCGGTATTTGGTGAGTCCGGGTGCATGTAAACCCTGTTTCCTAAGAAAAAAGCGCAAAATCACAACATTAGACGTGTGCGTGATTACAGTGAAAATAATATTTTGCAGCGCGTAAAATTATTTTGTATTAAAAATAAAAAGCATGTGCGTAAAATGGATGAAATTACCTATCACATTTGTGTCTGCTTTCCCACATGGCACCCACTTTCCTCCTTGAAATCGCCAGTGATTTGGATCAGCGAGTATTACATCCACAAAAATATTGTAGTGAGCAGTTGGGTCGAGGCCAGAGATGTTGAAGCTTAAAAAAGGAAACATTCGTCTGCGGGGGAAAATTGGAGCACACATTTTTAAGAAGAAAATGCTCGATAATCTTTCTTTTGTAGATTATTGGATCACATGGGTGATCCTTTAGGTGTGCGCGCACTTACCGTCCCTGCTTTGTGATGATCATCTCCGTCTGGTGCCTGTGGAACTTGAGCCACAGGGCCCTGTTGCACAGGTACACCTGCGCCTTCCCCGGCACCAGTCCAGCCTGCGCGGAGGAGAACTGGTAAAAAGCCCCTCCTTGGTACGTGTGTCCATACTGCTGCGCGTAAGGGTAGCCGGCCGCAGCGTAGCCTTGTGGGGAAGTGTTGGTCAGAAGGCTGTTGTAAGCTCCGTTAGTTATTACCGGATGATGGGCCATGTAGCGGCTGGGGCTTCCAATGGAGAAAGCCGGGTGCGCTGGTCCATGCTGGCTCGGGTAAGGAAACATGGTGGCTGCTGAGACTGGCTGAGGCTGTGCGGATGGAGAAAAGATGCACCTTTCTCCTGCAGATCCATCGAAATTATGACGGATGTCAGAGACTCCGTGAAGATCAGGAGAGAGTTTGCCCCTCTGGACGTCCCCTGATGCGTCCTTGGAGTCGGGAAAATTGTCTGCTTCTGACTGATTCGTCATCTCCCTGGAGTTTTTTTTCAGAGGTGAACTTCTCTCCAGGTTGTCACTCGCAGATATAATAGGATGGTCCTGCAACGGAAGCTCTGATCCATCGGAGCTGGAGAAGCCACTGCCCACATTCATAAATTTCTTGGAGAGTTCACTCGCCGGCGAGATGCAATTCTCGACCTGCATGGCTCAATAGGAAGCCACTATCAGCTCAACATATATCACAAGCTCGCGCACACGCCTTTTTTCCAAATCTAACACGAGGAGAAAACGCCTTTTGCGATGACTTGAAGCACCGAAGGCAGCAAATTAGCCAATTGACACCATCCTGCAATCAGGAAGGATTTTCTTTCCATCACTCTGCCTTCTCTGCTAATGAAACAAGTCTCGCCATTGGTTAACTCTGGGCTGTAATTTAATTAGACAGCTCTTAATTAGGACAATCTGTGAGCAAAGTGATTTGTTTGTAGGGTGACATGGGCCTAGATTTGATCTGTACACACGGACTAGGACTGTTTTTCTAAAAGCAAAAATTAAAGATAAAAAAAATGTGTTTTCAGCTGCGTTATTTACCTATTTATCCGCGTTATTTACCTATTTATGCGCCATGAGTGCCAAAGTATGTCTGCGGAGAAACCAGGATATATTATTAACACACCAAAAAATGACAGTCCATGACAGGCAGCGCTTCTGATGCCTTAAAATGTTTGTGATATAGCGTGAAATCACGGCGTCCCACTGAAGATGTGTTTATGAGTCCCAGTGCTGCTTAATATTTTATAAGCTGTAAAGTTATGAAGGCTGCAGTGGCAAATGCAAGTCACAGGGAGGAAAGGGAAACCTGTGCACACTGCTGATTTAACATCTGATTCATTTTTTTAAGTATAAAACTCAGGACATGATGAGATCTGCCTGTGAGATAAAATCTTATTTTTAGAGCATGTTTCAGTGCTTAACAAATTTATTAGACCACCCAAAGTAAGGTTTATGCCACAGCTGCCCTAAATTAACAGCATTGGTAATTACCAAGATCATTTTTGATGTTTCTGCAATGGTTAATACACCAATATGTAGAAGCTCTTTAACCCAAATGATATTTTAATGCTATAATAGAATTACTATTGTTATCCATGAATTTTCAAATTTACTGATTTACAAAAAAAAAACCTGAAAAAATAGTAAAGCATGTTCATATTTCTTGATCATTCCTGAGGAGAAAAATTAGTTTTACTGGTTGAATGTTATGCTTGATTCATTTCTGACTTCTCATAGAAGCCCAGTGAGCCGGCTCAAATTTGGGTGAATTCAGTTTGAAATTCCTCATTCCTGTTCAAAATGGTGAAACGTGGAGAGCTGACTGAAAATGAAAGAGTCCGCATTAAAGCACTTCATGATGTTTTGAGACCAATATGACAGGTGGTTCAGCACTGTAGCTGTCAGCAAAGATGTGTAAGTGTGTTATTAACAGCTGTATTTATTATATTTGCATTGCAATAGAAAAATGCATTGATTTGAATATAGCTTCATGTTAAAGCAACTGTCCTTAATGGTTGGAGTCTGCAGTGCATTTTGTCTTTATTCTGAAACTAAAACTGTCTTAAAGGGGAGTGCATTGATAAGATTCATTCTGTTTTTTAAAACCTGCAGGGATTTAAAAATTTCCATCGTCATTTCGGAGGAAGATCAGGCCAAGAATATCAGCAAAACACAATAATAATAATAATAACTTTATTTGTATAGCACCTTTAAAACAGAGGTTTACAAAGGGCTTTGGCGATAAGCAGAATTACAGTTACAAAGCATCAAACACAAACACAAAGAGAACACAAAGAGAATGACAAAACCCCAACAACTAAAGAACCCATGAAAAATTCAGCCAGAAATGTAACTCCAACATCATAAAAAACTAGCAGAAAATTCTAAACACGAAAATGGTGTCAATTTAGAGGGACATCATAAAAACCCAGATATGTAAGATTCTGTAATAACGATGAAGACCAAGAATAAAAACCCAGAATAACCTAGACCAGTCCAGGCAACTAAGGAACCAACTACATAAAAGAGACCTAAGGACCAGAAATGTAAAAGCATTTATATATATATTATTATATTAAGGAATATAAATCAAAATGGTAAGGAGGAGAATAATAACAGATAAAATATGTAGCGATTTATAAGTTATCATACGAAAATTAAAATTCAATACAGTAAAAGATATTAATCATAATCGTAATAATGATAATAGTCTGGTAAAACTGATATAGCTGTAAAAAGAGGGAGACACAATAAAAGCGGGGGGGGGGGTGCTCTAAAAACCAAGTAGGAGAAGTGGAGATATCACATAAGAATCAGTAAGCATCAAATACAAAGTCGAGAAGACCAGATATAGGGGCTTTAAGGTCAAATTTGACAGAGAAGTAGATCCAAGAGAGAAAAGTGATAAGAGACGGTAAAAGACAGAAGGCGACATCACATGAAGGCAAGTCTATATAAATGTTTTAGTATAAAACATATAAATAGTAAAAGTTTTAAGAAGTGATGTAAAAGATGTCACTGATTCTGCATGCCTTATCTCCTCAGGCAGGTCATTCCAAAGTCAAGGAACATTGTCGAAGCAGGTTGTTCCAAAGTCGAGGAACATTGTCGAAGCAGGTCATTCCAAAGTCGAGGAACGACCTGCCTTAAGATTAGGCTGAACTAGACAGCCTAATCTTAAAATGATCAGGTACACAGATGCAGACAGAAAGCCTGCAGTCAAGACTTTCCATTAGGGCTGAACGATTTGCAAAAATAATCTTATTGGTATTTTTTCCCCCCAAATATTGCAATTGCTATTATTCTTAGGTTCCTCATCTTATGTATTTTTCTTTTTCTTTCAAAGGTCTTTTTATTATTATCATTTAAAGTTTGCAATGACAAAATGACAAAATATAAGATGACACTTTACCTTTTTACCCCTAAAACAAGAACAATCATCTAGGCCACTGTTTCTCAACCTTTTCAGCCCTTAACCCTCAAAATAAAGGTGCCGGTGACTGGGGACCCCCACTGTACCTGAAGGTAGCTAAACACAGCCATGCACATTCAAGAATAATGCAGACAAGGCTGTCCATAAGGGGGGAGCTTTCTGGGGCCCAGCCAAACTGGGGGCCAGCAAAATCATGGTCCATTGTAAAGTTAAGCTGGGGTATCTAATATTTAACCTGAAAAACAACCACCTTTATCATAGAAACAAATTTTAATTCATTTGTGTAGTAAGAAGCCCTCGTAAAATGTAAATCCTTTTCTTAAAGACAGAATTAAAATATGTTAAAAATAGCTAAAATTGATAATAATGGCAAAAAATGGTGGGAAAGGTGGTGAAATTAAATTTTAAAAGTAGCAGAAATGGATTAGAAATGCCAAAAATTAGACAAAAGTGGTAAAAAGACACAAAAAATGGCAAAAAAAGGGTTTAAGTGGCAAAGATGGGCATATTAAGTGGTAAAAGGGGATTCAAAGTGGCTAAAATGATGTTAAAGGGGCAAAAATAGGTGGAAATTTGGTGAAATGGCATGCAATTTGATAAAATTGATGGCAGAAAAGGGGTAGCTGAGGCAGATGTAGTCAGAAACTGGCAAAAATGGGCTTTTCAAATTGTGAAATGTGGCTTTAAAGTGGTAAAAGGGGGTTAATAGTGGCAATAATGTGTCAACAGATCCAACAATAGGGGAGAGAGTTGCAAGATTTGGTTTAGAAGTGGCAAAAACAGGCAGAAACAAGTGGTGGAAAGGGCCTGAAATTGACAAAACATGGGTTTTAAGTTGCAAAAATATGTTAAAATTGGTGGTAAAAGTGATAAAAATGGGTTTTAATTAGGCAAAACTGGTGTAAAGTGGCAACAGTGTAATTCAATAATGTTCTTAGTTTTTTTAAGCCATCTGGAGACCCCCTCTCAGTGTCTCAAAACCCCAAATGGGGTCCCGACCCCAATGCTGAGAACCCCTGATCTAGGCCACAAGTCATCCCAACATACAACAAGACCGGTGCAAGAAACAAATAAACTGTTAGCCAAAAAAAAAATGCTGTTCCAAATTACAGAGTGGTAGGTTAAACATGAAGTATTGTAATAATACAAAGTTGTCCTTCTAATTAAGAGAAGGGGTTAAGTTTAGTTGGAGTAAGATATTGGAGTTCTGGTTAGGATGTGATGGCCCCCAACCCCCACCCACCCCAAACCCCAATAGGACAAAGAAAAGAGAGAGAGAGGCGGGAAAAAGAAAAAGAGAAGGTTTAACAAATAACTAAACACAATATTGTGCTCATCTTATGTATTTTTAAACAAGTTCAAGCACTAACTCACTCCATATTATAACCTACATTCAGCCAGGACACTCCTCATACATTTTATTGCAAAATTGATCTGCTACACTTTTATTTGGCAGAGAAGGCTCTGCTCTAAAGAAGCTCCCTGGTTAGTTAAGCAGCTGCTTTGACTTTGCAGGGATCACATGGCGAGAAACCCCCATACAAACAGATACACACATTTATGACAACAGTGGAATTATTCAGAAGCAATTAATCCATAGTAGCATGAATCTGAATATGAGGGTGCAACAAGCTTTAAGCTATAAAGGAGGCGGCTGGGGCGGAGGAGGTGAAGCTGGCTGTCAGCTGTGAACTAACACTAAGCTTCATCAGTTTTAGGTTGAATCAACTATTTATTTTTTGCTCATATTGCAAACCTGATGTCATTTCCTTTCTTGAAGGGAATTATCATTCTTCTGTCCCTCATATTGATTAAGAAAAACATACATAAAACACAAAAAGGTGGATTTTTGTAAACTATTATAAAAAATCTGACACTTGAATGTTTGCATAATGTGCATAAAATCTGTGCACCTGCAAAAATTTGATTTATCAAACTGGGTTTCTGACACATTCATGTTAAAGAAATATTGCAACCTGTGAGATTTGTAAATTGCAGCAGACCGTATTGCGATTTAATCTTATTTGAGATTAATTTCCCAGCCCTACTTTACAGTATGGATTTTAAAACATTTAGGTTGTAGTTTAGAGTTCTCCTGAATTAGTGGTGCTCAACTGGTGGGTTAGGACAGAAGTGGGTAGTGGGGCAGTTTCCAGTGTATCTGGTGGGAAACGGTCTATGAAGTGCTGAGGTTCCTATGGACATACATGGATGGCTTTAATTTGACCCGGTTTTACTGTGAGATTGGGTGAAATTAATGTTTCATTAGTTTCAATGTTTCTCCTTTTCTTGCAATGAAAAAAGCTGCTTATCCCATGAGCTTTTAAGTAATTTCTCAAGATCTCTGGCCAAAATATGCATGTGATAATGGGGACAAAGGTTGTCTGTTTTGTCTCGCCTCTTTTTCCTGTCATATATTTCAGTCCAATCAAGCTCCAAACGGTCACATATGCAATAAACCAAACATGCATGGTTGAAAATTTACAGAAATATGGATTTGTCAGTAGAGACTGGTGGATCCTGAGGCCAGACCAGTTGAAAACCAGTTCTAAATGTCTGTTTTTGGACTTTAAAGCCTTTTATTTGATGGGACAGTGGAGAGAGTAAGGAAAGACATGTAGGAAAGGAGCTGAACCTATCCATTGGATTTGAGTCTGCGTGGAGGACTGCAGCCTCTGTAAAAGGACGAAACCGAACCACAAGGGTATGGGTGACCCTAAATCTTGTACCTTACAGTCACACACTAAGTTTTTCTAAGACAAGGGGCTTACTTTCCAAACATAGTCCCAACAAATAATACCAAGTTTACCAGTTCACAGTTTCACCCAAAATGGAGTTTAAAATGAAGATGTGCAAGCTGGCGTGTGTTTAAAGCAGCCTAGATGGTTGAAGATTTTATAGAGCAGTTGTTCCTGACTCTTTTTGCTTTGAGCCCCCCGTTAGTACCCCAATAATGTGAGCCTCTCCCCAAACCAACACGCAAAAACATTGCTGTTAAAAAAATAATCAATTTTAATGAATTTTATTGTTTAAATCCAAGCATAATAGCCCTAAAAACAACTGTTCTCACCCTAAGACCTCTGTGCTACCTATTTATAAGTGTGACCTATTATCTAAGTGTTGCAGCATGAATTTAGCTCGTATGTGCAACTTTTAGAACCTCAGAACAGGCAGAGACTCGCAGTCCTCTTAAACTCTTCGATGCCCCCCAAAGTCAGTCCTGGTGTAGGTACCAGATCTGTCCGGGGGTCTGCGTTTGCTGGTGATGTGGTACACCGTGATTGGCTGTAAGGACATATCGCATTTTTAGCTTCCTACCACGCTAACTTTGAAAGCTAGCTTCAGTGTTTTAATGTAATTCTTACTTCAACGCTCTCTTTACCTCCGAATTACCTGCTTTCGACCCTCTGTAGATTGGCAGTGATGCCGAGGGTGTGAGAAACAGCATTTTTGAATAAAATATTTTAATTCTGTGATATTTTATGCGCTGAATTGGCCATGACTTGCTATTTGAGGGATGATCTGGGATTGATGTCTCAAATAATATTTTATCAAGTGAGAAAACAAAGAATTTATTAATGAAAAGCAATAAATAACACATTTTTTTGCTTTTATTAACCTATTTATTTTTCATTACAAATATCTTTCTACTTTTAAATAGTAAAAATATCAGTTTTTCCTGCAAATGAAGGATCTTCATTATTTAAAGTCAAAAGTAATAAGAAGTTAATGGTCACTTTAAGTAAAAAACAAGAATATCTATCTTAAAATTAATGATTAAAATATTCATCCTTCAATCAACTATCAGCCAAAAAAGTGAATTATCATTATCGGCAGGTGTGATCATTTCTGCAGATATTTCAGATATAGAGATGGTGCACCCCTTAAGGTTTATGATAATTCTCCCTGATAAACACGGCTCTTTAGGGCCGCTCAATTAAAGGTGCAGTGTGAGGAATATTAAACTGGGGGTCTGGGGTTCTGACTATGACCATGATTGACCATGATAACCAGTAGGGGTCGGAATCACTAGTGACCCCATGATACGATACGATCATGATACTTGGGTCACGATTCTAAATTATTGCCATTTTAAACATGTTGTAATACAGTGAGTGTTGCGATACTGTATATTGCGATCTGTTTAGCTGATTTACTTTTCATTTAATGTTTATTTGTATAGGGACAAGTATGAAGCAAGTAAACCATTGCCACACACTACAGCATTTGTAGCCTGAGCTAATTTGCAATGCCTGGCCCTAGCTGGGCTTTTAAAATACATAAAATTCCAAATACACACAAACAGTCACAACATTAAAACATTAAAAGGCAACAAATTCACACAAAACAAGCACAACATTACAGAGACAAAACACAAAGACATAAAAGACTAATTAGCATTAGTCTTGCCCTCAGGTTTGTTGTATTTCCGCAGTGTTTTATTTTCGTGTATCACTTCTTTCAAACCCTGTGTCCTTCCCCTGGTGCTGCCATGTTTGTTGTACCAACTTTCTCCCGCTCTATGACTGTCACCTCTGTCGACCCCACTGGGCAAGCAGTTGATTTTATTTTACATTATCATAGACTTCAGTTTACATAAGCAATTAATTTGAAAAAATCAACACTTGGTGGACAAGATGATACGATATATCATCAGACAAAATATCACGATGCCATGCTGTATCGATTTTTTCTCCCACCCCTAATAAGCAGAGGAATTTTAAGAAATAGGTTTCTGTTATTTGGTCCCTTCTATTGCAAGGTGCAAAAATCCAAGATGGCGAACTCCATGTAGGCGACCCTCCCTACCTACAAATAAAAGGCTTACTCTAAGTTAAAACAATTCTTTTTATTCAGGCGATTCAACACTAATTTAGAAAGACCTCGTGAAGAACTTTGACCTTTGTTCCGCTAAATGCTACGAGGCTAAATATCACGCACTGTACCTTTAAAGCAAAATTCATCATCCTAATGAAACATTAATCTTCATCATATGTATTTATTGCATTTATTTTGATTTATTATATTTATTTATGTATTTTTATTTATTTATATTGCATATTTTTTTTTAATTAATTTTTTTTTTTTTAACTTTTCTTTTTGTTTTTATTATTTGTTTTTGATTTATTTATATTGCATTTTTATTTTGCATTTATGTGTTATACTTAAACACTCTTAATCCCTGAAAAAAAAAACATGAATATTTAAAATAATGTTTGACAAAAAACTGAAAAGAATCAGAAATATCACAACAGACACTGGAGCGTTTACCACATGGAACCTTTGGTCAAAACAAGCATAGTGGTTCAGTTTTCCTTCAATCAGGTTTTAAGGAAGCCAAAACTGAAACTGTATGTCCCAGTACTACTGCCCAGCATATTAAGGCTAATGAAAATATAAATAGCCAGTTCATTGGGTACACTCTATACAGTAATTTATTCAGTACCATCCTTGATGTGTGTGTTATGATGCCTGTGTTAAAGACGTGTTGATATATCACTACATATTTTCAATGTTCTGCTGCATTATATGACAGGCATCTTTCTAATGCTTCCTTATAAAAGCCATAAAAACACTAAATTTCCACTCCACTTAATAACTTTTATTTAGTAACGCTGCCAGACAAACCAGTGGAGGTCTGTGCCACTGTGCAGGTCAATCCACATCCAGTCTGTGTCTCTAATGAACAGCCATGAATTTCTGAAGCTAACAAGAGGGGTCATTACTGTACGAGACTATAGGGTCCAGCAATCTATTCTTGTGAAATCTGCAAGCATGGGCTTGTCTGCGCACAAGCAGGAAGGAGAGGTCGATTGCTCTCCTCATTACAGGATTATGGTTCACTTCTTTTACTAATCTTTAATAAGCAAATTGGGCTTTTTTTTTCTTTCAGCCAATTGTTGAGCACACGTGCAGCGGCAGCGACTCCGTTTGTTTCCCTTAGGTGCCCATTCATCAGCCTAAGTCCTGCCTTTCTGTTGGCTCTCCCAGCTAGTGGACATCACCAAAGGGGGTTGTTATGCTCATGGGCAGCATGGTCCCTCAGGGGGGGATTGTAGAGTGCAGGTTAGGATGCCTTGTACAAGCACTGAATAAACTGGGTCCCTTTGAACCCCCAGAATGATGACATTCAAATGCATAAATGTAAGTGTGCTGGTTTGGATAAAAATGTACCTAAATGTTAGAAAATGTACACTTCAGATCCAGCTTAATGACTAAAACATGCTAATATAAAGGACGAGCTTTTGAACAATCTGTTTTTGAAGCCATGTATCACCATTTTTTCATTGTTGTGCCAAAGAGATCTGCACGCCACCTGGGTCTAATCTAATCAATGTGAATGACAAGGGGAGAAAAAGCCTGAAAGTGAGCACCAGCTTAGGGATTTTACCTAATGCCCAGCACTGTCACTTCGATGATATGATCACAGCACACAAAATGACAACAAAATTATAGCCAGCAAGGATATGGGGGACATCGTGTGCTCCTCCAGTCAGGTGAAATTGCTTTTCCCGACTATGAAATGGCTTGTCTCTTGTCGGATGGGTAAACATTTCCTTGTCAGGCCAGTAATAAGGAATGAGGCGCACTAGGACTCAACTAAGAGGATAGAGCCAAGGTTATTTGGGATTCATGACAGGTAGTGGCTTATATTACAGCAGCACTAAAAATTTCATGGGAATGCATTTAAGATGGCCTTTAACTTATTTATATGTTGTTTGCCAGACGTCACATTGCAATTTCCATCAATAAATCAAAGTGAAGGATTCTTCCCTCTCTTTCCTGGCTCTTTGATTTAAGAAAACACTAAACCTGTGTTTACCTTAAGTCTTTAATTAGCTTGCATAGCTAATCTGATTAAGTGTGGCGGTGCTTTGTGCTATGCTAACATAACTATTATCCCCTGTGGTTTGTTGCCATCAGTGATCTGCTCTGTCACAGGGAATCAGGGCGCTCTGTGACAGAAAAAAAGACAGCTGGAGGCCTGCTAAGGGGCGGAGTGGACAGTTGTGGCTTTTAAACCCTTATTAGCGGTCCTCCCTGGACACAGCGACACGCGTCTATACGCAGAAGTGCACTGCTACACCTGCTCATTACTGATGGCCAGAGGAGAGCCGTCCGTGGTTTGTTGTTTTGTTTTTTTTAACCACAAAGCTCACAGCAAATTAACCTCAGGACAGGTGAGTGGAGATGCAAAGGGGTGCATGAGCTAATTCTTCGCCAGAGTCACCCTAAGCAGATATATGGATGAGAACAATAAAAGCTTTGATTTTTTTCAACCTTTATCTCAGTCAGTACTTTCATATCATTTTACCAAATATCTCACAAATAAGCATATGAGCTGTATTAACTGATATAAATTTTAATTCCCTTATATCATTTGTTTCACAGTGAATTTATTCACAGTTGAATTTGTGATCTCGCTTCTTGAATTTATAGCATAATGATTATTCATTAGGTAATATGCAGTTTGAAGCTAAAAAACAATATCTTAAATGATAATATCACTAACATGTCATTTAGTATTATGAGTGCAGGGTTACTAATGCATATGTTGCTTTAAGGCATGGATGTCAAACTCAATCACAGCAGGGGCTCAAATTTGAGATTAGGTTTAACTTGAGGGCCTAACAGGGTCAACTTTTAACCATAAAATATCAACCTCGAAAAAACTTGAAAACTTGAACTGATGATAAATGATTTGAAATTTAAAAAAAAAAAAAAAAGTCAAATGATAAGTTGAAGGGCTCCAAATCTGAGATAAAAAGTCAGCTCTATTAGCCACAAAAGTTGAAACACAAAATTAAAAGTCAAAATAAGCTTTTTAAAAGGCATACATAAGAGATAGAGAGTTAACGTCATGAGTTCAAAAGTCAAAATAAGTGATAGAATACAAAATCAAGGAATTAAAAGGTCAAAATATGACTGAAAATTTAAAACAGTGCCTCTAGAACAGGGGCCGGATTCTGGATTCAGGACTAAACTGAGGGCCTAACAGGGTCACCTTTTTAACCATAAACTGTCAACCTCGTTTCATCGGTAATAAAATATAAACAAGAAACTTATCACTGATGATAAATGATTGTGACATTTAAAAAGTTATAAAGATAAGTTTAAAGGCTCACAATCTGAGAAAAGTCAATATATTAGTTCAAAAAGGTCAAAACATGAAATTAAAATTGATAATGTTTTTTTTTTAAATTCCAAATAAGGCAGCCCATCTCAGAATCTAAGTTATGGAGGACAAAACATCACCATTTTGACTTGTTTATTTGGCTCACATCACAACAAACGCTTACGCCTTTCGGCACCAGGCCTTCATCAGAGCATGTTTTTTTTAATGGCAAATATATTAGAAAGAAGTCAAAATCATGAGTTTTAAAGGTCAAAATATGAAGTAAAATATGTTATCATGAAATTAAAAGTCAAATTTTGATTCAAAATTTTAAATTATGAGTCAATGGTCAAACTATGGGAATATGAAGTCAAAGTTCAGATTGAAAATATGAGATAAAACACAAACTAATTGGTTAAAAAAGGTCAAAATATCACTTGAAAATTTGAATTATGAATATTAAAGCTCAAAATATTATAAAGAAATCCAAATTATGAGTTGAAATGCTCAACGTATGAAATAAAAAGTCAGAATCCAAAGTTTGAGTCCTAACTGTGAGATGCAAAATTGAAAATGTGAAATTAACCCTTTAAAGACTGATACCTCAAAAAATAGCCAGAAAATTCTATATTTTGAAAATGTGGAAATTAGATGTTTATTCAACTGAAATCCAGAAAAAGAAATAAGGCCATACAATTTCACATTATACATTTTGATACATTAGAAATTTTTTGAAACCGATAATCCACTGGAGGGCATTTTTATAATTTATAATATTGTATACAAATTTTTTTTTAGGAAATTATTAATCATTTTGATTAGATATAGGCATCAAAAAAGTGTGAATCAATATGATACAATTGGCTTTAAAGGGTTAAAACACCAATTAATTTCTTTTCCCACATCCCTGACTTCTTATCTAAATATTTTTACTCCTTACTTTTTCAGATTTTGTGACTTAACAAGGATATCTAAAATCATCAAGGATAAGTTCACATTATTACCCTTGAGGAAATCTGCAGACCTCAGACTGATGGACCAGTTATAACAGAAATATGAGATCATCTTGCGGACCAGATTTAACTGTTCCAGGGGCCAGATTTGGCCCCCGGGCCTTGAGTTTAAAACCTGTGCTCTAAAAGGTCAAAATATGAGATAAAATTCTAAATCATGCGTTAAAAAAATCCAAATATTGGATTAGAAATCAACATTAGAAGTTCAAAAGGTCAAAATATGAGATAAGATTTGAAATCATGAGCTTTAAAGGTTAAAATATGATTTAAAATTAAAAATTGTAAGGTCACGAAATGAGAGAAAAGGTCAAAATATGAAATAAAAAGTCAAAATCCTAAATTTAGGTCATAATCTTCAGATGCTAAATGAAAATATGAAATGAAAAGACAAATTAATTTCTTTCCATCATTCCTGACTTTTTATCTTCTTATTTCTACTCTTTACTTTTTCACATTTTTATGATTTAACAAGGATATTTTCTATCTTCAAGGTTTAATTTATGTTTTATCCTGGAGGAAATCTGCAGACGTCAGACCTGCGGGCCAGTTCTAATTCAAATATGATATGACCAGTAAAACTGTATCACGGGCCGGATTTGGCCCCCGGGCCTTGAGTTTGACACCCCTGCTTTAAGGTATTTTATTCCCCATCTTTCTCTCTTTATAGTTAAATTCTTCTATCTTAAATAGCAGCAATAATTAGCTGAATCTAATGTTAAAAGCAGAACACAGCGAGGCTATGAGCAGGCCCCCTTCAGAAGAAGTGGGGAATGGATACAGATGTACATGTAAAATTAATGCATCATTATGAATGTGAGAATTTAATCTCATACAAATTCTGCAGCAAAGCAACACTTGTGAAATCCTGTATTCCTCTGGGTAGCACAGTCTGTGTGAGCACTGCTCCATGCTCTCTGGTGTGTATAATGCTGTTTAACAAATGGCCAGGACATAATGTCAGGAATCACAAAGTTAGCAGAAAGGCTAATGCCCCAACCCAAACTTCTTTTATCACCTGCTTCTGAACGGTTATCAACTGTTTGGTTTGTTGCTAGTCTCTCTTTAATATTTAAAGAGCCTGTGTGACCCGGGGAGTGCAGCTGGGGTTTGTGACCATTTTGTTATTTCTGCTGCCATGCACTGTCAGACGTCTGCGAGTGAAGAACACGGCCACTGTCCCCAGCAAGCCCACGGCATGAAAAATTCAGACTAACTCCACTTTTTAAGCCATTTCTGATGAAAAGCGCGCAGAAATGAAACTGACTTATGCCAAATGAATATCATTGAATGGCTGTGATTGTGAGGGTTGATGTTTGTTACTTTGAAATTATTTATAAAACATCAGTTCCATTTTAAGAGTGGCCATGCCAGAAAGTGTGCACTTACTCCTCTGAGGATACTTGGAGGTTTACGGAGCGACATCAGCCTCGACCTGAACAATAGAAAACACACAAATCCAGTCTAGTAATGTACGCTTTGCCTTCTTTTTCATCAAACTAGATTGGAAAAATATAGTTTAATGAATGACTGCATTAACACGAATCTTTAATTTAAAAAAACAGCAACACAGAAACCTGTTTTCTGATCCTGAACATCCACAATCTGGCACCTAAATATCTTTTGATGTTATCCAAGATGAATTTGTGATTGACCTGCACCAGAAAATGTCTCAAAATAAAAACACAAATGCTGCATGTATCGCACAAAAAATGAAAATAATTCTCTGTTAAAAGAGAAAATATTTTGGGGAGAATAGGAGCAAACAGGCGACTGTCGTGTTACAAGAATAATCTTCATTAAAATCACAGGCAACAACACCAGGCCAACACGCAGCTCATTGGGAATGCAGTGTGAAAAGAGAGGCCCACAGATTATCACTCTACGTAACTCATGTTTAATTTATCCAGGAGCAATATTGTCAAGAGCCCTCGCAGTCCAAAGAACGAGACGCTGATAAAAGCTGGAAGAAAGACGAAGGGGGAGCCCAAAAATAACACGCGCAGGCTTTGAGTAAAATGTCGCAAAATAGAGAGAGGAAAGTGGAAGCATTAAAGACGTCTTTGATATGTTTAGCACAGCTTCACAGCAGTGAAATATACCTGCTTTAGCATTGTTAATATTTCAAAAGAAGACGTCTAAATGGCGAACACAACAAACAGACATGATCTGCAGCACTTAACCTTTGCTCTGATTTAGAACTATTCTGCAAAAGCCTGCCTGTGCACGGTTAAGCCCTTGCATTTAAACAACATAGCCTTACATCCAGCTATATGAAGAACCCTCAACCAATTTCTGAGTGCTCTATGGTGTGCGTTTTTTTCTGCCTCCTCCTCCTCCCCATGGCTGAGTGAAATGGAATTGCCTCTCACATTCAAAGACAGCTCTAGGAAGGTGATAATAGAGCTACTCCCTGCTGTCTGCAGGCAGGAAATAGGAAAGTGGCATATGGGGCCAGGAACCAAATAGAGAGGAAATGTGACCAGGCAAGGGAAGGAACTAAAGGAAAGGTTAATGATCAGTTCTGAATTCTACTGGGAGGAAAAGTTGAGAGGAAAAATAAATGTGACATGATTTATGTCTGCAGCACTCACATCCAGGCTGTCACAAACAAACATTTTCAAGTGAGCTCGGCCAATTATTACAATAGAAATGCATAAATGTATGGATTATTTTCTTTACATCCTCAGTTTTGATCCATTACAGCACTCAGGCGTCATATATGACACGGCGCCGCTGCTTGGCATGAATTAAAAGAGATGAGAAATGCAGACGTTACCGTATAATCAAGACAGAATCCATCTTCACAGCCTCACCAGGATCCTGGTGTGATCCAAGTGTGAACGACTGGCTGGTGTCCTACTGTTGCCTTTATAGCAGCCCGACACGCTCTTCGGCCTGCATCTCCAGCAGAAGCACTCTTTTAATAACTGGGAAGATGTAAGGCACCATGCAAGGGACAAAATTAAACCTTTGACAATGATTTATGTAAGGAAAAGGGAGGAGATAAATCATAAAAGTGCAAGTGAAAACATGAGAATTAGTGCCGGGTGTGTTATTAGCAAGGAGTGAATATTGCTCACATTTTTGCACCCTGTTACCACACCTTGGCTGAAAGAGTTTGTGCCCTTTCACCACAAAGCTGGAATCTGAGCCCTTTAGCTATCATTTATGCCTGCCATAAAGGAGGAATCAGCAATTTGCACTTGGTTTGAGCTGCTACTGAGCTAACAATCATTGTATGTCATCTTTTTAATTATCCACAAGAAATAGTGACACCAAGGACGGAAAATGCAGAAAACCAAGCAAGACTGCAGGCTTAATATTCCATGCAACTATAAATAAGTATGTTGACAGAAGCGAAGGAAAATACATCCTCTTCACTGGATTTAAGTACCTTCCTGGTGCAAACAGTTGTTGCAACAGCTGGACGTTAGACACAAAGCAACATCAACCGGGCCAGCTTTCTCCAGATCTGACAGCTAGATCATTTGAAGCTGACGAGATAACACTTACATGCAAAGGTGACATGACAGTGTCTCGGGAGCCAGATGGATCGATACTCGGCTTGGCTCGTCAGGATCTGAGCAGTGGTTCTGCAGCCATGTTGTTTTTTCCTTTTTTTTTTTTTCTTAATGCTGTTGTTGACAATAGGCTAGCACTGTCTGGCACAATGTCTGGTATATTATCAATGAGCAGATTTCCTTTCTTATGTTGTGACTGAAATATTGACATATTCAGTTTAACAATACTTCTCAGGAGTCCAATATTTAATAATATATACATTTATTTCTTTATCTCTGAAGACTAGTTAAATCTGAGGAGCTTTAAGTTAATATAGACAGTGAATTTCACCAGGATCTCTGTCTTATTTACCCCTAAAACATGAAAAAATGGCCTGTGTGTTGATTCTTCTGCATGCTTTAACTCAGTGTTTTCCAACCGTTTTTCCTTAGAGCCAACCCTACATGTACCTAAAAAGCGACGACCCTATCCAGGACCCAAGAGAGAAGAAAAACTGACACCCTGCTGCCAAAAATAAACGTAGATTTTAACTGCCTCACTGAAAAAACCCTAAAAACGGCCTATGCATTCTTTTCTTAAACTACTTAAAGACCCTGTAAAGTGAAATCCTAAATTTGTGTCTAAACACTCTAGATATGTTGGAATATGGTTGCTGTAAACATGTGAAAACACTGAGCTCTACATGTGACTGAACTTTAGATTTAGACCTTTAGAAAGTTTTTGGTTTAATGTGGGCAGGGCTAATATGTGGGCTGGTGATGTCACCGACCCACAGTGGGGAATGACCCCGCCCCTCTAACACTACGATCTAAAATCACAGAGCAGTTCATCTCAGTCCAGTCTGTTGTTAGCTGATGTCACTGCCTTTATTGAAAGTTAACAGTCAGTTCAATGCTGAAATTTGCTAAATCTATCAGCCACAGTGGTCTATGGATCATTTAAAGCAACAAAACAGAGATTTGAGACAGAAAACAGACTTCGTCTCTTCTCTGGCACGGAGCCAGTCAGCTGTGTTCTGATCATGAGGTCAACGTAAGGTCAAGGGGCGGGCTTTCCTCCATTCAGATTGTAGCATTATTTTAAATTTAAGAGGATTGTATTTCTCCTGAGTGGGCGTGGCTTCAGCTCATTCAACAGACACGCCCACACCATCCTGGAGCAGATTTACTGCCTCATTTTTTATTATTTTGAAGCTTAATTTATACTTAGAGATGTTTTATTTGACTGATATTTAACACAGAGACCTGTCATACAGCAAACCTAAATGTAGATTCATTTTCACTTTACAGGGTCTTTAATAACTGGTATCATGGTTTTAGTCCATATTTGCAAATCTAATTTTGGCTATAAAAATTCCCATGGCACACATAGAGTTTCCTCAAGTCACACCATTTAAGAACCACTGCAGTAACATACAGTGTGGTGTTACACAGGGCTCCACACTGGGTCCTCTCTTATTCCTTACATACATCAATGACCTGCCTTTATTGACAAAAAACACTTTATTTTATTTTACCAATATTTTCATCACAGATTAAAATGAACCTAAGATGATTGCTCATATGAACGGTCTGGTTCAGATGAAATAAATGATCTCTTAATGTTAAAAATATTGCTTGTATGCCATATGATAAACAACTCTTAAGTCTTATCCATCCCAGTTTTCAAGGCTTATAATGCTTTTGAACATATTTCCTATATTAAGTTCTTGGGTGTTATTATCCATGACAATCTCAACTGAAAAAAAAACAAACATATTTGTCCAATAAACCAGAATTTGGGATTCTATGTGTAAGACACATTTTCTTGAGCATAAACCTTGTGGGTCTGCATTACAATAGTAGTAGTAGTATAGGCTACCACATTTAAAAAGTAATCTTTATCTGTGTTTCTATTACAGTTTTTCGCAACACAGGCGATATTTCTAAAATTTCAATTGTGCTTTGAATGTGTTTGAGCATGAGCCTCACAATTCTCATAAAACCTCACCTCACGTGACTCTGCTGCAAAAAAGATGGACGCTCAAAATCTGTTGTGTGTTGGTACGGTTTTGATCACATCAACAGCGGTTGCCTTGATAATTTTAAACAAAAGACGAAGGCAACAGATGATAGTTCAGAGGAAAAAGCCACATAAAAGGGTATAAGTATGATGTTTAGAAAAGTCTCTGTCTCCTCTTCTGTCCACATGGACGACGCCATTTTGTCTCAAAGTGAACTTGTCATGTGACACTGCATGTTATGACCTGTGATGTGTAAATGCAGACAAAGTGTTTCCATTGAACTTTTGCGATACATTTCTATATTGAAATCAAGATTATAATTGTGAACTAAAACTAACTAACTAAAACTAAAATTTTAAAATGATTTTAATTAACAAACTCAATAAAAACTAAGCTTTAAAAAAACTGACTAAAATTAAATTAAATTAAAGACAAAATTCCTTTAGTTTTAGTCTCTGACAACAGCATAATGACTGACATGTATGTCAAAGCCTGGAAAGAGAAAAATCCCCTGATTTGATTGGAGAAAACTTGGTGTCATTTTTAGTCGTATACAAACTTCAAAACTGAATAAACGAAATAAAAAGTGATGAGCCTTTTTGGGTCCCCACCCGGACAGCTATCCAATATTACTAAAAAGGCTTAAACTAACAATAAAATTAATAAAAAACAAACTAAAACAAAGCTTTTTTGCAAAATAAAAACTAAACTAGCAACCTAGCAGGGAAAAATAATTAAAACCAAACTAAATGTAAAACACAAGGAAAAAATGAATTAAAAATAAAAACTACAAATTAAAAAAAAAAAAAAAAACTTTTGTAACATTGATAGACACATCTGAAAAACCTCTTCATGAAAGCGACATTTTTTTAATGATATTTGAGAGTTTTTTCAAAATTCAGGTGTTTCCATCACCAGTTTTTTATTGCACTATTTAGTTTTTGTGCATTTCTAAGGGTGATAAAAACGCAGCTACTATTAGGCTACATTTTTGTATTACAAAAAAGAATGGTGAGAATCCTTACCTATTTTAGTAGGAGTGCTCAAACTGCTCAATTATTTCAAGGCCTGTTATTATGGAACAGACTTGACATAAATATCCTGCAAGCTGGCGCTTTTGTTTTTAGTTTCTTTAAGATATACTCTCTCAATCCAACATTGGCCATTCTGTAATTTGGTCTGTTATCATACCAGATGTGTTGATCCTCTTCATAGTCCATTCCACAGAACCAGCATCTGACTGTCCTTAATCAGGTTCAGGGGCCCGGTCACGTGGGACAGATTTTCTGCCTTACTCAGCAGTCCCATTTCTCTTTTTGGTTTTAAAGAAGTCTTAAAGAAGTACTTTTAACAGCACAAGACAATCTTTAAATGCATTTATGTTACATTGCATACAGGAATTGTCTGGCTGTATTTGTATATTATCTTCCTGCTTTTAGACTTTATACAAATATTTTGTGACAGGACCTCGAAGATGTTTTTAACTGTTATTGGAATCCTCTTATAAGCTCTGAGGGTTTCTTCCTACATGTGCATTTCATCAGTGCATGTATCTTCTTTCTAATTTTGTTTTGCACACATACATAAAAAGGAAAGGTTTAATACTGATAGGTTGGGAAAAATAACATTTGTTGGGAAAAATATATATACAAAGTGACACAGACCCTACTTATTACTTCTACTGACTTCCTCAGCCCCTAAAAAGGTCAAATACATAGCCTTTACAATGTAAATTAGCTTAGTTAGCCATTACTGTAACCCAGAGACAAAACTGTTACTCTGACAGGCTGGGACAGATGTAAAATGTTAAATATGAAATACACTCATTATAAGACAAACCTACGTATTACTCTACTGCCCTCCTTAGCTTTGACAATAATAATGTAAATTCATGCTAAACAAGGCGTATTAGCTTAGCTGCAACTTTTAGTTAGCAGTAATCACTCATAAAACTAAGGTTTTTCTGCCCCTGTTAATCAAAATTGTTAAACTTACAGGTTGGGACAGACATTACAACCATTTGCAGGAAAAAATAACCACAAAGAGAAACAGAACCAATTTATTAATTCTACCGCTGTCCTCTGATCAGAGATTATCTTAGTAAAATAAAATATAAGGTTTTCAAAACCACTTTAAACCACAAATGTTCTTCCACAGAATCATTTTACTATTAGAGTCCAGGGTTATAATAGTTCTGGAGTATTCATTAGTTTTTAATTCTCACTTTTTTTTCTACAGAAGAGGATTGAAACAGATGTGAAGAAAAAATAATGCTGTGCACTTTGAGATCAAAGTTGAAATGATGAGAAAAATGTCAACAGTTCGAGCCTAACGTTGAAATACAATAGGACTAATTCGAAATTTCATAGACATAGCAAACAAGGGCTCTTAGATAATCACACTGTGTTTATGAGCTAGATGGAGTACAGAGCAAAAATCACAAGAGGTAAATTGTCCCTAACTGCAAACTGTTGTTTTGCACTTACAGTAAGTGGCGTTTTAATCCCCTTTTTCTTCCTCTATGTTTTTTAATAGCAAGCTATGATCATGTTAGGTGATTGTAATTTAAATTTAAAGGCTTTTTCCACTCTTTTAAATTTATGTAATTTTGTTTTATGTTAACATTATTTGCTCAGACCAAATGAACTTAAATGGCATTTTCTTAATTGAAATCTGCTGCTGTTGCTTATAATCAAGCCGTAACCTCCGGTCCTGAAAAATGAAGCCAATGTTGAAGTGCAAAAAGTTGCAATATGGCATAAACTGGTTTACAGCCTGGTTCAAAAAACCTCGTTTAATCTAATTTAATTTGACAGATAGCTAGACAGGCAGAAGCTACCTTTCTGTCAACCAGAGGGCTAGCTTTAGTGCTAGCTTAGCAGACAGGAAGTCGAGCTTAGTGTAGGTTGATCCAAAGTTTGGTGGAGACAGCAATTTCAATATGGAGGCCACCTTTTGACTTCAAAAGCAGTCTGAGTCCTCCTTTTGTAATCAAACGGCTGATGTCACAGAGGCTTTGTCCAACACATAGCTAGCTAACAGATGCTAATGTTATTTAGCGTGCTAACTTGCAAGCAGTACAATATCCACTACATCACGAATATGACAAAGTAAAGCAGTTCTGAAGGCAAAAAGGGGTCCAACCCAGTACTAGCATGGTGTACCTAATAAAGTGGCCGGTGCGTGTAGTCAGCTTAATTAGCCATAATATTAAGCTATCAGAATCCACCACTTTTCTTACCTCTATCAATGAAAGGGCAAATGAACAAGTTAGGATTGACATTATTTGCAGGTCATTGACATATACACTATATTGCCAAAAGTATTCACTCACCATCCAAATAATTAAAATCAGATGTTCCAAGCACTTCCATGGCCATAGGTGAATAAAATCAAGCACATAGGCATGCAGACTGTTTCTACAAACATTTGTGAAAGAATGGCTCACTCTCAGGAGCTCAGTGAATTCCAGCGTGGTACTGTGATAGGATGCCACCTGTGCAACAAGTCCAGTGGTGAAATTTCCTCCTAAATATTCCACAGTCAACTGTCAGTGGTATTATAACAAAGTGGAAACCATTGGGAACGACAGCAACTCAGCCATGAAGTGGTAGGCCACGTAACATGACAGAGCGGGGTCAGCAGACTGAGCGGTCTGCTGAGGTGCATAGTGTGCAGAGATTGCCAACTTTCTTCAGAGACAATGGCTATAGACCTCCAAACTTCATGTGGCCTTCAGATTAGCTCAAGAACAGTGTGTAGAGCTTCATGGAATGGGTTTCCATGGCCGAGCAGCTGCATCCAAGCCATACATCACCAAGTGCAATGCAAAGCATTGGATGCAGTGGTGTAAAGCATGCCGCCACTGGACTCTAGAGCAGTGGAGACGCGTTCTCTGAAGGGATGAATCGCGGTTCTCCATCTGGCAATCTGATGGATGAGTCTGGGTTTGGCGGTTGCCAGGAGAACGGTACTTGGCTGACTGCATTGTGCTAAGTGTAAAGTTTGGTGGAGGGGGGATTATGGTGTGGGGTTGTTTTTCAGGAGCTGGGCTTGGCCTCTTAGTTCCAGTGAAAGGAACTGTGAATGCTTCAGCATACCAAGAGATTTTGGAAAATTCCATGCTCCCAACTTTGTGGGAACAGTTTGGGGATGGCCCCTTCCTGTTCCACCATGACTGTGCACCAGTGTGATGAACTTGACTGGCCTGCACAGAGTCCTGACCTCAACCCGATAGAGCACCTTTGGGATGAATTAAAGCAGAGACTGAGAGCCAGGCCTTTTCATCCAACATCAATGTGACCTCACAAATGCGCTTTTGGAAGAATGGTCAAAAATTCCCATAATCACACTCCTAAACCTTGTGGAAAGCCTTTCCAGAAGAGTTGAAGCTGTTTTAGCTGCAAAGGGTGAACCAACGTCATATTAAACCTGATGGATTAAGAATGGGATGTCACTTAAGTTAATATGCGAGTCAAGGCAGGTGAGTGAATACTTTTGGCATTATAGTGTATCTAGCATTATAATAATTAAAGAGTAAGGATTATAGATTTATCCTGAATATAAAATACCCAACTATCTCACGGGAACAGCACAAGGGAATTAGACAAAAAGATCTATAACAGAACCTCAATGCTTTTACATTCTTAAGTTTTGAGGCTTTCATGGTTACATACAAACAAAAACCTCGTAGACTGTATGACTACAACAAAATGACAGTGAAAAATAAAGGTACTATTATGACCTTGTTACACTAATCAGCAATTTTGAGCCCAAAAAAATGTTCTGCAAGATGATAGTAGGAAATGGCCCAGCAATAAAGAGAGCTATCCAGGTGACTTAGGAGCTATGCACGGCTGTTTGATCCAATTTTCAGACTAATTAATAGCTGTAAATATGAGACTAAAATGATCAATGATCCGTCAACTCGTAGTCGCAGTCAAAAGGCGCTCAAAGAAGCCCACTTTTCCAAACCGTCCCCCAGTGAGACGGCCAAGAAGTCCTGTAGATCAGTTCGAAAAACTCGGCAAGTTGCCTTGGTGACCGTCCAGGCTGCACCGACTGGCACCATCTCTTTATTCCCCCCCACCCCCCTCCACCCCATCTTCCGTCCACATCTATACACTTAAATAAAAAATCAAATACTCTGTTTCAAATATTCAACAGTCCCTTTTTTCCCTTGGAGAGGTAGGGAGTATTGTTAAATAATGCAGCCAGACAGGGATCTCCCTGAGCTGGTCTCTACAGGCATCACTGAGTAGGTCTGATCCCACTTGAGTAGCATCTATCACGGTGACATCATCATTCACACAAGGAGATCTGATCAGACAGTAGTACACTACTCTACTATTTGAGCCAACTCTAAAGCAGGCAGTGGTGTTACTCATTTAAACCAATCTACTGGCCATCTGTTGATGCTAAAATCATGGTCAGACTGCCATTTCTAAATCAAACACCATCGGTTTGCCTTTATTGCTTTCTGCTCAACACTAACACGTTTTCCAGGAGGAAAAAAAATTGGTAGCTTGCGAGACACATATTCTCTTTTACCTTGTGTGATTCTGGTGGGTGTGTGAATGTAAAAAACCACAGGGACAAGCAGCAGAGGAAAGAGAAAACAACATCTACATGCAGCAGCAGCAGCAGGTCTCCAGCTCGCAGATTAGGGCGCTGGGAGCACTTTGCAGGTTGTTGTCACAGGTATGACGAGGGAGAATTGCGCTCGCTATCCCCAGGTTACAAAAGGTGTGAACAAAATATGCAGCCAATTTGTTTTGTGTTGAATTAGGAGGGGGAAAAACATAATCTGCTTGTGCTCTTCAGGTTCTTAATCACTGCTTCAGCTGATTTTAACGAGAGGTACAAATGCACCCGTATGCTCTGGTTCAAATGGTAATTTTAACTGGACAGCGAGTGACATCAAATCAACAGCTAAACACAACACACGGATTAAAAAAAGAATCCAACAAGCTCAATCAAATCACAAGGACAAAGAGAGAGTGCGAGCGTTGGCACAGGAATCACTGATCTTGGGGGAATTGGCAAGACCAACAGCAAGCAAGTGTATTACATATGGCGTGCCATTTTCACAGCTTCCACAAAGAGAACACAAAAAGTGTTACATCTCACTATCTAAGATTAATAAACAACAACTTAGAGACATGCTGCATCTTTTCAAGGAAAAATCAGAGGTAAACCAGGCTGGTGGGAGATTTTTTTTTTAAGTTCACGTCTGAGCTTAAGAGTGCAGCGAGATGACGAGACGTGCAGTCTGAGCCGAGCAAAGGCAGCAAATGAAGCCGTCCTCCCACTAAATCTATGAGGTGTCAGTCAGGAAAGTGGCCTGCCAGGATGACTTTCAGCTCTAATCAAGCCAGATGGTTTCTTAACACTGAATAAATGAATTGATTTGAGTGTCGCGTCTCTAACGGGGTTCATATTCTTCTCCGCATGACAATAAAGGTGGTCGGGCACGAGAGCAGCGATCATCTTTTCGGCTCTTGCTAAACATGACTAACATGTTCGCAGTGTTTGTATCTGTTATGTTGATGAAGCATTAGGAAGAGGCCTTTGTCGTCACAGTTGTACACAGCTCGCACCTCAAGTGTTAACTTCTGTGTCCTAACCCACTCCACTTTATTGCTATCATTAGATGGATCACTGCACTTTCCCTATGGTGTGAACTGCTATCAATTATGCGGCTATATTTCAATTATTGTATATTGTTAAAGTAGCTGCTAATGAATTGTGAAACTACAGTGTTATGGTGTGATTGTACTGGGCAATAACCAGCTACTGTACACTTAGGCGCCTTTTTCAATTAGATCCTTGTGGCTGTTTTTCAGTCATTAAGCACATTTGGTGTAAAAGGATGTCCACCTTACACTTAGCCAAAGGTGTTTCTGCAGTTGCCGTTAGCTAGCAGCATCTCCGCCCCACTGCAAACGCCACTGCTGCATGTAAGAGGACTCTGAGGACAACAGGAGAGTACCCACTGTGATTTTCACGGGGGATTTTGATATTCACACCTGTACTAGGTGTTGTTTGGGAGTTTGATAAGCATGTGCGAAACCGGAGGAGTGATTAGAATGGGCATCTTTTTTTTTTTTTACGGGGATCTTTCTTCCTTTTTTCTGTTTTCTGTTTTCATGGATAACAATAAGAAGGAGGGACAAAAGGAATCAGGCACGGTGTATCTTAGCTACCAGCCATGTGTCTAATTGAAGCTGCACATGGCCATATGGGCATGTGCGAAAAATAGAATGTCCAATAACTGCATAAGGATTTGAGCAGCAGCACGTAGAAAAATAAAATATTTCCGACATCATTGCCAGTCTTACAATCAGTCAGGTTTCAGCAACAAAGCATGCAAATTCAACATTATTAAGCAGCGTATATGCCACCAAACCATTCCCAGGCCTTATCATTACAGGATCAGAGGCTGCAAAACAAAGTGCATGAAGAGTTGCTCCTCCTCTCCCTACATTGGTGATGTTCAGAGGCAGCCTGTTATTGGAGGTGTTAATTGGCAAATTCAGTACAAGTCAAGAGCATGTTCCCTGACGTCCTCGCCCAGTGAGGGCTAGGTCATTAAACCGAGAATGGATTCTTTCATGCTGCCTTAACCCTTCAATTGCAAGTTGCCATTCTGCAAACATTCCCGATGCTCCATCCCACCCCCGTGTGCTGAGGAGAAAAACAACCTACACTAGTTTAACGTGACAATAAAATAACAGAATGGCATCTTGAGAGCCAGAGTTTTGCTCGTAGAATTGTTTCAAATTGGCAGTCAAATGTTTAAAAAAAAGTTCAGACTTTTAAGAATATACAACACTCAAACCTGCAACATTTCAAAGTAGTCTCTGCTACGGCGGCATATCCAGAACAATGGCTTCATCAAACCCCACCGATCAGTGCTTCTGTGTATTGAACAAGCCTGAAATGTGAGCCTCCTCTGGGGTTCTGGGTGCGATCTCACCACTGCCTCTGTCATCACTTGCTGTGACTGCCAAATCTGTGCTCCAGAAATCAGGGTTTTCTCAGACCAAGCACGGCAACAAACACAAACGGGGGAGAGAGGGGCCGTTCTGAGACTTTGCACCGCACATCGACGGCTTCAACACGTTTAATCGAACACAAAAGTCAGCCCCGGCGCTTCTGCGACAGAGAGCACGAGGAAACCCGACGCATGGCAAGACAACTGTGAGGTGATAGTCGCAGCTCGCGACGCCATGAGAGTTGGCAGTCTCTCATGCCAACGGTGACCAGTGCACAGACAGTTGAATATGCTTCTCTCCTAAGTTGTTAATTATCGAAATGACATTGATGTGAAGAGGCCATTGTAGCCAGGTGACCTTAATCCACTTGCTATCTCTTTGTTTTGTTTCCATTTGATTAGACCTTTTAACAATATCTTTTTTTCTCCTGCTGGTGTTATATCTTCTTAGCGATGGCATGATCTGATAAACATTGTTTAAATATTTAGAAGAGTAATTGTTGAAAATAATGACTGTGAAATAGAGCCTCATCTGACTGTTTTCTAGTGCACTTATTAACTCATTACAGGTACAAACGAAAATGTATGTTTGTTAGATATTACTTTAATTTTAAATATTAGTGTTGCTGTTTATGTAGGTATTTACTTGCATTTTAAAATGTTATTTTCAGGTCATAGTCTGAGAGCAGAAATACCAAGTTTTATTTATTTCAGAGTGTGAGGACAGGTCAGGCATATCCAATCTACACGTAGCAAAACCTATACACAGAAAATTATTATGATTTCACTTAGAAATAGATCAATTTAGGAAAAAATATTTTAACCAACGGGAATTCACTTAGAGATATAAGATGAATAGTTTAACCCTTAACTGCATAACGTTGCCTTCAGGCAACAAACCATTTTTTTGCTATTACACTAGTGCTAATTATGTCGACTAAAACTATGACTAAAAATGTTCGTTGACAGCCTTTTTTTTTCCATGACAAAAACTAGACTAAGACTGACAAAAATAGATCTGTGATGACTAAAACTGACTAAAACTACGTTTAGTTTTTGCCAAGATGACTAAGACTAGACTTAAATGTAATGTAGTTTTCGTCGGACATTCAAAATCCGTGATATTTCCCCACTGTGGGTAAATCTGTCAAAAATAATTCATCTGCATGTCTTCTGCCTCTCAGCTGTAGAAAGCAGGAACCCCAGGTTTAGCAGAGTGCATAGAACACACTACCATGATGTGGTACCAGATTTAGGCAAGAGGATAAATGCTTGGACTAAAAGTCACGACTAAAGAGTGAAGACTTTTACTGGACTAAAACTAGACTAAAATGTTTGAGTTTTTGTCAACTAAAACTAGACTAAAACTAAAAAGGATAGAAATGACTAAATGCATTTCACTTAAAGACTAAAACTAAGACTAAAATTAAAAATAGCTGCCAAAATTAACACAGTTTTACACTGGCCTCTGTATTTTTGGGGTTCTTTTTTTAAATGGTTTATCACAAGAACTAATTTTTGCAATGATAAAAAGGGGCAGCAGTGGTTCTCATATTTTGTGTGTGTGTGTGTGGGGGGGGGGCATCCCTTTTTGGAGACAAAACCACAGTGGACGCAGCGCCAAAGATTGGTAAGTTCAATGCGGTTATTTCAAATGATTAAAGGGAAATGATGTCATTTATTAAAATATGTAACCTTTGTTGTTTAAAGACATGGTTTGATATTTTTTAGTTGCAAAAATTAGCTTTGCTTTAAGACAACATTATGCAGTATGGCCACTCGGTAGCTGATGCAGTGGCTCTTAACTCTGCTCCATCATGCATGTCTCGATGCTCGCCTTATTCAGTGCTTGTTGTAAATCCAGCTGATCAAATAAATCCAGTGAGGGTCCAGGACTGAGAGGCACTAAGCTACAGTTTTCAGTCATTGATGATTAGTAGTTTAATAATGACTATTTTGAAATAAGATGAGCCGGTCAAATATCATCTTTGATGTAAATGGGTTAGTTATGTATGCTGTAGATGATGCTGGTTGTGGGTCATTGCTTTAGAAGGCTGTAGAAGTCAGTGTGACTCTGTATGTTTCACTCTTTTATAGGAGATGCAACTGCACTGATGCAGCTCATTGGTTCCATACCAAACACTGTTGCAAAGAAGCATGGAGACTGAGACTAACACAACATTCAAACACTTCCACTAAGAGGTCCAGACGAACTCCTCATGCGAACATGCATGCAGACCAACAGGGGTTCTAAAACAGGGGGTCTTCATGAGGGGCAAGGTTATTATAATTCAGTGTAACTAACTAAATAACTAAAATTCAGAAAATAAAGTAAGCTTTACCAAAAAACAAAAACTAACTAAAACTGTAGAGTGCACTAAGATAAAATAACAATAGTGGCTAAATATCCTTAGTTTTAGTCTTTGACACATCCATACTCACTGGCACCTACACCCAGAGTCTGGGGAGTTTAAAATGGCCTGATTTGATTGGTTAAGGCTTCACACAGTGATAGTTTTATGTCTGGAGTTGTATTCAAACATCACCTTTAAATAAATTAAATAAAGGTGAAGAGAAGTATGTTTTAAGATGTTTTTAAATTTATGATGTTCACTCAGCCCTGACATTTATCAACAAAAAAAACCCCCTAAAACTAATAAACAAAAACAAAGCATTTTTTCAAAATAAGAACTAAACGAAACTAACAAACCAGCAGTAAAACTAATTAAAACTAAAATTAAATTGAACACAGAAAGTGAAAACAAAATAAAAATAAAACCTAATGAAAAATCCAAAACTATTATAACCTTGATGAGGGAATCATCCTGTCCTTCATTCCATCTTTATGGGGGAAAGTACTGAATGTGTGTTTGATGCAGTTTAAAGTTAGAAAGTTTACAGTAAATTTACCCTCACACATGTAAAAAGTTTGTTAGATAATAAATATTTGTTTGCTAGAGTAGTAGCATACTGTGATATATGACTACTATACTACTACTACTTTATGAGTATTCTACAGTAGTATTTCACTAAAAAGAAGCGTCAATGGAATAATATCATTGGTTTAGATAAATATAAGATAAGCTAAACTTTTATTGATCCCCCATTGGGGGAAATTTGGTCATTAAAACAGTTCAACAAGAGAGAAGTTTAAAATAAGTGAGCAAAACAATACCTAAATACAATATCACCAAAATTAGCAATACTAAAAATAACAATAATAAAATAATATTTACATGTGTACCCTTCACTTGTGGAAGGACAAGACCAGACTATAAATAAAAACACACACAGTGTGTATGCTATTGATGTGAAAGAGGGACTAAACATTCCAGTAATATTACACATCTGAAAAATAATAACTAATTCACCGTTCAGTTTGAAATTGAAATAAAATACACAGTTTGAAAGGAGGCTGCAGCAACTTTGAGACTGTGTGAGTTTATATACTAGTGTTCTTAAACATGCTTGTACATATCTATACATTTATACATACATCTATGTTCACTCATGTTTATGAAGAGTAGTGCAAAATTCACCTGATGGTGTTATAAACTCTGACAGCAGCTATGAATATAAAGTTGTTGGAATGTGCTTTTTGTCAAAGTATAAGTGAATTTTGAATAAACTGCTTGTGTGTTTACTCTTTTTAGTAACAGAGGTTTAAAGGGCTGTAGGGATTTGATATCTGTTCTCCAAATTTTGCTCCAGATGTGTCTGTTAGAGCACAGATGCAGATGACTTCTCTCCTTTTAAAGCTTGAATAAACAGTACAAATATGGGCCTTTAACATTGGTAAGTGTGAGTGGTTCTGCAGAGAAATAAACAACATTTAGCTACATGCATTAGACAGTGCATACACATGCAGACATACATACTGTGTGCATTTTGTTATTGTAAACCACTGTTGCCCCTAGGCAATGAACCAAAATCTATTTTTTTATATACTTTTATTTTTTATTTTCCAAATAAGTGAACATGAAACAGGTGAGGACAAGGACAATACAATCTCAAAATTATATAAGTAGACATAAAAAAACAGTCTGACAATCTTAAATGAAAACAGTTTTCCATGTATGGCAATCCTATTTTCCCCAATATTTCTCTTCTTTCTCCTTTTGAAGGCACAATGTAAAAGTCATTTTTTCCATTATGCAAATTGAGTCTACAATGTTTACAGTAAGTTTCACAGTTTCTAGCATTTGGTAATTACTTTCTTACTTGCAACTATAAATATCCTCAAAAGATAAGCATCACTTCTACAAAGGCAATCAGGGTTTTTTTTTCTAAGGAACAGAGAGGTGAAGGAAAAATCAAACATGTTCAAGGCTTTTTACAATTAACTGCTTCACATCATTCCAAAAGGTACAAAGATACGGGCAGGACCGAAAAATATGAACATAGTCTGCAGAAAGCATCCTTCACCCCCTCCAGCAGGAGAGCTGTGACCCACTTAACTTTGATTTTTGTTTTGGGGTAATAAAGAAGCATATTACCAAAATCTAGTTTTGATCTTTTATTTAAAAAAATAATAATAATAATAAAAAAAAATCATGCACTGATTTTAAAAGTGAGATTTTACGTTAGATATGAATTGTTCTGTTTTATTAAATGAAATAAACATGAATAAATAAGAACTAAATTCATATTCAAACCTAAAAAGCTGTGCACATAATCGCTTAACCTTTTTTTTAAGACCTTAAACAGTTTCATCAGAAATCCTTGCCTTTTGTGCATAACTGGATCATCATTTGCACCTTTAACCACTAGGAAAATTAACATTTTTGGAAACAGTTTTAGGACATTTTCTGCCTTCTTCATCTTTATACAATATTTTGGTGAAGTTCCCCTGCTATTAGATATAATTAAATTCACTCTAAACAAAGCTGAAAATTGAAAAAAAAAACAGCAAGAAAATTCCAACAAGATGAGTAGGAACAATCTGGTTTTTCTATATTATAGAATTCAATTCAGTTCAACTTTATTTATATAGCACATTTAAAACAACCACGGTTGACCAAAGTGCTTCACAGTATAAAAGCAAAACATAAAACAACAATACATCACTATTAAATAGTAAAATGAATAAAAATAGAAAATTATACAGTAATAGTAAAAGTAACAGTAACATGTAAAATCTGTTGGGATTAAATAACCTCATCCTGAATTGAAAGCCAACGAGAAGAGATATAGAACACTCACTCAGCATTGTGTTTCCTATTCCAGTCAATAAATGCTGCAGATTTAATCAAAACACTGGACAATAAGGTGCACAGGCTACTTTTATATACCTGTAAGCCTTGACAGTGGAAAGACAGCATTTTTACTAGTTTTTACGGCCAACTACTCTCTATTTATTTGTATTTCTATTTTAAATTACCTAACTTTATTTGGCCCACTGCCTTTGCTATTGTTGTGTTATCATGAGGGTAACTAAATGCTGAAAAGACTTTACATCAGATAGCACTGTGTGAAATCTACTCTCTGTATGCCAGTTCTGATAAATCAAACTTTGAATGACATTACCACATGAACATTCTGTATAACACCATATAGGCAACTCAGTCCTCTTAAAAACACTCCAGTAGCATCAGCTCATCTTGCCAGTACAAGCTGCGTTTGCGGGCCACAGAGATCAGCTTCTTTACAGGATAACCTACAGGCTCACATAGGCAGCGGTAAGAGTGCCAACAGCTATACTGTGCGTCACTTTCCTCCCTCTCTCTCTCTCTACTTGAGAACCATCGCGGTCCCCTGAAGCCGCTGACTTCCCTGTCTCCCCGAACTCTGTGCAACAGCGACTGGTGGTGCAGAAGCACTGCTGATTAGCATGCAGTAATGATGGAGAGCTGGGCTCCATTGTTCTAACACCTCCCCTCTCCTCCGCACCAATCTGTCACCATTCAGTGGGCTCGAGCTGCCTCAAATGCCTCTCTCCACAAATGAGATGGATAATTAGTTGCCCCTCACGAATGCTGCACTCTTCTCACCCCTGATTGCTTTCACCTTCTTGCTCCTGGCAATTTTGACACCTTGTAATCAGCCTGCTACTTCTTCATCTCTCAATCCATATCCTTTCCTTTTTTTATATGGGTCCTGTTTCATTTTTATAGCTCTTAAATTTGTTTCAGATCTTCCTCCTCTGGTACCAAATGTCCCAAGAAGAAAAGTGGCACTTGTACCTCACAAATACCCTTATCTTAATCAGCTCACATTACCGAATACACAAGCAGGATGGTATACAGTGTGCAGAAACACGCAAAAAAAAAATCCTAGCTGTCACTGCGAGTTTCCTCTTCCAAATAACAATGAATGACAACATAATTATGAGCAAGCAGCTGTTCATGATCCCAGGGAGAAAAGCATGCAGGCTGCGCAATGTTCAACTCTTCACAGATTAAGCAGACAGCATCATTAGGGATGTGTATTTGCCAAAAAATATGAATACATTCTCCCCTAAGTGTCCATGATGTGATGTGGAGTGTAAAATTATATGGTTAATGTCAGTCCAAAATAAATCTGCATTATGTTTGACTTGTAACTTTTGATCAATCCGTAAAAACAGCATTTGACAACTTCTTCTACGCAGATGATGTGCTATGATTTTAATAGTCAGTAGCTTTACTACACTGCATTTCGACGCCCCTCTGAGCTATTTCTGAGACGCAGTGAAATGCTCAGTGCCAAATACCAGTTAAGGTTGAAATCAATCAGCCTACTAAGCAGAATGTGATTATGAGAAGTCACTTATAAACACCCAACACTTTTAAAGAGGAAAAAAAAAAAAGGTTGTTTGCCGCCTTCACACCAGCTCATCTACCCACCGCAAGTGTTACCAACCCATAGCAGAAGGGCTGCGAGGTCCTCTCTGCACAACAAAGTGCTCCAACACACGCAGGGTCTCCTTTTCCTCAAACATCTTCACGCTGAATGCTGGGTAGCACTGCAATTGTTTGTGAAGGTGTGAATAAATACTGCAAAAGCTGACGCTCGTGTTTTGAAAAGACTTGGGTTTAGTCAACGTAAGGTACAGTACTCACCATAAAAGATGTTAAAGGACCATCACTGAGAGAAACACGACTTACTCCAGTTACCTTATTGAATCAAATCTCTTCAAGACTGTGACAAGGATACGTTTTTAGACCGTGTTTTTTTTGGTAACTGGATTTACAGTTCTAAAATCGATATTAGAATAGGATTTTTTTAATTCAAAAGAGAAAAATCCAAATTAAATGCAAGGCAGTTTTTTCATGGTCAAGGACTTCAATGCAAAAATTTGAAAATCATCTGATTTTTGTTTTCCATTTTAACCCCTTAAAGCGTATTGTGTCATATTTAACACATACTTTTATGATACCTCTATCTAATCAATATGATCAAAAAATTACTGAAAAAAAATCTGAATTAAATTTAATAAATGATAAAAAAAAGCCTCCAAGTGGAACACCTAATGTATGAAATGAGATACAAAAAATATGTATGTTAAAATTTTATGGAAATTTGTATCTTTTTGGATTTCAGTAGAAAGTGAAATAAACATTTCAGTTCCAAAAAATGAGAATTTGCTGGCTATAATTTTTGTATTCAGGCTTCAAAGGGTTAATAAGGAAAAAAAAATTATTTTGTAATATAAGACAAGGGTTGCACTATATCAGCCATTCTCAAACTCATGCTGCGGCCCATAACTGACCGTGAGACTCAAATATTTACCTTTTAGTTATCCTTTTTTTTTTTATTTCAATTAAAAGAACTTGGGTTTCAGATACACCAGCATTACTCTGAATGTGTTTCTGGTGTCACAAAGTACAATTAATAAACCACTGCTATTTATTTTCTTTAAATCAGGCATCCGCAAAGCCACTTAATTTTTTTTCCAGTATTTATCTCTGTTAATGCATGTTGTGGCCCAGCAAACTCTGCTTAAGCAGCTTTAGAGACCCTGTTAAGGGAAATTCTAAATTTGTCTCTTCACACTCCAGAAATGTTGGAATATGGTAGCTGTAAACATGTAAAAACACTAAGATCTACGAGTGACTGAATTTTGGATTCAGACCTTTAGAAAGTTTTTCACCTCTTTCCTGGCTGGGTTTAATGTGGGCGGGGCAAATATGTGGGCTGGTGATGTCACCGGCCTACAGTGGGGAATGACCCCGCCCCTCTAACACTACAATTTAAAATCACAGAGGAGTTCATCTCAGTCCAGTCTGTTGTTAGCTGATGTCACTGCCTTTATTGAAAGTTAACAGTCAGTTAAATGCTGTTTTTTTGTTCAGTGTGAGGTAAATTTACCAAATCTATCAGCCACAGTGGTCTATGGATCACTTAAAGCATCAAAACAGAGATTTGAGCCAAAAAATGGACTTTGTCTCTTCTCTGACACAGAGCCAGGCAGCTGTGCTCTGATCATAAGGTCATTGTAAAGTCAAGGGGCGGGCTAATGTATTTCTCCTGAGTGGGCGTGGCTTCAGTTCATTCAACAGACACACCCATCCTGGAGCAGACTTTACGGCCTCATTTTTCATGATTTTGAAGTGTAATTTTATAAACTTAAACAGGTTTTATTGTACTGAAATTTTGCCTGGGGGTTCATAACACAGTGATCTATCATACAACAAACCTAAATACAGATATATTTTCACTTTACAGGGTCTTTAATGTCTCATTGATAAATTATGAAAAACGGCATACAAGCAGCATAGTAGAATGTTTAACCAAGAGTTACCAGTTAATCCAACACCAGTTAAACCATGACACCAGTTGTAGGGATGCACAATATTATCAGCATAGCTGTATCCGCAGATAATAGCTAAAAACACTGGTTCCAAAAGTGGGAGGCCTGGCATAGTGACGGGGGAGGCATGGTGCAGCAAGGCTAAGCAACACCACCTTAGAATCAACAATGCAGTGGCAGTTCAAGTCTAAGATGTAGTCCACACTTTGGATAGGAGAGGAAAAGGAGTACCTACTGCTAAGCAGGAGAGCCCTGACAACACTCTTCCCTTTTACAACGCCCTACCTGTGTGAGATTGGTTTTTCTACTTTTGCCTCAATCAAGACAAAAAATGCTGGGCGATGAAATTTAACCGAGAGTGTTCGTCTTTAGAGTCAGATCCTTACAACTCTGTTTAAGAGGGTGGTCGTCGTTATTACCAAATTTTGAGGTTAAATTTTGTAGTAAATTCTAAAAATATATATATATTTGTTTTTAAATATCTTGACTGACAGCCTTTTTGCTGTATGTTTGCATTCTTTTACATGTTGATCTGTATGGTGAGGGGTAACTGGGGGGCTGAGAATATTTTCATCTACCAATGGGGACCCCGGCAGGAAAAGTTTGGGAACCACTCGCTTAAAAAGTGAATTATCGGAATTTGCAGGTATGACATTTTCTGCCAGTATTTGTGACTAATATTTTGGCTTTAATAATCTACTTCTCAATAAGTTCGTGGATCTTCTATGCTGGACCGAGAGACCAACATCAGCTGAAGTCTTTTCTGTATTTATCATCATTCCTCACACTTTAAAGTCTGTTTTAAGGACTGAAATGTATTCATTTGCTCTTCCTCAAATTTTAAATTGTATTTCAAGAACTGAAGTTTTAGGTCTGAACTACAATTAGATATCAGGAAGTATTTTTGGTCATTTAAAATGTGCTTTAAATATATATATATATATTTATTTATTTTATTTCTCTTGCAGCCCACCTGCAGTACATCTGGGGCCCGTACTTTGCACTACTTTATCAGCATAAACTTTTAAGCTTTGAAAAATTCAATATTGCTATCGGCATAAATGATATTCTAATATCCACAATTAGCTGTAAATACTGTCTGAAAGTGTGGACAAGTTAGTGGGGTTTTAGTCTACTTGGGGCTTTAATTTGTTTCTTTGTTCATCCTCAAATTTTAAATTGTGTGTTTTAGGGACTGAACTTTAAGGTCTGAACTCCATTTTCATTTGCGTCTGGCTAAAATCAATTTGTAAAAACTGCCATATTGGATATCGGCAAAAAGAAAATATTGCACTTCCTTATTCATAAACAAAATTTAATTCACAGTAAAGCTTGGTTTTGGTTTCATGGAACAATGAGAGAAAAGCGGTTAAAAGTGGCCTTCCTGGTTAACTCTTTAACCTGGAAGGCCACTTAGACAGCTTTTTATCCTCATTATGTGAAGTTAATCCATTAACCCATTTAGACCTAATGCAGTGTTTTTTAAAGATTCATTTTGAGGCTTTTTTGGAGAAATAGGACCCTGGGTAGAGCCAGAAACAGCGATGAGAGAGAGGGAAAAGTTTGAGGTCCGTGCTGCATTTTTGGATCGATACAGGTAAAAGCAAAAATGCATTTGTTGAAATATCAGTGTACTATATCGGCAATAATCCAGAATAACACATCCCTGTCTGAGACTGGATGTTGTCATCAGCAGGGCAAAGGAGGCTAATGTATGACCGTGTCAGAGGTCCTGATGTTAGAAATGAAACGCCTTTAGAACGGGACTCTAATGTAATTCTGGGACAATATGGAGCTTGCCTATTTTTACCATGAGAGGCATGCTTTACACCAAAATAGACAATAAAATTATATGTAGAGCCAAATTCACCCCATATCAGCAAATATTGATATCTCACTGGTAGAGAACGTCACAGGTACGACTAAGAAAGCAAGCACTTTAATAAAAATACAAACCTAGTCATGCTGAGGGAAAAAATGCTGAATTAATGGGTGCAATTTTAATAACTAAACTAGCTGATTCAACACATTACTTTGAGTTCCTTAAATTTTGCAAGACAAGAGAACTACAGTATGTTCATGTTTGAAAAATTTTCTGCCAACTTGAGAGCATATTTGTCAGCTTAGTCAAAGTCCTCTGTGGATTCTGTGAAGACACTCCTTTGTTTGTAGAGAATGCTTTTACTCTGAAGTCTTTCATGGACAGTGGTCTGTTTAAGTTTTACTCAAGGCAGCTAATTAGATCCCTGGAAAACAACAAAAACTACATAAAGCCAATCAGCTAAACATTTAAGTCTGATGTAATTAACGAAACATGACCAGTGGGAGTGATTTCCTCTGTTATGGTTTATCTCGGGCGGCAGGGGTTAGCGCTGTTGCCTCACAGCGAGAAGGTTCCTGGTTCGCTTCCCAGTCAGGGCCTTTCTGTGCAGAGTTTGCATGTTCTTCTCTTGCATGTTTGGGTTCTCCGGCTTCCTCCCACCACCAAAGATATGCTCATTAGGTTAATTGGTGACTCTAAATTGGCCGTAGGTGTAATTGGAGCATGCCTGGTTGTTAGGTATAGAAGCTTCTCTGTGTTGCTTTAAGATTTGTTTTTGCACTGTATCAAAGTAGGATGATCTGAATGGCATAATTTCTTGACGAGCCTGAGCTTGAACTTAATTTAAAGAACCTGAACCCACCACTGGATATAGAGAAGAAATATCATAGTCCTCTCAGTTCATTATACGAGTAGAAAAGGAAAAACAACAGGTCTATTTAGACACTCTTGACACAACAGATTTACCTCTGCTGCCCTGTTCAATCTCAGAAGACAGAGTAACCAACCTTTCATGTTTGTCTTCTTATTTTATTTTTTTTAGAATTAAACTATATTTTAAGCTTTTGCTTATCCTTCTTCTCCATGACAGAAAATCATCAATTAAGATCAATCAATTTATATTAAAAAAAAATCAATCAACACTCGTCTTTCATATTTAGATATGTTAGATAATCATAAATCCAATAATCAGAAGATCAATTTTTCCTTTATTTAAGTCTTAAATTTTATGTTCAGTATTTCTATTGAAAGTAGGTTTAGTTTAATTTGAATTTAGTTAAATCTTAACTGTAAAAACGTTTGTCTAAACAGTTTACTTAGTCATCTGTGTGATCAGTTTTGATACCTAAAGGGAATGATTAAATGTTTTTAATTGTTGTGTTAATAATGGCTGGAATTTAGGCAAAATTGTGCAAATTTTGCACAGTTCCCCAAAATAATTAATTTTTTTCTTACATTTGTACATATATCTGCATTTGGGATTTAAAATAAAATTAAAGAAACATGTTAAAAGAAGTCATAAAGGAATGTTTAGAACAGCTTATGTGCATCTTTTTAAATATAGCCACATTTAAAATCTATAAAAATGTTTTAAAAAATTGGGTAAAAAGGAGTAAATGTTGACTTTATTTGCTCATATATATATATATATATATACCATATTATGCATCATCTTCACTCAGTATTAGAGTAAAACCTCAGCGTGATATTAGAAAAATATAATGGGCAGGAAAGTGTACCATTCAATTCTTCAATATTAAATAAATGATTCAAGTCTTATTGCAGTGTCTCTTAAAAAATCCAGTACAGCGCATGAAACCCGTTGCAGGCAGGACTTCGAATTCAGTCAGGAGTAGTTCTGTCCTTTTACCCATCAGTCCCTGCTCCGAGTGTCAGTCTTCGGCTTCATTCTTAGACGAAAAATGCAAGTAGAGGTGGCCGTTCATTCGGTCCTGAGGAACCACAGCGTTGCAGAAAGCGCATTTAGCCGGACTGCTGCTCAGAGGCGTCTCCAGCTCTGTCCACACGTCGGCTGCTTCACTCAGATCGGGGCTCCAGAGGGGCTGCAGAGCGAGGTGAACCAGAGAAAACAATCTATTATTAATGTGCTAAACAATCCTCACACTCACCCTTTTAAAGCACGGGGCCTTTATGTTGAAGTATCTGTTGCTTTGAGGAACCCGGGAAAATGTCCTCTGTCAACCCAGGAGAGCACAAATACTTAGTAACGCAAAGGCGAGATGCTAGACTCAAGTATTTACTATTTGTGTGCTTTGCTGTTCTAAATGCGCATGTTGATGCAATCCAGGGAAAGCATCATACTTTTAGATCTTGCTGCATGTCATTCACATTTTTTACTGAAGCATTTCTACACATCAGCAAATAAAATCCCACTAAACCATCATACTTGTATCAGATTCAGACACTCTAACGTGCTTCCATCTGGCTCACACGTTTCAGCAAAGATGCCAAATATAACCAGAGCATCCATGCCTGAGTAAAAAAAGAATCTGCACACATTACACAGTAATGCAGATAAGCCAAGGGGATTTTTTTTTTTTTTTTTCTTTTTTGTGAGGATGGGGGGGCGACTTCACACCGTTTCACTCCTCCATTAGCAAAGACCAATCAGAAACTGATAATTTGCTACTAGTTTTCTCAGACCTTCTCCTGTGATTCTCACCTGCTGGGGTCCCCACACGCCCTCTGGGGAGAGCGGGGACAATGTGGAGTGGGAGGGGGATGGAGGGTAGACAAAAGGCATGGGCAGTTCGACAGACTCCTCCTCCGTCAGCGTGGAGGGCACGCCACCGAGAGGTCGCTTCAGCGGTAAGGTCGGACCGAGGTGTCTCTCTGGAGCGCTGTTCAGGAAGTCATATTCACTGTCCGCAGGGGGCGGGAATTTGACACTGAGTTTGGAGAGAGAGTCCACCAAGTCTCGGTCCTCTGGGCTGGCGCCACGAGATGCCAGAGACGTGGGCGGGAGCGGCACATCCACTGCTGACCTCAGAGCTGTGGAGAAGGGTCTCTCTGCCTCTGCTGTACGGTCTGTGCACTGGATGGGCATGGAGAACCGCTGATCTGTTGGATGGAAAATAAAATTGGATATTTTAGAGGTTTTCTGTCTGTGACACAAGCAGAAGCACTGGCTTGAGAGAGATTTGAGTTTGGCGATAATACAAGAAACTGCACTCATTAAAGCGTGAATAGATTTATTTTAAAGCTCCAGTTGGGACTTTTTAGCTGGTCATGAAAAAGACTGATATATACAATTTAAAGGTATATATTTTTTTTCCTTGAACTCACTATATATTAATTTAAAAATATCTACTATTATGTTGTATTTTTTTTTACTGCATTTGTTATTAAACATTAAAAAACAATACAGAAAATTCCTTGACAACACCACAGATTATGTATGACAGCGAGAAAAATAGCAGAGGAAAAAAAAACACAACACATTGGGGCCTAGAAAGCTGCATAATAATAATGAGTAAAAAATAAATAAGCAAATAAATGGACAGTTAAGACATTAAAGCACAGTGTGGGGTTCCCCTCAGTTAGAGAGGTATCTTGCTATAGGTAGCCACCTCCTCACAAAGACATCCGACCTTACTTGTAATTGGGCTGTTAAAGCCTCCATTCCATACACCTCCCTCAGCTTCTGTTTCCACTGTGCCACTGTTGGTGGCTGCAAATTCATCCACTTTATCATCACCATTTTCCTAGCAGTCATCAAGAGTATATGTAACAGGAGCTTTTGGTCCCTGGTATACATGTGTTCAGGTGTTAGATCGAAAAGAAACCGACTTGGAGTGAATAGTAAATCAATTCCCAGAACTTTATCTATCTCGCTCTAACCCCTTTCCAAAAAGGAAGCATCATTGGGCAATCCCAAAATATGTGCAAATAGTCGCCCACCATTCCACATTCTCTCCAGCAGTATATTGCCGCTGGGTTATCTACAAATTTGGAAACCACCGAAGGCATCTTAAAGAATCTTGTTTTCATCTTCCAGTCAAATTCCTTCCACATATTGCTATTAATACCCTTATGACATCCGATACACATTGTTTCCCACTTTCTATCCTCAATTACAATATTTAACTCCAGCTCACATTTATTTTTAATATAAAAAGTATTGTCTGGTGTATCCATTAACAAATTTCTGTATATATTGGAAACATGCTTTTTATTGGGTAGCTGATGTTCTATTATATTAATAAAGTAAGTTTCTATGTTTGTTGGAGCATTTGTAATTGTATTCCAATCTTTATGGCTTGTGATGTAATGCCTTATCTGAAAATACTGGAACATGTCACTTCGGGGTAGAAAGAATTTGTCCTGAAGATATGAGAATGGCTGCAAAACACTGTCATAGAACTGGTCAATAACCCTTAGGTCTCTGCCTGCCCATCTCTTAAAAGTGATATCTGTTGTTGAGGGGAGAAAATCCAGATTTCCAGCGATCTGCATAGCCCGTGAAAGGGTGGCTGTCCCTCTAATTCTCTTTTGGACAGTCAACTATACTTTTAAAGTATGTTTCACCCATACATTTTTGTTTTCCAGTTTCTTCTGAGACTGCTTGCTCAAAAACGCTAGAGCGGATAGAGGTATACCTGGTAATGAATTCTGCTCTATGTTTACCCATCCCGACTCCATGTCATTGTTAATCCAGGCTACCACTGCTGTTAGTTGCGCTGCCCAATAATAATATTTCATGTTGGGGAGGCTGAGTCCACCCCTGTTCTTCCCAAGAGTGAGCATTTTAAGTCTCACTCTTGGTCTCTTATTTTGCCATATAAATCTAGATATAAGCTTGTCCAGCATATTAAAAGCTGATGTTGGGATCCCGACTGGGAGAGACTGAAACAAGAACAAGAGTCTGGGAAGTAGATTCATTCTAACAGCCTCTACTCTACCCAAAAATGATAACGGTAGCACACCCCATCTTGCCAGTTCATTTCTAAATATCGCAAATATTTTTTTATAATTGGCCTGGTATAGTTGTGTTACTTGGGGAGTGAGTGTGATTATTATGTTGTATTTTAAGCTGAGTTTTTACATTAAATCAAATATTTTCAAATTAGCAAAAGAAATTCTTAATTTTTACAGTTATTTTACAGTAAAATAATAAAATATTTTTCCTTTGTTGCAATAAAGGGAAGCTGGAGCTGCCGTTCTGTTGCTGTATCTTTGTACTGCTTAATTCAGGGCTGTCAAACTATCATAGCAAGGGCTGGATTCTGAACTTGGGTGTAACCTGAGGGCATAACAACGTCAATATTTAACCATAAAACTTTGCACTGATTAATGATTTTGCAATTAAAAGGTGAACTAGATAAGTTAAAAACACTAAATCTGTGATAAAAAGTCAAACTTATAAGTTTAAAAGTTAAAAACATGACATTTAAAGTCAAAATGTTTTTAAAAGGCAAAATATAAGCTAGAATACTGAAACCATGAATTTTAAAAGTCAAAAATTGAGATCAAATTCAAAATCATGACTTTAACAAGTCAAAATAGGATTTAAAATTTAACCCTTAAAGCCTGAATACACAAATTATAGCCAGAAAATTCTCAATTTTTAGAACTGAAATGTTTATTTCACTTAATGCTTAAATCCCCAGAAATCCAAATTTCCATAATCTTGAACATATATATTTTTTGTATCTCATTTGATACGGTTGTTTGATTAGGTGCTTTTGGTAACTGATAATCCACTTGAGGGCATTTTATCATTTATCAGATTGTATTCAGAATTTTTTTGTAGTAATTTATTAAACATATTGATTAGATAGAGGTATCATAAAAGTATGTATGTACATCAAGGTTACGTTTACATTCTTATACTGGAGTGAATCTGCAGACTTCATACCGGTGGGCCAGTTCTAATAAAAATAACTGGTGGTGGCCGGGTATAACTGCACCACGGGCCGGATTTAGCCCCGGACCTTGAGTTTGACACCCCTGGCTTTACTGCTTTGGACTTTGAAAATTCTCTGCCACTGTCTGTGCATTCTACTACGCAGGCGCCTCATATTTGTTTGCACCAAAATTCTCTCATATGAACTATCTGTGTTATCATGATTTTAGTTCATCTCTGCAGACAAAGCCTTGCAACTCCCCTAAAAACTCTGGCGCCCCCTTGGGGACCCCAGGTTGGAAAACACAGGGTTAGGTTTATTTACAAAACAGTAAGCTCTCTTTTGACCCATTTAGACCCAAAAAAATCACCCTCTAAACATGAACACTGTTTGAAAACAACCTCAAAAACCTGAGGGTTTTCTGAAAACTGCACTGACTACTAAAGTCTTTCTTCTTCAGCCATGGTAACAAATAGAGACATGAAATAAACACCATCTGATCAGCAGTCACATCATAATCTGGGTCGTCGTGAACTCTTTGCTTTTGTCTAAAATATCTCTGTAGTCGCCTCAGTGTCGCTCCCAGAGGTGGGAAAAAGTAGACGACTACTGAACTCAAGTAAAAGCACAGTTACCCTGGTTGCATTTATTTAAGTACAAGCAAAAAAACAAATGCACTCCAATAAAAGTAAACAGTATTTAATCTAAAGTTTACTCTAAGTACTGAGTAGCTGCTGAAGAGTTGCTCTGTAAAATATGATCCTACCTTATTGGCAAGAACAACAAGAGAATAAAGTTCAGCTAGGTTGTTCAGTTAAAGTCACACCTATATAAAAAGGAAGAGGCACAGCAAGATTGACAGTTGATTAAACTCACATGTAGTTATATTTAACAACTTAAACATGTTTATATTTTTCCATAGTTTTTTTTGGGATCAAATGTTTTTTATTTACATGTTCTTTTTTATATACAGTGATGTCAACATTTATGACAAATAAACATATACATATTTTCTCCCCTTCCCCACCCACCCCCTGGACCATTCAATGAAACCCAACTCATAGTCATGATGATTTAAATTAATATATTCTGTCATAAGCTGATACTTTAGAGATGTATGGTTCTCACAGGAGAGAGATAGATGACCCAAACCATCCAAAGAGAAAGAACAGTTACAATAATTCATAACAGCAGCAGAACCTTAATTGGTTTGCAACAGGTAACTGCCTCCTGTGAGCAGAAAAGTTACTTTGATTTTGTGGTTCTTTGAGGAAAGTAAATACAATATGTCAAAGCTGCTTATCATCTTACAAGTCTAGATTTAATTTCATCTGCAGCTGTGTACCAAAACGATATATTTTTTCGTTTAGCATTATGGATTCAGGCTGTGGATATTTCCAGATAGATAATATCAAGAAATGTTGTGTACCAACATTTTTTTCCATAGTTAAACAAGGTTAACAAGGCAGGTTTCCTCTTGCAGGAACACAGCAGAGATTCAGCCTCACAGCAAGGCAATTCATACTGATGAATACAATGTACCCTGTAGGAAAATCTCAAGTCAAACTCCAACTCTGTGGATAACTTCACTTATGGTGCAGATTTGTCTCACATTAGAAACAACAAAATCCACTAGAAACATAGCCAGAAGAACCCCAACAGGGAACACCCAAACTCTGCCCAAGGGCATGATGGGAAACTCTGCCCACACATTCCCAGATTTGAAATCCAAGAGGGTGAAGCTGGGATCAACTGTTTGGAAAAAGTAAAAGACTTTTTTAACTAGGGCTGGGCAATTAATCGAAAATTAGATTAGATCACAATATGGCCTGCTGCAATTTTCAAATCACAGAAGGTGCAATTTTTCTTTAACCTTAAATTCATGTCAAAATACTATTTTAAAACCTTTTTCTTGCAGCAAAGATGTTATGTATTACATAATTATGCAATCATTCAAGAGCCTCTTTAGAATGGCCTACAAATAATCCTACTTTCTTAATTTTTATAATTTTTTCCCATTAAATATGAGAATGACAATACAACAATTCATCTCCAGTTTACGAGTCAAAATCATCAGATTTAGGTATATTTTCAAACATTTTCAGCCTTTGTTTAGTCTAATATTTTGTTCACTGTAATAAAAAATGATTGATTGCTTGTGTTTGTTGGAAAATACATAAGATGAGGAACTTGAGGAACAATCGCATTTCAAATCGCAATTGCAATATTGGGTAGAAAAATCGCAGTTAGATTGTTTTCCCAAATCGTTCAGCCCTAATTATAACAAGGTAAAAGTACAGTTACTCTGCTTAAAACTTACTTAAGAAGAAGTAAAAGTATTGATTTTACAATCTCAATCACAAGTACCCAATAAAGCTACTCAATTACAGTAAATTGAGTAAATTACTTTCCACCCATGGTCATTCCATTCGTCTGTGTCACTCACCTTTGAAACTCTCACTGCAGAGCATTCCCCACTCTCTCACTGTTGCCAACTCAACACTGTCCTATCTCCCAAATAAGGACAAAAAAGACCCAAAATAAATCTAAAACAAGATAATTCAGAACACTCTGACATTGCATCAACAAGCCATTCGCAGATTTTATCCAGTGGGGGGTTAGCCCCGCCCCCAGGTCCAGCTGGCCCTCCTCACTTAGAGGAAAGTTCCGCCCTCCTTTCCTGAGGAGAGCTACATCCAGTAAGCCACATCCATTTCCTGAGAGGGGCGGAGTCAGACAGCTCAGTGACATTTAAAGCCACAGACACAGAAACAGCTCGTTCTGAGCAGGAATGAAACAGAGGGAGTTTTAGACATGCAAAAATCCAATACTGGAGTGTTTTTTCAGCAACAACCTTCACAGGCATGTTCTGGGGACCTCTGAGACCGATATAAACTTGTGTTAAAGGTGTCAAATATGTGACCTTTAAAGTATAAGCACTTCAGCATCTCACCTGGTCTTAAAGGTATACACACGCAACCTCTGCATGAGGTCTGGATAGGTGATTGGAATGAATTTCACATGGTAGGGAAGAAAGGCTGTTTATGTGGCCTTTCTAATCAAGGCTGTGGCTACTTGCTAAGCGTTCTGGGACTGTTTGTAGTGTTAAGCAGGAAGGCCACTTTTAACCACTTTTCTCCCTCATTATGTGAAATTTATTCCATGAAACGAAAACAGGGCTTCACTGTTATAAAATATTGCTTATCAATATGAATGCACAATATTTTATCGTTGCTGATTTTTGATATGTCAATATTTACAAACTAATTTCTAACCAATACGATATTAAAATGAAGTTCAACCCTAAAACTTCAGTCCTTAAAATGCACAATAAGGACGTAGGTCTGTTGGTCCAGCTTAAAACTCCACTCATTTATTCTTTCATACAGCCAGAATTCACAGCTGATGTAGACAGATTTTATTAGCCAAAATCTTGGTTGTAAATATGGACAGGAATTTTCATATATGCCAATATGGATAATTCACTTTTTAAGCTAATAGCTGCCAATACCTATGTCGTTATCATGCATCCCCATTTATCAAATACACCAGGGGTCATCAACTACATATGAACAAGGACCTGATTTTGTCTTGATAGGCCCTTTGGGGGCCAGACTTTTAAATTTAAAGACTTTTAGTCTCTAAGACTTTGAATTTAAATTTAAAGTCTAGGGTCCAGACCTTAAAATTAAATGAAGCTCAGCATTAGTTCATGCAGGATAAGGTAGTCACATGCCTAGACGTGATCAGCTGACGGCCTGCTGATTTTGATTATCGCCCCCCCAGCATCCACAGCTAATCACAGCTCTTTTTCCTCTACACAGGTGTGTATTTAAATGGGATATACCTCTCACTAATCCCTGCTTGCATTAAAGCTGATGCATCATGTTGCTGCTGGCAAAGCTTAACCTCCTCCACCCCAGCCTCCTCCTTTATAGCATTAGGTTGTTGAACTCTTATTCAGATTCATACTGCCATGGATTAATTGCTTTTAAACTAATTTTATTGTATTTAATCTGCACTGTCATAAATGTATCCGTCCATATGGGGATTTCCAGCCATGCACTCCCTGGAACATCAAATCATGCTGCTTGACTGACCCAAGGAGTATCTTTTGAGAAAGTAAAACTGGCCGTACGGCGGGGCTGTGTCTGCACTGTGTCCCTGCTGCTGGACAGAGGGGCTGATGTGGATGCCAGAATCCCATCTTATCCTCCTACATTTCCTGCTGCTATTGCACTTTGCATGATAAGACCAGTGGGGGCCTTATACGGCCCTTTGGCCGCCAGTTGGTGATCACTGAAATACACCGTGGATCACAGTTTAACTGAAACAGCACTCCATAATTCAAAACAGGAAGTATGCAACAGCGACAGAGGTGGGCAGTGCATCTCTACTTGTCATCTTTTGTTATTGTTTTGATTGAGAGCCACTTGACAGAGCTGGGCAATTAATCGAAAAATAATCAAAACCGACATTTAGAGCCTACAACCGACAAAAACGTGCTATGTCAATTATTTCAATATTTTTCCCTTGTAATATCTCTCTCTCTACTACTGCACCACCCCCTTAAAACAAAATACTTGCAATGAAGTCACGCAATAGGCAGCCAGGTAGTTTCATTTCAGCTGTGTATTTTGATTTCAGTTGTCTCAATATATAACCATAACTTGTTAATCTCTGCATGTTCCTCTCACTTATTTGTTTTAAAATTATACAAATATTTACAGAACAAACAGAGTCAGAATTTGGGGATGGAATAGTTGTTCAATAATCGTAATCAAGGTAAAAAGCTGAATTAATTGTGATTTTGATTTTTGCCATAATCCCCAAGCCCTACTTTGACAGTAGATTTACAAACAGCACTTTTAAGACTGTATCAGACTCTGTAAAAACTTCTCTGTCAGTCATTTCAGTGCATGCAATCACTGCAGCAGGGTTGGTGGTTGCAGAGAGAACAACATAAAACTATACAGACTGCCTTTTTTAATTGTTTTTAACAAAGATCAACAGGGAGTTGCATTATTGGAGTTTAAAGGTCACATATTATGCAAAATACACTTTTTCAGGGTTTTCTAACAACAACATGTGCCCCTGGCCTTTCCACAGTCCCTCCAAGAATCAGAAAAATCCATGTCCTTCCCCCCTCTCTTTCTCCATCTTTCAGAAAATGTGTGCTGAAACAAGCCGTTCTTAGATTTTTCCCTCATGATGTCATGTGGGGGGTAAGCACCGTCCCAAAGTTGTGTTGGTCCTCCCCACTTGGAAGAAAGTTCCACCCTCCTCTCCTGATCCTCCTCTTAGCTGCCACATCCATTAACCCTAACCCATTTTTTAGACATTCAAAAATCCAACAGTGGAGTGTTTTTCAGCAACTGACTTCACAGGCATGTTTCTGGGACCTCTGACACCAATATACACTTGTCTTAAAAGGGTAAAATATGCGACCTTTTAAAAAAAAGGGTTGTGATTCTTTTGTTAGAAAACTGAACCTAAACATTTAGAGGGAAAATATAAACAGAGATATGATTTATAGTTTGTCCATTGATGGTGCTATAAGATTTTTACCTTAAAGTTCCTCACAGCAGCTTTAATGTGTTTGTAAACGAGAAATATCTCTATGACCCCTTTTTAAAATTATTATTATAAATTAGGCTTTATTATAAACTACAATGTGAGGAGCAACATCGTGCATTTCCTGGGGAATCATTCAATGCATCCACACTATTTTCAGATTGGAGATCAGCCATAGTTCAAAAGGGTAATGAGGCATTCATGTGCAGTCTTAGTTAAGGTGTTGCCATCTAATTATCTCAAAGAAAAAGCATGTAAACTCATGCTGCTATGACACATTTAGCCTTATCATATTAACTTTGAATAAACTTAATTAAAAAACAAACATATCCTACATGAAAGCTTTTAAAAACAGAAGGTAATAGATGATAAATGTCTTTATTACCGCTCGACGTATCATTTCCTCCATGGAATCTTTTTAGATGATCTTTTTGTCTTCTGGTTAGCGACTGAATCTGCCGGAATTTCCCTTGAATCGCTTCAAAAGCGCCCAGCATGTCCTGACTGACCAAAAAAATGCAGAACAATCTATTACTGTAGGTTCAATGTTTACTTTGATTTGAAAGGTAAAAACTGAGAGATACATACAAGTCAACGCTGCTGTTTACAGGCAAATTAGGTGTAACAGCAACCGTGCCTGTATTCTCCTGAAAAAAGCAGACATTTACCATGACTGTTAGCAACAATCATCATGGAGCATATTAATACACATACAGCTTCATATACACATCATATATTTATATAAATGCTTCCTGGTCTGTTTGATACTAAAGCTCAAGCAGCTGAACTGTGAGGCGATATTATCCTCTAGCACCATCTGGTGCAGTAAGAGTGGATACACCTAGTGTGGATTAACACAGAGGGTGGTACAGCAGCAATGTCATCTTTGGTTTAGACCGGGGGTGGACAACTGGCGGCCCAGGGCCACATAACCCCCCCCCCGCTCAGTTACTGTGGCCCGGACGATCCATAATTATGACCGTTTATTAGAGCCACTCTAGAAAAAAATACATGAATAAATAAAGACGATCTATTCATTTCAGGACAACTTTAAAAATTCTGATGCCTAAAAAGCCACTCATTTACAAGAAAAAAGAGAAATATTGAACTTTAAAAGTCAGAAATGTATGTAGACAAAAACCATTAGTTTTTTAGATAAAGAAGTCGAGAAGTCAAAAATCCAACCACTATTCTCAATTTGGGTTCTTGTAAATGTTTGACTTTAAAATGTGTTTTTTTTTTTTTTACTTGAAATTTGGGGGATTTGAATGTCAAAATTTAAGACATAATAAACTCTGATATTATGATATTTTTTTTCCTGTAAATCAGGGGTGTCAAGCTCAATCACAGCAGGGGCCGGATTCTGGATTCAGGACTAACCTGAGGGCCTAACAGGGTCACCGTTTTAAACATAACCTGTAAACCGTGTTTCACCGGTAATAAAATATGAAAAAAACAAAACAAAACAAAACAAAAAAACTCAGCACTGCTGATAAACGATTTTTAAAAGTTAAAAAGTAAAGTTTAAAGGCTCAATTTTGAGAAAAGTAAATCTATTGGTTCAAAAAGGTCACAACATAAAATTGAAATTGAAAACTAATGTTTTTTAATGGTAAACATATTAAAGAGAGGTCAAAATCATGATAAAAGGTCAAAATATAAAGTAAAATTTATAATCATGAAATTAAAAGTCAAAATATGGTTACAAATTTTAAATTGTGAGTCCAAATGCTCAAACTATGGGATTATGAATTCAAAGTTAGGAGTTGAAAATATGAGGTAAAATACAAAATAACTGGTTAAAAGGGTCAAAATATCACTTAAAATTAGGAGTTGAAATGCTCGAAGTATGGAATGAAAAGTCAAAATCCAAAGTTTGAGCCCTAATTGCGAGATGCTAATTTGAAAATGTGAATTTAAAACACAAATTAATTTCTTCTCCCACATTCCTGACTTCTTATCTAATTATTTTACTCCTTACTTTTTCAGATTTTATAACTTATGAAGAATGTCTTAAATCATCAAGGATAAGTTTACATTTTTATAGTTGAGGAAATCTGCAGACCTCAGACTGATGGACCAGTTTTAACAGAAATATGAGATCATCTTGCGGGCCGGATTTGGCCCCCGGGCCTTGAGTTTGACACCTGTGCTGTAAATTTTCAAACTTTCAAATTCTGAGTTTGTTAACTAGTAATCATGGACATCGCAATCTCGAAAATGAATATTTTTCCCAAAAACTTCCAAATATTTGGTCCAAAAATAAATGGAACTTCTAATTATTTGCTTCTAGGGTGGCCCAAATACACTGTAAGATGATTTTAAAGACACATCTAATTTGGACAACAGAGCAGACAGGGTCCTGTGACCTTAGGTTGGGAACCACTGTTCACGTTTACTGGCAGATAATTCAACAACAATTTCAACCATCAGTGATTTGTGAATATTAAGAAAAAGATTAAAAATTTGCCATGAAAACAAGAAAAACACAAATATCCCCAACATAATGTTTGATTACTGGTATATGTTTAGCTCTTCACAATAAATAAGAGATATAATTTACTTTATTTTTTCTGTTAACTACATTAATATCTATTACTAAATGCATTTACAAAATATAGAATATTTACTGTAATAACCATGAAATAATATGTTACAAAGTACCTTAAGGGGTGCGCCTTACACCACACCACCATCTGTACACCCCTTAAGCTACTTTTTAACACATTATTTCATGGTTATTACAATAAATATTCTATATTTTGTAAATGCATTTAGCAATAAATATTAATGTATTTAACAGAAAAAATAAAGCCACTAATATCTTTCATTTATTGTGAAGAGCTAAACAAATTCCAGGTCAAGTGGTTAAAATTGGCTTGAATTTGTGTTTAGCTCTTTATATGAAGTTTAAATGTGTGAGGTTGAGTTTAAATGTTGATCATATGAAAGTTATATATTTATGCATTTGTTGAAATATTGGCCCATAATCTCTTATCTTCAAAAATCACTACTTTTCAGGCATCTGGACCAGCCCACCAGCTCCTGAGCACCCGGTATGCTGTGAGCTAGATCAGGCACAGTCGCCTCATAATAATGCTGTTGTGGTCAGCAGTTGCTGCCACTTTTTATTGGTTTAAAATTTGTCACACTCACTGATGGATGCAAAGGGTGACCAATAGCACTCATTTATAAAAAAAAATAAGAACATGAAAAATGGAGATAAGAGCTTATGGCCGGAAGCCAAAACATTTTTAAACTGAGATTATTCAACTGTTTTTAAAACACTGGCCCTCTGGCTATGAGGACAAAATTAATGTGGCCATCCTTGTTGTCTCAGTTGCCCATCCCTGGTTTAGACAGTTACATGAATAGAGGAATAGTTATAAAACATACTGACATGTACAATCTGTCTAAACTTTTGCAGCTTGTACGAGGAATAAACAGACAAAATAACGGACTTAGGTCCATTGCAGCCTGCAATGAAAAGTGCAGGCATAATCAAAGAATAAAGCTTTCATGATAGTCATAAAGGCAATCCTCCAAAGATGTCACCCTACAGTTATCAAACATTATAGGTACTGCTGTAATGATTTTCTTTTTGTTCCTGTAACATCCTTGTTGACAGTAAAGCAATAAGATCAAGCAGAAGTTCTGCCAACGTGTGTGTTTGTAAATCAGAGGAAGCTGTCGGTACACTCATGCATAATTCAGAATGTAAGAATGAAGAAAAACCAGCTCTGGGGCCAAGTTTTGACAATATGGTGGCCTCAAAACTCCAAAAATAGTCCAGGGAAATCTGGCATAGAACTTACCGGGTACTGTGTTTTCCTATAAGACCTGGCCTCATCCAGGAGATGGTTGCAAGGCTCGCATTTCATCTCTCCTATGAATACAAAAACAATATTTTGTAGAAAGTGTTGCAAGAATTAACAGATTCAGTTGCATCACTGACAGGTTGACTACATTTTTTAATGCAGTGCTTTGAAAAAGCAAATTTATGTTATCCAGGACATCTCACTAACCTGATGGTTGTCTTGTTGCTGATAATTTAGCTTCTAGTTTAGAGATCACCTGCTGCTGGTCCTCAATCTGCTTCTGAAGTTTTTGAGTGTATTGCTGGTAAAATTCAGTCTGAAAAACAAGGTGTTCATTACATTTACGCTACACAGCCTGGTGTATTCTTTTTTATATATATATATAATATGTAAACACTTTTTTTCTGCAACTCAAGTTTCCATGTTTGGCTCAAGCCACACATAGTTTTAAACATCTGGCTTTACCATTTGCTGCAGCTCCCTTTTAGCATTGTCCTTCTCAATGGAGACCTGGCGATAAGCTTCAAAAGCTTTATTGAGCTGGTCTCCGATGTTCCTTTCCATGCCGTGTGCTCCACAAACATCACTGACGCAGCAGACATGAGCCCTACAAGGGAGAGCACAAAAATATACTAAACACAGCTACTATCAACTCTTAAAGGAACAAAACAACCAAAATCAGAACCTTTTTTTTTGTTTTTGGACAAGTTAAAAAAGAATGATGAAGCTGACCTTTCCAGCAATTAGCAACATGTTTTTACATACGTTGACAATAATAACACATCAATAACTCTTGTGCAGAAGCTAAAAAAAATCATACTTCCTGTGCTGATTATTAAAAAATAATTTTGGTAATGCTGAATCATAAGCTTAGATGCAAAAGCAAAATTGTGTTCACATTTCAACAACAGATGCATTGTTCTGTAGGAAATTATGTGCTCAAGATTTAAAGAGCAACTGACTGCAAACTAGAAATGCATTTGCACACTTTTGCACAGACAGTTCAACCCCACTGAGCTCTAATTAAGTTTGTTTACTCTTGTCCTGCGTAAGAAATTATTCTTAACTAATAAAAGAAGGCATTATGGGCAATTTGAACAACAAACTTGTGTTGTAAAAGTCAAAGTGGACGACAGGAGATGGTAAAAACAAAGACCTTAGCTGGTGTCAGTGTCACTCAGCTAAAGCAGCTCATCAATTAATAATAAACTTCAAAATAAAAGTCCGCTAACACTGTCAGTGATACAGCCCAGTAACAGCCCTGGATGAAGCAACAGCAACGCCAGCAGACTCAGGTAGAAAAAGAACATTACCAACATTGTCAGCAGCATTGTAGCCTGCCGAGAAACAGCAGTGAAGAACTTTAAAGTGTCATTCAGAGCCTCGTCCTCACAGTTCCGTATTCTTTAAAGTTTTAGTACCCTGTTAGCCATAGCTCATTCAACCGGTGGCGGATAGAGCGACCGACTAACAACTCCTCCGCTCCGTCTATCACTCCGTCACGGACACGGACTCGTCTTACCTTCATTCGAGTCACTGCTGAAGACGAATTTATTGTTTTGACACCACCGCAACGACGTCGCCTAATCTTCAGATGCAAAGTTACGAGGCGCAGGAGAGGATATGGCAGTATATGTTTTACACAGCCTGGTTGAGTTGGGAACTTCCCTCGGGGAATCCCCTGCTCTTTAGACTTCCGCCTTTACAGCGTTCAGCCAATCAGAGGAGAGCTGGATGTTTAGCTGGTTGAGGGTTCTTCAACCTACGCGTCTGCAAACCGACTGCTGTGCATGTGAAAACTGTCCCCAAACTAGGGGTTAAACTGTGCTTATTTAATTCAGCAGCATGTTTTCCTTCTTTATATAACGTCAACAAACCTTTGTATAAGGAATAAAGCCTGCATAATTATTAATAAGCAGTAACCCCCCCACTTTATTTTGGAGTATGCACTCACACAAGGCCGCAAAGTGATCTATATACCAGGTTCAATATTGTGTGTGTGGTTAAGATGCATTAACATTTATGCAAATAATTTCTAAGTTAATAACAGCTAACGTGCAATTAATAGGGGCCGCCAACGCAACTGTGTTTGTGTTTTCAAGAACAGCAAAACTCTGTGCTCTGCATAACATGTAAAATGCATGGTTATATTACATTTTAAAAAACACATGCATGCAGTCTTACAACACCTGACTTGTATAGCATTGGCACCTTTTCTTCTAAGTCCTCCTCAGGGGCATAGTGAGGGATTTTGGGCCCCCAGAAAGAATATTACACAGGGCCCCCCTTATTTGTCTAGCTGAGCAAAAAATGTTGCATCATTTTTCACAAATGTATGTGCATTTTAATGTATTTTTGAAGCATGATTTACCCATTCATGAGCAATATTTTTACTATGGTTGAACTGTATTTACTTGCATTATTTTGCAGCCCTGGAGTATATCATTTGGACATTTTTAAGGGACGAGCAGAGGCCCCCAGTATTTATTTTACTCTAGTTGATACAAATTTCAGTCCGTTGTCCAATTCATTTTGTCGTTTTTGATTCAATAATGATTCTAATTACTAAGAAAACATAGATACAAACCCACTTTTCATTGCAGGCTACTCAAGGGCCCCTCCCTACTGTGGGCCTGGGTAATCAGTACCCTTTTCCCCCCTGTGCTACACCCCAGGACCCACTTGGGAGAAGTACACATCAATTTTAATTGTTATCATTGACCAAATCCTTAACAGGCCTGCAGATACTTGTTCTTGAAATAAGATCTATGTATAAATAATCCATTATTATGACAGTTTATTGGGGCCACTCTCAAAAAAGTACATAGATAAAACTGGAAAAGCACTCGGAGCCTGCAGCCCTAGCTCCCAATGGTGAAGAATCCTTTAATAAATTCTTGGATCCATCCCCATGTGTCCCCCACCACAGCATTCGCCGATCACTCCCTCCCCGGTGTGGTGAAAACATGGTGAGGCAAAGCATTGGCTTCACTATGGGTGGACTGTCATGGTGAAAGCATTGCCTGTCGGTGCCAACAGATGCACTGACAGTCTCATCCATGGTCTCACTGGACGACTGGAAGTCATGGCAGAGGGTGAATATTCCTCTATTCCTCCCAGCATTGTGAGTATTCTCGCTACAGTTCGCTGTCTTTCTCTCTGTTACGCTCTGACTTGTCTCCTCGACTGGGCATGCGTCTTTCAAACTCTATAAACTTTAAAACTTTGAATAGAAACACACCCAAAAATGCTGCTGGGATTGAACTTACTCATGTCCGCCATCTCCCGGTGTAAAGTGGTAACAGCGCAGACCTCCGCCTTTAGCCCTATCTCCCAATAGTACAGAATCCTTGAAAAAATTCCTGGATCCAGACGATGATTCGTATCAGTCCCAAAATCTAATCAGTTCGTCCTTATGCCATTTCTGACATTTCCTGAAAATTTCATCAAAATCCGTCCACAACTTTTTGAGTTATGTTGCTAAAAATCGCACAAAACGAACAAACAAACAAACCACCCAATCACATAACTTCCTCGGCGGAGGTAATAAAGACGATCTACTAATTTCAGGACAAACCTCAAAATCCTGATGTTTAAAAAGTAATGTATTTACAAGAAAAAAGACAAACATCTAACTTCAAAAGTCATAAATGTTAGCAGACAAAAACCTTTAATTTTTTAGGGTGGGAACCACTGTTCTAGGGGTTTATTGGTAGATAATCTGACAACAATTTCTTCAGATTTATTTGGAAATGGGACTATTTTAAATGGATAGTATTAAAGTATTCATACTACAAAACCTGTTGCAGGTGGGTGTGTGAATGTTGTCTTACTGTCACACTATCATGGCTGACTGGGAAGTATAATGTTGCAGAGCCTTTGTTGATGTTATGCTTCCCCAGTTATGACTGTGAGAATCCCTGCTGTGAAAGGCCTTTTCAACTAAAATTCATCCTCAACACGAGCTTATATCCTCTTTTTGTGTGATTATATCCCATAGCTGTTCTGAGTGTTGCGTAGCTTAAATTAGGGCTGCTTCCTTTTGTGTTATCAAAATGCTTAACTGTCTGCAAAGACAAGGGAGCAGTAAAAATATTTGTCCTTTTTACCACTCATAACAGTGATGTTTTGAATATCCTCTGACATCCCAGCATGCAGAGAACCTTTCACCACTAGAGGTCAGCAGAAACACTTATCCTTTCAGTGCATAATCATTTAATATACATACATAGAATTGAAATATGCTTACATTACATATCTTCTTTCTTTAAAAAACATAAAAAATACCCCCCCCCCCCACACACACACACACACCCTACCAGAACACATTCAACTTTAACCACACAGCTACTTTAGGTGGCATTGTTGATGTCCAGTGTAATAATATTATTCTGTGTTATAAAGGCAATAATATTTTTATGTATTTTCCTCAAAGTAGATTGTTTTTTTTTTTTTTTTTACTGTAATACCAAAACAGCTGCTGCTACATTAGGTCACAGGTTAATACGATGGCATTTTAGAGATCCTAGTTACCAGAGCAGGGTATGAGCAGAAATAACAACCAGAAAATTGTTGTATATTCTTTTGTGAGGAACAGTTTCTCCCACAGATTTGAATAACCATAAGGTTGTTTTCTCTATTCCAGAGATTAGGACATTTATGGCTCAACAGTGTAAATCTGAGAGATTTCAGCACATGGGATCAGGTGTCAATTACTCTTAAAGATTAAAACATAAGCCCCGATATAAGCATGAAATTGATTAAACTATGTTTTTACTCTTCAAAACATCCTATATCAAGGATCAATGTGAGACTGCCTTTACAATCATTTGTATAACTTTAATTTTTTGACTCGTGGTTCTTCCCCATTTGTGTACTTACAGTTTCTGCAGCAGAGTTATAGGAAGCTGGAAATGATGCAACACCCAATACAGATGTCATAATGGACCCTTTCTTTTCTTTATACAACTTATGCAACTTACACCTTAATCACTCTGACTTTAGATGCTGACATCAGACATTTCCACAAAAGTGCATTACAGGCAAACATGAGAGAAATCTCTCCAGTGAAAGGAAACTCAAGAAAAAGTAGCGGTGAAAGCACAAAGAACGACCAGTAGATGGCAGCTGTGAGTGACTAATCATAGCTTCCTCTAACCTGAAGTTCACAGAGGAGGGGGGCTGTGTGTAAATCCTGTTTACTAGTGTGAATTATCAGTGTTGTATCGGAATAAAATTCAGTTCTCTCTTGTGCCAATATTCATATCTTTTACAGCATTTTTTAAATCCTTTTGTGTCACCAGTTGGAGTTACAGGTGCAGATTATAAACAATTAGCTTTGGTGTGCTGGTAGCCTCATGGTTATGTCTGCTCACCTCATGCACAGATGCTTTGAAATAAAAAATAATAAAATATCATCCTGATAATGAAAGAATTTTCTTTGTTCCCATTAGTAACAATCAGAATTACCTGGGCCCCTTAAAAACCAAGAGACTGGGCTCTCCCCAGTTCTGATTAATTGTTAGCAGTGCATGTGCCTCAGTAGCATTGGTCTCAGCCTCCTAACACTTAGCTTATTTTGGGACTGAAAGTGTGTTAAGCTAGTGTTGGGTTCTGATGTTTAAATTTTGCTTCTGTTGAAACCAATTTAACCACATTTTTATGACCATTTTTGCATCTTTTTTTGCCACCTTAACCCATTTCTCTCTTTTTTGCTGCTTTTCATCTTTTATATCCCATTTTTTGCCGCTTTTAACCCATTTTTGTCACTTGTCAATTTTTTAAATTTTTTTTTTTTTTTTTTGCAACATTAAACCCATTCCCCTATTTTGCACCTCCTTTTTTCCATTTATACTATTTCTCATTTTGACCTTGTTTTACACTTTTATCACTCTTTTAACCTATTTTTGCTGTCTTTTGCCCAAATTTGCCTTTCTTTTTTGCTACTTTTAACCAATTTTTGCCACTTTTTTTGAACGTTTTCACCATAATGAACCCGTTTTTGGCCCCTCTTACCACTTTGCCAGTTTCAAACAATTTTGCTGCTTTTTGCCTATTTTTGCTACTACAGTTTTTGCTACTTTAAATCCATTTATTTTGCTGCTTTTTGCACTTGTTTTCTACTTTTTGCCACTTTTAACCCATTTTTGTCACTTTTTTAAACTTTCTTTTTGGGAACATTTAACCCTTTTCTCCATTTTTCAACTTCTTTTTGCCATTGTAACTATTTTTTGCCCGTTTTGCCCTAGTTTTACAATTTTAAGTCTCTTTTCACCTATTTTTGCTGCCTTTTGCCCATACTTGCCCTTCTTTTTTGCTACTCTTAACCGATGTTTGCCACTTCTTTGAACATTTTTGCCACATTTTTTTGCCAGTGTCAACCAATTTTTGCCACTACATTAAATTAAATCGATTTATTTCGCTTGTTTTTTGCACGTTTTTCTCTTTCTCCCATTCAGGCCCATATTTGCTGCCATTGCCCACTTTTGCTATGTTCAAACCCATATTTTGCACATTTTGCCATTTCCTTTTGCCCATTTTAGCTAGTTTTTGCCATTGTTTCAATCTTTTTGCCACTTTTAAATCATTTTTGCAGCTTTCTTCCCTCTTTATCCAATATTGCTGCTTTTCGACCATTTTGCCACTACTTTTTTAAACTTTTGAACCATTTTTTAATGCCATTTTCCACTTTTTTGCCACTTGAAACTGATTTTGCTGCTCTCTTTTTTGCCTATTCTTTGCTACTGCAAACCCATTTTTCCAATTGTGGCCCATTTTTGCCACTTTTAACCCATTTCCTGAGGTTAGTTACCCTAGTTAGCCTCTTTTAACCCATTTTGCCACATTCTTACCATTTTAAATCCGTTTTTGCTGTGTTTTCCTCATTTTTGCTAATCCTTTTGTTACTTTAAACCCAATCATTGCCACTTTGTTGAAACTTTTTTATTTTAACACATTTTTGCCCTTTTTTTTTTTTCCAATTGTGGCTCATTTTGCCACTTCTCTTTGCAACTTATAACCCATTTCCTCAGGTTAGTTACCCTATTTTGCCTCTTTAACCCATTTTGTCACATTTTACTACTCTTAACCAAGTTTTACCACTTTTAACCCATTTTTACCCCTTCTGACCCATTTTGCCACTTTTTTGCCACTGTTTGGCCACTTTTGACCCATTTTTATGTCTCTTTTTACAAAAAGAAAAACAGTTGTCTCAGAATCTTATGCTTTAATTTCTTGCATCTAGATGTTTGTGCATATTATGAGCTCAGAAGTTGACATTGCTTTCCTAATCATTTAGTTCAGTGGCCCATCCACATTGTTAACATCACTAATAACAAGCTTGTTTTTCTTTAAGGGGTTTACATTTTTAAGAAGGGTATACTGTATGAAAGCATAAAAAAATACAACTAGAAGGTGGTTATTATTCATTTTAAAAATAAAATATGGATATCACAGCTTAACTTTACATTGATCCAGGATTTTTCTGACCTTTATGGGCCTCCAGATCAGCTGGACCCAGAAAGCTCTCTCCTTTATCCCCTCTTATGGACGGCCTACATCAGTGTGGACATCATTCCTCTAGTACTGCTCTCCCATGTCAGAATCTCAATGATAGTCTGCTTTTGTCAGAGTATGCATGTGAAATTACTGTATGCAGTTGCTATCATAATTTAGATGTAAAAACATGGTCCAGAGTCCTTTATGTTGTTCTTGTGGTGATTTTAAATATTATTTCAACATCAGTTAGCCGACCTCACACTTCTGCACCTTCCTCTGGGATGAGTGACAGTGTCTCTGGAGATTTTTTGTGACCTCACGGTGGCTAGGAGGCGCAGATGGAGGAATTTCTGGTTGACAAATTTATGTCCCTTTTGGGAGAGAAAGTGGAGTCAGGTTCAGAGAAAAGATACCTAAAAAAATCTGCAGGTTTTATTTAGACATTGCATTAATGTACATAGATGCAAATACAAAAAAAACCTACCTCAACTTTAAGTCTTATACACAGGACCCTATTCTCTGTCTTTCCTTTATAATGTGAATGAATCAGCAGATCTTTTTGTGCTTGTACTGGCGCAGCGAGACTCCAGTGGCCTGGCTGCTCTGAAGATGTTTTCTGGTGTCCTGCCACAAAGGTTCTCATCTCTGACCCTTGCTGACATTCCAACGTCAACCTCTGATCCCACTTTGAATGACTTACACACCCAGAGAGCTTCAAACAACCTCAGTTCATATAAAAAAACCCCTCCAAGAATTCCCTTAAGGAGCAGAGCAGATGCCCAATTTAAAGATTTCACATATTTTTCATTGTTGCTTTGAACAGTGAAATTTACAATGAACTCTTGTCTTGTGGTTCTGGTAAAGAAAGAATAAATCTTTTAGACTGAGACGCAGTGATATGATAATTGAAAGGAAGGTGAAGCATATGAGTCATATCAATAACCACACAATCATTCACCTCAAGTATCGTTTTCTATTTTTGCTCAGTGCTCAAGCCTCCCTTTGTTCGTCCCTCCGGTAGGAAATTCTATTACTGCAGCTCAGGAAATTCATGTTTTGAAAAAAGCTAATCAGACTGATGAAATGCGCCGTTTTCATCTTGTACATGAGGGTGTAAACAAGATTAAAGAAAGAAAAAGCATGAGAAGTTCTCTCCCTTTCATGTGATCTGCTCACATCGGTTCATCTCATTCCTCTTATCTGACTGAGAAGACATTTTCATAATCACTGTGTGCATTTCCAGTATTTTAAGACCATCAGTGGTCAAGAACCCATAAAACTGGGGTGATGTTTTGTTTTTGTTATGTTAAAACCAATCTGACTGGACTAAAGTTTTTTCTAGAGTGCTGACAGTCTGTCATACACCAGCTTGTCTGTGTCTGGATATATCAGTTTGGTACGTAACCCTCTTAACCCATATTTACCTCCGCTAAGGAGGTTATGTGATCGGCAGGGTTTGTTAGTTAGTTTGTTCTTTGTTTGTTAGTTAGCAGCATAACTCAAACAGTCATGGATGGATTTTGATTAAATTTTCAGGGAATGTCAGACATGGCAAAGGAAGAACTGATTAGATTTTGGGACCGATCCAGGTCACTGTCTTAAAGGATTCTGTACTATTGGGAGATGAGGCTAATGGCGGAGGTCTGCGCTGTTACCACTTTACACCAGGAGATGGCGGACATGAGTAAGTTCAATCCCAGCAACATTTGTGGGTGTGTTTCTATTCAAAGTTTTGGAGTTTATAGAGTTTGAAAGACGCACGCCCGGTCAAGGAGACAAGTCGGAGTGTAACAGAGAGAAAGACAGCGAGTTGTAGCCATGACAGTCCACCCGTAGCGAAGCCAATGCTTTGCCTCACTATGTTTCCCTCACCGGGGAGGGAGTGATTGGTGAATGCGTTGGTGGGGGGCACATGGGGACAGATCCAGGAATTTTTTAAAGGTTTCTTCACTATTGGGAGATAGGGCTAATGGTGGAGGCCTGTGCTCTTCGAGTGCGTCGAGTTTCTGCTTCTATCCCATTGTGGCCTCTTTTATCCTGTTTTTAGCACTTTTAACCCTTTTTACCTTTATTTTCCCTTTAAAGTTGTTTTGATTCCCTACACTGCAGGGGTGTCTAAACTTTTTTTTCCATTGGGGGGCACATACAGATATTTTAAGGATGGCGGGGCCACTTATATATATCTCACCTCATTTTTAAAGGTAGTACAACTATTCTAATGTTGGTTAGGATAAGCTCAGTGATTGGGTATGTTTAAAGGTAAGTGTGTAGAATTTGGCTGCATTTCGCCTTTAAATGGCTAGTTGATGGCTGACAAGGCAAATAGCCAATCATTTTAAGGATTTTGGGGAGCCCAATCAGATTTCAAGGGGCCCAAGTCAACTCTGGCTACCACTTGTCCCGCCCCTGGAACATAAAATAAGATATCTTATTATTTGGTTGCAAATATTTTTACTATTTATATCGTTGTCTCAATTTAGTCCTGAAAAAACAGCTATAAATCCTTGTCAAAATGTTTGTTTACAGTATTAGCATGGTAGCACTGCCTTTCTAAATGAAGAAGAATAACATAGTGTAGCATAATTCTCATGCTCTATTGAGGGCCATATTTACTTTGATTTAAAGAATTCTTGGGGGGGGGGGGGGGGGGGGGGTTGATCAAAAATGGGCCATGGGCCACATTTGGCCCCCCGGCTGTAGTTTAGACACCCCTGCTCTACTGTACCTTCTGCTATCCTAACTGTTGTCCACATCATGGTTTAGCTATGAAGTCTGACATTACGCTCCTAATCATTGAGTTCAGGGTGGCGTTCACAAAAAGGTCATTCTGTTTTAAGGGGTTTACATTTGAGAAGGCTATATTGTACTACAGTCTAGATTAATATATAGAATTAATTTTCCCTTTGATAGAAGTGGTTATTATGAAGGTTAAAAATAAAATACGGGTATCATAGATTCACTTCATGATGGACGGTGGTTTTGCTGACCTCCCCAGTTTGACTTGGCCTCAGAAAGCTCCCTGTAACCCCCCCCCCCAAGGGCAGCCTTGCATACAACCTAAAAAGGATCTTTCCGGTTGGCTCTGCTGTCCTAGGCCTGACTTGTACTTCCATGTTGAATCAGCTGCATTGCTTTAAACCCTACACAGAGGCTTACCCACATAAATAACATTACTATGCGCTGTGACAATACAGACTACAAACCTGTGACTGGTCGGCTAGGTAGCACTGTCCTTTGCTCCAGCCGATTCAGCGATCATACATTCCGTCTTCTCTGATATCACCTCTATTTTCTTCTTTGCAATAACTGCAGTAAAATCAACTGCTGCTCAGTATTTATGAGCTCCATGTCCAGCTCAGTGAGCAGGAAATGTGGCGGCAGGACCAGGAACTGGCAGAGCTGCATTTCGATGGAATATTGCAGAGTGACATGGATGGAAGGATGTAGTCCTCAGAACAACGTAGGCCACTATGACATCAGTGCAGCGTAGATCTGACGCAGAAGAATGAACCAGGCTTCATACTGACTCCCCTCTGATACCAGCACAGAAGTAGTCCCACCATTACGTCTCCATGGCAGTCATATTGACAGGAGGATGTCACTGGGGTGGAATTATTGCACCTTGAAGTCGAACTATGAAGGACAACTGACAGCTAGTCAATGAGAGGATGATGCTAGTTGGCTACATGCAAGCAAACCCTGATTGGTTGTTAGATTCAGATCTCATGAGTTTAAAAATGAAATGGTTACAAAAGGATGGGGACTCACAGTCAGGCATCAAACATCATTGCAGTTGAAACTTTTCCTGCAGCTTGCTGTTGCATAAAAGCATTATCACACTCCAAGCTGTATTATGTTTCTATATCACACCTTTTTATAATATTGCTTAATTGTTTACTTTACACTTGTAATCAATCCCTCTTACATGCATAACCTCTTAAAATGCCCAGTCTTTGGACAAAAGTGTGCTGAAAGATGTTGATCTTTTAAAAAAATTGGTCTCCTAGAGCGATTTTTCTCAAAGACCCTGACCTCACCGCTTACAAGGGGACATCAGAGGCAGAGAGGCCTCATAAATTTCAGCAGCCATGATCTCCAGGGAAATGTTGTGTCCTTTTTCTAGCATCATCCAGCTGACCCTGGAGGACACATATGAAAAGGTCACATGTGGGGTTTCTGCCCTCTCTCCCTTATAGGAAATGTGTGTAATGCAGTCCCTTAATATCCATAATTATGAGTGGATTATTTGTATGCACAATAACATGAGGCAGTACCAGCATCCTTTACAGCATAAGGACAATAAGCCCGCTGTCATACGGGGCCCTGGTCTAGATACACATCACTCTGGAGCCGGGGCTGGAGCTGAGCAGTAAATCTTGAGCCAATGAAGGGTCCATCCATGTTTCCTCTGTGTCTAGCAAAATAAACAATCTGCTGTAGGTCTGCAGATCAGACGCAGGGCAGAGCTGAGGACTTTGGCATGCCGGTGGGTGGAGGGAGCGGGGGAGAAGAGGAATGTGAAGGGAAATGCACAGATCAGATTTCAGGAGCCAGGAGAAAGGTGGTAGCGAATGAAGAGACCCAGAAAATGCACATTAAAGGAGACACGTTAATTTCCACTTTGCTTTTGCAAAATTTGTCCTCTTTAAAAGCTGCTGTGATTGCTTTCATACTGTTTCTCTTCTAATGTCAAAGTAAGTGTGACTCTGACATCAGAGCGGACCAGTGAGCCTCTTTGGTTTCCATCTGAGGCTAAAGCTGTGCACAGTATTGTTTTGGTTGAGACTCTGGCCTCAGGGGCTTCCTGCTATTTGAAGAGGATGGGGTGGGGATGAGTAGGCTGAGAAACTGTGAGATGATTCTGTAGTTCTGAGAATTTTACAGGATCTGTCATTTGCTCGTAATCATTATGGGGCCTTTTAGGGTTGCAAGCTGCCCTGTGGCCTTAAAGACACCAGTAGACAAAAGGAGCGTTGTCTGCCAAACTCCAGGGAGGATCAAAAACCTGCAACAGATCTGGTTATATTAAAAAATTATGAATGTACCATTGAAGAGGATGTTAATCTTTACGATATGATGCTATGCCACCCAATACAGTATAATATGATGATATGAGATACAATCTGCATCAATACGACACCGTACAATACAAAGACATACGATATGTTACAGTATGATACATTATGATGCGTCACAATAGCATACCTTACCATACCAGCCCATACAAAAGAATGGAATGCAATGTAATACTTTATGTTGATCTTTATGAGAGCATAACTATAATATGAAGCCATGCCATGTCATGCTTTGCTGTGATACCATACTGTACAATATATGATGAGATGTGATGCATTTGATAACATACCATATCAGTCCATACAGAGGAATGGGATGTGTTGCAAAACTTCACCACACAGTTCACATGATTTTGTGTCTTAGTGATATGATAGGATGCTATGCCATCATTATAACATGATATGGCATAACGAACTGTGATACAGTTAGATAACATACTATATAATAACAATGCATACCATGGAACCATACCATACAATTCCATAGCACGCCATACCATAGCATACCATTCCATAGCATTCCATACTGTACCATTCTATACCAAACCATTCTAAACCATAGAATAGCATACGTACCATACCATTCCATAGCACACCATACCATACCATACTGTACCATTCTATACCAAACCATTCTAAACCATAGAATAGCATACTGTACCATACCATTATATAGCATTCCATACCATTCCATACAATACCATACACTTCCGTACCATACCATTCTATACCATTCCATACCACAACATACCATTCCATTCCATACCATTCTGTACCATTCCATACATAGCATACCATACTGTACTGTACCATACCATATCATTCCATACCATGCCATACCATTCCATGACATACTATACCATTCTGTACTGTACGGTACTGTACCATATCATTCCATACCATACATACCATGCCCCATTGTATCCTATCGTATCACATTGTATCGCATCATATCGCATCGTATCATATTGCATTGTATTGTATCGTATCGTACCACGCCATAGCATATCATAGCATAGCATAATGTGTCATGCCTTGCCTTGCTGTGCCATACCATGGGATGTGATAGAATAATTGGTACGAATGACCTCAAGTGCTACCTGCCATGCTGCTTCCTCTGAACTCATATTATTATTAACTCTGTAGAAATACTGCCAGAACACTTTTATGGGTAAGCTCATAGGATTTCCTGATTGATGGCAGAGGAAGTAGTCTGTATGTTCCTCCAACATTAAATCTCTCTTATGTACATTACATGTATGGTAATGAGCATCAACCACTCCAACTGAAACACAGCTAACCATCACTCATAAGAGCTGGTACATCACATGCTCTTACTTTAACCATCACTTAATATCTAAGGTGCTTTAAACATTCATCGTCCTCTCTGTCAGCAGATTGTTTTGGTAAACTCGGTTAAATTCAGTGTAGGTCTTTATTTTGCATTATTTTTAATAGCACATAAAGATCTATGATCCTCCACCCAAATTAGGTTAAACATACATTCAAGAAACATGATCCACATAAAGAAAATAATGTCAACACATACATAAATTCAACACTTAATAGAGACTAAACCTAAAGTAGGAGAACATATATGAGGTTTATGAATGCCTGTGTGTGTCTGTGTGGATGTAAAACATTTATTAACATTTATTTACTGCCATCACAGCACTAATACAAATAATACTCATTTATTATGTTTTGGTGCATTTATCTGTAAATTCTCATTTTATTTCACTAAAGGAAACCGTCCACACTCCTAAAGTAGACCAGCAATATTTAACAGACCTTCCTCAAAATGCCTGTATTGATTTTTAATTTGTCAGTATAGGATTAGGCATTTTGTATGTCAAAAATCAATAGCCATGAAGAAGGGAGGGTCACAGTGCTGTGAGTTTCCTACAGAGGATGAGGTCTAACAGAAGAGGTGGGGAAATGTGACAGATTCCTTTAATATTCAGGATACCTGGGGTGCAGATGGCCTAGTGGTTAGGTCGCACCCCATGTATACATGTTTCTCCCCCACTCTCTCATCCCTGTTTCCAAATAACTGTCCGCATCACTGAATAAAGGCATAAAAAAATAATAAATTATATCTTTAAACTCACTATACCTTCAAACTAAGATGCTGTAGGTTTGGTCGCATTTAGTTCTGCATGTTTTCCTCAGATAGGGTAGATTTCGGTCGTATTCACTGTGCAAAAGCACACAAAAAGCTAAATTCTTGTCATTGCACTTGTAATAAAGAAAGTTTATTTGCTCTTAACTAAACACTGAGCCTATGTGTTGTTATTGATTCGCTAATGAACCCACCTCCTTTCAAAATAAATGCTGCTTTAGCCACTAACTTTTGTATCAGATATCCTTAAAGAGCGGAAAAATGCCAGATGAGTTGCATTTTATGTTTAAAAATACCAAGTGTAGCAAAACACTGCAAAGAAGTGAAAGGCCAAATGAGGTTAAGCAAGTCCCCAGCTGACCTGCAGGCATCTTTGCACACGTAAAGAGCTCTCTAGTGTGATCCATTACTCGACCTCATGAAAACTTTATCAGCAGAAGACCTGCGGCTCCTCACAGTCAATATCAAGCTGCATTAGAAAACACAAAGCATGCATTCACTTCATCAGTTATGTTTGTTATAGTTTATGTTGCATCAGTGTACTTCCTGTAGGGTGTGGATGCAACAAAACATGGGACAGTCTAATTATGTGATCTCTTGACTTTTGTTAGCATAAGGGATGGTGGAATGAATCTGAGATTTCTCAGCTGGCTAGCAGATAAACAAAGAGAGCATTATTCGTGTTGGATTTCTGTTTTCCTCGTTCTAAAAAAGAAACTATCAAAAGTTCTATCATGTGGTAAATATGCATCTTAAAATGGAGGTAAATCACACAGTTTTAAGCATTACAACTGTAAACGGGTGTCCAAACTATGGCCTGGGGGTCAAATGTGGCCCGCAGCCCATTTTTTGACCCCCCCCCCCCAATTCTTTATATCAACTTAAACATGTCCCTCAAAAGAGCATGAAGTTTGTCCTACACTGTGTTATTCTTCTTAGTTTCGAATCAAGGTAGTGCTACCATGCTAAAACTGTAAACAAACATTTTGTCATGGATTTATAGCATGTCTTTTTCAGGAATAAATTGAGAGGACACTATAAATAGTAAAAATATTTGCAACCAAATAACGAGATGCCTTGATTTGTAACACCCTACTGTATTACAGCAGCAAATAGCAGCACCAATGATGATCCAGGGGCGGGGCCAGTGGTAGCCAGAGCTGATTTGGACCCCCTTAAATCCGATTGGCCTCCCCAAAATCCTTTAATGATTGGCCATTTGCCTTGCCAGCCATCAACTAGCCATTTAAGCATACCCAATCACTGAGAATATCTTCACCAACATTAGACTGGTTTTACTTACTTTAATATCGAGGTGAGATATATAAAAGTGGTACACTCTGAAAAGTGTATTTGAGTAATAGTTGATGTAATGTAATATTTTGAATGGTTCCCATGTAGTTTTCTACTTTAGTGGTGGCACTCTACTTTTTCAGACTATTTCAATTTGAAATTAAAACTTGTTTTATGTGCTTTTCTTCTTTGAGTCAAAGTGCCTCAATTAGGTTTTTCTTAGTAAGTTGCGTCTGACGTCATAACGTCAATGTCAGCAGATTTTCCAAATTTTTGTTCCTGAGATTGAACCACCATTTTGTCTTCACAGCCAGAAAAGAGGTAAGTCTAATGCTAGACAGAATCATATTTTACGGTCAAATAAGGTTATGTTAGACATAAAATGGCCTGCCTGAATTTGTATGAATGAAATGTTCAGGTTTTTAGAAAAGCATACCAGCTAATATTAAATCATGTTCATGTTAAGTCATCCGAATGTTACCAGGTTTTAGGTAACTTAGCTAACATTTCAATATAAATAATAAATAGTAATAAAAATAAGATGGACTGACCCAGTTTTTGTAGGTGTAGCTATTTGTTGTTTTAGGGAGTGCTGCTTCTCATTATCACATTAATGAAGTGGAAGAATAGCAGATCAGTGCTGGTCTCGACCAGTTCTGATGGAAAATCCTGAGTCCAGACAGTCCAAGACTGGTCTCAAGACCAAAACTGTTCTGGAGTGAACCACTGAAAAGTGTCCCCACCATCCTTATAAATTTCTGTATGTGGCCCCCAACAGAAAAGTTTGGACACCCCGAGTATATGCGGTTTATCTAAGTACATACATCAACCTTTTTTTGCAAGGCAATGGTGATTTGGCAATATTTAGAAAACCTCCATAGCAGGCTGCCACCCCCAAAGTAAACTTTAAATCATTGTCAAGTTGAATGTATTAACTTCCATGGTGAAAATGAGGACAATGGCATTATGCTGAGGCTGAACAGCACCACACAATGTTTACAATAAAGTTTGGAGAGTTGCCTGGCAGCAGAATGTACACAATGAAAGAGCGCAGCAGGGCTGCTCTTTATGTCAGCGTCAGGCCTGAAAGAACCGGCCTTTGTACACATATGACTCTCATTCTCCAGGCAAAATGAAGGCCAAGCTGCACAATAAAACCCTTCCTGCTGCTGTCAAGTATTTCCCCTCATATATTTAAAATAATACAGGAAACTTTTGATATATGTGTGTTAAAATGGCAGTGAGTTGTGTGAGATAAACCTCCTTTGCATACTTCCTCCATGCTGACTGTTCAAAACTGAATTCAGAAAGGAAGGCAGTTTTCTTTGACATTATCAGATATAAAAATGTATTTTCACTTCTTTATAAAAGAAAATGTAATATTTATCATAGTCGGCATGTCCTCATATAAGGAAGTCACATATTCATAAGAGGTTATAGTCAATGTGTCCGTCAGATGACAGGGGATTTTTTTAGTTTCTTGTTTCTCGATGTCTAAATTGCTTTGCCACATGTTTTTAATTTATTTTTATTTTACTAACCTTTATTTAACCAGCAGCTTTCCGATGGAGCTACAAAAATCTCTTCTGCAAAGGAGTCCTGGCTCAGACAGCTAAGTTCCACACCTCTGACAAAAACAGACCATATCAAAATAGTTTATATCAATCGATCAATCAGCAGCTTTCTGCAGAAAAACATGCATACGTTCATTAAATGATTATTGATTCAGGTTTTACAATCTCCCCAACTAATAAAATGCTCAAGTTTAAGATGACCATGTAGCTTAAACCAGGATGATAGAGAAAAAAACATGAAACTTTTTTTTTTAAACAAAAACAGCAGGTTTGAGGAATAATAACAATGAATAACATTCATGGTAAAAAAATTTGAATATCATCTTGAGCGGCTTAGACCTTAAGAAGAGCTTCATCGATGCTAGTAGTCTCACAATTGGAATGTTTCTGAATGATTGTAGTATAAAGACACCTGTATCTGGAGCAGTGGTGTTCAAACTTTTTCAAGCCCAAGGCACACCTAAAGTTAAAGCCAAAATCTCAAGGCACACCGTATTCAAATCAATACAAAATAGACTTTTTAAATAATAACATTCAAGGTGGCTCATAAGGGAGGATAATGGGGAGAGGTTTGCTGAGGCCCAGCCAACTGGAGGTGGCAAAAGTGGGCAAAAGGTGGCTGAAAGGTGGCAAAAATTGGTTAAAGTGCTGAAAAACATGGCAAAATTGGACAAAAATTGGCAAGACAAAGTAAAATGGTTAACAATTGGCAGAAAGGGCCAAAAAATGGGTTAAAAATGGCAAAACATGATGAAAATGTCAAAAAGGTGGCAACAACAGGTTTAAAGTGACCAAAAGGGTTAAATGTTGTAAAAAGGTGGTAAAAATGGGTTAGAAGTGATTTAAAAAATGGGCAAAATTAGGCAAAAAAGTGACCAAACAAAGGTAAAGTGAGTGAAAATTAGCAAGAAGGTGGGAAAAATGGGTTAAAGGGGCAAATAATGATAACATAGGTTACAAGTGGCAGAAAAGTGGCAAAAAGGGTTAGAGTCGCTAAAGGGTGGTAAAAGGGATGAAAAAAATGGCAAAAAATGTCAAAATGATAGCAAAAGTAGACAAAAACCTGCAAACAGTAGCAAAAATTGGTTAAATGTGGCAAAAAGTTCCAAAAAAGTTGTAAAATTTGGTCAAAAGTGTTACAAAAAAGTTGCAAAATTGCAAAAAAGCAGCAACAATGATTTAAGTTGTCAAAATAAGCGGCAAAATGGGTAGAAAAATTGATTAACTTTGTTAAAAGTAGCATGAATTAATCATTTTAACACCAATTTCAACTTAATAATAGCTTGCAAAATGAGGTAACTGTTAGCCAGGATGCTAGCACCAATGCTACTGATCCAACACACACACACTGATATACCAATAAATCATGACTGGGAGGGTCCATTCTTTGGGGGTTTTTCAGGGGCCCAGTCAGGCACACCTTGACTTACCTGAGCCTTGTCACACCATTTGAGAACCACTGATCTAGAGGGTCCAAGCACTGGTTGTTCAGTATTTCTGGCTACCATTACACCATGAGGACAAAAGAACACTCCAAGCAACTCAGAGAAAAGGTTATTAAAATTATAAATCAGGGGATGGAGACAAAAACATTTCCAAGGCTCTGAACTTCCCCCAGAGTTCAGTTAAATCCATCATTAAGAAATGGAATAAGGCACATATGAGATGGCAGAGACCCTGCAGACAGACTGCTGGCTGAGTTCTTCACCAGTCAAAGCTTTGCAGGAGAGGGGTAAAGAGCAAGCCACTGTTGAATCTCGACAAGAGATGCTAAGTTTTTGCAGATGCCAAATACTGCTCATCACCACAAACATCTATACAGCGAACCACGGTGGTGGCAGCATCACACTGTGGGGATGCTTCTCGGCAGCCTGCCCTGGAAGGCTTGTAAAGATAGATGGTAAAACGAAAAGAAAATCCTGGAGGACAGTCTTATTCAGTCTGCAAGAGAACTATGGCTTGGGGGAAGATTTATTTTCCAGCAAGACAATGACCTGAAGCATACAGAGAAAGCTTGACAGAAATGGTTTGAAGACAACAAGGGGAATGTTCTGGAGCGGCCAAGTCAAAGCCAAGACTTCAGTTCAATAGAGAATTTGTGGCTGGACTGAAAAAGGACTTTTTATACCTCATCCCAATGCAACCTGACAGAGCTTGAGCAGTTTTGCAAAGAAGAATGATTGTCAATAAAAGCTAAATTATATTTACCATGGTTGATTTAAAAGGGTAAGACATGCAAGGGGATGAATAGAATTTATAGGCCTCTCTTATCACTATGGATAGTATATTTTGATTTGCAACATTATATCACAGCCACATATATAGTAATGTCTTTTTTATAAATACATAGACCTGAGGTTTCTAATGCTGCATGTATGCTAATTGTAGATGATGATACCCAAATTTTCCATAGCTGTAAATCTGATTTAAATTACATACCAGATGATGAATACCCAAAGAATCCCCTTGTCAAGACTATGAAAGACTATCCAGTCATTTTACACAACTATCTATAATCTACAACATATTTCTGCGTCATTAAATCCGTAATCGTTACTACAAAGAACCAGCAAAGTGACTCATTCATTTCTGGATAACTGAGCAGGCCTGTCATGGAGGCCATCCCCACTCCAATGAAAAACCAGGGTTGTGAATGTGGCTTTTTTTTTTCTCAGTGTGACACACACATAAAGGCACTCACAGCTCTCTCTCTCTCAATCTCCCTCTCTCTCTCTTGTGGCTGATTTACAGTCATAAGTCAGGGGAAATGAATCTGCTGCCGTCAGAGAGGGGTCACACACCCCGGGCAAAACCTTCCATCCTGGCAGGAAGGCGCAGAAGTGTTACTAAAAGCTTCCTGGAGCTGCTAAAACTTGGTGCAACTTCTGAGGAATCTAACACACGTCTATCTCTCTGAGTTTCACAGTATGAACTGTGAGGCTGTAATTGCTGTTGGAGTGACACTCGTCATGTACCTCAGCTTTGTTTGCAGGTAGAGGTGGTTTTGTTTCATTGTTTCAGGGAGGAGTTAGAACAAGTAGTGCTATGTCCTAATATAACCTTGCTCTCTTATTTCCCTTGGAAATACCCTCTGTAGTGTGTGATTGAGAGAGATGGTGTATAAGCTTGTCTTTCTGTTTGTCTTTGGCTTTGTGCCTTCAGCGATTCTTGTAATCTTTGCATCTGTGCATGCTTGAGCCTGTTTGGGAGATTATGCATGTGCAATCTAAACGTGCATCTATAATGAAAGGAGAATGGGATATCAGATTGTTCCTCTATAGGCCTTTGAATAAAAACAAACAAGCACAACGCAATTTTATTTTCTGTACGCTTTACATTTAAATGAGGTTTAATTTCTCACCATAGAACAGCACAAGTGTTTTTATTATGAAGAGTAATGGATGATAATAACAGTTTCCAATGTTATTAGACATAAATAGGATTATCTTGGTGTTCTTGTAGTGCCACAAAAATAGGGTTCACTGATAACCTTACCTTTCACTGTTTCATTAAAGGTAGTGCTTCATTTTCTCTCTCCCTGCCCCCTTTCAGAGCAGAGTGCTGAATCAGACCCCGCTACCTCTCCTCTAATGCTGACCCATTGACTCCTGTTGGCCTGCTGAACTTTTCTACATGCTCCATCGGTGACCTTTGCTTTCATTTCAGAGTGGCCTAACACATATTCCACCTCTTGTTCTAATGCATTCATCAAAAGAGTGATGATGTCCTGATAATTAAGCTTTAGGGACACAATTTTTCTTTAAAGCACAGCCACAATCAGGCCTCCTTTTGCTCTGTTTTTTTCTGGTTTTGACACTACAGGTCTTAAAGCTAGTACATATAATTCATTTGCATGTTTTTATTTTCTCAATGGCACAAAACAAACAAAATCCTGCATCATTACAAGATTCATGTGTTTAGTGAAGGCAGAATAAGACAGTGGTTATAGCACAGTGCTTGTACCTTCCTGAAGGTCGCCATTAATTCACATTTTCTGCCACCAGTGTTGGTTTTCCAATCAGCAGGTGACAGTGGTGGGTAGATTGCATTTGATTTATAGCCCAGTCTGCCCCTCTTGTCTCTTCCAATAAAGAGCCCCCACCGCATACACACACAAACACATAGGGAGCACAACAACCAGCTATCACTCACATTAGGAAAGTGTGCTGCAAAAAATTAGTATGTATTAAAATACCAGGATAGAAAAATCATTGTTTAAAGTCCCTGTAAAGTAAAATCCCAAATTTGTGCTCAAACATACTGGATATGTTGGAATAGATGTGCTGTGAACATGTGAAAATTAGACCATTAGAAATTGTTCCTGGTTTGATTTCATTTGTGTGGGGCAAATATAGGAGCCCAGGGTCCAAAACTAACTTCTCTTACCTTAGTGAAATTTTTCACCAGCCAGGCAGATATTTTACCAGCCAACCCAATAAAAATTGCTTTTAAGTGTTGTAATTTGCTATCAGTATTATTTAACATCTCATTTGGGTCTTGTATGCGATTCTCAATCAGTATTTTAATAGTATGCACTTATACTAGCAATAATGCCTGGGCACGGCAGACGATACAAAACATTAATTTTTTTTCAGCAGAATTTTCCAGCCATGATCTATTAGCCCGCCATTTCTCCAAGAAATGGCAAAAATGACTTAAGAGAGATACTCTGGCAGAGTTATTTTAATTTTTATTTTTAGTTTATTATTCTATTCATTATTCTATTTTTCTTGTGTTTGGTTTAGTTTTAACCTTATGGTCCACTTAAAAGCCTACAACAAATCCAAGTGAAACATTAAAGTGGGGGTATTATGCCTTTTTTCAAGGCTTTACACCATCTTTCTGACACCCACGTTGTAGTTTACAGCGATTTACAGCTCAAAAAACTCCTCATGTTTCTCACACTGGTGTCCTAAAAAAAAAAAACCTTATTTTAACCTCTGTCTAGAACGCTTTGTTTTCGCTGCTGTCTCTTTAACCCCACCCCCCACACGGACCTGCTTTCCTCCGATTGGCCGGCAGCAGGACTCAATTTTTTGTGCCCACCCCCTCCAATGTCGCTATATTGCTATGCTAGCACTTGTAAACTTTGAATGAACCGGTCCAACTGAGTAAAATATGGCGAATTTTGATATACGTCCATACGCCACTTTGCCAGCAGCACGGACAAACCAGTCAGGATATCCTATTGCGATGACCTCATCAGTTTGCTCCATGGAAATCTCGTCTCGGGAAGATATTGGAGAGATTCCCATCAAACGGTTTTCATCAGCTTACACTCTAATTCCAAGATAACTGCCACATACGTTTATCTTGCGGTTTAAAAATTTGCATACTTGGAGTATGGACACCCAAAATTGTGACTAGATTTTTATGTTTTAAATATTCAAAAAGTATAATACACCCTCTTTACCATTTTTAACCATAAGAGTTATAATATGTTTTTCTTTTTTTGTACACAGTCTTCATTAACGATCTAAATGGACAAAAAAGAGACCACATTTGCAGTCTGGACATGGAGGGGTGAACCTCTCCTGCTCTGACTGCAGCTGGGAGGGACTGCTGCGGAGGACAGGGCTGCCTGTGAGTGCATAGAAAAGGGGAAGGGCCCATGGCAGCACCCGCTACTCACTGAGAGAACAACGATATGTGTTTTCATGTCAGAGTCTCTAGTAACACCAGAATAAGTCGCTAGATTTATCGTTAGTCCCTTTTTTGAAAAAGAGTCACTAGAGGGGTGTGAAAACTCGCTAAATATAGCGACAGAGTCGCTAAGTTGGCAACACTGCAGTCTTCTTCTACAAGCCAGAAGGTATGGGTACAGTAACAATCAGCTATCCACCCTGGCGTGCCGTGAATGACGTCATGATTGACGCACTTACATGACCAAAGATGGTCTCGGCCTGAAATAGACATTACTCTGCCAGGAAACCAGCCGATACCAGCATCGTTCTCCAGTAACAAAAAAATGAATTTTTCATTGGTAAAAAAAAAATAACTCACCAGAGTGGCAAGTAGTCTTAAAAATTTACCAGCCAGAGACAACATCTACCCGTAATTGGCGAGTGGCAAGTGTTAGTTTTGGACCCTGTAGGAACCCATGACATCACCCCCCCACCCCCCACCCCAAGCTGTAATGGTATAAAATTACAGAGCAGTTTATCTCGGTACAGTCTGTTGTTAGCTGATGTCACTGTCTTTATTTAAAGTTAACAGCCAGCTACATGCTGTGTTTTTGTTCATTGTGAGGTAAATTTCTCAAATCTATCAGTCACGGATCATTTAAAGACTCCTCATGGAGAGATCTGTGCCAGAAAACAGTAAATTTAATCCCCAACTTCTGTCTCAGGCAGCTGTGCTCTGATCAAAAGCATTTTTTTTTAAAGGACCATATTTCTTATGAGTGGGCGTGGCTTTGGCTCATTCAACTGACACGCCCACACCATCCATCTGATTAACTTAAAGATGTTTTATTCGATTTTAATTTGGCCTTGTGGTTCATAACACAGTGGACTGTCATGCAACAAACATAAAATACAGATTTTTAAAAATCACTTTATAGGGACTTTAACAGAATTTGACTTTACTGTGTAAATACCTCATCTTGAAATGATCGTCCACTTAAGTAATTGGTAGCATTTTTTCCCCAGTGTAGTTTAGTAATTTCAAGTATAATTTTTAGTTCCTGCATCAAATTTGGAATGCAGGGTCTTGCAAGATGGAATTTCTTCAAGATAACCTGATTGTAACAATCTGTGCAATAACCCTGAACAACTGCTCACGTTACTGTAGATAACTCTCTATCATAAGTATGTATTTATTATATTTATAATAACTTGTTACTAATTTTTAACGACACATCCTGGTCAGGTCAACGTCATCCCCATATCCATAGGTATGCTCACAGTATTTCTGTAAATATAGCATAACCATAACCATGTTCAACAGCTTCATCTACTTCATGTTCATCGCTCAGCTGCAAAAACTGCATATATGTATACAGTCATAGTCTCTATCACCAAGCACCCTTTGCACCTTTCTTTCTCTAGTTTGTCCTCATAAGTTAAAATGTTAAATATTCTTGTGTACTAGGAAAGCAACGTTTAACCGGAGTCAGATTCCTTGTATGTCCACACATACCTGGCCAATAAAGCTGATTCTGATTGTATTTTTCTGGAATTCTTCAAGAGAGAAAAAAATAAATATAATTAAAGACATACGTGCCCAAGTATGTATTTTTTGTGTAAGGCTAGAATGATCCTTTAAGCCTACTTCAAATGCAAAACACATGTTGCCCTTATGCCATTCATTCTTGAAAGGATGGGGCTAAACAGTGATGCCAACACGCTTGTTTTTATCCAGATGCGTCATGTTATGCACACGTTTTCCCTGTTCGTGTACTTTTATTACTCCCATTTAGTTCAATGTGAAATAAGACAAAAATGGGTAATGGAAATCTACATTACAGCTCATGTTATTCCGATGTTGATTGGCTGATTTCACTGGCTGTAGGTTGTCTAAGTTCAACGCATTACAGTCAAACTTGTCAGAATATCACAACCAGAAGCAGCCGCACGGTGGAATGTTTGGTATGTATCCTCCACTGGACGACGAACAACAGAGGTGAGAAGAGTTTGTTTAATCAATGTTTTAACTATATGAACGGTTTGTAAAATCGGAAATAGTATGATTAATATCCTGTTCTGATGAAAGTGTCGAGTAGTTGTTTAAAATGGGAAAGAAGCGCATTTTATTCATGTATTTTGATGGCATTATCAGAAGGTCACCCCCATGCGCAGCGTCAAATGGTTTCTCCCACCGTAACAGCGTCTGTCCTGCGCAGCGCTGACTGCAAATCAATGAAGGCAGTCAAACAAACGGGGCTGGGCAATCGAAGTTGGGACAATTTACGGAGGTTTCTGTTGCCGGAGAGTCGACGTCAACAAGGATATGTATACGTTTAATATAAATAGAAAGCTGTTTTTGTGTCTTCTTGCGGAGTAAAGAGGATATCCATGTCGGTTTTTTTCCTTCGTGTTCGAGGACTTTGATGTATTTCGATAGAAATTGTAGCTTAACAGAAAAAACACCCTCCCGAATTGAACTGAGGATGATTTTTGCTAATACTGGAAACCCACTAAGGACACCGTATCGAAAACAGGTAAACACACCGTTTTCTTGATCAAAAAGCAGTCTATTATCCACAAAGCTGACCCCAGGGAAGTATTTTGTTATACAAAAGCTCATATTTTAAGTCGAATTAAACGGCGCTCTCACGGAAAGAAAAAGTTTCTTTGCTTTACTTTGTGTTGTTTTAAACGGTGGTGATGTGTTCACGTGTGATGTGAAATTCGGATACTCTACTTTTGCATAATATATATGCGGATGCCTGCTGCTCGGGCTGTGGTCCAGGTCCGACTCTGCTTGAGCCACACAGGCTACAGAACAAAACAGCAGTCTGACCTCCTCCAAAAACATCAAGTATTAGATACAGGCAGTCATCATTACCTACACCCGAGCTTCACTGAACACACCGCTCAGCTGAAACTTCACCATACAGAAGTTAAAATTTTAACATTATCAGATTATAGTCCTGCTTATTAACAACTGGAGGGCATTTTTGATGGCTTCTATTTCACCAACATAACTTTCATTTGCAAAAACTGTCTAAACATGAATATTTCAAACATTCCTTACATGAAATAAAGTGAAAATTTCCTCTGATCTTACAAAATTATTCACAACAGATGACTAATTGTCCACTGGTGCATTCACTCTGTCCCACTTACATATAGATTTTTCAAAACTCCCTTTAGCCACTTGATTTGAATAAGCATATTTACTGCGTTGTGCTCATGCTGTTGTTATCCTATGGCTATAGAGCTCCATGGGCGAGGCCTGTTCCTGGAAGCTCTGTGTATTTCCAGCTCGGATATGACGGGGCTCTGCTGGTCTGGAGCTGGCTGATAAGATGCTGTCCTCTCCCTGTCATGCAGTCTCTCTCACATAGTCCTGCTGTCTGAGCAGTTAGGCAGGCAGATGTGTGAAAACAAAAACCTCTTCCAGTCCACCTGGAGAGGAAGTTGCACTCTTGAGAGGCACAGAATTTGAAAAATGTACACGTTATATCTTATAATCTGTAGCTGGAATGCTTATAATAGTTTATTTTCACTTTTGGTGTAGTATTTTATGGTCAAACAGGAATGTCAAATGAAGTTTTATTCAATTATAACTATTTTTATCTCTAGTTAAATGAAATTTCTTCGTATGTTTCTTTTCTTTTCTTTTCTTGCCGTGCCACAGTCTACCTGTAATTCACGCCTACATAACCACGTGACTGAAATTAACCAGGGATAGCCTGTGTTGCAATATTCAGCTGTTTTTTGTCAGTTATTCTTACCTGGATGAATGTCATTTTAATTTTATTAATACTTTGCATGTTTTAGGTGGTACATAGCTCTGTAATGACTAGGGATGGGCGTTTGGAAGAAACCTGCCAACTTGAGCATTTATAATGTTAATGATCAATTAATTGATTAATCGTTATGTATGTATAAAAACATACATACATGGGCCCATATATATATCTATCTATATATATATAGATAGATATATATGTATAACATTTCCCTATATAACAAAAACAGGTAACTAATGAGTGTGTTTCTCAATGATTTATTTATTTTCACCCTTCAAAAGCCTAGGGCTCTTAAACATAAACAAGGCATGGTCTATTGTACCTGTTGCGGGTATGCACCAAAAAATATGAATATGCAAGCATCTCAAAAAACTACTCAAACCCCTAAACACCCACAACAAATAATAGCCTTAGTTGGCTGCCATTTTTTTCACAAAATAAAGTTAGAAGGAATCCAAAGTCAATAGCCCATCATATAACAGAGAGCGGGCCTCATAAAAAACAACAACAAACAAAAACAAACCCCGCTCACAATTTCATGACGGTAGATATTGTTGTGCAGTGCAGAGTAAGAGGTGTTTATTCTCTTTATTAAATGCCATCAGATCGACTAAATCCCCCGTGATAGACCAAATTCTTAACGACCAATTAATCGATCATCGATTCATTGTTCCCATCCCTAGTAATGACATGATACCTGCACCTAGTGTCTTGCACACCCTTGAACAAAATTTAATATTTGTTGCTGAGCTGAGTTTGTTACTTATTTAGACGGTAAATGCTGTGTTTTTGGTAGTTAACAGTGTTAATTTTGCCATCTATTTTTAATTTTAGTCTTTAGATGAAATGTCTTTTAGTTTTAGTCCCATTTTAGTCATTCCTACCCTTTTTAGTTTTAGTCTAGTTTTAGTCCATTAAAAGTCCTCACATTTTAGTCTTTACTTTTAGTCCAAGCATTTATTTTCTTGCCTAAATCTGGTACTAAATCATGGTAGTGTGTTCTCGGCACTCTGCCAAACCTGGGGTCCCTGATTTCTACAGCTGAGAAGCAGAATAGATACAGATGCATTGTTTTTTGACAGATTTACCCACAGTGGAGAAATATCATGGATTTAGAATGTCTGACCAAAACTAAATTATATTTTAGTCTAGTTTTAGTCATCTTGACAAAAACTTAACTTAGTTTTTGTCAGTTTTAGTCATCACAGATCTATTTTTGTTAGTCTTAGTTCAGTTTTTGTCATGGAAAAAAGGCTGTCGACAAACATTTTTAGTCAAAGTTTTAGTCTACGACATTAACACTGGTAGTAAATGTGTCATATAGCCTTGTCTTATCTCTGAGTAATAACCAATTAAGATCTTTCTTTGATTTATTTAATTTTTTATTTTCTCTCCTAGAATTGCGTAACTTTTCTCAACTTCTCCTCTGAAACCTATAACCTACCCTCCAGGCTGAAGTCCAGACTCGGATTGCTCAATCCTGTCACCACTTCATGCTTGGGATTCCTTGAGCTTCCTCTCAGCTTGTGATTCCTCAGTGAGGGGGGGTGGGGGGTGATAATCAGTGCCGGGCAGCAAAGAAGAAGACAAATCCCTGAAGGGGATGACTTCCTCAGACTAGGACATCTGTATCTTATAAACATTTAGGATGAAGTTGCTCAACAAACGGAGGATTTTCTCTTTTTCTCCCCTATGCTATTCGGTGTGGGACCACCGCATTTATTATAAGTAGATTCTGAAAACCAAAACTAAAAGGATTTAGAATTTTTGTAGCCGTTTTGTCTTGAGTAACAGGGGAAAACCACTCAGATACACTCTGCTCTGTAGATATAAATACAGCTACTGTCATGGATAAGAGTGCTGAGGTCAAGAAGTCACAGATGGTTGTTTACGTTGACCTGTGAATGGCTTATTCTGCACCTTGAGGCGGCGTGACATCAGTGTGACACTGATGTCAGAGCTACAAGCCCCCGCGGACCCTGATTGTGCTGACTGTGAACGTGTGATGGCGATTGGTCCGCAGATATGGATCACTGCTCTGTAGAACATTAATCCTCATACTGGACAGAAACGCACACAGCCAGCAATTTTAGGACTATTTTTTATACAAAGTCTCACAACAGGGTCAGTTATCATATTCTAATACTCCCATCATGAAGCCTAACTATACATAAATCTCAGAGGGAGATTTAGACACCCATCTGTACCGTCCAGTGTTTCCAGAAGATAACAACCATTAGACAAGAATGACAAAATCTGGACAGTGACCCAAATTATGATGTGACTGCCAAGGTTGTGTTAGAGCCAAGGGTTCCAAATGTTTTTGTGTCATGCCTCTGAGAAATTTTAAAAGCTGTTAAAATTCTGTGATGTTTCTCAGAAAATCTGCCAGTCTTTGGAGTTTGTTTTCAAATGTTTCTGTGGGTTTTAAAGGGTATTTTTTTTAGGTGGCCTTAGGTCTACACGGGTTAAAAATAAAGCATCGTATGCTGTCATGTCGGTGTTTTTCACCAGCTTTTTGCTGCTGATTGCTATGATTATGTGAAGCTTTTCAAAAAACAAGTGTTATCTGATCGTCTTTGTCAAATGTACAGCTTATGAAAACTTTCTAAAGAGTTGTTACTGTTACTCTTACCTTATTTGATGGATTCAAAGATAATTGATCATATCTGCACCCCCAAAGTGACAAAAAATCAGTAAATCAGGGTTTATAGTAGGGCTGGGCAATCGATCGAAATTTAGATTAAATCGCAATATGGCCATCTGCAATTTTCAAATCGTAGAAGGTGCATTTTTTCTTTAATCCTAAATGTGTGGCAAAATGCCAGTTTAATATACAGTGCTTAACAAATTTATTAGATCACCACCCAAAGTAAGGTTTATGCCACCGCTGCCCTAAATTAACAGCATTGGTAATTACCAAAATCATTTTTTTATGTTTCTGTGATGGTTCATACACCAATATGTAGAAGCTCTTTAACCCAAATGATATTTTTAATTCTAAAATATTATTATTATTGTTATCCATGAATTTTCAAATTTACTGATTTACAAAAAACTGAAAAAATAGTAAAGCACATTCTTATTTCTTTATTATGTCAAATTATAGTTATTGCATTCCTGAACAGAAAAATGAGTTTTAGTGGTTGAATGTTATGCTTGATTCATTTCTGACTTCTCAAAGAAGCCCAGTGAGCCGGCTCAAATTTGGGTATAAAAAGGTGAATTCAGTTTGAAATTCTTCATTCCTGTTTAAAATGGTGAAATGTGGAGAGCTCACTGAAAATGAAAGAGTCCACATTAAAGCACTTCAAATTAGATTAAATTACAATATGGTCTGCTGCAATTTTCAAATTGCAGAAGGTGCAATATTTCTTTAACCTGAAATGTGTGTCAAAATACCAGTTTAAGACTTTTTTTTTTGCAGCAGAGACATTATGCATTACATATCTTGTAGTCATTGTAGCAGCATATTTTTAAAATAGTATAACAAAAAAATCCTATTTTCTTCTCCTTTTTTTGTTAAATATGAGAATTATATAAAAATAATCATTTCCTTTAATACAACAGTTCATATCCAATTTGCAAAATGAGTTGAAATCATCACAACTAGATATTTTTTTCAAAAGTGCTCAGCCCCAGTTTAATCTAATATTGTGTTGGTTATAGTATAGAATGAATTATTGCTTGTTTTTGTTGGAAAATACACAATATACTAAACTTAAGAAATAAATGTTTATTAAATCACAATTGCAATATTGGGTAAAAAAATTCGTAATTTGACTATTTTCCCAAATCATTCAGCCCTATACTCTACACATCATGCAAACATAGAAGTGTCTTTTTTAAACTAGTCTACAAAAATCATATTTTTCTTCATTTTGTAGATGTTATTATTCATCAAAATGATACAAACATAAATACCATCATTTCCTTTAACACAAAAATTTATGTAAAGTTTAAAGAATTGGAATTAAATATTATTAAAGATTGTTCAGCCTTAGTTGTATCTATTTAATATTATACTGGTTAAAGTATAGAATGATTTATAGCTTAAGCTTGTTGAAAATGCATGATATGCAGAATTAAAAAAGAAATATCATATCAAATTGCAATATTGGAAAAAATAATTGCAGTTAGATTATTTTATTTTTTTCAGCCCTAGTTTAAAGCAGTGGTTCTCACCTGGTCCTGCCACAGGACCCACCACCTACTTTAATGTGAAGTAGGGACCAAAATTTCAGATTTTTATTAACAAAAAATGTGGAAATTTGGGCCTTGGAAGGAACACAACAAAAGGCTGAACAAAGAGACTGGCTAACACTTTGGGAGGACATGCATGCAAACATTTTATTTCACTTTTTTTTAAAGGTGACAAGACATTTACAACTTATCATATGAAAACTAACTTTCTTGAAAGAATTTTCATCCAAGATAACAGGATAAAAAAGTCTCATGAAAATCAGAATGAACTGATTTCCTTGCAAAATAAAGTATACGGATGGGTGCCTGCCTCGGGCTTCAATATCAGAGATATTTCTTTCCTGAAACCAGTTCACGACCCACTTTTAGGTCCCGACCCGCCTTATGAGAACCACTGGTTTTCAAAGCATACCTATTATGATCACTTCTAACCACACCCATCAGGGCTGCAGGCTGTGATCTGAGGGGAAACAAACACAACTTTGAATCATAGTTGGAAGTGAATCATCACTTTTATTTGTCAAACTCAGGTTTGTTCTGTAAAGCTGGGTGCTAAATCATCAAACCATTGTCTTTTTTTTGTAACGTTTGTCTTTCCATCACTCAGTTTGATTGCGTCTGTTTGCTACATTATGATTTTATGGGTGGAAGAACAACCCTTCTATCTAATAACCATCCAGCCTGAACTCGGGGTTAACCCTGTTTCTCTGCCTTCTCCAGCCACCTGCTGCCCCATCCTCACACCCCATGGCTCCACCCAGCCCAAGCACCAACAGCAGCACCAACAACAGCAGCAGCAGCAGCACTGCAGGCTGGGAGCAGCTCAGCAAAACAAACCTCTACATCCGAGGCCTGTCCCCTTCGACCACAGACCACGATCTGGTCAAGCTCTGTCAGCCGTGAGTACAACACTTCCTCTCATCATTATCTGCTATTGACCAGCTATTGATTTTTTGGCCTGCTTAGTTCTCTAGTTGAGTTTAAATTTACAGCGGGGATCATTTTTTGAAATGCATCATATTAAAAAAAGGAAACAGCTTTTCCAGGTACATTTGCACACATTTTTGTGATTTTCTTTCTTTTAAAAAAGCTTATTTGAAATGTCTGAGCCTCACATGTTTGTTCATTTACACGGGATTCATTTACATTTTCATAGATAAAAGCAGGACAGGTCATTTAGACCGTTGGATGTCACACTTTGTATTTATTTGTGTATACTTGAGATACGAAAATATTGTTCAGTCCTCATTAATATATTACATGAAAATTGATCTCATTCAAAGCAGGGCTGAACGATTTTGTTAAATAATCTAATTGCGATTTCTTTCTCCAATATTGCAATTGCAAGTTGATAAGCGATTATTCATAAACTTTCTTTTATTTCTAAACGACTGAAAAATTATTTAAAATATCTAATTCTGACAAATTTGACTGGTATTGCAAATTGGATATGATTTGTTGCTCTGAGGGTTTTTTGTCATTCTCATATTTATTAAGAAATAAGCACAAAAATGAAGGTGGGATTTTTGTAGACTATTCTAAAAATGGCACTGAAAGGATTACATGATGTCATTCCATACATAACATCTCTGATGCAAATTTTGACACAAATTTCATGTCAAAGAAATATTGCACCTTCTGCGATTTGAAAAATGCAACGGGCCGTATTTCGATTTAATCTAATTTTTGATTGCCCAGCCCTTATTCAAAGACTGCAGGTGGATAAAGAGCTACTTGACAGCTTTAGCAGTGATGCACACAGCATTAGGGTCATTCAAAGTGTTCTTTGTTTGCTGAACATGTTGTATTTACCATGCAGAGATGACACCCCATAGATTTTATACCCTGTTTTCCTGGGGCTATAGTCATTTCAGTGTGATACTGACTTAGCAGCAGAAAGCTGCCAATTAATTCTTCAGTGGTTAGAAATATAATAACCAATAAGCAGTAGCATAAGACTTTTTTATTGCTGATTTAGATGGGTTGAAAACAGTTCCCTCAGATACCTTTGCAATCTAAATTCTATTTTGACGAGTATATAAGCACTCCAAACCACAGATCTAAACCATAGCAGAGGATGGGCTTATTGTGGTTAGAATCAGTAAGGGTTTTAGCACAATGAACAAACAAAAATGGGTACAAAAAGAAGAATGGAGGAGCTGTACCGTTGAACAACAGTGTGATAAACTGAAGAAATTATGCTTTATTAATGCCCAAGGGGAAATTCAGTCATTACACCCTGTTATTGAACATGCTACAAATAGGATTCCATGGTCATACACTTCTTCTTGATGTCAGTCATTTCCTGATGTTCTTGTGTTTCAAATACATGGGCAAGTTGTGGCCATGGAACAAGATGGATCTAGTAGAAGTTCTTAGAGTACCTCCTCTTTTTGAATTCTTCATACCGTGGGAACACTGTGGGATTTCTGTGGGAGCTAGATCGATTTGTTGCACACATCCATCTGGAAATCCTCTTATAGACAGCCTTTGGGAAAGGGCAGAGCCTTTGAAAAAAACTCAGAGCGTGATTGGATGAATGTTCTGTCTGTCATATCTTTATGGGCCAATCAGAGCAACAAAACATGTGATGAAGCCGCTACCAAGCTGCGCCCATACTGAAGGAGTAAACTCCATAAGGGCTGAATAACGCGAAACCATAGTGACTGTAGACACGTCAGTACACGACTTTTGTCGTTTTTGAAAGGAAAACAACCTGCTGCCGTTCTTTGTTCTTCTTTCAACAAAGAAATGTCATCAGGTTCTGACAAAACTGGCGCTTTAGCAGCATCCACGCTAATCTCTTCCGCCATATTTGCACTGGCCTCTTCTCGGTGCTTGCATGTCACGACCCGGCCGCGCCCGAAAGTACTGCCCCTCTGCGCTGATTGGTCCTGTCACTTTCTAACCAGGCCCAAACAGTTCAGACGGGAGCTTTGCAAGATGGATTCACCAGTGAGAAACACGGAAACGGGCGAATCCATCTGCTTTGCAAGGTTACTGGGTTCTCCAACCATGCTTAGATTGGACTCATCATGGCGTCCATGTCCAGAGGAGTGATGACTGAAGAAGTCATCCTGATGGACCACACAACAGTTTGGCAGGTTTTTGTTGGTGAGGGTGGTCTGCGTTGCTCCAGCTCACCTCAGCATTACTCGGGAAGTGATTTGGCACCTCTCTGTCCACCAGACCAGTTTTCAGACTTGATCTGACCAAGACTTGAACTAGTGACCCCCAGTTTTCAACCCATGTCCTTACAGACTGAGCTATTTCTCCGTGATAGGGATGCATGATCTTGTTTTTCTGTGGGTATCCAATATGCTGATATTTCCAAACTCAGTTTAGCCATCACAAACTGATACCGATATATTCACTACATTTTATGGTAAGAAAAATACTTAGCCTTTCCTGTAGTAGAACTGACCTGTTCAGATGAATTCTTCTTATTAAATAGCAGGTTTGCAAAGTGCTTAAAATAGCAAAATAAAAATGCTCTCTTCTAAAGTTCAAGGAATTAATCTAGCTGTAGATACGATAGGATACGATACAATAAACTTTATTGTCCCCTCAGGGGAAATTTGTCTTGGACTCCAAGAGCTGCACAGATGAAACTTCCAATAAAGAACAAAACAATGCAACCACATAACCCACACATATTGCATTAGTTCAGACCTAAAACCTCAAGTCTAAGGAATGAGGATAGAAAAGGAATCCATGGAAGCTGAGGTGGGGCCATTAGTGTTTTTAAGCTGCACATGTTTGATCGTAAAACCTGCTGATATGTGCGGCCAAAGTATAGGTTGTAAATATTGGTTGAAATGTTCATATCTAATATCTTGCATCCCTACTCCATAATAATTGTAATAGAATAGAGTAGAAAAGAATAGATTGCCATTATTATCCACACTGCTTATCCTGTTGGGGGTCACAGGGGCTGAAGCAAGAGGTGGGGTACACCCTGGACTGGTCGCCAGTCAATCGTACATATAGAGAGAGACAACCAGGCACACTCGCACTCACACCTACAGCCAATTTAGAGCCACCAATTAGCCTGAGAGCATGTTTTTGATGTTGTGAGGAAACCGGCGTACCCACACAGGAAGACTGTGACTGGGAAGTGAACCGGGACGTTCTTGCTGTGAGGCAACAGTGCTAACCTGTGCGCCACCGTGCAGCCCAACATGAAACCAATACATAATAAAATCAATATCTCAATAAATAAAAATAAATAACGATAATGACGTAATGACTGCAATCATCTTCCAGTATAAAAAATAATCAACAGACATTATGCACTGTAAACAGTAATCTTTCTTTTACGTTTTATTTTCATTTCTTGCACAGTCACACCCCTTAAACGTGTTAGGTAACTGCATGTGCATGTTAAAGCAAATCTGCTGTAGTCACACCATTTGAGATTAGAGGTTAGATGAAGGAAAGGTCATAAGTTCGTGCTCTCTCACCCAGTTTAGTGTTTAGCCTAATCCCGGGCTAAAATACCCTCCTGGTGGACTGGGGGTCACATCATGGCTTGTATCCCTGTCACTTTAGACTGAATACGTCATTCTGTCACTCTCACTTTTTACATTTGCTCATCTAAATGGAATTAGATGTAGAAAATTTTAAGAGTAGAAACTCCTGTGCAAATTAAAGCTGGTCATTTTTTGATTTATTGATGAAACGCTGTACAACCTAGCAGAGCCAAACAGTTATGAGAACAATCCTCCAAAAAGGCTTCCTAAGCAAAAAGGAAAATACATTCGAATGATTCTGTGCTGACAGATCTTAAAAGATGTCTTTGTATTGGCAGAACTATGATGTTTTAACGATGTTTTACATTTGTAGTAAATTAAAAGGGATGTGAAAAGAGTTTCAGCTGGTTAGTAGCCCTTAAGGGACCACGATCACACTGTTGTGATTTCATCATACACTGCTTTTGTCACATGACAGCATAAAACAAAGCCACATTTTGCATTGCTATCACTTCATGCAGAAAGGTGATCTTTAAGCTTTCTTTCAGTTTTTGTTTGATGCCAATCGGCCAAGTAAAACAGGGAATATGATCATTTTAATTTATATAAAAATTCATGTTACACATAGAGGACAGTGGACCATGCTGTACAGGACTGGAATGGAATTTTTTTATAATTTCAGCATATTGTAATTTCTTTTTAAAAACGACAATATATTGTTTTAAATAACCATTTCTTTAAAACCCATTTTTGTGGGGTGTTGTGTTTTTTGGAGGCCCTATATCTAAAACAGTAAAGTAAACTATAAATGTATAGGTTTTGAAATAAAGTTGAGGTAGTGGCGAAAAAGTTTATACCAAATAGAGCATTCTGAGTGGTTTATTTTTTCAAAAGAAAATGAACAAAATGGCAGAATAGCCAGTGGTCCTCTAAGGGTTAAAAGCTTGGAATAAATACTGATACCTTTATTTGACCTGCAAAAGCAGACAAGATTATTAGCAACATGAATGATCATGTGTATGCAGTTATTTTTGATGTTTATAAATGCTGCAGCAGAGTTGACAGAATGGTTACTGGTTTGACATTTACCACAGCACATATTCATATTAAGTGGTTTGTTCAATTGCTAAAAGACTTGTTATTTTGTCTGAAAATTTTACCTCCACATGCACGAGTCAAAATCAGCAAAAATACAAGCCCACAAGGAGCACCAAAATAAACACATACAGAAGATTTATGCAAATACTTTAGATTTTAAAATGATAATGATTCATCAGCTTTTTCAGTTTAAAATTGGAATAAATATGGCTGCTGTGAGTAAAGCAGGCACTTCTATACAGAAGCTATTGTCCTTGATGCACAAACATCCAGGCTGGATCATTGCTGATGATGTGATGTCGTCTTCTTACTTGTGTGTTCATGGGTTTCCTTTATATAATATTATACTGTCTGTCCCTAGATATCTTCATCTTTTACTATTTTAACTGCCTTCAAGATCATCTGTGTCTTTCCCTTTCCTGTCAATTATGCTTATTTCGTAGACATTTGTGTCTCAGTTTGTTTTGACTTTCTGTTTGATTATCAAGACTTTCTCTGTTTGGTTTATTGCTATTTTGTTTATCTTATGAATCCCTGAGTTCTTGCTATGTCTGTTAAAGCACTTAGTAAACATCTCTTTTTAAAGGTGCTATATAAATAAAGTTATCATTATAACTTACATTAACAAACATAATAACAAAAGAATACATTCAACACCCACCCGCTTTCAGACATAACATTAGATACTCTCTGTCAAATACCAATTTGAAAGAAAAAGAATAGACATATCTGTACATGCATACACTCATACATATATGCCATAACCTATATTTAGAAGCCATAACCTAAAGATTGAAATCCTGCTCCAACCTCCTGTAGAAGCTCTCCTAGGCCCCCATTTTTCATAAATTCCACAAATCATTTCCATATTTCCTTGTAAACCTGTAATTTATTTTTCAGGATATGGTATTCTCTCCATCGATATACAATTTACCAAACTTTCAATCTAAGCACCTATAAGTGCAACAGTTTTCTTCCAGTTGATAGCTATCATTCATTTTGCTTGGAGTATAGAAAAGTCTATGAACTTATATTCTTTTTTCCTTAACTTGAGATTTGATGGATATAAATGCAACAACATCATTTTAGGTTCTAATGGAATATTTACGGATAAAATGATCTTTATTTATTTATGATAGGGGTATTTTTAAGCAATGTTGTTGTGGTGGTATTACCACTAACACTTCCCCATAGGCAGCATGTTTACCATGACTGCTCTGTTGAAATGGTATCAACCAGATCTGACTTTTAAGTGTACAATCTTTAAGCATGTATGTCAAAACAATGAAAAAGTAGTTTTGTTTCAGAATTTTGTACTCACAGGAAATGACTCAGAATAGAAAAAAGTCTACAAAAGAATTTTCTGTTCAGCCTTAATGTGAATTGACTTCTCTAAAGAGGGAAATCTGTTGTCGACTAAAAAGAGGGGGACTGTTTAGTTTTGCACTCACATGGTGGGGATTTTCAGCACCCCATGGAAACCACTTCCTGTTTCTCATATTTTTACGGTGATGTCATGATTGTTGCTCAACTCTCCCTTTGTGTGTGTGTGTGTGTGTGTTTTATAACTGGCTCCATGTGCTGCATAATCCAGCTAACAATACCTCGCCTTTCTGCTCCTCCCCTAGGTATGGCAAAATTGTATCAACAAAGGCAATCCTGGACAAGACGACAAACAAATGTAAAGGTGTGTGAAGCTGTTTTGTCTTCTTTTTCCCCTTACATACCTAGACGTCTCTTTACACTTCCCTGTGAGAGAGGATATCACTCGCACACTTTCTATCAAAACACCAGGTCATTCAGCAGCTATGCAGTTGTCTCAGACGACCTGGGTTTGTCAGGAAACAGACATCCAGGCTGCTCAAAGCTGCCTCCCATCTCATGTTATTTTAAGCCTCTGCCCTTGTCTGTGGGTGTGTCACTGCTGTGGGTGGGAGGAATCGTCTGACTCCTCCTCTCTCTGCTGGCTTACACTCATAGTCCTGGTCTCGTCCTAGTAGACTAAAGAGGGACTTAATGATTCTTGGTGGTGCTGATGGGATTAGGAGAACGCTTTGTCACTCTCCTCTGGATTAAAGAGATGCCAGTTAATCGAAAGCGCCCAGTGAAAGGTGACACCATTTAAGACCTCGCAAAGCTGTGGCTGGTTTTTAAATAGAAGTCAGAGATCACTTTAGCAATAACCTTGTGTGAAATTGAGTTTCAAAAGGAGTCTTTAAACCATTGTTTGTTTGAGCAGAAATTTAAAGTCTGAACTAAGATCATCTCAGACTAATATGTGACATAGTTCTTGGCTGTAAGCACCCTGACATGTCCACAAAAATGTAGTGTAGTGTAATGTTCAATAGGTTAAATATAGCAGCTGCAGCAGAGGTCCACCCTGTTTGTACCCCCCCAGGACAAAGAGCTGACCTGAGCCACGAATGTCATGCTGGTATCTGCATCCTCAGCGCTTTCCTACCTCTGCTTTCACATGCACACACTCAAAAGGATACAACAGCACATAAACACACATTTAACCAGACTTGTATAGTGCTGAAAAATGTACACAGCATAATGTAAAATCATATTGAAACTATGTTAAGCCTACTAATGATTACTCAACAGAAAAAGCAGGCCAGGCCACACAACACAGAGGCTTTATCATTATTTGTTTTGGCTGTATAATAATTGTCCTAACCGTCCTCCTGCTTGTGTCCTCAGGGTACGGCTTTGTGGACTTTGACAGCCCCGCTGCAGCTCAGAAAGCCGTAGCTGCCCTGAAGACCACTGGTGTCCAAGCTCAGATGGCAAAGGTGAGGATTCATTACAGCCTCATCCTCTTATCACATCTACACAAGACACTCAGTAACACCATTCCTCCTCCACCCGACCGCAGAGGCAACTTAAACCTTAATCATAGTGGAATTAAATATCAGTGCTTGAATCCCTGACTGCAGTGTGTGCACTGGATGTCCCCCAACCATTAGACCACTCACTGACTCTGGGATTAATGTTTGAGTTATGAAGGAAGGAAGAATGTTTGTATGCATGTGACGTCTTTTAGTTTAAGCCATTTGCAGAATTGAGTTGAACTGAAGCAGTATATTTTCACAAGCAAATGGTACAGCAACCTGCTGTCACAGTTTGCATGTCTCAGTTTGTGGGGCTAATGTGTTTGCAACATGCAGTTCTGTCCTTATTGCATACTCTGTTTGACTCCTGTTGCATTAAAAGGAACCCTGCATGATCAGACAAGTTCATCTTGTTGGATAGATATTTGTATCTCTCATATGTATATTGAACTAAAAAACTCACTAGATATCTGCATTTTGAGTAATTTGAGTTTATAAACTCACCAGGACGCTGCCATGTTTTGGTCCGAGCTGGCTCTGTGACCAAGGTTGTAATAGTTTCTGATTTTTCATTAGTTTTTATTTTTATTTCGTTTTCACTTTCTGTGTTCAGTTACAGTTTAGTTTATATTAGTTTTTACTGCTGGTTTGTTAGTTTAGTTTCTATTTTGCAAAAATGCTTCATTTTAGTTTAGTTTTTATTAGTTTTAGTGTTAGTTTGAGTTTTTTACGGATAGATGTCAGGGCTGAGTGAGAATCATACATTTTTCAAAACATATTAAAACAGGCTACTCCTCAATTATCATTTTATTTATTTAATGCTGATGTTTAAGTAAAACTCCAGTCATAAAACTACCACTTTGTGAAGTCTTAACCAATCAGATCAGGCAATTTTAAACCCCCTCCCCATCTTGGGTGTCGGTGCCAGGCAGTATGGTTGTGTCAAAGACTAAAACTAAGGATATTTTGTCTCCATTTTTGTTTTATTTTAGTTAGTTTTGTAAGCACACTATACAGTTTTAGTTATCTTTTTTCTTGGTAAAGCTTAGTTTTTATTTAATTTCAGTTAACTAAAATGGTTTTTGAATTTTAGTTTTAGTTATTTAGTTAGTTTTAGTTAAATATAACAACCTTGGCTGTGACATCACAGTGCCGCAGCGCTTCTCGCTGCTCCTATGCAGTAACGGCTGTTCCAGACTGGCAGCCAGTGTTAGGGCTGCATCTCAGAGACGCTGCACATCTCACACACGGAGAATTCTAAGATTTGAGGTCTCTTCTATTTTTTCCTTGCACCACTTGCAGTTATCGGTCAAACTAGACAGGAAAATGATAAATACAGAGCCATATTTGCCTTGTTGTACAAAATATTTACTTCCACATCATTAGAATGTGTTCGAAATCTGTTTCCTGATGAACCAGATGAAGGCCACGAGCTAAAATGTGCCTGTTTAGTAAAGTTGTTCTCCAAACTTCTACTCTTTATGAAGCTTTCTGTTTCCACACAGTTCAGGTAAAGATAAACCCAGTACAGAAAGACTTCCGGTTTGTGCTTTTCAAAGTTAAAGCCCACTTGAGCATATCTTTAGAGAAACTCCCTTCTTATGTACATATTGCTTTTATTTTGAAAAGCTCCCGGCACGCTTCCATTATACACTGATTCAAGTCACTTGTAGGGAGTTTTATGTGAGGTTAAACTTTGGAGGAATGAAAACACTCAGCAAACTCGAAGCCAACAAGATCAATCAATCAGTGGCTAAGGTTATTGAGTTGTTTCCAAACTTTTTTACTACAGTCTCTTAAAGCTGATTGGGAAAGGGTCAAATACTAGCAAGGCTAGCTCTAAAACCATAGATTCTCATACATTGATATGTGACAAATTATATTTGGTAATTTAAAATGAGAAATGACCCAATTTCAGATGCCTAAGACTTCTATCTTTGTTGCCATTGTAGCACGACAGCTATTTATACGGTTGAACTTTAATAGCATCCGATCAACTCTGACATCGACATTCTGTTATTGTGTTGACCCTAAGTCTACTGTGCATGTTTTCATGCATGTGTTGCAAAGGTTTTATGTCAGCCATCAGCTCTAAACCAGGCTTAAGAGCCGCTTCAGACCTGGGTGCTGAAAGTTAGGCTATAGGCTGTAGAGATCGGTGCTGACAGCGGGGTGACGTACCAGCAAAACCATCCACCATGTGAACATGCTTCTAAAGTAAGCCTTTCCACAAGCTGCAGGATAGTCTTTCTGTCGTCTCTAAATAACCATTACAGCAGCTCCAAGTATCTCACCTCACTAGAAATGGCCGATTTACAAGATTTAATTGTTATATTGACAGAGCCAGCTTTAGTGGTTCACACAATAACTGGAGATTTCCACTGGTTTAAGGTAGGACTGGCTTACTTCAGGCATCTGTGCGCTGACATGAGAAAAGGAAGTAAATAATTGTGTGTTGTTATGGTTACAGAAACCAGCCTGGGGAAATTAGTTCCCATACAGAGCTGAGCAAGAACTCTTGGCCTCATTTCCCCGTCTGGGGGATCTGTGGAGCTTCTTGACATGCCTCTGTGCACCCATTTGACTTTTTTAATTAAAGTAGAGCAGCTTTGAGGGGCAGGCCCAAGTTTAATCTTTGTATTGTGGAAGGTAAATGCCTTTATAAAGTGTGAGCCTAGAGCTTAATGGACTCTCTGACAAAGGTCCCTTTTCCTGTTTCTTTATTTTATCAGCCCTGGCTGCCTTCAATGGGCTAGCTCTCATTATTATTTCAAAGTTAGATGGTGAGAAGTGGCTAGAGTTTCTTTTCTTTTCTTTTCAGTTTTGTTGTGTCACAGCTTGATCTGTGATTCTTAAAATGTGCCAGAGAAAAGATTCACCTGCTTCACAATTAAGTACAAACAGAAATCATGCTTCAGTGTGAACTTTTTTGTCATGTTTCTTGTGATAGGAAGTTGGGAGTCCATTATGTGAACTAAATCAGGGTAGGGGAAGTGAAAGATCAGCACATGCTCATCCTTCATTAACACTACTGCTCCTGAGGAAGTTCTTTAATGCAACTACTGTTTCAACAAGGCCGATACAGAGTACTGATCCAATACTAGTGTGAACTTTCTGGACTGGCTGTGCAGACTAGCAAATTATTTTAGACCTATATTTGACTCAGAACATGGTTCAACAGATAGAATTATCATGTACAGCATCTCTGTGAGCCTAAAGCTGTTTTTCCTGATGATTATTGAGTTTTACTGCTCTATCTCTCTCTCTCTCTCTCCTTTATGCTCTATTCAGGCAGCATCACGTGATCACAGGACAGCCTGCCATTGGCTGACAGACCCTCACAAAGGGAAAGCAATATGTTGGTTAGCATTTAAGCTAGTGGTGATAAATGATCATAATTGAATTAAAATGGATAAAAATGTGTTCAATATCATGTTTACTGGTGTGGATTAATCATATTAGTGCCCAAAAGTCACACGAGTTCCAGGCTTGCTGAAAATGCTACTGCAAGGGATTTAAAGGCATCAGTAGTGTCAATGGGAAGGCACAACAGCTAGCTTCAAGAGGGAAAACAAGCAAGAGGAGTCGATTTATGCATTAAAAGTTATTTAACTTTTGATAAACTGTGTCACTTCTTGTCTTGTACAACAGCGCCGGTCTGGAAAGCATTTTAATGATCACATTAAGAGAAAAACCATCACGCAGCCACCATTCTTTTCTGCTGCAGTGGGTCCTTTGGTTCTTCTTCACTGCTCCAAAAATGGTAGCTCGTGCATGACGTGTTTTCCGGCAGTGAAGAATTGATTTCCGGTTTAAAGCACTAACATTTAGCATGGCTAAACAAGAATCTGTGGAATAGCAGGAACAAAAAGGTGGAACTCTGACATGCAGTGTGTAACAGCAAGATTTAAATTACCAGCTGTTCATCTGTGAAAAAGGACATTTTTTATGTCTGTAATTTCAGAAATATTACAAGGAAAGGATGCTGCTACCTGTGGGTTCAGTGCAATTGTAAATTTCCAGTTTACACACATCTTCCATTAGAGGATAGTGGACATTTAATTTATCTCTATTTTTCTAAATGCAGATGTAATGTTTTTATCATGTTTGACACAGTGAGAACAACAGAAATGTAAAAAAACAAAACAAGTGCAGCTAAATGCGTCAATAATCGATTACGAATTGAATCGTAGCCCTATGAATCGTAAACAAATCAAACCATGAGCTGCCTAAAGATTCCCACCTCTAGTCAGTACAGTGCAAAGTCTTGTGCCACAGACTGATTTGTAATTTAATCATATTATCATAATAAACCCCATAATTCCTTCTGGAAACCAGCTGATTATGAATGGATTCATTTTGAAAGTATTACAAAGATCCCATTGCACACTGCTAATGTAGATGAGAAAAACAGCTGGTTAAACAAAGACAGGCATGGACTGACCTCCACAGAATCCAGACCTGAATACTATAGAGCCAGTATGAGATCCACAGCACACAGAGAGATAAAATACTGCTCAAATCTAAAGAAAAACTGCCTTCGAGTCTTTGAGATTTACTTGGTGGATGGTAAGGTTACTCTAAAGTCTGACTTTTACCTTTGAATAGTGTTTTCTTTAGTTTGTGAGGATATTTCTTGTGTTTTCTAGTTACAACTCATTAAAGAACATGAGTAATTAATATAAAGGGGGTCATTTGAACAACAGTCCCGTACATTTTATGGGTGTTTCCTGTCAAAAATGCACTTTTGCAGTCAACCGCATCATTTTTACAGCGTTAAATATCCATCAGCCACACCCCTACTTCAGTGTGCGTCAGTCACAGTTCATCACTTACTGAAGGGTGGTGACCCATTCAAAGAACAAACAGCTGTCTTATCGTGCTGTCTTATTCCTCTCTGTTCATTGTTTAAACCCATGAATGTTGTTTTTCTTCACGTTTTTCTCTAGAAATAGTAGAGCCAAATGAGAGGAGCTATAGCTGGTTAAATATTTTATCTACTAGTTAACAGTGGTTTAATTTAGAGACTCTTAGTAATATAACTGCACAGCTCTGCCACCAAACATCTAAATGGTTCTGCAGAAAATCTGCATCTTTATGCATGGCCATACATCCATCTATAAATGAAAACCAGTGTCTCGTGCTCTCTCGTTTCACATCCATCCTGATCTCTCCTCCCTCCTGTGTCCAGAACCAGCTCTGATTAAAGAGCTTCCCTGTGTTTTGTTGCTCATGCTCATTCATTGTCCTCTAATGCTGACATTTTGATTTTCCTGTCAGTGTATAACTTTTAGTAATCCAACCTGTCCCTGTAGCTGACTCTGAACAACACGCCACTGATGAATATTAATGGTGAGAGGCCGCTCCCCAGGGACTCGTAGCTGTGTCTTATGTTTCTGCTGATGCTATTAAAATACAGCGAGAAATCGGCTGATGTGAGCCTTTAGCCATCGTGGGCTGCATGCAAATCTCTGTTTATATCTTCTGAGAGTGACCCAGAGACAGACAGGAAGGAGCAAGGATAAAAACAGACATAATAACCCCATTACTCAGGTCCTCGTTAGGAGTGTATCCTACTTTCTCTCCTTTTACGTGTTACCAAAATAAATGTGACACTACAGAGGAATGCTTTTGTGTTTTTGAGGTGTGTTTTTCAAACATTTCCTACCATGTAATTAAATTACCATACCTTTGTCTTCCTCCACACAGCAACAAGAACAAGACCCGACAAACCTGTACATCTCCAACCTCCCATTGTCTATGGATGAGCAGGAACTGGAGAACATGCTAAAGCACTTTGGCCAGGTCATATCTACACGCGTCCTGAGGGACTCCAATGGAGCCAGCAGGGGAGTGGGCTTTGCAAGGTCAGACCACTATGTGCATTTTATTGTCAGTGACTCACAGTGCTCAGAGATTGTTTATGTACCGCTCCATAGATTGCTTTTTAGAAGCAAAAAAAACGACTGTGGTGTGGTTGAACTAGACAGAATGTAGAAACTGGGAACTTCCTTGTTTGGAAAGAAAAATCATAGCAGTACGCTGGAATAACCTTTGGTTTGACTTGTAAAACGATGAAATGATTGTGGTCAAGACTGGCCATAAGGGGTGAAAGCTTACTGGGGCCCAACTAAACTGGGGGCTCACGAACTTCAGCAAAATCATGGTGCATTGTAAAGTTAAGCTGTAATAACCTTATTTTATTTTCAAACTGAATGATGATAAGTCATATCAAAGCGGCAAACAAATTATTTACTCAGGCTGTATAACAATATAGCCTTTTTCAAAGTGTAAACCCTATTTTTCAAACAGAATAACCTTTTTATTGGTAATGCTAACAATGTGGATGCCGCACTTAACAAAAAGATTGGGAAAGAAATGTTAGACTTCATTGCAAGGCAATGACGTGTAAAATTAACAGGATGCCAGAAGATAAAGTAGAGGAAATTGAGACAACGTTAATGGAAAAGAATTGAATCATTGTAGTTAAAGACAAAAACATTGTGAAAAGTGTAAAAATAGGTTAAAGTTGCAAAAAGCAGTGGCAAAAACAGGAAAAGAAATCGCAAATGACGTGGCAAAAATACAGCAAAAAAGAGAGAAAATGGGTGATTAAGTGTCTAAATTTGCCTTAAAGTGGAAAGAAGTGACAAAAATTGGCCTCAAGTGGCATTTGTTACAAAATGGGCAAAAGAAGATCCAAAATTTGTTAAAAGTGGCAAAAATAGGCATAGAAATTTCAAAACAAGTGGTAAAAATTAAAAAAGATAAATGGGTAAAAAGTGGCAAAAAAAATGGTCTCAAGTGGCAGAAAAGTTGCAAAATGTCAAAAAAAAGTGACAAAAATTGGTTAAAAGAGGCTGAACAAAGTGGTAGAAATTGTTGAAAGGCACAAAAATTGGTTAAAAGTGGCACAAAAGTGGCTATTAAGGGATAATAGCAAAAAGGAATAAATGTCGCAAAACGGGCCAAAAATAGATTAAAAGTTGCACAAAGAAAGCTGCAAAAGTGGAGCTTTTTGTGACAAAAAAGTGGAAAAAATGGCCTAAAGTAGAAAGAAAGTGGCAAAAATGGGTTAAGTGTGGAAAATTGCAAAATGTGGCAAAAATAAGTAGCAAACTGGGCAAAAAATGGTCAAAAGTTGCAAAAACAATATGGCAAAATGGGCAAAGATTGGTTAAAAATGGCAAAAATGAGCCTTAAGCAGCCCAAAAGTGGCAAATGGGCAAAAAGGGCCTGTTCTCTTGGTTTTTCAGGGGTTTGCCAGTTCTGATTGTGATTTTGAGACAAAACAACACAAATAAAAATAAATAATCAAAGTCTCAAGTGTTATTTATTGAGGTAGAACTGGCCAAATATACTAAAAGTTTGAAGTAGTTAACAATGAAGAAGTTAAGCTCAAAGATGTCACTATTAACACGTTTAAAAGGCTCAAAACACACCAAGTTTTGATGACTTTGCCCTCTTAAGAATCCATTTTATTTCATGTGTATTTCTTAGTGTAATACTCATAAATCTCTGCATTTAATAGTTGAACAGGATCAGTTCATGTATGGACAAATGTTGGCTCCTTTCAAAGATAGTTTCACAATGACTGCTTGATATAATTATAGTGGTAGTGCTTGCCTCTGCACTCTGTACTCACATAACCTTACGGGGCCACGAGTGATGAACTCATATATCAAGATGTATGGGAGGAATGTTTGTGGGTGTGCACAGATGAATCCATATGTGGCCCATTCCAACCATGCAAACACAATAATATTTTATATAAACCCCCTCCCTCTCTCCCTCCCTCCGTCCTCCCACCCAGAAATGATATAGCTGTTGGAAAGTACCTGCTCACTCATAAACTGCTGCTTTGCTGATATTGTGTCTTTTTATACTTCAGGATGGAGTCAACTGAAAAATGTGATGCTGTCATTTCTCACTTCAATGGAAAGTTTATTAAAACACCTGCAGGTGTTCCAGGTAAGACACACTGTATAATTATCTCACAGTCACAGCCACACACTGCAGAAGCGTGATGTAGAATGAATAACATTAGCTCTGGAAGAAGCTGCATAAAAACGAGCTGTTCTTCTTGGTAGAGCTGAAATGTGTACATTTAATGGACAGTGTTCATGTGGTCAGCCAACAGGAGTCACAGAGTCTGTCTGTAAAGCACACACTCTCAGCACTAAGTGGCAGAGCACAGACAAAGAGAGGCAGAGAGAGCGCTGCTCTGTGTGGCCTCCACTCCCTCTCTAAGCTTTTTAATTGGATTATTAGACTGAAATAGTCTCTGCTGGCCTTGCCTACTCTAGGAAGGGGAGGGGATTACAGCTCCACAGCTGCCAAATTAGATGTCTGCTTTCCCAGGCTGGCTGGTAAATGTGCACTCCCAGGCTTCAGGGAGGGAATGTATAGCACGCAATGACAAACAGAACCGTGTGCGTGTTTGCGTTTGACACTAAACCATGATTTTGTTCTCTTTGTAGCACCATCTGAACCCTTGCTGTGCAAGTTTGCTGATGGCGGACAGAAAAAGAGACAAAGTCAGAATAAATTTGCTCTGAATGGTCGGGGGTGGGGAAGAGAAGGTGACTCCAGACTGGTAAGTGGTGCCAAACGTGGAGGGAGTGTTTTGACTGGCTGATGGTGACTTATGATAAGATAAGGTACTGCTCGTCTATAGCAGGGGTTCTCAACCTTTTCAGCCCTTCAGCTAAAATAAAGGGTGGCTGAACACAGACATGCACATTCAAATATAGTCATGTGCAGACAAGGCCTCCCATCAGGAGGGAAAAATGGGAGAGCTTTCCAAAATCATAGTCCATTGTAAAATTAAGCTGTGGTATTTTTCTATTTAACCTGAATAATAACCACTTTTATCAAAGAAACACATTTTGATTGATTTTTGTAGTTAGTAGTTTAAAAAATGTAAATCCTTTTGTTGAAAACAGAATTAGAATACATTAAAAATAGCTAAAATGGGTAAATAATGGCAAAAAATGGAGGAAAAGGTGGTGAAATTAAATTTTAAAGTAGCAGAAATGGGTTAGAAATGCCAAAAATTAGATAAAATGGGCAAAATGGGTTAAAGTGGCAAAAACAGGCAAAGAAATGACAAAAATATGGCAAAAAGGCAGAAAATGGGTGGATAAGTGTCTGAATATGCCTTAAAGCAGAAAGAAGTGGCAAAAATTGGCCTCAAGTGGCAATAAAATTGCAAAATGGGCAAAAGAACAGCCAAAATTTGATAAAAGTCGCAAAAAGAAGAGCCAAAGTTTGTTAAAAGTGACAAAAAGAAGTGGCATAAATAGGCAAAACATTGCAAAACAAGTTGCAAATATATTACAATAGAGATATGGGTTCAAGTGGCAAAAACTGGCTTCAAGTGACAGAAAAGTTGCAAAATGTTTAATAAATAACAAAATTGGTTAAAAGAGGCTAGACAAAATGGTAAAAAATGTTGAAAGTTGCAAAAATTGGTTAAAAGCAGCACAAAAGTGGCTAATAAGAGCAAAAAGCAACAAAAATTAAATAAAAGTGGCAAAAATGTGGCAAAATGTGACTAAAATATGTTAAAAGTTGCAAAAAGAAGTGGCAAAAATGGGTACAAATGCAAAAACGGGCATATTAAGTGGTAAAAGGGATTCAAAAGGGGCTGAAATGGCGTTAGCTGAGGCAGAAAATGTCAGAAAGTGGCAAAAATGGGCATATCAAATTGTGAAATGTGGCTTAAAAAGTGGTAAAAGGGGTTAATAGTGGCAATAATGTGTCAGCAGAGCCAACAATAGGCAGAGAGTTGCAAGATTTGGTTTAGAAGTGGCAAAAACAGGCAGAAAAAAAGTGGTGGTAAGGGTTTGAAATTGACAAAAAATGGGTTTTTAGTTGCAAAATGTGTTAGAATTGGTGGGAAAAGTGATAAAAATGGGTTAAACTTAGCTGAAATGGGTGTTAAGTGGCAACAGTGTAATTCAAAAATTTTCTTAGTTTTATTAAGGCATCTGGAGACCTCTCAGTGTCACATGACCCACAATGGGGTCCCAACCCCAACACTGAGAACCCCTGGTCTTTAGAAACAAATATTCTCTAACTGTAGACTTCAGTACTGAGGTATAATCCTGGTTTTGTTCTCTGCTGCTTCAGTCGCTACATTTGTATGATAATTGTTTGTCTTTAAAGTGTTGCATGCTGCAGCTCAGTGCTTCTTTTTACCTCCTAGGCTGGAATGACACTCACCTATGATCCCAGTGCAGCAGCTTTGCAAAATGGGTAAGTTAACCACAGCAGACAAGGTTGCACTGTGAGAAATAGGAATACAACATTATTAGATAAAAACTTCTCTCGTGTGTCCGCAGGTTTTTCCCACCAGCGTACAGTATTTCAAACAGGATGATCGCTCAAACGTCCATGTCCCCTTACATGTCTCCACTTTCAACATACCAGGTTGGAATCCTTTTCTTTATGACTATTTGATACTGAACTGCAACTCAGCATTTCTGTTAGACTTCACGTCATCAGGATTTAGAAAGACGTCCTCTGGGATTTGGGGATATGGGTTAACTGTTACAAAGGACGCTGCGGCCTTTCATGCTCTTTGCCGTGCCAATCGCTGTAGCATGTGATCTCTGGAAATAGCAGCTGTTCAGTGCCAGGGTGTTTACCGTGTGTTTGTGTGATGTTCCAGGTGCAGAACCCATCCTGGGTGCCTCATCAACCCTACATAATGCAGCACCCAGTAAGAGCACCTTCCTTCCTCTCTGTGATCAAAACATTTTCCTCTGTGAATTTAAACATTTCTCTGTAAACAGACACACACAATATGGATAGTAGTTCCACATAAGGTGACATTGATCTTTGAGGATTTACAGTACTAAAGTGTTTGTATAGGAACGCAAAAACGACTGCTTTGGAAAAACTGCATCTTTCATGACAGATGCCAAACATTTTTACAACAGATGGGTTTGAATTGAGAGAGAGGAGTCCTTTCTTGCTTTGAAAATGTGCCAGTGGAGATGAGAAAAGACTGCTAGATACATCAGGCCAGCCAAGATGCTTATAGACAACTTGATCAACTTGTGACTACTCACCTTCTGTTGTGTGTATCAGATGTAAACTCTGAGATTACTCAGTTTCTCCCTGCAAACTCACTGTGCATTCACATATTAGATAGCTGGCATATTTATAATCTTTAATCTTCCTTTTTGAGGAGACTTTTAGCCTCCTAGGATGATATTTTCTGACATTTTTATGCAAATCGTCCTTTCATCGTCTCCCTCTTATTTTTCAGGGTACAGTAATATCGCCCTCTATGGACCCATCCATGTCACTACAACCCACTTCCATGATGGCTCCGCTTACACAACAGATGAGTCACCTCTCTCTGGGCAGTGCAGGAACGGTGAGAAATCTCTGCATGTGTGTTAAATGTGTGTTGTCCAAGTTTAAAATGCACACAGTATTAACATCTGTTTTACTGTGCAGTTTATGGCCGCCAACACAGCTATGCAGGGAGCGTACATCCCCCAGTATGCACACATGCAGACGTCAAGTGTTCCTGTAGAGGTATGTGCTCTAACATGACAGGATTTTATCACTTTTTAATTTTGTAACTCTATAAAGACATGAGATGGAATTCATTTGTTGAGTAAATGTGATTTCAATTCTTTGACAACGAAAACACAAAATGTCCCTCTTTCTTATGTTTCTTTATAGATTATGATAATAATACCTTTTAATTTTGATGCTGTATTGTTAACTTAAGTACAATTTTTTTTAAGTATATTTAAAACAGACAATCAAATGAATACATCTGTAGTTCAAGTAGGATAATATATTTAAATAAGCAGATGTGCAGGTTGTATGTTTGGAGCATTTAAGCATGGAAAGCTTGCAAAAGACTAACTTTTAAATTTTTTTTTAAATATTTGGTTATTACAGCAGGCGTGTTGCAGTGTTGATCATCAGCCTTTATCCTTAAAACACGAACAGACACAGCTATCTTTGTGGCCCCTTCTCTGAAGGAGCAAGTTTTCAAATCTGCTTCCCAGCAGTGATGCACTGATCCAGCTAAGCATAGAGATGGGCCATAACAGATTGATAAATTTGAAATGATAACGATATTTTATGACATTATTTTACTGATACTGATAACAAAACTGATATTTTACCGATGCTGATTCCTTTGAAGAAAGAATAAAATATTGGATAATCAGTCCTGTAAAAAGTACACATTTCAGGCAACAAAATGATGTATCCAGGTCATTTCCAAAATGTATGTAATTGGATTATTGCAATAAATAAATGTGTCAAATGAACTGGAATTGTTCATATTTGATTTTTAATTGTACAGGTACATCTCAAAAAATTAGAATATCATGAAAAAGTTCAATATTTTTTGGAACTCATTTCAGAAAGTGAAACCCCTAATTATATAGACTCATTACACATAGAGTGAAATATTTCCAGCCTTTATTTCTTGAAATGTTGATGACTATGGCTTACAGATAATGAAAACCCAAAATTCAGTGTCTCAGAAAATTAGAATATTGTGAAAAAGTTCAATATGGTGTCACACCCTAATCAGCTAATGAACTCCAAACACCTGCAAAGGTTTCCTGAGCCTTTAAATGGTCTCTCAGTCTGGGTCAGAAGGCTACACAATCATGGGGAAGACTGCAGACTTGACAGATGTCCAGAAGACAGTCATTGACACCCTCCATAAGGAGGGTACGCCACAAAAGGTCATTGCTAAAGAAGCTGGTTGTTCACAGAGTGCTGTATCCAAGCATATTCATAGAAAGTTGAGTGGAAGGAAAAAGTGTGGTAGGAAAAGGTACACCGGCATAAGGGAGAACCGCAGCCTTCAGAGGATTGTCAAGCAAAATCCATTAAAGAATTTGGGAGAGCTTCACAAGGAGTGGACTGAGGCTGGAGTCAGCGCATCAAGAGCCACTACGCACAGACAATCCTAGACATGGGCTACGAATGTGGCAGTGCTTGTGTCAAGCCACTCCTGAACCAGAGACAACGTCAGAAGCGTCTTACCTGGGCTGTGGAGAAAAAGAACTGGACTGTTGCTCAGTGGTCCAAAGTCCTCTTTTCAGATGGAAGTAGATTTTGCATGTCATTTGGAAATTAAGGTCCCAGAGTCTGGAGGAAGAGTGGAGAGGACCAGAATCCACGTTGCTTGAGGTCCAGTGTGAAGTTTCCACAGTCAGTGATGATTTGGGCTGCCATGGCATCTGCTGGTGTTGGTCCACTGTGTTTTCTGAAGTCCACAGTCAACGCAGCCATCTACCAGGACATTTTAGAGACCTTCATGCTTCCTTCTGCTGACAAGCTTTATGGAAATGCCGATTTCATTTTCCAGCAGGACTTGGCACCTGCCCACACTGTCAAAGGTACCAAAGGCTGCTTCAATGACCATGGTGTTACTGTGCTTGATTCTGACCTGAACCCCATAGAGAATCTGTGGGGGATTGTCAAGAGTAAGATGAGAGACACCAGACCCAACAATGCAGATGACCTGATGGCCGCTATCAAAGCAACCTGGGCTTCCATTACACCTGAGCAGTGCCACAGGCTGATCGCCTCCATGCCACACCACATTGATGCAGGAATTCATGCAAAAGGAGGCCCAACCAAGTATTGAAGGCATAGCAATGAACATACTTTTCAGCCTGACATTTCTGTTTCAAATATCCTTTTTTAATTGATCTTATGTAATATTCTAATTTTCTGAGACACTGAATTTTGGCTTTTTATTATCTGTAAGCCATAATCATCAACATTTCAAGAAATAAAGGCTTGAAACATTTCACTCTATGTGTAACAAGTCTATATAATTAATGGGTTTCACTTTCTGAAATGAGTGCCAAAAATATTGAACTTTTTCATGATATTCTAATTTTTTGAAATGTACCTGTATTGTTAGCTATTATTTAAGCCTGAAAAATTATTTTCATGAAAAACAACAGACCCCTCTTGGCAAAGAATCAGTTATTTTACTCTCTCTTCCAGGAAAATGGTGCTCAGTCACAGGTGGACTCTGGCAATCCTTCGCCGTATTCCTAACCTACAAACCAACAGTGCTGAGGTAACATTTGGACAACGGCTACAACAATCATGTCTTCAAAATGCAATGGATTCTAAGGATCTTTCCACCGTTTTTGCACAGGATCTGCAAACGTTGAAGTGAGACTATTTTTGGTATAATTTTTCAGAGAGAATATCTGCGCTCATCTAATGATTCAAAAAGAGTGACAAAGTTTTATTTTCATACTAGAAAACGTTTATTTTGTTACCAAGGATTTCCACGGGATACAAGGAAGAAGAATCATGTGACCAGTTGTTCAAAGTGCATGAGAATAAATCTGTCTTTTCTTAATATTTCCACATCTTTTTTTCCTCTGATGACATTTTTGAAAATGTGCTTGCTGTGTGAGTGTTGCTTTGGTGAAGTGTTTAGTGTTGTTCCCTTGTAAAGTGGTTTCTCTTAGTACTTTAGATTGATCTTGCTGTCTGATTTTAAACTTGCCTTCACAGTTTTTGATACAGAAGTTGTACAGACCATCACAGAGAGTGGCAATAAGCAAAAATGTTGAGAGCGATTGCCTTTGAAATGAGCTATGTAGGAGTTTTTTTTAATGAATTGTATGTGTTTTTGCTCTTCCCCTCCAATAATTGTTAAAAAATGAGATTTTTTTTAGCGAGTATGTTTTGAATGAAATGACTCTGCATCTGATATTTTTAATTGGATGTTATATTTATTTAGTCAGGAGACCTCACATGTTTCAAGATGTTGAGAGATTCTGCTGAAAGATCAACTTTTAAATCTTGCCTTTTTGATTATTTTGTTTTGTAAAATAGCAAAAAAAAGAAATGCTTTGGTTGGGGGATGAAATGGGACAAATATGTTTTGTTTGTATGTTGTGGTTTTCTACGGAAGCCCTGAGTGGACATGCATTCATACATTTGTTTTGTGCAGTTTTCCCATAAAAGGGAGGAAATTTCGGAGACATTTTCATGTTATTAAAACAAATATCCTTGAAAACAAGCGGACGATACTTAAATGAATGGATGCATATCCACTTTTGGACTCCATAGTTTTGTCTTTTTGGATCATTGTGAATTTTATTTTGGCGGGATGTGTCTTTTTCATGTTATTTGTAAAAATACCAGAAACACAGACTCATGATTGTGCAAAAACTCATAAAGCCTTGTGACAGAATTGAGGCAAAAGTTCAGCGAGTTGGGGTTAAAATGAAACAAAAATATGTTTGACCTCGCTCTTTGATAGGAAACAACAAGCATGGCACTTTTACTCCACCAAAGATAAAGCATAATTTATCTCTTCAAACAGGAAATAAGTGACTCTGCAAGCTAGATTGTGCCTTTTTTGTCCATTTATGTTCAGTTATAGGTTTTAGTTCAGCGCAGACACACAAAAGCATGAAGGAAGGCCTGGATCATAGAAGTGCCACAGTCAAAATCACACATGGAGAGAAGAAAGATCAACTTTAGGACAGATGCGAATCCAATATGACCTAGCACTAAAAGAAAATGAGTAAATTTATGCTAAGCAGGCTTTCTGATTCTAGGGTGATTTGACCTGGTGGTCAGTGAGACCTGTTATCTACCTCAGAGTTTTTTCTCCTCTGTACTAGGTCGGGTTTGCAGGTCCAGCCCGCCCTTCCAGACCAAAAGCCACGCTCAGGAGCTGGCCACATACAGCTGTTTCCTTATAGGTTGTTTGAATACTTTTTTATTTTCTCTTTTTTTTAACAATATATTATTGTTACCATTAGGGGGTGGACATATGTTTCCACTCATGTTCACACGTTCAGTGCTGCTGCTTTTATAGTGCTAGATCCCAGAAGGTCCATCTCAGATGTTAAAAAACAACAATGACAACAAAGCGTTTGGGTGTTTATCGAGTCTGTGCTCCTTTAAACAAACATGTTTGTTGCTTTGTCTTGGGCGTAGACTAAATGCACAGCAGCATTCCCCCTCTGTAGTCCAACAAATGTAAAGGGCCACTGTGATTATACTTGAGATTTCCGTTCAATGCCTGAGACTGAGGAGTTATACTGTCTTATGAGGTTAATGCTGCTAGTGGTGTCTGAACCAAGTGCCATAGTATCTGGGTCAAGAGTTGCAGAAATTGCATCAAAGATAAATTGCTCATATAAGAAACCACCATGTTGAACAGTCATTAAGTTATATGAAATAATTTATGAAGAGTTTTTTTTGTACAGACAGCTGGAGGAAATAAGAGATTTTCATAGAACTATATGAAAGTTTTTATTTTTTGTGCCACACAATTGCCAGTGGTAACTCGTCTGTACAGTTTAAGAGACCTTTCCTCTGTTTTTGTTTTGTAGTGTTTCTTAAAGCCAAAGACTTTTTTTCAGTAGACTGTTGCCTAAGGTTTAATCTTTCATTTCTTTGACATTTTTGAATAAAAATTTCCAACTTTTGAATCTTGTTTTCTGGTTTTTGTTGATTGGAAATGCTAATAATAATGATGGAACTTTATTTATACAACGCTTTATAAAACACACAGTTACAAAGTGCTTCACAAATCTCAAAAGGGGCAGACCAAAATCCCAAGCTACGCCCCTGGGGCAGACAGATAAGCAAACAAATACACCCACAATAGATAACACAACCAACATACTCTGTCTTCAATTACAAACATGTGTATATACACACAAAAATAAAGCAGATTATAAAAAAGCTGATCTATAAAAATGAGTTTTTAGCAGCTTTTTGAAAGAAACTACAGATTCTGCAGACCTGATGTCATCAGGAAGATTGCTCCAAAGTTTAGGAGCTGCCACTGCAAATGCTCGATCACCTCCGGATTCAAAGGGGGCATGTTCACCTTTCAGAAAATGTGTGCAAAAACAAGCCGTTCTCATTTCTCCTCATGATGTCATGTGGGGAGTTAGCCCCGCCCCCAGGCTCAGTTGGGCCCTCCCTGCTTGGAAGAAAGTTCCGCCCTCCTCTCCTGATCCTCCTCTCAGCTGGCACCTGAGAGGAGGATCAGGAGAGCCGCATCCATTAAGCCACACCCATTTCCTAAGAGGGGCTGAGTCAGACAGCCCCATAACATTTAAAGCCACAGAAACAGCTCGTTCTGAGCGGGGCTGAAACAGAGGGGTTTTTAGACATGCAAAACCCAATACTGGAGTGTTTTTTCAGCAACAAACTTCACAGGCATGTTTTGGGGACCTCTGAGACCAATATAAATTTGTCTTAAAGGGGTTTCAAATGTCCCCTTTAAAATTTGAATGAGGGACTGGTAGAAGACCCTGATCGATGCTAACAGCTATTGCAGGCTGCAGTAATAGTGTTGTATCTTCTTTATTCCAAGATGACTTTAGCTGTTACTGGAGCTTGGCCACAGCTTCATAGGGATGAATTCCAAGCACTAAGTCTCTCACTCTGTCTCCCACCTTCAACTATGTTAACCAAGGAATCTGGCCTCATCAAACTTTGAGAATAAAGTAATTTTGTGTCCTGGTAATCTGTTTAAGAATTGATTATAAGACAAGATATTGAGTCACATTAGAGCTCCAGTCCTTCTACATTCAAAAATAGCAGCTGACTCTGAGCTCAGGCTGTTCTCAGCAGAGCTAAACATGTTTTTCCACACGTGTATTCCTCTCAGCTTGCTCTCTTCACTTATGCTTTTATCCCATAGGCTGAGGACCTGCTGATGCCCACGTCAACACTGTCACATTGTATTGCTGACAACATGTATGGCCTAGACAGGGTGGGTATCAGGAGGTATGGTGCAGGGTGGGCGGATGGGGTTGCCTGTGAGCAGGCCGCGTCATGACAGATGGGTCCCCACGGTATCCTGCAGGGTGTTGTGCCACCCTACGGGAGGCCGCCGGCTCCAGACGAGGAGCAAAACTCACACTCCAGCTGTCTGTGTTTGGGCCACCTGCGTCTACTAACAACCGAGTTAGAGCCCTTATCCACTCTGATGACAACAACCATGCTGCCCCCTAGGGTGCCATGCTGTCCCATCCCTCACCTGCTCAGGTATGAAGCACCCTACACCCACTAAGTCTGTAAATGCCTTCAACCTAGAAGACTGAGCTTTATTCTCCTTTAACCTCCTAAGATCCTGCATCCACATATGAGGACATTACATTTTGGCTTTCCTACATTATAGCAATCATTTCTGGTGTTAGCGCTGGTGTCATAATTGTCCAAAATGTCCATTCAAGTTTAAGGTATTTAAAAAAAAAAAAAGTTTAAGGTATTTGCTTGAAATGCTGGGATAATTTACTGTTTGGGTATTTTAGGGAATTTGCTTGGAAGTTATCAAAGTATTTTTATTGAAATTAAGAGGATACGTTTGTAGATTTTGGAGGGTTTCGTTGGTTTGAATTTATTTCAATTTTTTAATGCATTTTCATATGAACATGGGGAAATTATTACCAAATTCAAAAGTTGGATTGGGAATTTGGGGTTCATGATTGTCCTTTGAATTTTTAAGCATTTTTCTTAGAAAACTTTAGGGGGTTTGGGATGTTTCCATCATTTTCATGGAGTTTTTGAGAATGTTTTTGAAAATTTCTAAAATTTGCCAAGAAATTTAAGGTGGATTTTACTTCAATATTTGAGGAATTTGCTTGAAATTCGCATGAAGTTTTTGGGCAAATTTTTAACGAAATTTTTTAGGCTTTATGAAAAATTTTCACTGAAAGATTTGATGACTATCTAAAGAAATATTCGGCTACATTTCATGGGATACTCTAAGAATGCCCTATCTTGCCACTTTAAACCCAATTCTTCCCCTTATACCCTTTTTTTTTTTTTTTTTTTTGCTAATTTTAGCCAATTAATAACATTTTTGCAACTATTAACACATATTTAGCTTCTCTTTGGAACTTTTCTGCTACATTTAACCAATTTTTGCCCCGTTTTAACCTGTATTGCCACTTTTTGCCAACTGTGGAATATCCTGGCTTCTTCATTTTTGCATCTTTTCACCCAATTTTTTTTTCTTTTTTTTTGACACATTATTGCTATTCTGTGTACTTTAAGAATTTTCATTTTTTTTTTTTTTTTTAACTATGGTATTTTTGGGGTTTTGGAAAGGAAAATTTCCAAGAAATTCCTGTTCAACGACAAGACTGGTATTTTAACTTATCAGACCGTATTTATCCCAAATAAGTGGGAGAAAATAAAAATGCATTCCAAACAAGGGCTCAGGTCTCAGGAGGTTAAAAATTTGATATGAAAGCTGATAAGAACAGTGGAGCTGAGGAGTTTCAGCAGACAGATGTTCACTTGAAGCTGCTTGGAGGAACTTTCAGAAATAAACAGCCCAGAGTTCATGGTTTTATGGGCACACACTGTAAAAGGGAGTTTTTGACTCACCCATTTGGTTTTGAGTGGGATGAGAGTTCTGCATGATAAGAGGCTGATTTGACTGCAGAATGCACAGTGTCGCCGGTCGTCAGGTAGCATAAGACCCATGGCTTCATCCAACATTTACAACAGTCTGGAACAAATGCAAACTTGTAGAGAGTACAAGTAGATTACAAAGAGGATTTGAGAAATTACTAGAAGCTTAGAATGTGCATACACGTGCAGTGCACGGCCAGCAGAGTTGGCTTGGCCTCTTATACGAGTATAACACTGATTTATTTTACAAGTTTGGAAATGTTTGGCAATGTCTTTGGCGTATAGACTCCACCATGATGTCTTTATGACCTTAAAGGGGTAGTGAGGCAGACACCAGGATAGGATTCCCACCCATGGAGTCTAGACACTGGTGATGGAAGGAATAAGACAAGATGAGTAGGAGACTTCTGAGGAGCAGATTTCAGAGGAGCTTGACCCAGACGCTGATGAGATGATTGGAAGTAGCATTGTAAGGATGCAGGACGCATGGAGGAGCTTGACCCAGACACCGAAAGAGCTGTAATGGAGGTGGCTGGGGAGGAGGAGGGTTGCAGCGATGGCATTGAAACGGCAGACTGAATGTGAAGGACAGAGAACAGATTTTAAAATATGACAGCTGCAGGATGATTGGATTGAGAGGTTGTGGCTGAAAGAGATTGGCTGAAGGCTTAAGAGAGTAGGTGCCATTGGTGATTATTAGAGCAGGAGCAGGTGCTGGAAAAGGGGGGGGGGGGCAGGTGAGTGAGTGGTTACTAATGAATGAAAGCTTCATTAATGGTTTTATTTGTTTTTGCCACTTAAACCTATTATTCACTGCTTTTTGACATGCTTTTCACCCTTTTGCCACTTTTAATCTTTATTTGCTGCTTTCCCCCATTTTCGCCAGTCCTTTCTGCTACTGTTAACCAATTTTTGCCCTTTTTTTTTTTACCTGTTGCCCTGTTCACTCATTTTTTTCCACTGTTTTGCCAATTATGGCCTCTTTATTTTTGTCACCTTTCACCCAGTTTTCTTTTTTTATACCCTATTTTGCCACTTTGCAATTCTATGCCTGTTTTTCCACATTTCACTCATTTTGTCATTTCTTTTTGCCCCTTTTAGCCCCTTATTGCAGCTTTTTGCCCTATTTGACACTCTTAATCCAATTTTCCCACTTCTACCCTTTTTCTGCCACTTTTAACCAAATGTTTTTACATTTTTGCAATTTTTAACACATATGTAGTCTGTATTTTGGAACTTTTCTGCTACATTTAACCAATGTTTGCCCCTTTTTGTCAATTTTTTTGCTTATATTTTCCACTTTTGTCTACAAAACCTTATTCATGCCTTTGATTTTCACAGCAGGACTAATGTTATTCCACCCCACTCCTTTTTCCCCTCCATTGTTATAATAATCTTAAGTTATTATTATTATTACTTTTAGCCCCATTTCGTAGCTTTTTATCCTGTTGTCCCAATTTTAATCCAATTCTGCCCCTTCTTCCCATTTTTGCCACTTTTAACTAACTGGGCTTTTTTTTTGGCCATTTTTGCCATGCTTGCAATTTTTAATTCATATTTAGCCTCTATTCTGGAACTTTTCTGCTACATTTAACCCATTTTTGCCCATTCTGCAACTTTTTACCAACTGAAGTCTATTCTGGTTTCTTCGTTTTGCACAATTTTCTTGGGTTTTTTGGACACTTTATCCCATTATTGCTATTCTGCACCCATTTTTGCACTTTTTGTCCATTTTGTCGCTTGTTTTTTCCACTTTTATCTACAAAACCTCATTCATGCCTTTGATTGACACAGCTGGACTAGTGTAATTCTGTATTTACCTGCATCAGTCAGTCTGCAATGGCATGACTCCAACAAGTTCAGAATGCTGCTGTTTAGATTTGACAAACACAAACCATAGGTACCACCCCACTCCTTTTCCCTTCATTGGTCACCCATAAAATAAAGAATTGATCAATGATTTTATGAACTTTGAAAGCACAACACTGTCCAGCTCCTTCCTTTATCACTGAGCTCTTAACTCCCTTTACCCCAAATCATAATTTAAGATCCCTTAGAGCCACTTTATGTGCTGCTCCCAGGTCCAGACTGGCTACCAAAGGTGACCAGGCATTTTTAAAGGAAGGATTTTTTTAATTTAAAATCATTGGTAAATTTGGGATCTATTTAATCTGTATCTTTTGCTGAGCTCCATGAGAGTCCAGTCTAGCGGGGCCCCAGGAAACGCTCCCCTTATCCCCTTTATGGGCGGCCCTGGTGCAGAGCAAGGTTATTATAGTTAATTAAAATTAAATAAATAAATAAAACTATTTTTCAAAAATATTTTTAGTTGAAAGTAAATTTTAAAAAATAAATAAATAAATAAAAGCTTTCCCAAAAATGAAAACATCATTTTGTCCTCTCAGTTGTGGACATATTGGTGTAAATACCTCTTATATTTATAGTTTATGTGCTGAACTTTATCGTGATTTTGTAGATTACTATTTTATTCTTTTATGTGTGTGTGTGTGTGTGGGTGTGTGTGTGTGTGTGTGTGTGTGGATATGGAGTCTGAAAATAAAGTTCGAGTATCTAATATCAATCCACAAACTCGGATTGGTGAAGACTTTGCGTGCAGCACCACCTAGAGGTTATTTTGTGAATGTAAAAAATCAGATCTTATTGAGCTGTGCTGTATAATACTCTGTAAAACGCCAACGAATCCTCCCAAAATGTCACTTTTAAATCATTCTACGTCTATTTTAAATCTTACTTTTTCTTGAAAGAGCAGGTTAATAGTCTTAATAATTTGTTTGCGTCGCTAGTTTAGCCCAGGTAAAAATAAAAGCCATCATATTTAGCTTTGAAACAATGCTCTAGGACTGTGTGGGCTGTCTTGTTTGTGAGGTCCCGTGCTGTGTGGGTGGGATCTCTCTCACTCACGTCGCTGCGGATATTTGAGTCGAGCAGCAACAGTGAGAAAAGTAGTTCCACATGATTTTTCTGTCCTCTCAGACTGTCATGGAGTCGCTGAGGAGAAACCAGCGTTCCCCCCCAGTGCTGTGTTGTCTTGTCGTGTTGTGTTTGCAGCTGCAGTTGTGTTTGGCTGGAGGTAAGGACTCTGCTTTAAGTGTTGTGTTGCGGACGTAGCCATGCTTGTTGAACTTAGCTAAACGTAGGCCTGCGTAACAGCCAGCGTCCTTCAACTTCTTTGCTGCTGTATTTGTTTAATGTCGAGTTTAATGACGTTTAAAACCCGACAGGAGGACATTGGTAACAGAAAAACTCTCCTGAATGTCGACATGCTGTTGTGCAATATGAAAACACAACTTTTGAACTGGCGTTGTGTCACACTCCTACAGGAATTTATAACCTCATTAAAAGTTGTTTTCCCGCTGTTGCGAAACACTTTTTTATTCTGTAAAGTTTAAAATAATCCTGTTTGACGCTTTCTGTTGAGAGTAATGCAGGACTGCATTCCTTGCATTCAGCCTTGAGGCGCCTAATATGGATAATTTACATCGAACCGAAGCTCATTAGGTCAGAAACTCCACTGTTTTATAACTACTTCAATGAAAATAAACGCACGAGCTGGAATAATGACGCTAACGTAACCTGCTTTAACACTGCTGAAAAGTTCCGTCAGAAATAAAGTGGCACAAGTCTGACATGCGGAGAAACAACTGAAATGAAAAAATCAATCCGGAAAATCAAGGCAGAAAGAGGAACACAGGTTTCAAGTTGAAACTTGGTCTGTTTATTATTATTATTTTTATTATTTTAGTCTTTTATACTCTGTATTTGGGAGCTGTAGAGATAATATAGCTTCATTATAACAGATCTGTTACGTTTGAGAATATTCTAGAGCTGGGCGATTATGTCAAAAATCAAAATCACCATTAATTGAACTTTTTACCTCGATTACGATTGCTGAACGTTTATCCTGCCCCCCCCAACCCCGACTCTGTTTGTGCTGTAAGTATTGTATCATTTTAAAACGCCTAACTGACAGGAACGTGAATTTGTGTATGGATATTTTTTAAACCGCTAAAATCAAAAAACACATCAGCTGAAATGAAAATTTTTTTTTAACAATTTTCCTAGAAAAGCAGAACTAAATGACTTGTATTTCTTGCTAGCAAAATAAATTATTTCATACTATAGTATAGAAAGTAGAAAATAATTCTGCTACTTGCTTTGCACAGTCAGCTCCATGTTCTAGTTTTGGGCACCGTCCACACGGAGACAAAAATGATATATTGCCGTTTCATTTTGAAAAAGTTTTCCTTAAAGACGGGATCATTTCAGGAAATATCTGCGTAAGCACAGAATCACCGAAAAGGACTGAAAACGCTGTAGTGCATATGCCAAGCCTGTATGTGGCGCTGTAACACTGCCACGGATATACACCAAAACATTGAACTTAAGAACATCTGGTGTGTGCGTTTCGCAGTGGTGGTAAAGGAGCGTCAGATTTTGCTGTAAAAGCCATAACAAGCTCAGTAGCTTCTGCAGCACGTACACAACCCTGTAATCCGCCATTGTTGTTTTGGCCTGACGGGTGCAGGCGTCTTAAGAGAGCTACGCTATGTGTGATGTAATTGTATCAAGAAAGATGCTGTTAGCCATCCACGCAGAGACGAAACTGTTGTCGTTTACAGATTTGTGCACTCTGGGACCCGGTTTCAAAAAGTATCATTTACAGTCATCCAAAACAGTGTCAAGTGACCTCTTCTTTTGGGTTTCCAGCAGGCTACATGCCTTTTGACACCTAGCTGCCTATCACATATCTACACAGCCTGTGGTTTGTTTTTAAGGGGATGGTACATTATTAGAGAGAGAATTGTAAGGGGAAAATAACTGAAATAATTGACATGGCAAGTTAGAGGCTGTAAATGTTCTGATTATTTTTTAGTTAATTTCCCAATCCTAGAATATAAGTATATATAAGTAATTTCAGTGTGCTCTAAGCCTAAAGTCATTTATTTCTATCATCTGAAATGTCGTGATTTGTGTTATTTTGTCAGTTATGATTGTTTGTAGGAGCTGTAGCTGTTATTGAAAAGGGAATAAAATTCTTAATTAGCATTTTTTTCTTTTAAATTATCTTGACTTTTTAAAGCCTTAACAGCTTACTTGATCAACTCCTAAAACTGTCAGCAGATTATCTGATTTAAGAAATAATCAGATCAAAGATTAACATGATTTGGTATTCACTAAACAAGCCCTAAAGATGCAGCGGAACTTAAAAATAGTGGTGACTTGTAGGGCTGGGCAATTAGTCACAAATTAGATTAAATCACAATATGGCCTGCTGCAATTTGTAAATTTTGTAAATTGCAGCAGGCTGTATTGTAGGCGGAGGCGGAGGGAATCACTTCCTGTTTTCCTGCTGCTATGGTGTAGCTCTGTGCAGTTTCTCATGCTAATAGAGCTAGGGCTAAATTATTTATTTTCCTTCATTTCTGGGATCATGCAGTTTTATTTTTACCACAAAAGACATTTTGTATATCATTATTAATGCACATCAGCTCCAAATATCGGTCATCAGTCTCGTGAATTACGAACAATCTGTATCGCGTGATGATTGTATTTTTTAGTCAGTAGTTCCAACCATACCACCAGACTTTCAGATTCTCTCAGTCAGTGGTTCTAAACTGGTTTGGCCTCAGGACCAGCCACCAACTCCTTTAGTGAGAAATCACCACCCAAACTTCAGAAACATTAATAAACTGTATTCATTCAAATGTATTCAGTGAAAATGCTGCATTTTGGACCTTAGATGGAACAAAACTGAAAGAGAGACAGGACAAAACAAACATGCCTAAAAAGCACAGCATCCCAAAACCCCCATGGGAAAACATTAGGGATGCACGATATTGGATTTTTTGCCAATATCCGATATGCCGTTATTTATAGATTCATTTTAACCGATATCGATATTTGAGGGTTTGACATAACTAAAAATTCTGTCCTTTTAACACTATTTTAGGGTTGAGGATGAAAGAAACAAACTTTTTTTTTTCTTAAAACACACTTTAACCCATTAAAGCCTGAAAACACACATTATAGCTGGAAATTTTTAATTTTTTGTAACTGAAATGTTTATTTCATTTTCTACTGAAATCCAAAAAATCCAAATTTCCATAAAATATAACATACATATTTTTATGTATCTCATTGATACATTAGGTGTTTTTGGTAACTGATAATCCCTTGAGGGCATTTTTATCATTTTTCAGATTGTATTCAGAAGGTTATTTTTTGTAATTTATGATCATATTGATTACTTTACTTTCCTTTATACTTTATTCCAGACCCATAGGTCCATATCTGTATACATAAAAAACATACAATAAGCAACAACAACAAACATCAACCAATGAATAAAACCGCAGATCGCTGATTAGATAGAGGTATCATAAAAGTATGTATCAAATATGGTATAACAGGCTTTAAGGGGTTAAAGTTTAAAGAATGAGAGTGAATAAAGGAAAAGATCTCAACTTACACAGATCTGTTGGTCCAGCCTAAAACAACACTAATTTATTAGTATATATGGCCAAATCTTACTGTTGCTGATATGCATGGCCAAAATATTGGATGTAAATGCCGGCAAAAATGTTGATATCTGTCCATACGATATCTAGCTGATAAATGTGTGCATCCCTAGAAAACATGCATGCATTTTATTTTATTCTGTTTCCTGTGATTACATGTTTACTTTTGTTGTTTTGCAGAAATGTACACATTGTAAAGGGAAAACCAGCTTTGTAATCCCAAAATGATGAGATGAATAAGTTTAGAAAACAGCTAAACTGTCTGCTTCACCATAGCAAACAGAGTGAAATAAAATGCATGACTATGTCTGCTCAGGGCTTCTATACCGTACATTATTAACTTTTTCCAGACATAGTTATGACCCACCAGTTGAGAACCACTTCTAAAGGTCATGTGCAAATCTTCCCATAACTGTTTTGTCTCCTGTTACCCAGACTGCCCTGCAGATGGACGCACCTGGGTGCCATTTGGAGACAGATGCTACCACTTTGTCCATGGAGATGAAGATAAAGCCAAAATCTACTCCTTTGAAGGGGCTAAATCTCTCTGCCAAGGATTTGGTACCTCAGAGCTTATTTTCAATTTTTTTTCTCTAGTTTATTCTAAGACGGTGTCTAATTCTCCTGTCATGCAATGCTTTGCTGTTCTTTCAGAGCTTCTGACCATCCAGAGTGCAGAGGAGAATGACTTTGTCATTAATTATAGCCCTGAGGTGTGGAAAGGTGTTGTCAACGTGTGGCTGGGAATGTATTATGACACCAACAGTAAGTACCATGTGACTGAGCGGCTGCGGGAAAAACATTTTCATAAGATACAATCTGATCCCCTAAAAGAGATCATTTTCTTTTTAATGCAGTACTTTAATATTCATGCAAAGTCTCAGATTTTATTTATCATTTTGATTATGTTGTGGTTGATGTACTGTTAAGTAAGAGAGGGAATTGCAGGGTAAGTCATGATGCATTACACAGCATGTGACCCAAGACAGTATGAATATTATGATACAGCAATCCTGCAATACAATCCAATAATTACAGACCAATCTCTGAACTCTCCTGCCGGGGAAAAGTAGAAAAATCACTGGTAAACAAGCAACTATTTAAATGGGAAATATTAAACACTTTTCACTTTTTCAGGCTTTTCTAACAAAAATATGTACCCCTGGCCTGTCCACAGCCCCCCTCAAAATTCTCCAAGAAAGCCAAATTTGTATGCTACAGTAGGAAATCCGTCAGGCATTTTCTCACAGACCTTGAATGATGAATTAAAAGATGACTTTAAAAGGGTAAAGTGCAGAATTAATATGTGTATTCACTGGCTTACTGTCTTAATTTCTTTTCATCTCTGACATGTTATTCCGCTGCCAACTTTTTGTGCAATTAACTTTCATTCATTCAGGTGCTACCATTTAAACTAAAATATGAGCATTTGCCACCTGTGTTTCATTGACTCTTATATGACTTAGAATGGTTAATAAAGTTCTATAAAGTTCCTTTTTTTAACTTTAACCCTTGTAGGACTTTTTGTCCTAGTCATTGCCAGTGAAAGCATGCTTTTGACTCTTGAAACAGTAGTTTGTAAGAAAGTCTTTGCTCTAGTATTTCCACCATCACACAGTTAACGGAACCTCGAGCAGCGGCTGGTAGTCTTGCTGTCAGTCAAGCTTGAGTTCTGATGGTGCACATGCTGTGTTTCTTGTCAGGCGAAGACATGAAGTGGTTCGGTGACAACCCTGTGCAGTTCACTAACTGGGAGAGCAGCGATTCTCCAACAGACCTGGTGCCTGTGGATTCATGTGTGGCTCTGAACAGCAAGACAGGAAAGTGGGAAAACGTCAGCTGCATGGATGACTTGGAGAATGGAGTCGTTTGTGAGACGAATCAGAGTGAGTTCAGGGTCCAGAATTGATGTAGGCACTTTGAAAAAGCTGTTTCAGAGTTTCTGAGAGTTGGTGTGATGATTTTCAGTTCGCTTTGCTTAAAGTATGGTGGAACTGTTTTTCTCAAGCTTCATTGTGTTTTTCTTTCTTCAGAGGCAGAGGAAGCCAAACAAAGTAGGTCAAACCTTTGAGCGTTTCTGTTTCTTTACGTACTCCTGTGTGAATTTGTGTTTATAGCACTAAACTTCCTTACATTGTTACTTGTCCTCCCTCAGAGCCCAGCCCGCTGCTGTCCGCCCTGGTCATTCTCAGCGTGGTAGTCATCGTGGGAGTCTCTGCAGTTATTTGGTTCCTGCATCAGAAGCACAGTCTGGGCTCCACCATTGTGACGGCGTTCGAGTACCACCCTCCATTCCGAGTTCTTGACACGGACCGGTCGTGCCTGGTGGAGGCCGAGGAGACTGACAGCGTGCCCTAGGAGAACTTTCTCCTTTTTGCCACAAACAGGAAACAGCAGGTCCCGCTTTGGTGGGTGGGTGTTCATGCAAAGACAGGTCCAGAAGTAGTTTAAGGTTCATGTCATGAATCAGAATAAATTAGTGCTGAAAACTGACGCCATGCTTCATAAAATACTAGCCCTTTGCAACTTCTGCTGTTTCTGTTATCTGCACATATGATCGGTCAACTGTAACTTTTTGTAAATGGTGCATTTTCATCTGTAACCTGATCTACCCAAAGTATGCATTTGATGATTTAATATTAGGTTAATTCTAGGCACACTAAGTCTTGGAAAGCGTTTGGCATAACTGTCTCTCTGTTGCATGTTAAAACTTGCTTCCAATAGCACATTTAAAGGGAGCAGGGGCTCTAAATGGAGACAAGCTTTCCTAAGTTTTATTATTTTCTCACTATAGCAAATTTACCATAGCATTCCTACAGACTTGGGAGACAAACAAGAGGGTAACTAAATGTAGAATGCAGTTGAATGCAGCAAAAAGTAACATCCTGTAGCACAGTCGTAGATATTTCACTCTCTGTGTGTCAAAAATGGATTCTGCATTTCAGATGATACAAGCAACCACATAAAACCATAGAAAAGTTAGGATTATATTCATAAACTTGCATGACAGCCATCAAGAACATAATATATAACTAGAAACTACAGAAACACGATGATGCATGAAGTAACTTTTTGTTAAATTAGTGCACTGTCCCTTTAAGCAGTATTCAAAGAAGCACAAATTCTTAATCCCTTGGGCACATATAAGTAGCTTTATCAAAACAGAAGCCTAGCTGTAGTTACAACAATCGTCATATTCACTCAGAGCATGTATATTAAGTAGGAATGTAGCAACGCCTCACGGAACATTTCAAAATCAATACAAATGTTCTATTTAGAGTAGCGAGACAAGAATATATCTCTTTTCATAACCAGCAGAGTATGCTTTCTACTTGATGTCTGATAGCTCCCACTGCACACAGAGGCACTGCCCAAAACGCATTGTTAATGCAAAGTGAACACAGGGTCAAAGACAGGGCCGAAGCAAGTGAAGATTTTTGATCTCTGTTTCTATGTAACCCAAAGATGAAAGATTTACTCATATTTGTAAGGAAAAATAAGGACAAGGATAAAGTCTCATTTTTACTTTCAGAATTGAAATTACAGTAATTTATTGGTAGATAAATGCACCTTGATTCAACGTCTTTATTAAAAATATATATATTCTGATAAGATCTTGTCACCTACTATTGTGTACATGCCAATCCATGAGGTTTTTCTTTGTATTGTTCAGATCAGTGGTTCTCACATCCACCACCTACTGTAATGTGAAGTAGGGCTGAACCATTTTGGAAAATAATCTGTGATCCCCCCCCCCCCCCCATTATTGTGATTTGACATGCTATTATTTCTTAACTCTTTTATTCCTAAACTAGGGCTGAACAATTCTTTAAAAATATCTAATTCTGATGAATTTGACTCATATTGCAAATTAGATATGAATTGTCGTATTGAACGGTTTTTGTCATTCTCATATTTAATAAAAGAAAATTACAAAAATGAAGGTAGGATTTTTTTGTAGACTATTCTTAAAAAAAAGACACTTGAATGATGGTGTGACACAAATTTCAGGTCAAAGAAATATTGCCCCTTCTGCGATTTGAAAATTGCAGCAGACCATATTGTGATTTAATCTAAGGCTGTGTCCGAAACCACTCACTCATTCCCTACTCCCTATCCACTCTATAGTGAGCAGCATAGTGGACTATATAGTGGACTCAACTGCAAAACACAAAAATGATTTCGGACACTACTCCGGCCACGGGCGATGACGTCATTGCTATCTTACAATTAAAACGTTTAGCAACAGTGGCTCGTAGATTTCCATGACAATGGCTGAGGATTGAAAATAACGGTACAGTTTCACTGGAAACTGATACTAAATGTGATGTCTTTTCCCCCCAAAAATAAAAATACTGATAGATTAAAAAAAGTTTTGTGTCTTTAGTGACAAAATAATATACATTTTTGTGTCTACTATCACTTACTTTTGCATAAAGATGACGGTCTAATGTCTTGTAATCGTCATGGGGGAAAAGTTACTCTGTTTTGAATCCTTAACATTTTCTCACAGATTTGGTAAAACCAACAAACAAAAAAGCATTTAAAAAATTTTTATATGTTCCTGTGCTCCTCTCATTCGTCCGTCATGTTTGAGAGCAGCAACCGTGATGCATTATGGTAAATATTGCTGGGCTAGTGAGCATCGGTTGTTCACTACTTTTCACAATGCATTGTGGGAAAGAGTGAGTGCACTGTATGGTGAATAACAACACTTACTCAGACACCACTACGATATATAGTGAATAAGGAGTGATTTCGGACACAGCCTACTTTTGGAGTAATTGCACAGCCCTAATGTGAAGTAGGGACCCAAATTTCTGATTTTTATCAAATTAATTCAACAAAAAATGTTGAAATTTGGACCTTGAAAGAAACACAACAAAGGCTGAACAAAGAGACTTGCTAACACTTTGGGATGACATGCAATGCAAACATTGTATTTCACCATTATAATACATTTTGGTTGTTTTTTTTTGAAAGGTGACAAGACATTTACAAATTATCATATGAAAACTAACTTCCTTTAAAATATTTCCATCCAAGATAACAGGAAAAATAAGTGAAGATCTCAAGAAAACAATCAGAATTTACTAATTTTCCAGCAAAAGAAAGTATGCAGCAAGGTTATAATAGTTAACTAAAACTAAGTAACTAAAACTAAAATTCAAAAATCATTTTTGTTAACAGAAACTAAATAAAAACTAAGCTTTACCAAAACAACGAAAAGTAACTGAAACTGTATAGTGCGCTTACAAAACTAACTAAAATAGAAATAGAGACATATCCTAGTATCATAGTATCACCATATCCTTAGTTTTAGTCTTTGATACAACCATACTGACTCGCACCTACACACAAGTCTGGGGAGAGTTAAATTGCCTGATCTGATTGGTTAAGACTACACACAGTGGTAGTTTTATGTCTGGAATTGAATTCAAACATCATCATTAAGTAAATAAAATAAGTTAAGAGTAGCCTGTTTGAATATGTTTTTAAAAATGTATGACCCTCACTCAGTCCCAACATCTATCCGTAATAAACTAAAAATAATAAAAACTAAACTAAAACGAAGCATTTTCGCAAAATATAAAACTAAACTAACAAACCAGCAGTCAAAAGTAATAAAAACTAAACTGAAATTGAATACAGAAAGTGAAAATGAAATAGAAATAAAGACTAAAGAAAAATCCCAAAGTATTATAACCCTGCGGATAGATGTCTGCCTAGGGCTTCGATATCAGAGATATTTTACCTTTTTAATTTTTCATGAAACTGGGCCACGACCCACTGAAAACATCCCCGTGGCCCACTTTTGGGTCCCGACCCAGCAGTTGAGAACCACTGGTTTAGATCACTAGAATGAAGGAAAAGAGTTAGTGCATATTACTTGTTTTTCCAGGGAATATCACGACTGATTTCCTTGTATCTGAAGCCTGAGATAGAATTTAAGTGTGGCACAGGTTGAAGACGAACCAAAATAAAACAATGAGAGCAAGATCTGTAAAATCATGCCAGTAATCAATCTGCTCTCATTTATTAAAGAATGTTCTAAAAATTGCCAGCATGAGAAAATAAGCTAAAGAAATGTTCAATCTGCCCTTGATCTACAGCTCAAGAGATGTGTGTATTTTGTTGATGTTTGATGTTCCCTCTGAAATTAAGGCTTGGCATTATCGGAGGTATGTTTTTAGAAAGTTGTCATGATTTTGGTGTTAATAAATCCTCAAAGGATTTGAAAGACAATCTTGGCTGTGTGATGTATATGAAGCATTGTTTAAGATACCCTCCTGTTAGCATCATACACAGCATGAATGCTTTTGTGCAATATGTAAGAGTAGTTCTGTAGGATCTGAGCCCTTGTGTTTTTCATAAATAAAGAATGTTTGACCACAAGAACTTTTTTCTTTATTGAACTGATCTGACACAGGAAGATTCCAGAAAAGTCGCCTTCCTCTCAGTCTTGGTTTTTTAAAGATTGTGCAAGCTGGAGGAGAAAAAGGAACTATTTCTCCCCTTCCAGTGTGATCTATATAAAACATGCCAGCTAAATATATATGTCAATCCATAATTGAAGAGAAAAGGATGAATTAGGACACCAAAATTGGGGATGGAGTCTAATTAGTTCTGAGAGGAGATCTAAATCACTGTCATGTGAGATGTGTCACTCCCTCCAAATGTCCAGTGGCTCTGTCCACATCTCAGTGTGAGCCTGAGATAAAAACAGAACCGAGAGAAGTCAGCAGGAAATCTTTCCGTTCAGTCACTTATTTTTAGACTGTAAGAAGTTTGTCATCATATGAAAAATTCTCTGCATGTACCTCTTTGTTCTGAGTATTTTTCTTTGTGTTTTTAACAAATGTTGAGGGCTTTATAAGCTGACATTTATCAGTGCAGCACAAACAGAGAACCATAAGAGTCAGGGTTTCCTTTGAGTGTTTCAAGTCACTTCTAGATTTGGCCACAAGGTGGGACAGTGAATCACATTTCTGTCAAATCCCATCCCTGCCTTTTAGAGGGATTTTCTTCCACTTGTTATGAGGGCCAGAAAAACAGAAAATAATCAGTCTGAAGAGGCATAGGGACTCACAGGTCTTACTCAAACCTGAAATTCTAACTCACTTTTTATAGTCATGTTGTAATCCGCAGGTCAGAAATACTGTTTGAAATGAGGAAAATATTTCATAAAAACAGAGATGGATGCTAAGTCTCTGATTGGGGGGCTTGAAAGTCAGAAAATTAGCAGTGATGCTAATCAAAGATTGTATAACATTCTCACTTTTGCCGCCAGATATAATCTATTGTTACTATGGATAGGTGATAAGAGCCTTCTGTTAAAGCATGGAGTAAATTAATATTAGAACTAGTTCCCAGGGGCCGGATTCTAACCTGAGAGCCTAACAGGGTCAACATTCAACCAGAAACTGTCAACCTCATTTTCATCAGGAATAAATTATGGAATAAAAAGATGGCACTAATGAAAAATGATTTTGCGATTTAAAAAAGGTCAAAATGATGCATTTAAAGGCTTAAAATCCAAGATAAAAAATCAAACTTAAAAGTTCCAAAGGTCAAAACACGGAATTAAGTCAAAATAATTACTTTTAAAGGCAAATACAGTGCTTAACAAATTTATTAGACCACCACCCAAAGTAAGGTTTATGCCACAGCTGCCCTAAACTAACAGCATTGGTAATTACCAAAATCATTTTTGATGTTTCTGCAATGGTTAATACACCAATATGTAGAAGCTCTTTAACCCAAATGATGTTTTTAATGCTAAAATAGAATTATTATTGTTATCCATGAATTTTCAAATTTACTGATTTACAAAAAAACTGAAAAAATAATAAAGCACATTATTATTTCTTGATTAATATGTCAAATTATAGTTATTTACTTGCATTTCTGAACAGAAAAATGAGTTTTAGTGGTTGAATGTTATGCTTGATTCATTTCTGACTTCTCAGAGAAGCCCTGTGAGCCGGCTCAAATTTGGGTGAATTCAGTTTGAAATTCCTCATTCCTGTTCAAAATGGTAAAACGTGGAGAGCTGACTGAAAATGAAAGAGTCCGCATTAAAGCACTTCATGATAGTGGGTAGTCTTTGAGACAAATATGAATGGTGGTCTAATGAATTTGTTAAGCACTGTATATGAGATAGAAAGTCAAAACCATGAGTTTTATAAGTCAAAATATAAGATAAAATTCAAAATTATGAGTTTAAATCTCAAAATTTAAGTTTAGATTTTAAATTGTGAGTCTTAAAGGTCAAAATAAATGATTAAAAGTCAAAGTTAGGAGTTGAAAAGGTCAAAATTAGAGATAAAAATTCTAAATCATGAGTTTAAAGAGTCAAAATATGAGATAAAAGTCAAACTCATTAGTTTAAGACGTAATTATGAGACTGCAAAATTGAAAATACGATTCCCAACTTTTTATATAGTAACTGCTACTCTACTTTTTAAAACCTGTTTGACTTAAGAATATTGTAAAAGATCAAAGTTAACAATACATTTTTATGCTGGAGGAAATCTGCAGACCTCACGTTGGTGGGCCAGTTATAGTAAAAATATGATATGACCTTGTGGGCCGGGTATAACTGTACCACCGGCTGGATTTGGCCCCCAGGCCTTGAGTTTGACACCTCTGCCTTAGAGCAGTGATTCCCTAAGTGTGGGCCCTGGAGGTACTGCAGGGGGGCGCTACAATAAATTAAGCATAGTGTTTGAACTTGAAATTGTGTTTTAAATTGTCATGAAATACTTGATCACATGTAATGCTTTCAAAAAACTCTGGGAGTAATAAAACATAAGTGGAAGATTCAACAGCATGGCACCTTTTATCTTTTATTTTGTCTTCGCAGAGCTGGTGTCACAGTTCAACTGGGGTCGGATTAACTGGGGACACTTTGTTATACATTCAACTACCCTGCTCACTTCCTGATGATAAAGATTTGGGCTATAATTTTCTTTTGAGACATTAATGTTCCAATGAAAGAGTTTATGAAACATGCATAAAGAGATGAGTATTAGAAAATCAAGGCGACTTTGCAGATCCCTGATCAAAATAAGCCCATTAACTGTACCTTGTAATGTTGCAAATGTTTTTCCCAATAACAAATATCTCTGGATTTGGAATGAAATTCTCTGTATGCTAAATAAAACACAAAAATATTTGAATTATATTGGAGCTGATCTCTATGCCTTTATTTGAAAAAGTTTTATATAACAGTATTCTAACCTGTTAAAAGCATTGTTTGTTTTGTTTTGTTTTTTGTGTATACTTGTTGATTTATGGCATCATTGCTTCAATATGTGCTTGTTTTTTATTGTGAAAAAATTAAGAGTATTTCATAAACATTTTGGAAAATGAATAAAAACCTGGTCAGAAAAAAGTATACATTGACATGAAGGCATATTTATCTCAGAGTTGTCTTATTTTTGGAGAAATATCAGTTAAATTAAATTTTGTAAGTCAAGGGTGTCCAAACTTTTTCCAGAAATTTTAAGGATGCTGGGACCACTTTTATATATCTCACGTTGATATTAAAGTTAGTAAAACCATTCTAATGTTGGTTAAGATATGCTCAGTGATTGGGTATGCTTAAATGGCTAGCTGATGGCTGACAAGGAAAACTGCCAATCATTTTAAGGATTTTGGGGAGGCCAATCATTTTCCAGGGGGGCCAAGTCAGCTCTGGCTACCACTGGCCCTGCCCCTGGAACATCATTGGTGCTGCTATTTGCTGCTGTAATCCCTTAGGGCATTATAAATCAAGATGTCTTATTATTTGGCTGTGAAAAATTTTACTATTTATAGTGTCATCTCAATTTAGTCCTGTAAAAACAGCTTTAAATCCGTGTCAAAATGTTTGTTTACAGAATTAGCATGGTTGCACTGCCTTGAAGAATAATTCAGTGCAGCACAAGCTTCATGCTCTGTTGAGAGACATATTTTATCTAATTTAAAGAATTTTTGTGGGGCCGATCAAAAATGGGCCGCGGGCCACATTTGGCCCCTGACCATAATTTTGACACCCCTGTTGTGAGTTAGAAGCTCTAATTCTTTATATTAGCAAATACACCGTAACTTAGGGATTTTTTTCTGTAACTCACTAAAGTGTATTTCCTGTTAAACGGTGCTTTTGGATTTATAGCCACCGAGAGGCTGTTGTCTCTTAACAACAGCTGGTACAGCCTATTTTCCTCAAATAATAGGCACAGAATTTCATTCACACATCTGCACACTGAAGCAGGAAGAGATCTGAACTGTCCCAGACTGAGGATGGTAATTGGACATGCAGTGATATGCATGAATAAGATAGGACGTACAGTAGCAGGATAGATTGAATAAAAAGAAGAATCCTGCTGGATCATGATAGAAATTCATCCAGCCTAAAGTCAGATTATAAATCAATAAATTATCAGTTTGAGCAAATTAACTAAGACATAAACATCTGAGCTTAAATTAAAGGCTTCATAAGCCGTTTACAATGTTTAACTTGTGAATAAACTAAACTGAAACACTTCCTATAGTCAGGGTGAAAACAGCACATACTTCATACAGGTTTTAACAGACGACTTCACATCATCCCCATTTTAGCTTTTTCACACTGGCTCCCTGTTAGTTTAAGAACTGATTTAAAGATTTTACTCATTTAAAGCACTTAAAGGTCTGCCTTCAAGCTATTTAACAGAACTTTTAACCCCCTATCAGCCAGCCTGCAGCCTTAGATCCTCAGATGGGGGCCTCCTGGTGACAGGGCCTTTTTCATTGGGGTCCCTCGACTTTGGAACGGCCTACCTGAGACGATAAGGTATCAGTAAGATCCTTTAAAATCCATCTTAAAATTCATTTTCATAGACTTGCTGTTATGAGATGTAATTGCCTGTCTTTTTTCATTTATCTGCTTTTTTTGTTTTACTCAATATCCTTTTTTTATCTTAAAGCTTTTATGTCTACTCTGTTCTGTTCTGGGTTTTGTGCCTTGATCTGGTTCTTATTGCCTACATTTCTTCTATTCTCTTATTTTATTTAGAGCATTTAACCCCTTCCTCCTCTTGCATTGTTTGTACCTTTTTAGCTTTTATACCTGTTTAAATCCTATTATTATTATCATTTTTTATTTTTTATTTAGATTGTTATTGTTTCCTTCAACATCTGGAACAGTATGAACACTTTTACAAGAGTTACTCATTTGCTCCAAGTAAAACAAAAGAGGGTAATACAACTATAACTGAACATGCAGGTAAGTTAACCGACTCTGTCATACACATTGCAATAACGGTATCTTAACCCATCACCCTGCACATTTACAAAAATAAAATATAAATGATTATGAAATCAACAATGCACAGACCAAAAAAGAGAAGTATCCAGGACACTGTACATAATAATGCTAATAATAATAATCTATTTCTTCTAATTCCTTTTACGCTATTTGGCCCTTAGACCTTTTTTTATATAAATGGGTGTAACTGTGTTGCCTGGATTTGTCTGAGGTTATCCTGAGTTTTTGATTTAATTGAATTTAGTTTTATTTCTAGATTTTTAAGTTTTTATTTTTCTTAATAATGATTTGATATATTCCCGGGTTTTTATAATGTGTCTCCTGGATTATCACGATGTTAGGGTTGTATTGTTGGCTGATTTTTTTATTGTTTTCCTCTATTGTTGGGCTTTTGTCTCTCTTGTTGTGATCTTATGCTAATGTCATGATGCTTTGTCTTATTTGTGATTCTGATTATTGCCAAAGTACTTTGTAAACCTCAGTTTTAAAGGCGCTATACAAACCAGCTTATTATTGTGATTACTTGACCTGCCTCCCTGGTTTCACCACAATCCGGTGTCTTTTAATTTCCTCGTGTTCTTCATAAATATAAACTATTTCTGTTAAGCTCATTCTCTGTTCATTTCCTGTGAGAGGTGTCTGGACAGACGTGTGCAGCATCTGTTTCTCATGTCCTGGAAGTGTCCGGTTTCTCCCTCATATGTCTGAACTGACAAGCTGCAATTAACACAGGAAACAATGGACAATATTTCAGTGAGTTAAATAGACTTTATAGTGAGAGATTCTAAACATAACTAGATGAATTTTCCAATTAATGATAGCCTAAATAGAATCAGTGTTATACTGAATGAAGTCTTAAATTTACTTTAATGATGTGGCGGATTTTAAGATTGACTCAGAGGTGTTGAAAACATTGGGTCAGAGATGTTAAAATGGCCTGAATGTGTGCAGCCTCACACCTGAACATGGATGCAAACTTAAGAGATGAAAGTACCCACTTTTCAGCTCTCACACTGTGCCATTTTCTAAATCAAACGCATATGCATCGCTGGAAGGCTTACGTGTTAAAGGGATCAGAGCATTGTGTGCTGACATGATTAAAATCTGTACAATTAAATATGTCACCAAAAAGAAAAAAATCAATGACAGTGAGTCCTGTGCCTTTGGGGTATGCTGCGCTTTCTGTAGACTGATAGAAAAATAATAATTAAAAAACAAAAGCAGCATCTTAATTTGTTTTCCATCAGTCTCCAGAGGGATCATCTTTGCTGTGTCTTTGGTATCTCATTATACTTTCTAATCAAGACTCTTTAAAAATCCCTTTAAAGGGGACAGACTGTTGCCCTTCCCCCAGCATGCTGCTGCATTGCAGCCATCGACTGCGACTTATTATGTTACAAATGTCCAAGGTAGGCTGACATTTTGATTGAACAATGTGAGGGAAAAACACAGCCGGAACAAAAAGGTTTTAAATGTGACAGCGCTCTGAACGCTCTCATTGCTCATCTCTCTAATGAAGATTGTCCAATACAATTAAAAAGCCAGGTATCCTGTGGCTGGGCTGATGAATTTATCAAATCATTCTCCCTCTCTCTTGCTCTCACCATGTGTGCTCATCCAGCCAGACGTGGGTTTCACTCAGTCCGGGCGGTGAGGGGCTCCTGTGGGCAGGAGAAGAAAAATCAATGAGCACAGGGGAAGGAAAGCAAGCAAATAAAGCTGTTTTAAATCACAAGTGCTGATCAAGGACTTTTTTTGAATTCAGAACAGGCCTTTGTGCTTTAATTACTGTTTCCAATTAGCTCGACCTTATGCACAGAGGACTGTAGCAAAAGGTGCAGATTCATGAACTGAAATCCACTTCATCCTCCAAAACACAAGCAAAAAGATCACACACTCTCAAATGAGTGCTGAAATATTTGCACGGTGTGATCTATCTCATTACAGCCGTCCGCATCTGCTGCACTGCTTTCATTACATTACACTGATGTGAAATTTTGTTAAGAGTTTAATAACCATATGCAGATTCTGAGCTTGCTTTACGGTCATAAAAGGGACGACTGTGGTCCTCTCAAACACCTACAAGGTCCTTATTTATAAATAATACATTATTCCTAACTAAAATGAGAAGTCTGCTTTCTTTTCACATTATTCTAAGTAGAAAAAGTGATAATGCTTTCCTTTAATATCTACTTAATAAAGATTTTAAGCTGTTTAAGAGTAATGTATGAACTCCTCTTCAGAATTGCAATGGATGTAAAGGTTCATGTTTTCACATGTGACAAAAGATGACCTTTCAGTTTAGGGCTCTCCATCCTTCCTTTCCATTTTTGTGAACAGAGTATCTCAAGAAAGCTTTGATGGATTTTCTTCAAACTTTGGACAAATCTTCACCCTGACTCAAGGATGAGCTGTTTTGATTAAAGAGGTCGTATGTCAAAGGTAAAGGTCATTGAGACCCATGTTCAACCCTTGCTTTCTAGGCCATCCATCTGAACACAATATTTTTGGAATGCCTTGATGTTTTTTTTCTTAAAACTTTGCACAAATGTTCATTATGACTTAGGGATGAACTGTATAGATATATGAGGTCAGAGGTCAAAGTCATGGGGCTTTGGGCCTGACTTTTGGAACAAAATTCAAACTACGCAGGCAAATACTTTGACACGTTACTTTTATTCTTTTTAGAAATTTGACACATTTATTTTTTACAATAAAATGAAGAATTTAAAGTAAAATAAAACGTTCCATCTTGGCTGTACCACCTGACACGTGAAGTTTAACTGAAAAGAAATGCTTTTATCACAATTTAGAGAGATCTACTAAACATTTCAGAATAAAATACCCATGATCAGGAGCCAGATGTGTCAAATATCTGGGGCTAGGTCCAGACAAAGAATGGTCCAGGGGATTGCTTCTTATCAGGCAGCTGTATGCACTATTTTTATGCAATTTTAAAAACAAATTTGGATGTAAAACTCAAACTGGAATTGCATCATTTTGGCAGAAATGGTGCAGTTCAACCTAAAAAAAATCCTTTTTTGTGTACCTCATTTCTTTTCTTAATCTAATTACACTAAAAGTCTCATTATTATTATTCTAAAATCATGACACATCCAGTTCAGATTCAATAATTTTCCCTTCTGCCAGTAACATACAGATCTATTGACAAAAATGCTGAAAACTGAAAATTATTTTTTAGAAAAATGTTAAAAGTGTTTTTTTTAATACAGCAGTGAATGTGTAAGTTCTCAATGGTGTAACATATATCTAAAATTCTATTTTTAATACCATACTGTTTATTTACTCAGATTGTTGTGCCACTTCATGTTATTAGTGTTTGAGATGCCAAAATATTGAATTAACTAGATAATTCAAATATACTGAAAATGCATTCAAACAGAGCATGAGAGAGGAACTGATTATTTTTCTCAAAAGGAAGTAAAAGATTCAGACATAAAAATATACATGTCATGTAACTGACCCTTCTTCAACAGAAAAAAGCCCTTCTTGGCCACTGGAAATCTCATGAAGGGATACAACCAGTTGGCAGAAGTTCCAGTTTTTTAAATGCAATGGTTTAAGGTGATAACATTTACCCTGGATATTAGTGCATGTCTAATTGTATCTTTATTTTTAACTGTGTTGCTTGCAAGAGACGATTTTGACTGTTTGATGCCCATTTTGCTATGTGGTAAAAAAAATATTCTCTAAGTGTGAATGTGCATATGAGGTAAGGCGTTTTACTTAATAAGTGCAAATGTGCATGTGAGCTGAGGCATTTTACCACAGTGAGCTTTCATACAGTTTTAAAATAAAGTAGCCTAAATAGATCATTTAGTGCAGGAGTGCATACGGGGTGAGGTTTTTTTACCATATTGAGCTTTCTAACTGCATTTTAGTAAATAGATCAGTCAGTGCAAATTTGTGTATGAGGTGAACGTTTTACCACAGTGAGCTTACTAACTGCATTTGAGTAAATAGATTAGTTAGTGCTAATTTGCATATAGGGTGAGGCATTTTACCACAGTAAGAGTTCTAACAGCATTTGAGTAAATAGATTAATTAGTGCTAATTTGCATATAAGGTGAGGCATTTTTCCACATTGAGTTTTCTAACTGTGTTTCAGTAAATTGATTAGTTAGTGCTAATTTGCATATAGGGTGAGGCATTTTACCACAGTGAGCATTCTAACTGAATTTGAGTAAATAGATCAGTTAGTGCAAATTTGTGTATGAAGTGAGGCATTTTACTAAAGTCTGATTTCATACAGTATTTGAGTAAATACATTCATAAGCGTAGGTGTGCATTGGAGGTGAGGCATTTTACCACAGTGAGCGTTCTAAGTACATTTGAGTAAATAGATCAGTTAGTGCTAATTTGCGTATGAGGTGAGACGATTTACCAGTGAGCTTCCTAACTGCATTTGAATAAATAGATTAGTTATGCAAATTTGCATGTGAGGTGAGGCATTTTACCACATTGAGCTTTCTTACAGAATTTGAGCACAGTAAATAGATCATTTAGTACAAATGTGCATATGGGTTGAGGCATTTTACTACAGTGAGCTTTCTTACAGTATTTGAGCACAGTGAATAGATTAATTAGTACAAATGTGCATATGAGGTGAGGAATTTTTCCACAGAGAGCTTACTTCCTGCATTTGAGTAAATAGATTAGTTAGTGTTAATGTGCATATGAGGCAAGGCATTTTACCACAGTGAGCGTTTTTACAATATTTGAGTAAATTGATTAGTGCAGGTGTGTATATGAGGTGAGTCATTTTATCACAGGTATTTTGCCAATTAAATCAGAATCATATTCTTAGAAAAGAATTTTGTTGAATATTTCATTTCATACACCAATCAACATTACATATTGGTCGATATACCTAACAAATCTTATACTTGTTTGGCTTTTAATTGTAAAACAAACTGTGCAAGTATATGCACTGAGAGTCTGTCAATGGATCAGTGTGCCTTTATTAGAAACATATCGAGTTAATCCCAGTTACTATTTTTTTAATATTTTATTTTAACTTTTCAGGTTAAAGAGTACAGAACACACAACAACACATTACAAAACAACCAAAACCAACAAGGCAATTAAGAAAAAAAAAAAAAAAAAAAAGGCTGGCCAGTATACAATCACATGAAACACCCTACAACCTGTGTCACAATAATGAAGCCTGACATTTGAGGCGAAACGACCCAATTGCATGATGCTAAGCAGAAAAGGTCTCTATGAATTAGGAGTGATATGGTACAGTGCAAAGAAAGGACCCAGAATTCCCTCAAATCTGTCTTTTGTATTGGATTTGTATAAGCGTAGTCTTTCCAGTTGAGGTAGATTTCCAGGAGAGGAGAATAAGTTTTTTAATCCCAGTTACTATTGCTTTGGTTTGAAACTTTTTAAAGCTTTAGCCTGTATAAATCAGCTTTTATTGTTGCCATTTCCCTATTTTGCCTGCTTATAGATGACTTTTATTACACAGCTAGTCTTGCAAAGCCTGTATCAGTATTTAATAGTGATAAATGAGTTGCTGTTGTTGCATTTGCAGCCCATTTTCACCATATTTCCCTACCTTATTTCTGATGCCTAATGCTGGCAGCCAGTCTGTGCACTTGTCTTGAAGAACAAAAGTTTGCATTGTAGAAGCCCTGGTGTGACGTCACTTCTTTGAGTTGCCTGGAGTGAAACGGAGGAGAGAGTCGGTTCAATCTGCGATTAGAGACCAACACATCCAGCCACACTCCCACCCCGACTCTGTTACCTATCGACTAATTCTCGCCTCTTCCAGCATCCCATTAACGCCGCAAACTGGAGAGTAAATTAATAGTGTGTTTCCTGAGCCGCTTTTTGAACGGAACAGGTTGAATTTCAACGAAAAGGTGAGTGAAATTCCCCGGTAGAGTTTGCTACCTTTGCTCGCTAACGTATGTTCTGTATGTTATTTCACTGATGAGTGTCGCTCATGCTAACAGCTAGGCTAACCTTTGCTAAACCGGTAGCATCCTTTTTTCCGACACTTGCCTCATTGAAACGTTATCCGCACCGGGAGTTCAACACAGCGAAAAGAGTGGAAAAAAAAAACAGATAGAAAGTTCTTACAAAAGTAAACACATCTTTAAGGGACGACTGTTAAGTAAACTTTGTCGAAGTCGTGCTGTTAGAGTGTTGTAAGATAGGAGTTGAGAAACTAACGTTTACATTTCAGCAGTTACTCAGGCAGCGATGCTCAGTCTTGGCATTACCTTGCGGCGTCTGTGTCACCAGTCGGTTTAACATTGCGGAGCTGCTTTTTCCAGAAATGTTCGCAGACGATAAAACTAATGCATTTACGTTAGTTTATCAGGATATTGGTATTTAAGCTCCAATGACTCCTCTTATAAGTGGCGTCTAACCGCTTCTGTATTAACTTATACGAGGTTCAACACTCCTGTAAGTCATTTCTCCATCAAAATACGGATGTAGTTTGGGTTAACGTTTCATGTTCTTCGTATTATCTTACATGAATTGATCAGTTACGAGTGTTAAAGCCGGGGGCAGGCTGCTGCTCTCTTCCAACCCCCCTCTATCCTCTGTTTAGTGTCTTCCTTTTAAAGCAGAGCGCTGCTTAATGCTGCAGCTGCGTTCTGGGCTGATTTTTTACCCTTTGAGATTATGACAATACCCTCCATTTTTCTGCTTTCATATCAACAACAAGGCAATCGCCATCTTGAGGTATTTAAACTAGCACTGATCTATTTCAGTGTCGGTGTCAAAGTTTCCAAACTTTGGAGAAGAGGAAATCAAACAGATGCATGTGTGATTTCTGTTGAATTGAAACTCAAAAGCAGTGTTTTAGTTGCATTTGTATGTAAGGTTGTGGAGTTGTATGCAGTTTGATTTAAGCCAGTTAGATATCATAACTATTACCATATGTTTTAAATTATGCATTTAAAGCTTAACCCTAGGAATAAATCCTTAAACCTGTAGTAGGTGACCTGTTATACTCTGGAAGCACAAGTCATGACATTTGATCATTACCCTGGTTTCTTTCATGCTTGTAAGCTGGGCCTTCAAAATTTGAGGATTTTTTACAAAGTAATTTGATTGACATAATAGCTGTTTTCCTAAATCCTGCACCCAAACAGAGACACAAAGGCAGAAAACAGTTGCACTGTTTGCAAGCTACGATATGATACACTTTATTGTCCCCTTAGGGAAATTTGCCTTGGACACCAAGAGCTGCACGGATGAAGATGCCAATTAATAACATGTAAGTAATAGACTAGAACAAAAAGATGCAACCACATAGCCTACCCACATTGCACAAGAAGGAGTTAGTAATGGCAATAAATAACAATGACAAAGATTAAAATGTAATGTAAAAAGATAACAGCATGACATTATTGCACAATCCGGCTGCATCTTCAGAAGACATTATTCACTGGACTGCAGATAAAGTTTTCAGTCCTCCCTAAAACCTTCATGGCACCCGACGAGCTAGTTTAGATTTCAATTGGACAGAGAGATAACCGCACCATGCTGACATCCATATAGGGCTGGGCAATTAATCGCAAAGTAGATTAAATTACAATATGGCCTGCTGCAATTTTCAAATCGCAGACAGTGCAATATTTTTTTTATCCTGAAATTTGTTGAAATACCAGTTTAATACAGTTTTTGCTGCAGAGATGTTATACTCTACACACCATGCAACCATAGAAGTGTCTTTTCTTAAATAGTCTACCTAAAAAAAAAAAGATTTTTCTTGTTTTTGTGGATGTTTTTCTCATCAAAATGACATAACTTAAACATAAATACTATCATTCCCTTTTGCATAACAATTCATGTAGAGTTTGAGTGTACATAATTGCAGTTCATTTTTTTAAATTGTTCAGCCCTAGTTGTATCTATGTAATATTATGCTGGTTAAAGAATAGACTGATTTATTGCTTAGGTTGGTTGAAGATGCATAATATGAGGAACTAAAAAAGAAAATGCATATCAAATCGCAATCGCAATATTTGAAAAAATAATCGCAAATAGATCATTTTCTCAAATTGTTCAGCCCTAACCCCATACTGAATAAAGCTCCCTAAAACAGCCTGATAAAGCAAAACATGATCTTCTGATTAGGGCTGAACAATTTTGGAAAATAATCAAATTGCAATTTTTTACTCTAATATTGTGGTTTGATATGCGATTTTTCCTAGCTCTCTTGTATTCCTAAACAAGGGTTGAAATTTTTTTAAAAATGATTATGATGATTTGGACTTGTATTGCAAATTGAATATAATTTGTGCATTGAAAAGTTTTTATAATTCCCATATTTAATTAACGATTTGCAAAAATAATCTAATTGCGATCTAATATGTGATTATTCTTAGGTCAGTCCTATTTATTTTTTCGGCAAATTGAAGCAAAAATATTCCATACATAAGACCATGTGCATTGAAAACAATTAAATTATTTCATAAGCAATTAATCCATAGTTGCATGAATCTGAATATGGGGGAGCAACAAGCTTTAAGCTATAAAGGAGGCTGGGGTGGGGATAGGGCTGAAAGATATATCGTTATTGTATTTTTATCAGGATATGAAAATTCAAGATATTAATATTGCAAAAATCAACAATATCGGGATATAGCTATTTTCCCCGCTCGCCCTGCATGTACAGCTCAGGCAGTTGCAAACCTTACCTTTTTGCACAGGTGTGTGTGGTGCCTTCCTGTTCTTCTCCGTGTTTGAGCTCCATAGCTCCGAGCTGCAGTAAAATGTTTGATTTCTGTTTTATTTATTGGTGACTTTATGTTTATGTTGATGACTGACAGTGGGTTCTAATCAATAAAACTGCACATTCCACATCCTTTTGTATAATGATGTTTTTATTTTTCTGAAAAAAGGCTTAGTTTCCACTGAACCCATAGTCATATCGCATCATATCGATATCGAGATATCTGGCATGAATATCAAGATATGAAATTTTGTCAGTATTGTTCCGCACTAGTGGGGGAGGTGAAGCTGGCCAACAGCTGAGGTATGACTTTCGTGAAGTAATGCTAAGCTTCATCAGTTTTATTTAAAATGAGCTCACTATTTTTGCTCATATTAAAAATGTGATGTCATTTGCTCTATTAAAGGAAATTATCATGTTTATGTAACTCATTTTGATAAAGAAAAACATTCATAAAATATGAAAAGGAGGATTTTTGTAAACCATGATATAAAAAGTGACACGATTGCATAATGTGCATAAAAACTCTGCAAAAATTGATTAATTAAACTGGTATTTTGACACATTTCAAGTTAAAATTATATTGCAACTCCTGCAATTTGTAAATTGCAGCAGGCTATATTGCGATTAAATCTGATTTGCAATTAATTTCCCAGCCCTATATTTAATAGAGAAAAGTCTAAAAATGAAGGTAGGATTATTTTTATAGACTATTCTAAAAACAAAAATTGGCGTTTGAATGATTGCATGATATGTCATGCATAGCATCTCTGTTGCAATTGTACAGATTCATTTTATGCCCAAAGCAATGTATGTACAGTAATTATATTATGTAGAAATGTTCTTACTTTATAAAGCCTTACTGTATTTATGAAAGAGAAGTGTTAATTGGTCCTTGTGAACTTTGGCGTGACATCACCAACCTACCTTTTTGCACAGGTGTGTGTGGTGCCAGTTGATTGTGATCAGTTTCAGCTTCAGTGTACAAAGCTGACTGTGTAATTATTATTTAAATTCAGTTTGTTTTAGGAGACCTCTTGTTTGCTTTACAAAGGCAGCTTCATGCACAGTTATAATTGATAATAAAGATCTGATATGTTCTCTTTGCACACCGCTCTAAGTGAAATGGCAGTGAGCAAGATTCCCTCTAAAGTCCATCATTCAGATGGCTACCGAGGCAGCCAGATAAATCAGATCATAGCCTTGATGTGTTATGCATGCATCCAGTAACTGCCAATGAATCAAAACACAGGTAGAAGGTCACTAAATTTGCCTCATATTTATTCAGAGCGCATGTCCTTGAAAACCTCTGCAGAGAGAACAATGTTGAAGTGCTGTGTACTAGGATTCTGATAATTTATGTTAATATTTTCACATTGAGAAATCAGAAGAGTCAGCAGCTTGGCATTTGAATGTTAAAAATGTTGAAGGGTTTTTGTTCTGCAGGCTCTAAATGCAAATGTAGAACATGCTTTCCAAATTACTTTAAAGGGCACTTTTACATGCAAGCAGCGCTAATAGTCAAAAAATCACAAACAATAATACAACACTTTTTTGTTGCTTTATTATTAAAAAGTCTGTTTTCAGCAACTTTTTACTGTAAAAGTAAACACCGTAAATGCCACATAAATAGACCAGATAATACAGCTTAAGTAGTCTAATGTCTAATCTGTTGACTTAAAGTGCCCCTTATATCTTTGGTCTTTTAAAGGATCAAAGCAAAAAGAGGCAGAGCTGCTAATAATTGTATTTTCACCCATTTTCACCCTGTCTCTTTTACTCTTACCCTTTCCACGAGTTTGCACTCATTAATCAAAGGTACCGCTTCCCCGCTGAGGAAGGCTGAGGGCTGAGCAGGTTCATCAGTTTGGCAGCAAGCTTGCAGTAAGGAACGGAGGCGAGGCTCTTAACACACAAGCATAAATAAATCTATGGTCTTTATATGCAAGGCCTGAAGGTTAATGCTGTATAATGCAATGTACCCTCTTTGTCTGTTGTGATTGATGTTTTTAAACATGTAAGGCTTGACGGGAGTCCCTTTTTGTAGGTCAGTGTTGACACTTTATGATTGGGCGAGCTCGGGGGGGCAGTGGCACGAGGGAGGTGGATTATTAGGAATATGTCAGGGAGATTACTCTTTTTTTCACTCATCTTTCTGGTCTATTTTCTGTCTCCGCCTGGAGATGCTTGTCGCAGTGCTTTATTTGAACCAATGATGCTTCAGATATGGAAGTCACCCTGCTGTGCTGATGGAGATGATGTTTAAAACTAGTGATCTGCTCTACTTTTTCCTTGCTGTCTAGGATTTATTTGTGTCCTGTGCTACGAAAATGCAGTACAGATGAGAATGAACGAACCGACTTGGAGTAAGAGAAACCTTTGCCTGTTTCTGTTGTAAACTATCCCCCTCTCAAACAAAGACTGTGCCTCAGCAGCCCCCTTTTTATTGATCCTCATGCATTTAAAATCTGGTCACTGCTGCCACAAGACACTTCCCATTTTGCTGCCTTATGCAGCTGCTGCAGCCACATTTTAATGTTACACTTTCAATCAATGTTGTCTGGCTTGATAAGAGATTCGAGGAAAAATTCATGCATAGGATCAGCAGAGGCAGAAATACCATAAATCTTAGAGACTACCTTTTTTCCTCTCAATATGAGATAATACACAGACAGTTTGCTTCTTTGCATGCAATGAGGGACTTGCAACACCGGCTCTTACTTAAAACATTAGCTGAAGAAACACCATGAAGTTTCAGATCTACAGGAAAAACACATTTTATATTGTACCACATTGAGAAACTGTGCATTGTAAAAAAAACTTCTACACAGAATATTTAGTTACAATCCCCAGATAGGGCTGGGCAATTAATCGCAAATTAGTTTAAATCTCAATATGGCTTGCTGCAATTCACAAATCGCAGAAGTAGCAATAATTCTTAAACTTGAAATGTGTCAGAATAACAGTTTAACACATTCATTTTTTTGCAGCAGCAGAGATCTTATAAACATTATACAATCATTCAATTGTCACTTTAAAAAAATGGTTTAAAAAAATCCTCCTTTTCATGTTTTATGTATGTTTTGTTTTAAGCAAAATGAGTGGCATAAAAATGATAATCCCCTTCAATTCATTTTCAATATGGAATTTTGCTCTTTAGCAATGTTTGATCAACCCTCTGTATTTGTGCAAAGTTGCACAAATAAATGCTTGTGCTGTTCTTTCAATGCATTGTGATCTGTTGTTGTGATCTTAAGCTAAGTGGCTAAGTGTATACCACTAAGTAGGTAAAATTAAGTTAAATATACTTAGAAACATTATGGCAACAAAGTGACATCCAATTAAATTAATAAATTAAAGGTAAATAAATTAATAAAAATAAATTATCTTTTTTAGTTAATGTTAATAGTTTTTTAAAAATTCACCTCAATTTACCAAATATTTTTTAGGAAATATAACTCATCTTTTGGCAACTTATTACATAAAAACAAACCTTAAGCCTGCCTCCCATTAAAATATACTCATTCTTTTTGCTTGGCTTTACTTAAATTTATTAATACATTTAAATCAAATTTGTACAACTTACGGTTTACTCAGTTACATTAAGTGTCACTTTGTTGCCTTGATTTAATTGAGTAAGTACTAGTCAGAATTTTTACAGTGTAGGAGCAAAAATAACTAGTTCATTCTGTCTAATATTGATGAAGCTTAGCATTAGTTCATACCCCCAGCTGTGGTTAGCTTGTATTGAGCTTTACTAGCTTTACCTCCCCCACCCCAGCTGCCTCCTTTATAGCTTAAAGCTTGTTGTACCCTCATGTTCAGATTCATGCTGTTATGGATTCATTGCTTCTGAAATAATTTCATTTTTTCAAAAAAACATTGTCATTCATGTGTCCATCTATATAAGGGTTTCTAGCCATGCACTCTCTGGAAAGTCAAAGCTGCTTGACTAACCCAGGGAGCTTCTTTGGAGCAGAGTCTTCGCTGCCAAGTAAAACTGTTGATCCATTTTGCAATGAAATGGTGAAATGTATGATGAGCATTCCTGACTGAAAGTAGGTTATAGTATGAATTGATTTATGGCTTGGATTTGTTGAAAAATACAGAAGTTAAGTAACCTGATAATAATTGCATATTAGATTGCAATACTGGGAGAAAAAAATCGCAATTAGATTATTTTTGCAAATCGAAGGAAGGGAAAATGTATTAAATGAAGAAAAGATATGATAGCACCAACACAGAAAATCTCTCTCTGAATCCTCCAGAATCTCAAACATCATTGTTTTTTGGTACCATGATAAACCTGTCTCTTCAGTGATCATGATTAAGCCAACATCTCTAAGGTTGGTGCAATTATGTGTTCCTGAGATGACTACTTGGATCCAGAAAGAAGCAGTTAGTAACCTGAGGAGGCTCTGTCTTATACGTGTTCAAAGACTTGTTGAAACAACCAGTCATTTGAAACTAGAGGCTGAACTTTTCCCTGTTGCTGTACATTCCCTGTGAATCTCTTTCACACCAACAGTCTCCCTGAGAAATGGCCCAAGAGGATATGCAGTGAGGAGTTAAATGTTCATATATTCAGCTGATCTAGAAACTGTGGATATAATGAAGGTTTTAAATCAGTTAATAGATTTTACAGGCAAAGTTATAATCTTCTTAATACCCACAGCCTCTTTGCTTTAAACTTCTTTTTGCCTGTGCATGATCTATCGGCTTGATATCGCCATGAAAAATTTGTTTGTTTGTTTTAATTCAGCCACATTGGAGGGTTTTCCAGCATGAACGCCCTGTTTAAGGTCATGCCACAGCATGACCTTAAACAGGATCATTGTCTTGCTGCATAAACAAGTGTGCTTGAGCTTGAGGTCACAAACTATTGGTCAGACATTCTCCTTCAGGATTTTCTGGTAGAGAGCAAAATTCATGGATCTATCAACCACGGCAGGTCGTCCAGGTCCTAAAGCATAAAAAAACCAGCGCCAGATCATCACACTGCCACCACTATGTTTTATGTAAGATGTAACACCTTTCAGAAAGTTCAATTTTTGTGTCGTCAGTCCACAGAATATTTCCCACAAAGTTTTGAGGATCATAAGGGTGCTTTTTTTCTTCTTTTTTTTTTTTTTTAGAAATGTGAGACGAGCCTTTGTGTTCTCTTTTGTCAGCAGGGGTTTTGACCTTGGAACTCCCCCATTGATGCTGTTTTTGCCCAGTCTGTTTCCCATTGTTGAATCATGAACTCTGACCTTACCTGAGTCAGGTGAGGCCTGCAGGTCTTTAGATGTTGTTCTGGGTTCTTCTGTTACCACCTGGATGAGTCATCTATGCTCTCTTGTAGTCAGTTTGGTTGGTCAGCCACTCCTGGGAATGTTCACCACTGTTCTTAGTTTTCTCCATTTGTGGATAATGGCTCTCACTGTGGTTGGAGTCCCTTTCCAGACTGATGTCAATGACTTTGTTTCCCATCTAATCTTGAATCTCTTCATGGCAGCATGATATTGCTTTTTGAGATTTTTTAGTGTACTTCACTTTTTTTTGTTTAAGGGAGTCAGCAGTCTGGCAGTAATCAGGCATGATTAATGAAATCATCATTTAAAAACTGCATTTTGTATCAACTTTGGGTAATATTTGTCTAGTATTAAAGTTTGTTGGATAATTTAAGTGTGGCAAATATGCAAAAGATATTAAAATCAGGAAGAGGGAAGTACCTTTGTGCAGCTCTTTATATCAGCTCTTTATATATCAAGTGTTATTGGCCTATATTAACTGTAAATGCACATATCTGTATGCTATGAACAATAGACCTCCATCAACTAAAGTTTTTCTTTGTTAATTATTCCTTCAAAAAAACTCTAAACTTTGTTCTAAGGACTGAAGTTTGTGTCTTTGTTCATCCTTAAACAGATTTATTTTGGGCTTTTTGTGCCTTTATTTGTCAGAGGAGGACAGTGGGTAGAGTTGGAAACAGGAATGAGGGAGTGGGGAGAGATATGCAGGAAAGGGCTACAGGTCAGATTCGAACCCCCGTATATGGGGTGCATCCCTAAACCACTAGGCCATCTGTGCCCCTATCGTTAAACTTTTAAATGGTTTTGAGGACCTATATTTTTGGTATGAGGTACATTTACAAATATCAGTATCAGTATCTGTTAAAGTATAATTTAAATTATTGAATATCAGCAAAAATCCAGTATCCTGCATCCCTACTCTTTTATCCTCCTCTCAGCTGCCACCTGAGAGGAGGATCAGGAGAGGAGGGCGGAACTTTCTTCCAAGCAGGGAAGGCCAACTGAACCTGTGGGCGGGCCTAACTCCCCACATGACATCATGAGGGGAAAATCTGAGAACGGCTTGTTTCAGCACACATTTTCTGAAAGGTGGAGAAGTGGGGGGGCTTCAATATGTGAGCTTTAAAAATGGTTTATAAAAGTTTTGATGGAGGATTTATTCAGCTACTGAAGTTTGGTTATGTTCTAGTTTCTTTCTATTCTAAACAAAATGCACAGTTTTCATATACATGTTTTAGCTTGTCAGGAATGTCAGCCGGGCCCAATATCTATGAGATATCATATGCTAGAAACACTAAGAGGATATTTGTTTTAAATATAAACAATAGGATGGCTAATCTTCCAAATTGCTGAAACTTTTTTCCCTAGAGAACAATGTGAAGAAAAATGCATTTATTTCAAGCCGTGGCTAAGATCATTGGATTTTTGCAAGATCAAAATGTTGGCCATGTAACTTCTCCTGTTACACAGCAGACTATAATCCAATTTCTCCCAAGTGTCTTTGTCATGACCAGATGAAGTTTGATTTTCTGCTGATGTCCAGGATGGATAACTCGTCTCCCTATGGGTCCATATTACCATTTTTATTTTATTTCTTTGCAGCTTTCAGATGGGAACAACGCTGAAGGAGTAAATCGATACTTTCAGGCCATAAATCTGACTGTCTTTGTCTCGTGTTTCAGGTGCAGGGCCGTGATGTCACAGAACTGAGGACAGTCTCATTCAGTAAGTGTTTGGTTACCCATCATCCATCTCTGCCATTGTGTCTTTGAAGTGCCTCTTTGGATTTTAATATTGGGAAAACCAGTTTGGTTTTTAAATTGGAAAAAGTAACTCATGAATGGAAATACTGGACTAAGCAGTACACCTCATTTTAAAGTAATATTTGGATATAGGATTAAAATTTTCCAATTAGCTTAAGATTGAACAAAGTCCGCCTTTATGAAATTAGTTTGTGCTGCATTACACTTTGCTCTCATTTTGTGTGTACCTAATTAATTCCTGTCTTTCTTAGAATAAGGCTTCAGAACATATTATAATCTCTTGGGGGAGCAAGAAAAACTTTCTTGACTAAGGGGTATAAAAAAGATAAATTAGTTTGGGGTTGGCACTATTGTTTGGCTTTGTTTCACACTTTAATTTGGGCTGCTCTGCACATACACATGTATCCTGGCTGCTTTAAAAATGGAATTGTTGCCCCAAGACTGAATTGATGATGGGGATATCAAATTAAGTTCTCCACTGCCTAAGCTCCACTCTTTCACAATGTGTGACATGTGGCTGGTGGTTGGACAACAGCACTTTGCTGCTATGCTAAAATTTAATTTGCAGTCTGGCAAGTGTAGTCAGTCCTTCTCTGTTGTACATTCTCTAAATTTGAAAAGAGATAATGGATAGAAAATATTTTCAGAGCAGTCAATTTATAAGGACAGGTGCTCCTTCTGCTTTGCAAAGCTGCTACATAATAGTTTTACTTATCTTTTATAAGATAAAAGTCATATTTCTCAGTTATACAGTTTAGTTATTGTGCAAACTTACAAAGACTCCTGTTCTTCATAGTCAGAAAAGAGTTTATCTGCAAAGTTTAAAACTTTATTTCCATGTCTTAAAGCTATCAGTCACATACATCTATATTTTTAAAAGATTTATTTTTATTCTTGGTATGCCTTTATCTTATAGTTTTAGGAATAGCATACAGTTATGAGCCATGGGTCAGACATGACCTCAGGCCACCTGCATGGAGGACTAGTCTACATTCACCAGCTGCTTTGCCTGGGTTCCTATCATTTTATGGTACTGATGTCTTTGTCTTACCTGCATCCTGTTGTTCACGATGTCTTAGCTGTGCATTTCATGTCTGCACTCTGATTGATGTCTGTGATGTCTTAGTTTGCATGGCATCACAGGTCATCTAGGTTTGGTTCTATATTGTTGCTCTTTATCGATGCAGATGAATTATTATCTGTCTACATGTCACGTTCTGTTTCTTGTCTTTTGTCTGGGTTGTTGCTTTGTTTTTGCACTTGCTTCTGCACTTGTCAAAGCACTTTGTAAACCCATGTTTTTAGAAGTGCTATACAAATAAAGTTATTATTATTATTATTATTATCAGGTGCAACCTGGCTTAAATTTTTTTTTTGTTTTATTTTAGAGGAAAATTGAACAGCTCAGCTCTAAGTTTAAAGTTGTGGTTTTCTGCATTAGTCTGAAAAGGATGTCTAGAGGGGCTGCTAGCTGAGCTTCCACTAGCTTTTTAAAGCTTGTTTCTGAGGTGTTTAGTCAATCAATCAATCAGTCAATCTTTATTTGTATAGAACTTTTCATATATTGAAATGTAGCACAAAGTGCTTTCCACCCAACAGAAAATTAAAAGAAAATACATGAGTTCAACCCCCCCATCCCTCGTCCACTAGCCCCCATCCCACCCTATTCCCCAATCTGTAGTCCATCTATAACATTGGCAACTATGCCATAAATAATGGATTCCTTACAATCAGGATCGTGCGTACCGAGGAAACGCTATCTTAAAATTAAGAATGAGGAAACACTGGTAGAATCTTAAAACAAATTTGTGGTAAATGAAATAAAAACAGAATGAGAGGCTACTAAAATAAGAATAAAAACAAAATATAGCTCAACAGAACTGTTTGAAATAAGTATAAAACACAAAAAGAGAGCTTGGTAAAGTTATGAAAACAGGATAAACTACTAGGACTACTACTACGACTGCATGATCGTGGCAAAAATCCTAATCACAATAAAGGCTGGGTAATCCATCGAAAATTAGATTATATTGCAATATGTGCGACTGCAATTTTTAGATCGTAGTGGATTCAATATTTCACCTCAATTGTGTGTCAAAATACCAGATTAAAACATGTTTGATTTAAATGCTCTAGTATCATGCAAACATTCAAGTGTCAGTTTTTTAAGTTCTTAAAAATTCTGTTTTCCTTTATTGTGTGTTTTTCCTATTAAAAATAAGAGACAAAATCATGAATCCCTTTAATGCAATTCATATAAAAATTTGCAATGAGTCAAAATAATTGCATTTTTTTAAATGTTCAGCATTAGTTTAATCTATCTATCTTTACTATTTTCTTGTTATAATACAGAATGATTTATTGCTTTTGTGTTGAGAAACACATTAAACAAGGAACTGGAGAAATAATTACAATTGCAATATTGGGGGAAAAATTGCAATTAGATAATTATCCCAAATCGTTCAGCTCTAATCACAATTAAATCATGAAAATTAAAAATTAAATATCACAAACCAAAGCCTTGTTACTGAGCCAGATATATTGTGGGGTCTCCAACTATCACTCTAAGGTGGAATGAGTGTGTGCTAACAGGGGGTTTCTTAAAGGGATACTTAAACATTTTGGCAAATTCGCCCATTGCCATAATTCCTATAGTCTTAGTAATAGGTTTGTTACCTTTAGTTGTCGGTGCAAGCTATTTTTAGATCGGCAGGACAGAGATACTAGCTGCTCTGCCAACTTTTTAAAGTCTTATGGTAATTCCGGCTTTCCCTCATCAAACTCCTCAAATACACAATCCAACAACTCCAAAATGCTCTCGTGGACAAGTTGTGACCTGCACATTCATCACGCTATGAAATAATCATGGAACATTACGAGACAGAGTTGTTTAAAAGGCAAATGCAAAGCCGGAACTACCAAGTAACTACAGCACTGCCACAGGCGCGCACTGTGTCACTCCGCCCAGTGGTTTACCCAGAAAGTAGTTCCGAGTATTTGCTTCATGTGTCGTAATGTTACATAATTATATGTTATTATTTCATAGCTTGGTGAATGTGCAGGTCACAACTTGTCCACGAGAGTGTTTTGAAATTGTTGGATTGTGTATTTGATGAGTTTGATGAGGGAAAACGGAATTACCATAAGACTCCATAGAGTTGGCAGAGCAGCTAGTATCTCCGTCCCGCTGATCTAAAAATAGCTTGCACCGACAACTAAAGGTAACAAACCAATTACTAAGACTACAGGGATTATGGGGATGGGTGAATTTGCCAAAATGTTGATGTATCCCTTTAAATATTTCAATTTAAAGTTGGGTAGTTCTTTTCTTAATTATTTCATTTTAAAGTTAGGCAGTTTCACAATGAATATGGCATATTTGAGAAGACTTTTCTTTTGAAATCTTACATCAGATTGCCTTGTTACTACGTCAGACATATTGTAGGGTCTCCAACTATCACTCTAAGGTGGAATGAGTGTATGGTAACAGGGGCTTTCTTAAATATTTCAATTTAAAATTGGGCAGTACTTTTCGTAATTATTTCATTTTAAAGTTAGGCAGTTTAGTACCCTTTTAAATGATGCCACATTTGTAAGGATCATGCATTTATGGGATGAGCAGCAGAGCTGAGTGTGTGGGTTTCGCCCATGAAAAACATGCCAAATCTTCTCTGCCAATGCCAAACAGCTGATTCTGCCATTGACTCTTGTTTGGTGTTTGGTGGATTGGATGATTGAAGTTTGAAGAAACAAGATATTTTGACAATTTAACAGGTTATTCATTTAACAAACAGGAGCCTCAGCAGCGTGTTGAAGAACCATACACAGCCGCAACAGCCTGGCTCCTCCTCCTCATGCTGGTCACCAGCCTGGTCACACACTGCTGTGCAATGGCATCCCATTCTTCAACCAGCATTTGTCGCAAGTCAGCCAGTGTGGTTGTGTTGGTCACTCTGGCAAGAACAGCACGTTCAAGCTGATCCCACAAGTGTTCAATGGGGTTAAGGTCAGGACTGCTGGCAGGACATTCCACCCTCTCCACTCCCAAAGTCTGGAGGTAGTGATAAACCCTGCTCTGTGGGGGTGAGCATTGTCATCTTGGAGGATAGAGTTCTTGCTGGGTGAGAAAGCGGTATTCTTGGGTGTTGTCTTCTTGGGACGTCCACTTCGCGGCCTGTCTCTGACATTCCCCATGAAATGGAACTTGGCCTTCAGTTTGGAGATGGTACTAGGGTTTGCTCCAAACAATGCCGCAACTTGGTTTAGCGGAACATCAGCTTGAAGTTGCCCAACCGACGGGCCCTATCCAGATCAGTCAAACATGGCATGCCGATTCTTGAAGCAGACATCTATCGACCACTGTAGCAGGGCCCATGCTCACAGGTGCTGCTAATCAGGCACCTGATTGGCAGCACCTGAGGGTACCAGAAGCTCAAAACAAGAGTCAATAGCAACTGCAAAAATAAGCTGTTTAGCATTGGCAGAGAAGATTTGGCACATTTTTCATGGGCGCAACCCACATTCTCAGCTCTGCTGCTCATCCCACAAATTCATGATCCTTACAAATGTGGCATCATTTAAAAGGGTATTAAACAGGCTTTCCAACGGTATAAGATTTATTACCAAGAAGCATTGTTACAACAAATAAATAATGTACCAAACACAAATTTCATTACTTTCAGTTTTAAGATTTTTATTTTTGATAGTTTTAGTCTAATTTTTGTCATGGAAATAAAGGCTGTTGAAGTTTTAGTCGACGAAATTAACACTGCTCTGGATATTTAAGTAACTCCAAAAATAAGTGAGCTTGAAACTGTTTTTTTTTTAAAGATTGGCTTAATGTTTTATCAGTTTTACAAAATCCAACAATTATTAATCATTATTAGCAAATAATATGCATGACAAAAGTACTCACAAGTCCATTCTTGATTAAAGCAGCATATTTCTGCATAAATTTAACAGTTTCACTGCATGAGAATCCATACAAAATTTTCCTTCATGTGTTTTTCACCAGTGAGGACAAAGCATATTCACATCAAACTACATGGCAGCTCCAGAAATATGTGGTTGAAATATCTCAATCGCCCCCTTGTGGCTTGCTGCAGTATAGGGATTTACCTGTGTGAACAGGGACTGAGTTAACTGCTAAAGGATAAAAATAAGGTGCATTTCAAAGAAAATAGAATTATTTAGACAAAGTGTTTATTTTTATTTAATTCATTTAACATGCCAGCTCTCACAGTGTCTGCATAGACATAAGATGGCCCTTGTGCAAATATAGTTGATGACCCCTGTCCTAGGCTTTTTGATAAATTCACACCCAGAAATATATCCAGAGTTTCTGATGATACATTTAATCACATTTTATTTTTAGGATGTTTGATTGCCAAGCCCTGGGTGTACTTGGTTCTCTGGTTAATTAATAAGCTACTGAATTGTTGTGTGATGCTACTGTTTGTAGAAGGATCTCCTCTCACTTTTGCTTAAGGTTTGAATCCCACCAAAGCTTTGCCACTCCTCCCCAAACCTTTAAAAGCTAAATAAAATCCTAGGTGAACAGGAATGCTCACTTAAACCCTTTTTGAAGCAAAGGATGCTGTGGAGATGCCATGAAATGTATGACATGTACACAGCCACCTTCTGCTCTAGGAAAATAGTGTGCCACTGTTTACACAGCTGACCCTGAAGAGAGACAGGTCATCCACAGCGCTGTAGACAAGCTGAGCCAGAACAACCAAATGAGCCTCCTACAAGAATCCCTTTATCTCTACACCTGAGCACTCTCAGCTGTGCATAGAAGAGACCCTCAAAGATTTATAATAGCACTAACCTTCAATCTACCTGCAGGGACCAGCTGTACGATTCAGAAGCAGCAGCCAACTTCGAGCCAGTCATTGTGTGTGGTTGCCAGAAGCTGACAAATATTTTTGATAAGTGGTAATTTTACAGCTCTACAAGGGACTGTTAAAGAATGTCTGCATCTCGGGAAACTGGACAAAGCTCATTCTGCTGAGCAATGTCCAGAAATGTGGGAAATTGAATGAAACATAACAGGACAAAACAATAGAGAAGCATTTGTGACTTTCCTTTTTACAGCAGTCCATCCCTTTGTAATTATTTAATCCACAAAAATGGGCAGAATCAGTAAAAACAGAAAGACGCAGATTAACTTTAATCATGAACAAAGTCATTTCAGTCACTTCATCGTGTGCCTTCAGCTGCTTTCTACTGAAAGCCAGGCTTGCATTCATCTCCATAACACTTGAACACAATGGAGATCCAAAGCACACAAAGGGCATGTGTGGATGCAGACAAAGCAGACGTGCTTGTTTACTGAGGAAGTGTGGAAGGAGACAAAGTGAAGAAGCTACGTTCTCTTCACACTATTTGACATTTTTCCCAACACTGATGTGTTTTTAGTTGAAATTTACAAAACAGTTGAGTACACTCAGATATTTTAATCCCTTTTACAAGTTTATCTTAGTAGTTTTGGCACAATTTACAGAATTTTCAGTTCTTATAAAGTCTAATGTTTTCTGTTCACACTTTCAAGTACAGTTAGTTTCAGTATAAAAGTGATTTAAGCTATTTTATGGCAATTGCACTTTGAAAATGCTTTACTTTCTTAAATAAGAGCTACAAAAGCTTTACATGCACCATTATTTCCCTGTTCTGTGTGTACAGTGCAGTGAAAAAGTATTTGCCCCCTTTCTGATTCCTAATTTGTTTGCATATTTATCACACAAAGACAACCCAAGTAAATACAAAATGCAGTTTCTAAATGATGATTTTTTTTTCTAAAGGGCATAAAAAATCCAAACCCATCTGGTCCTATGTGGAAAGAGTAATTGCCCCCTGAACCTAATAACTGGTTGTGCCGCCCTTGGCAGCAATAACTAAAATCAAGTGTTTGCCTGTTTAAGGTCACGCCACAGCATCTCAATTGGATTTAAGACTTTGACTCGGCCTCTCCAAAACCTTAATTTAGTCTTTTTTGAGCCATTCAGAAGTAGACTTGCTGGTATGTTTCAGGTCGTTGTCCTGCTACATAACCCAAGAGCGCTCAAGCTTGAGGGCACAAACTGATGGCCGGACGTTGGCCTTCAGGATTTTCTGGTAGACAGCAGAATTCATTGTTCCATCAATCACAGCAGGTGGTCCAGGTCCTGAAGTAGCACAGCAGTCCCAGACCATCACACTCCCACCACCATGTTTGACTGTTGGCAAGATGTTCTTTTATCAAATGCTGTTATTTTAACTGCAGATGTAACAGGCCGCACACCTTCCAGAAAGTTCAACTTTTGTCTGGTCAGTCCACAGAATATTTCTCCAAAAGTCTTGGGGATCATCAAGATGTTTATTGGCAAATGTGAGACGAGCCTTTGTGTTTTTTTTTGTCAGCAGTGGTTTTTGCCTTGGCTCAGCTGAGGCCAGTGAGGCCTGCAGGTCTTTGGATGTGGTTCTGCGGGATTACTTTTTCACACAGGGCCAGATAGGTTTGGATTTTTCCCCCTTGATTACTAAAATTATCATTTAGAAACTGCATTTTATCACTTTGTGAGATATTAAAGTGGTTTGATCTGAAACATTTAAGTGTGATAAATATGCAACAGAAATCAGGAATCAGAAAGGGGGCAAATACTTTTTCACGGCACTGTGTATAGCCTAACAGAAAGAGCTTCAATAAGCAGTGCATCTATACAGTATAGGTCATGTTTTGTGACTGTCAAAGAGCTTTGTTATATGATGTTGTAGCTCACTTGTCTTTTGTTCTCAACACATTTTCCTCCCCAGAGGGAACTAAAATTCATGCAGGAAGGAGAAAGTAAAATGATGAAATAACTCTGTCAACGGTAAATCAAAAAACTCTGAGAATGATGCAAGTTAAAGAGGTATTAGATGTAAAGATGTTGCATCAACACCGGTCTCTATCAAATGCTTAGTGAACAGGGTCATGTCTGACTTCAAAGAATCAAAGCAGTGTATGCATGTATTACATGTGCCATGAGAGGAAAATGATTGTCATTTATCATTTGATCATTATTTATTTATTTATTTTTGTGTGTAATGGTCACAGAAGTGCTTAGATGATAGTCCAAATGCATTATCAGCCTCGACTGAACAAACTTAATAAAATCATGTAAATGTGGATGACACAGAGGGTGTTAGGAGCAGAGGCCCCAAACTCAGCAGCAGCAGAAGCATGCCATTCCCCACTCTCTCATCCCTGTTTCTGACTCTATATACAGTTAAAGAGCTACAATAGTGGCATAAAAAGCCCTAAAATAAATCTTTAAAACCTATGAAAGCTATTGTTGCTCTTTAACTGTATATCGATGAGTTTCTTTAAAGACCCTGTTAAGTGAAATCCAAAGTTTGTGTCTGAACACTCCAGATATGTTGGAATGATGTTGCTGTTAACATACGAAAACACTGAGATCTACATGTGACTAAATTCTGGATTTAGGTCCATGGACACGAATTCAGGAGTATCCGCAAAAGTTTTTCGTCATATTGGTGTTTCATCCACATGAAAACAGCCTTTTTGGGAGGCCGTAAATGCTACATTTTGAAACCGGGTCCCATAGTGAACAAATCTGTATACGCCCACCGTTTAGTCTCTGTTTGGACAGCCAACCACATCTTTCTGATGTCATACATAGAACAGCCCACTAAGCCACATGGGCAGGGTCGGCGCCATCTTCTTATTCTTGTGTTTATGCACGGTGTAAAATCTTAATACGCATGCTCTGTAATCTTCTTTTCTCTTTTTGGTGCATTTCCGTGGCAGCGTTACAACGCCACTTACAGGCTTGGTATATACAGTATACTACAGTGTTTTCAATCGTTTTCCAGTGTTGCCATGCTTATGCGGACATTTCCTGAAACGATTCCGTCTACTAACCTTGCAAAGCAGATGGATACGCCCATTTCCTTGGTTCTCACTGGTGAATCCATCTTGCAAAGCTCGCGTCTGAACCATTTTGGGCCAGTTAGAAAGTGACAGGATCAATCAGTGATGAGGAGCATTACTTTCAGGCGAAGCGGAGTCGTGACGTAAGCAAGCAGCAGCAAAAGGGCCGATGCAGTTATGGCAGAAGACATAGTGTGGACACTGCTAAAATGCCAGTTTTATCAGAACTTGACGATATTTCTTTGTTAAAAGAAGAACAGCAGTGAGTTGTATTCTTTTAAAAACAACAAAAGTCATGTACTGACATGTCTACAGTCGCCATGGTTCACGTTATTCCTCGGTAGCTACGCACACACACCTTGGTCGCGGCTACGTCATGTGTTTTGTTGCTCTGATTGGCCCGCAAAGATGTGACAGACAAAATGTTCATCCAAGCACACTGAGTTCTCTGCCCTTTCCCAAACGCTTAGTATTGACAGTATTGTTTTCCAGATGTATGAAACAAATCCATCTGGCATGTCAGGTTACATGTTTACAGGAAACATTTTCAGGGAGCACATTGCTAGAAACCCCCATACAGATGGACACATAGCTGACAAAGTGTATTGAAAAAAATGAAATTATTTCAGAAGCAATGAATCCATAACAGCATGAATCTGAATATGACGATGCAACAAGCTTTAAGCTATAAAGGAGGCGGCTGGGGTGGGGGAGGTAAAGCTTGTAGAGCTGACCACTGCTGGGGGTATGAACTAATGCTAAGCTTCATTAGTATTAGACAGAATGAACTAGTTATTTTTGCTCATACTGCAAATTTGATACCAATTGCTTTATTGAAGGGGATTATCATTTTTATGTCACTCATTTTGATTGAAACAGAAGATACATAAAACATGAAAAGGAGGATTTTTGTGAACCATTTTCAAAAAAGTGACACTTGAATTATTGCATAATGTGCAAAAGATCTCTGCTGCGTAAAAAAATGAATGCATTTAACAGCTATATTACTGTGAAGCTAGCTTGGATAGAGCAGGCCTGCACAGGCATATCTGAGGTGTGCAGATGGCATCAAAGAAAATTAGATTTTCTTTGGTGTTCATGGCCAGCTGCCTGCTGTTCCTTCTTTATGGTTTACTTTATGTCTTCATTTGATGACAGGCATTTTTCCTGACTTCCTCAGCAACGCTGTACTTCACAAAAACAAGATCTCGTTGTGTTTCTTGAAAAAGGCTCTCAACTTATTTCATCGCTGTCGTTTTTACGGCTTGATTTCTATACTGATTTATTTACAGTTTTAACAGAAAGTCTGAAGTCTTGCATCTGCTGGATCTCAAAAAGCAAAAGCCCTAAACTATTATAAATGCTAATAAAATGCTTACTGCTCTAAAACAGCATGGATGCCACTTAAGTGAATGAGAGTTTTGTTGGCAGAGAGGATCTGTGGTGTCAGCGCTCAGACGGGTGTAGAGGTGACACCAAGGTGAGCGCTGCGTCGTAGAATGGTTGGAAATCATTGATATTCTGACTCAGAGGCTGCAAATGGCTCGGTGGCAGATGGAGTCTTTGTCAGGGAAGAAAAATGGCAGCTCGGGAGCATCAACGCCATTTTCCCTATCAGCTCTGCTGGCGGGCGGTGACCTTCTGCTGCTCACAGCCATCCCAGAGCCCATGATCAATTATCTCACTTCCATTGTTTACTAAGCGAGTGGAAAAGGATTCAAATGTCAGTTTATTAGAGAGAGATTGCATTTGTAACTGTGAAACTCTTTAATTTGTATTTGTTTTAAGGCATAAACGGAAGGCAATTTATAGTTTATGTCTTAAGTTTTTACCTTTGAAGCACAATAGAAAATAAATCAGTGTTGGAATCACAAAATCAATACACAGCAGCACTTTAGCTCCATTTATTTAATGTTATAACAAAGTGATTGCAATTGATTTGACTCAGATTCAGTTCTATGAACAACACTGTTGATGGAAGAGATTTCTTAGAAGTGCAAAGACAACACAAGGCTCCAATTTGCCTGTGATTTTCATTAACATTGGTTGACTTAACAAAGTGTTTGAGAAGGTGAAAATGTTTATGCAAATAATATCAATTTGGTAATGACTTGTCTCATTACACAGATAACACGGGCACACAGAATACACTCGTGCTATGCAGTCATTATTTCTGGCTGTAAACAAATCTCAGTCAGGGTAAAACGCTGAATGAACTCTTGGAAAAATGAGGGAAATTATCAAAAAATGCAAAAAGCAAATGACAGCAAGGGCTCAGTTTAATAGCCTATGTATGCATTTCAGCTTGATGGTTGCTTTCATTAGCAAATCTCATTGTTATGCATTGACTGTCCTCCTGCAGAGAAATGAATATTCTATTCATGTAGTCTAAATATTCAGAGGGAAATGTTTGGATTTGAGTGGCATCCTTTACAAAAAAGTGTTGTCTTTCTACCCTGAATATTTATAGCAGTGATATCTAAACATATTCAAAATAAAGTGGGTTTTTGGGGTATTTTAATTCTGCTTGAAAATAAAAAATGTGATAAATCTGTCATTTTAACTGTGTAATGGTACATATCAGAAATAATTTATCCCATTTATTTTGCTGAGAGCAGCATTTGGCCTTAGCATTCAGACATATGCATGCATTTTCAGTACTTTATCATAAGGGTGCAGAAAAAGTCAGATTCTAAATGTCTTGTGTCCTCTTCTCTCAAAACCCTCGTGTTTTATGGATAGACCCGGAAAAGAATGTTCTTTCCCAGGAGGATGATTTTAGGCTGCCATGCCACACACCTTTCCTCCCCTCTGTCTGGCCTGGCTGCACACAGCTTTCAGAGGGCAGCGCTTATTTCAGATGTGTGAAGATTATTCCATTAGTAAGGCTCTGTGTGTGTGTGTGTGTGTGTGTGTGTATGCTATAGGGCTGAACGATACTGGAAAATTGACACTGCAAAATCTCTCTGTCCTGCTCTATATATTGTGATATGAGAAGTACAGTAAGTTAAACAAACGCCGCAAGTTGTTTAAGTTTAGGTATCTCTTAAGTTAGGAGGGCTTTGCCTACAGAACAATCAAAATAAATCATTGCTTAGCCGCAGTAGTTATAATGCTATTGATTCTTCCTATACTTTTTCTTTATATTTTTGTAGTTTTTTTCAAATCCACCCTTCTACAGCTTTCAGAAATTACTTAAGCGGGGTACACACATAAGGATTTTCTAAATCTTAAGAGATTTTTTTATCTGTTAAAGACCCCACACGTGAAGATAAAAAATCAGGCATTGAACAGTTTTGATCGTACTGTGTGTGGTGTGCTCCGATAATCTCAACACAGCACACCACACACATCATGATTCTGTCCCACCACCAATCTAGAATCTCGTCCTCCAAGCCAGAAATCTCGCATCATCACTCGTCATCTAACAAAAATGAAGAAGAAACATAGCAACAGCCGATAGCAACAACCAGAAAACACAACACACAACATGGAGGAGGACATACAAGAAGAGGGAATGATGGTGTTCTTGGGACTATTTTTAATGGAAAAATCCTGAACTTAAAAAAAAAGATCTTGATGTTGTTTCAGCAGGTCAGCCATGCTTGTTTTTATTTACGCCCGCTTCCTTGTTCTTCAGTCAGCTCGCTTCTTGATTGGCTTCATTCCGTTCCACGTCACATTTCACGGAGTCATAACTCGGGACTCGTCAGTTTTCCCCATACACATGAAGATTTTTGGTTGGCCCCGACCGTTTTCGGAGCCGATTATCAGGAAAAATTCACTCTTAACACACCTCAGACCACAGGATAATCTTATAGGATAATCTTATAAAACATAAGATAATCGGGCATTGGCTGTCCTTGGTCGGGAAGGGTGAAAATTGGGACAAAAACAGCCCGATTATCTTTATGTGTCCGCCCCGCTTTAGTCATGTGCAGATTATAAGCTAAGGAAACCATGATGGACATTTTTCAAATCCATCCATCCTTTTTCTACACCGCTTATCCCATTCGGGGTCATAGGGGTGCCGGAGCCTATCCCAAATGTCATTGGGTGAGAGACTGTTTTTCAAATAATAAATTAATATTAATAACACAATTAATATTAATGCCATCAGACGATTGATAGGCTTTGTAACCAATGTAATCAATTAATCACATATGTTGAAAATTTGAGAAAGATTTAATCACTGCTGGATTTAATTATAGTAACACAGTCAGAAAGGACATGTTTCTGAATGGCATCCAAGCTTTATTCTGGCTCTTTAAACAGGAAGAGACCAAGCACAGATTATCCACTAGCTAGTCAATCTAAGATAGTGTTAGTCTGTGAGATGTGGATTTTATCTATTAATTTATTCACTTTATTCCAAGCTCCCATGATACTTTGCATGAAATGTGGGCACAACTTCCGGTCCTTTCTATCTTTGCATAAAAACAAGATAGTAATCCTGATTATTAGGCTGATTTGGAGACTGAAATATGTAAACTTCATCCGTTACACCTGAAACAGGATTATATTATTATTTCTATGTCCTACTAGAGAGTGCAAAATGAAGAAATTACCTCAGATAACTTAGATAAGCATATTAAGCTAACTTTATTAGCTTCCTATCAGCATTTGCATAGTAATAGGCAATCGCCTTCTCCAACTTTCAGAAAATGTGTGCTGAAACAAGCTGTTCTCAAATTTCCCCTCATGATGTTATGTTGGGAGTTAGCCACGCCCCCAGGTTCGGTTGGAAGAAAGTTCTGCCCTTCTCTCCTGATTCTCTCATATCCATTAAGCCACATCTTTTTCCTAAGAGGGGCGGAGTCAGACAGCTCATTAACATTTAAAGCCACAGACACAGAAACAGCTCATTCTGAGCAGGGCTGAATCAGAGGGGTTTCAGACATGCTAAAATTCAATACTGGAGTGTTTTTTCAGCAAAAACAGGCATGTTTTGAGAACCTCTGAGACCAATATAAGCTTGTCCTAAAGGGGTAAAATATGTGACCTTTAACTTTTATAACAATGCTACATCCTCAGTGTCACCTCATTCTTTATAGCCAATTAAAATCAAGAAGGAATGGGAGGTCTAATGGCAGCTTTTGACAACAACTGCTGGGGCAGGAGGCATGTGGCTCCTCTTGTCAGGGATATAATTTTGAGGTATAGAGCAGCTCCCAAAGTCTATAAATGATTTCTTAACATGGAAACTTGGATCTTGAGCACCAAATACATCATTGATGGATGCTTAAAACGAATGGAACTTTAGTTGTGCTTGACACACATAACAAAAACCCTCAATACTCTGTAAATGTAACTGCTTTTATCTAACTGTATCAAACTTTGTAATACTGACCTTTAATTGAGATCAGAAACATCTTTGTTAAATTCCAGCTTAACTATGAAAATGCTGGATTATCATATCAACTGCTAATTCTAATTATGAATTCTTAGAGTGGTCTGTGTAGTTCATCATTAAAGCTAGCCTATATTATACAGAAGTATGCACAGTGTCTGAGGTAGTGCACTCAGGTGCTGGAAATATTCATTTAGCAGCAGAGTGGAAGCTATTTTATGACGATGGCTCAGAGGCAGACAGGAAATTAGTTATTTTCCTGCACATTCATCAAAATAAAAATAGTCTGATGAGTATCCCAAGTGACTCCTTCATCTATTGAAGCCACAGCTGCGCGTGTGCGTGTAGAATTCACTCTCCAACGGATTTCAGGTGTTTCTGAGAACCATTAAAATATTCATTTTTTCATCCTAAAGCGCATTGTCCTGTATCATTTCCCATAAGAATTAATATATTTAGGATAATGAATTGCCCTATTTAATTTTATAGCCTTCACCCATTCCTTTCTAACGCTGAAACATGGTTGCATCTCTGCCTGGAACAAGAGTCGTGGTTGGAAATAAGATTAGTCCCTAATAAAGCTTAGTGATAAGACTTAGAAGTCAACAGAGACATGCTTGTCATTGTTCTTCTTTGTGGTCAAAGACAAGGTTATAACAGGAAACGTCCCTGTTTGATGAAACTGACGGTTCAACCGTTGCAACATTTCAGTGTCTCTGACCACAGCAGACCTCACTGCAGAGTCTAAAACCATCCATCAGCGTGTGGTTACTTGCTCTGTCTTGTCTGTTTAGAGAATACTTCTTGTTTTTTTTGTTTTTTGTTTTTTTTGTGTATGAAGAATTTGTAAAGAGAGTACCACCTGGTGGTACCCCACATGAAAGTGACTGTTCAGAGGTGTGATACATCAGATCTCCACATGCATCTCCATTGCAGGAGTCCAGCTTGTGAAAATGCTCCTCTTTTATTGGCAGCCTAACATTATCAATGGCAAAGTGCCAAATTATGAAGTTAAAACTCCTGATTATCTCCTTTCCTGTTGACCTTCATTTCTGCTCAGTGTACGCACAGGTGTTTGTTTGAATGTAAACAGCATCGTCTGCCTCACTAAAGTAGTGGACATATGGACACTATGCGACTAATGCTTTGAAAGGGACACTCGGGATCTGTTTTATTGCTTCATTTGGCACACTGCAGTCCCACTTCCCATTACGGGTTGCCATGTGATTTATGTTGTACTCTTTGGAGAATGAGAGAGGCGCCGGGAGTGAAAAAGCAGCGATAGCAATGTTTACCTTGATCCTGGCTGCCTTTTATTTCATCTTGGACATTGACGGCGCAGAGTAATGGGTTAAGAGCCTTGTTAGGTTATTTGTTTTAATGCTGTTACTTTTATCATCTAAAACATGGGGGTGTTATTGACATTAGAGAGCTGTGCTTTAAAGATTAATCAAACCTTTTCTTATTATCCACACTGTTTCTGGCATGAAAAAATAAAAAACATCAGATTTCAACACACTGTTTAATCCCAAGAAGCCTGAAGGAAAATAAAAAAACATTGACCTCTTTCTACCTTATATCCTCATAACAAGTAAATTAGAACTAATTACAATGTTATCAGGATTTATGTGCTGCCGTCTTACATGTTTGAATCTACAATAGTGTCATTTCCATTGCAGGATCTGCAGACTGACGGATAACCTTTTCATCAGCATCCGACTCTAGCCTTTTATTTTGCTTCCTGTCAAATGATTGCGTCTGATTAATATTCATCTTTTTCTGTTAGCATGCAAATACACACCTTTTCATATCCATTAAACTTAGCTATTCAGCCGCTGGGTTTCTGTAATATTTTGGTTGCACCTTGCTTGCCTGAGAATATTTAAAGGGGACATATTATGCAAAAATCACTTTATCAGGCTTTTCTAACAAAAATATGTGCCCCTGGCCTGTCCACAATCCACTCAAGTACCAGAAAAATCCCTTCCCTCCCCCCATCTTTCTTCACCTTTCAAAAAATGTGTGCTGAAACAAGCCATTCTCAGATTTTCCCCTCATGATGTCATGTGGGGGGCTAGCCCTGCCCCCAGGTTCGGTTGGCCCTCCTCTCCTGATCCAGCTGAGAGGTAACCTTGCAAAGCAGATGGATACGCCTGTTTCCTTATTTTTCACTGGTGAATCTATCTTGCAAAGCTCCCATCTGAATCGTTTGGGCCCGGTTAGAAAGTGACAGGACCAATCAGCGATGAGGGGCAGTACTCTCAGGTGCAGCAGAGTCGTGACGTAAGCAAGCAGCAACAAGAGGCCAGTGCAGTAATGGAGGAAGAGTTTAGCGTGGATGCTGCTAAAGTGCCAGTTTTATCAGAACTTGATGACATTTTTTCGTTAAAAGAAGAACAAAGAACAGCAGTGAGTAGTTTTCTTTTCAAAAACGACAAAAGTTGTGTACTGACATGTCTACAGTCGCCATGGTTCACGTTATTCCTCTGTATGAATAGATTTAAAAACACAGAAGAGGACACACATAATAATTCTAAAGTGGTGTAGAAAATGCAGAAATTGGTTCCAGAAAATTGATCAGAAAGCAGGAAAATAAATGTTTGGAACTTAAATATATTGTGGGATAAGACCTCCATATTCAGGGGTATATTTTAATTTTTTTATAAATATATTTAGATTGAATGCATTGGCCAACAGGTTGTTGCAGAAGAAAATGAGAGCAACCTGACTTGTTGACACAATATTTGAAAAAATATACAGAGAAAAAGGTGTTTACCTGGTCAATAACTTACAAATCTGTCTTGAAAATTTAATGAAAAAATCTCACCCCTAATTACCGCTCAGTTTTCTGTAAAAATAGGTGATCTGTTGGTCACAATAATTAATTATCCTTTTTTATATTGTAATACTGAAAACCAAAAATAGCAGAAAGATGTGGCCATATGGCCCTTCTCTAGGCCATATAAGTCTGATAATATAATTCTAGTGCTGTCAAACGATTAAAATGTTTAATCAGATTAATCACAGGGTTGCTGTGGATTAATTTTGATTAATCATGATGAAATATAATTCATTTTTAATCTATATAAATCGCATTTCATTTTGCATAAGCAAACAGACTCCAGAAAGAAGGGAATATATATGCCAGGGCTATTCAGTTACAAATTCAACTGGGCCAAATTTTTAAATCAAGAAACATAGCCAGACCAGACATGTTTGGCACCCAGTAAGCAGCTGGTAATGTCAAATTTCAAAACAATACAGATCAATCTGATGAAAAATATTCACTCCTATTCATAGTCTCCCTTTTAAATTTGGCGTTCCGTGAGGGTGGTTTGTCGCATGCGTGACATGCGTTAGTCAAAGTGCTAGCAGAATCCCTGACAAACATATGCTTCACATTAATGTGATATTTTAAGCTGGAAGTGCTTCAGTGAAAAGAAAACTCCTTCCTGCAGAATGTGCATAATACTTTATGTCGGTCGACTGTTCTGTCCTGGGGTTTTTTTGTACTCAGATTTCCCATCGAGAGGGCCAATGTGCTGTTCAGTGTCTTCCATAACAAGTTGGTTGGTCACTACCGGATCAACGGCCCATTTGCGCATGTGCGGCGGCATGCTTGATGCTAACCCTACCTGGACAAACTGCCCGAAATGTGTTGCCAGAGACGTTACAGGGATTTTAAGTCAATCTGCACTGTAGATGGGTTAATTGCGTTAAAATTTTTAATCAGATTAATCATGATGATGGATTAATTCGCATAAACGCATTAATTTTGACAGCCCTATATAATTCAACTATCAGCCAATGAGTAGTAAGCATATCAGCATCATGAATCAAACTAAACAAAAGCAGCACCTTCAACTATAGTCAAAAACAACTCTTATCTTCTCCTCTGCTGCTATTTTGAGTTCCATTAGTTTGACATTTTGATCCAATGTTCAAATAAGTGATGAAATCGGCAGGATAAAAGCTAGGTAGAAGAATGAACATGGTGGTATAGCGTTACATTATTACGTGTTTAAGGTCAGCCTGGTAAAATACAGTAAGTCAGATGTAAATAAATCATTCTGATGATAGGTGGAGAAAATTTTGTCTTAAGTGAGAAACTTGAATCAGTATACAGCCAACCAACTGCTGAATGAGCTGCCATATTAAACACAATATAATTTTGTTGGTGGTATCAGCTGATCTCGCTCATAGGAGTAGCAACAGCAAAAAACCTGATCCAGTCAGTTAAGTAGCCACATTAAAGGCTTCCATACCACCTGCATTTACAATGGAAGCAAGAGCATGTTAATAGCAGCTGATTGGGAAATAAAACTACCTTCTCTTTTCTCTCGCCCGCCCCCCTCTCTTCCCTCCTCTCTGTATGTGTCTAATTAAAACCTGCAGGCTGAGCATCACAATTTATGGCTAATGCTTGCAGCTGATGGGGCAGAGGTAGGCAGCAGCTTTGAAAACGTGTTTGTGATGGATGTCTGTCTGTGCAGAACATGTGGGATTCCTGTTTCCAGGCGCCCGTCCCACCTCCGAGATCACTCCGAGGGAAAATGAGCCACATGCAAACGGTGCTAACACCACTGTGAAGGGCAAATTTGTTTCTTGAAGCATTTGTCATACTGAGACCTCACATCGTTCATCAGGTTCATTTGCTCCCATAACTACCAACCTTCCCGCTACATTCAGGGTAGTATTCGATGGAAGCTGTTATGAAGAGGAATTAATTTTTTGCTGTGAAGGTCTTCCTCAAAGATGGATGAGCCCTGAAAATAATGATAACAGAATGTATTCACCATGTTTTTGCCTGTGATTCTCGAGAGGAAAATATGGATTATTATCATCCTGGCAGTAAGAGTACAGGTTGATGTCTTTGCATGGCTTGCAGCATGTGCTCGTTATTTCATGGGAGGTCAAAGAAGTGATTTCACTGATGCATAAAACGGTGGCATAGACACTGAAAGCTTTTGGAGAACAGCAGTGGGACCCTTACTGTGTGAACATCACAGATTATCCCAGTTCCTCCCAGTGTGGCCATACTAGCTAACATTGCTCAGCCATCTGCCACCCAAGCTGAGAGACAGGGTTGTTGACTAGCTGCTCTCACAACTCTTTATTTACAAATTTCATTCAGTAACTTCAAGCAAACCACTCTGTCCTTGATGACAGCCATCCTAACCCACGCTCATGCACACAATCTCTGCAAAGCATATGGTTTCTCTGAGAATGGTTGTAAAATGGGGCCCTTTCTGTGAAGAGCAAGCTGAGATGACTGCTAACAGAGACCTTAATGCTTAATGTTTGCTTGTGTTGTAATGCATTATTTTTCTTTGAACTCAGAGTACCAGCCCTTTTATAAAATGGAAAGTGGCCATTTTGGCATTTTTGGCCATTTTGAGTCATCTTTCAAGACCGTCGTCTTGAGTGTGTCGTCGCTGTATGCATCCAGCTGGATAGCGGGTGCCTTTTCTCTCCGACACACGGGGGAGACCTCGCAGCATTCTTTAGCCTCTTGGCCGGCCGAGGCAGATGAATGAATGCACTGATTGCTGGATTCACTGTCAGTTTCAGTGAGTAACTGATTTCTCAGGCAAAAGTTTAGAGTTTCTTCTAGTGTCTGCTGGTGAAACTGGCCACTTGACTCCCTCAGTTTTTTGGGGGGAATTTTGTGCCGATACTGAATATTTTAGAACTTTAGCTTAGATTACCTCCATCCCGGCTTCTCCACTTCAAGCTCTGATCTCAGTGGCTTTGAGCTACCGTCTCTTCTGTGTTCCGACTACATATCCCAGAAGCCCCAAAATTACTCACAGGGAGCGTGTGAGCGCCCCCTTGTGCCGGCCTCTGAAAAAACAGTTTGATGTATATATACGTCAATGGCACTCAAGCGTTGGCTTTTAAATGACGTATATATACATCAGTGGCATCCAATGAGTTAATAATTCACACAACACACTAGAGCACTGATCATCAACTGTAGATAGGAGGACCAAATCAGGCCACCCCGAGCTTCCTGTCAGGCCCCCAGAAGACCATTAAATTTAGAGAAGGAGGAAAAGAAGATGTTTTAAGAGTATCTTTTGGCTTAAAATGTCTGCAGCTGTTAAATCCACCCCAGAAAACAATTAATGTTGAAATAGTTTTAGAATGACTTAACATTTTATCTGTTTGTACAGAAATTCACTTGTCAGCCATTATGAGTAAATTAAAAAAAAATTAGGGTAAGACTGGCAGAAGTGAGGATTACAGATGGAAATGAGTGTTACGCTAAATCTGGTGCAGCAATCTTTTTATTTTTGTAAATAATCAATGACACTGCATGCTGTCCTGTTAAATAAATTAAACCTTAAACCTTCAATGTTGCAAAAATGGCCAGATTAAGTGATAAAAGAGGTTAAAGAGTGGCAAAAGTAGGTGATAAGTATCAAAATGGCTTGTTTAGTGGTACAAAGCGAAACATATTTGAAGGAAAAGTGGTGAAAAGAGGTTAAAATGTAGCAAAAATTGGCAAAAGAGGAAAAAGGGGCAAAAAGTTTCAAAAATAGGTTGAAAGAGGCAAAAAATGGTGCAAAAAAATAATAAAGAGGGGGCAAAAAAAAGTGGCAAAAAAAATTGAAATGTGGCAAAAATTGACACAAGAGTGGCACAAAGGGGAAAACAGGCTGGAAACATAGTTTAAAAGGGGTTAAAGAATTGCAAAGATTGTGTCAAAGAGATAAAAAATGAGCAAAAAATATCAAAAATGAGTTAAAAGTGGCAAAATGGTGCAAGAGGGGTTAAATTTGTCACAAAAACTGATACAAGAGTGGCACAAAGGGGATAAAACATGCTGGAAAAGTGGTTTAAAAGTGGTCAATGAATGGAAAAAAATTGGGTTAAAGGGGCAAAAAGTATCAAAAATGGGTTACACATGGCAGAAAATATAGCAAAAATAGTAGTGAAAGGGGTTAAAGAGTGGCAACATGGGCAACAAGTGGCAAAAGCGGAAAAAATGGTTTGAGAGGGGGAAAAATGTTGCAGAAATGGCTGAATGAAGTCATGAAAGGGGTTTAAAAGTGTCAAAAATGAGTTAACACCGGTGCGAAATCACATTTAGGGAGGGCCCACTCTCCGGGAATTTCAGGGGCCCGGTCAATGTTGTGGCAGGCCTGTCTCCTTATGGTGTGCTGCATTATAGCTAACAGAGATAGATTTCACTGGTGATGCTTAAAAAAAGTCCTGCGTGGTGAAAGAAAAACAAATTCTAATGCAATAATGTGTTAATCAGACCAAAATATTTATTTAGTTTTTGTTTATTTGAAAGTCCGGCCCCAGTGTCTCTGTCTATGCAATTTAAAGTGTGATAGAAAAGTCTGAAGGTGAAAAGCACAGTTTTTTCAGATATGATGAAGGTAATTTACTTATTTTTGTTGCGCATGATAGTCTAGTTTAGTGGTTTGCAGCAGGTGGGTTGGGACCCAAAAGTGGGTCTTGGAGACGTTTTTCGTGGGTCCTGAATGTGTGTCCGAAAAAAAAATGGGGCAAAAGTCTATGAAAAACATGCAACCTTAAATGTTTTATTTATATTTCAGCTCAATTTTCACCTGTTCTTGCAATAATAGAGCTGTTTTTACAATGCTGATGAAATAATTAAATAAAAACTCTGGAAAATTTACACATTATCATGGGGGTGTGTGTGTAAAACATGTCTGTTTTTTCCTGTCTCCTGTTCCTGTCATACATTCCGTGCCATCCAAGATCTTAAGTGCAACATTTTTATTAATTAAATGTGCACTGGTGAAAATTATTGGAAATTTGGGTTGCAGTCTTTCATCCAAGATATTGGTGGGGCCTTAGGTCAAATCTCTTTAAATTCAGATTTTCTTTTAGTAGTGAACAGTGGTCTGAATCCAAGTCCCCCAACTGCAAAGCTTGTGTTGTTTTTTTATCTAAGAAACTATATTCTCTATCAGAGTCCCACAGGGCTCTGTTTTTGGTGTACATCTCTTTAGTTTCTACGTAGATTATTTGAAAATATCATATCTTGGAGGAGGATTCGGCTGTATGCAGATGATGCAGTTTTATATATACGTGTAAACACTACATACACTTGTAGTAGAACTGCAGTGTCCACTCAGTTTTCTTTTGCAGCCCATGGCAGTGTGGTTTGGGAACTCATGCCTCTTGTATTTAATATCAAGAAGGGTCCATTTGCTTTCTCCAGAATGTGTTCCTCACAATAAACCAACAGTAAATAAAATATAAAGGCCCAAAAAATGAGACAGAATATATCTTTAAAAAGAAATGCTAGTGATTGAATATGTTTAAATGGCTAGTTGTTGGCTGACAAGGCAAATAGACAGTCGTTTTAAGAGTTTAAGGAGGGACAGAAAACATCATTAAATTTGAGTTGTCAAAATGTTTGTCTACAGAATTAGCATGGCAGCACCACCTTGTGCTAAAACCAAGTAGTGCAATACAGTTAAGCAGAAGCTTTACCTTGTGATATGGACCATATTTCATTGTTTTATAGAATTTGTTGAGGGCCAATCAAAAATAGATGGTGGGCCACATTTGGGCCCCAGGCCATAGTTTGGACATCCCTACAATAGATGTTAATCAGTCAATCAATATTTGTTTGTGTGGTGCCAATTCATAAATTACCTCAAGACACTTTATAAAGAGGGCAGACTTACTCTCTGATGTAGCCTATAATGTCATGTTATGTTATGTTATGTTATGTTATGTTATGTTGCAATGCATTTTACGGTAGTTGGGCCCCTGACACAGGTTTGTCTTTCTTTGTGAGATGGGTTGGACAAAACACAAGTTATTGTTCAGGTAAAGTAGTGGTCATAGCCAGGAGCAAAGAATAAATAAAAGCATGGTATTTGAACTAAAATATTGGTGTAACACTAAAGCTGTGCTGTACCTATTAGCAGTGACCGTGCATTCTCTATTTACTGTCAGTCTTTGCCTCACAGCCGGCTCTCATCCTGCACATCCTCTGTGTCTAAGACAGAATGGCAAACGGCCGGCTGATATTTGATTAACTGTCAGAAGCTGGAAAGATTTTTGTCTTTCTACTTTTACATCCCTGTATTTCCTCCCATCAAAAAAATCACTGAGCCCAAACACTGAGTGATGTTGGTATCTTTCATCCAAGCCAATTGAATTATTAGTGGACAGACACTGGCAGTGATGTGAGATCGTTAGGAGACTGAAGTCAGAGTGACTGTTCTGTCACATTCATCACAAACAGTGGAGGCTTGCTGGTGGATAAAACTCATGCTGAGGCCAGCTGGGAGTTCAAAAAGTTCAAAACAAGAAATGTGGTCCAGTTCTGGTGAAACTGCTGCTATACCACTGCTGCTGTACTATTGCTACATCCAACCTAACTTACTGGTAGCAGCCATACAATACAACTAGGCCACACCCAAAGCCACTGCCTCGTTCTCCTCAAATGATGCTGATTGGACAGGTTCATTTTCAGTTTGGCACAATCATTTCGGTTTGGAGCTTTGCAAGATGGATTTGCCTGATGAGAGACATGAATCTGACCGATCCATCTGCTTTGCAAGGTTATCAAAACTAGTGATATACGGTGTCTGCTGTGTGAATACTGCAGATCTATGCTGGTGACTCTAGGTTATTATTTTTTCATGACTGAGTTTAAAGCCCAAGATTTCAAACTACTGGCTAGATCAAATTCTGGGACATATAATAAGAAGTATGTAACCAGTTCAGCCTAGAGAGCATCAACAAAGAGAGTTCTGGCCTTTGTCTATTTTCTATAAATAATAGATAGCTGTAGAAGAAAGTCACAGGAGTAGAAGACGTCTTAGTTAACTTCATTTCACATGTATGATTTGTGTTTGGCTGTCCTTGTATCCAGGGCAACATGTTGGCTTAGTAGGTTAGCTCTCTCTGTTCTCAGCAGGGAGTTCCTGTGTTTGATCCCAGGCTAAGTCTCTTTGGGGCTGACTGGTTTTCATGTTTTGGCATTGCTCGTTGTTGATGTTTCAGTTTCTTTTCACATTACAAGCATGCAGTAGAATAGAGTGGGGGCTCTTTTCTGTAAGTGGGAGTTTTAGTGGTGCAGCAGATCACAAATCTCAAGGTTTGGATCTGAAGAAAGAAAGAAATGTATGATATTATAGTACAACCCTTCTCCTCAGCCAGTCTAGTTTAACTTGATGAAAACTCCAAAACATTTTGTCCAGTTTTGAGGCAGAAGAGCTACAGATCTGTTGTGTTTTGACAGATTTATCCACAGTGGAGAAAAATCATGGATTTTCAATGTCCAGTGAAAAATAAATTACACTTCAGTCTTGTTTTAGTGTGCTTGACCAAATCTAAACTTACTTTTCATCAGTTTAAGTGGAGGGATGGACAATTTGGGAAAATAATCTTATTTTTGTGACCCCCCCCCCCCCCCCATTTTGTGATTGCAGTTTGATTTGCAATTTTGTGTATTTTCCAACAAACACAAACAATAAATAATCCTATATTATAACCAACACAATATTAGATAAAACTTGGGCTGAACAAATTTGAAAAAAATGTGTAATTGTGATGATTTTGATTCATGTTGCAAATTGGAAATGAATTACTGTATTAAAGAGAGTGATCATTTTTATTCTTCTTATATTTGATAAGAAAAAGGTGCAAATATGAAGAAGACAGGATTTTATTGTAAACTTTTCTAACGTCTGCTGCAAAAAAAAAAGTTTTGAACTGGTTTATTGACAAAAATTCCAGGTTAAGGAACTATTGCTCCTTGTGTGATTTGAAAATTAATCTAATTTTTGATTAATTGCTCAGCCCTAATCAAAGATTTTTTGTTCTTTTTAGCTAGTCCTTTTTAGTGCTGGTCCAATGCGATACCAGTACTGGAAATACATCTGTTACTGCTGAAAATGGAGGTACTGGTATCAGCGAGTAAACAAGCTTATGCACTGGTCTGATATTGTTTTGTTAAAATCTTATTTAATTTTTATATTGTTTGTATGTATTTATAATAAACCCTTCTAGACTTGAGTTGCCATGTACAATAAAAGTGATCTCGAGTAAAGTCTTACTTTTTCTCCCTTTGAAGCTGGCCGTTGTGCTGTTCCAATGACACTCATAATGCCTTCAGGGCAGGTTTAGGGCTTTTTTGTTTGGATTTAAACTAAACGAGGTAAATTTGTATTACTTTTTAACATAATGTATCCCTATTTTACCATATCAGTCCTGGAGGGACTTAAATTTCTTACATACAAGTAGGGGATCTCAAAGGATAAAAGGTAGGGAACCACTGCATTAAGGGACTATATCTTCACTAACTGTGCATTACTAATAATAAGATTCTCACTGTTGTTACTGGTAACCAGCTGACACGTGGATCAAATGCAGCCCAAACCATGAAGGCTGATCAGAATGGTTAAGTAAATATGCTCTTAACCTGCAAAGGATGAGCAATATGATGAAGCATTTTTCTGCAAAATGCATCGTTGCCTCCAGCTTCTCAGAGGTGTAGGTGCACAGAGCAGACGAGTTTGAATGGAGATGGTGTGAGGAGAATTTATTTCTAACTCTGTAGCAGATAAAACCCAGACATGACTGTGACCATACTATCACTGAGACACATTAGATTAAGAACCCAGGTTTCTTGTGAGACACATTTTTATGTGAAATGTCAGGACATCAATCATGTAAATGCTTGCATGATGTTTGTTTTATTCTTTAGATTGTTTGTTTTGGCCTTCTTCTGAATGATTGATGACATTTGTCGTGCCTTGTCTCGTCTAATGTCATTCTGTTGATAGGTTCATTGTTTTCCTGTAGTGAGATATTTTTACTCATGGGTGACAGGCTTCAGTATGTTTACATTATAGGTCATATATCTGAGTGTGAATTTCAATCTGTAAATCTGTATATAGGCCATTATCTCTGAAGAGTGTATTAGTTTGAGCTTTAATCAGCACTACATTCTGCTGGTTTGGTTGTCTGCACTGTGTCACCTCACATGATTAGCTCAATAACACACCTCTTGGATATATTTGACATATTTATATAGTGTTATTTAGTTATAAATTTGATTTGTTTGTTTACATTGTTTTAATGTCAAGTAATTATGGTATACATAGTTTTGTTAATAGAGCTGGGCAATTAATCGCGAATTAGATTAAATTGCAATTTGGCCTGCTGCAATTTACAAATCTTTATCTTGAAATGTGTCAAAATACCAGTCTGATAAATCCTTTTTTGCAGCAGCAGGGAATTTATCCACATTATGCAAACATTCAAGTAGAGCTGGGTGATATGGCCTAAAATTAATATCCCGATTTATTTTTGCTATATCGATACACAATATCGCAATATTTTGAAATGGCCTCTCAGCTGCTGTATAATGTTTAATTCAGCCCCAAATGACACTAGTTTGGTGATAAAAATATACTGTTCTATTGGATTTTTAATAAAATTGTTTGCAGAAAGTAAAAATCAATATAAAGTCAAATTTAGCAGTTTTATTTTGAAAAGGACCTTATTCAGTCTTTTACTAATAAATCAAACATACATAAATCATGAAATACTCAGTCTTTTACAGTGTATGTACAGTCCTGAAATGTTTTCTGGATTATGTTAACTATTGCTGACTATAAAATGATTATTTTCCTCATTAAGGGTGCAGCAAACCTACACAGAACTCACCAATCATGCATGCAGTAAATGGCCAAAACCCTGCAGTCTAGTCCTCCATTGAGGCTCACAGCTGTGATTATATTAGTCCGTTATCTGTGCTGATGAACGCTGGACCCGTTTCTGACAAGTTCACAACATGAGAGCGTCTTTAGACCTTATTCAAGAAGCTCTCCTGTGTGATCATGGGGGGAAAAACTTGTTTGGAAGCAGGCAAATAAAGCCAGCTAGTTTATGACTACGGAGCCCCAGATATGACATGGTCAAAAAAAACCTAAATTGTGGCCACAATATAGCTATAACGTGCGCACGAAATACTAATTAGTGTCCACGGAATAAGTATAACGTGTGCACGAAATACTAATCAATAATATTAATATCATTCTTGGACAGCTGGGTAAGCAAATCAAGCGCACCTTCTCTAAGGTAGGTCTAAGGTAGAGGCAGTAGAGGGGCTACAGCTACACGATGGACAGGGATAGTATGATTGAATTTTATTTAAGGCTAGGAATGAGCAACAAAGACATTCTGAGAAGCCTGGCATTGCAAGGAACCATTATTACCGAGAGGCATTTAAACAGAATATTGAGAGCCAGGTTGCTTTACCGGCGGAGGTAGGGCTTGGACACTGGGATAGGAAGGTGCGCTCAATTTGCTTACCCAGCTGTCCAGGAATGATATTAATATTATTAATTAGTATTTTGTGGCCATGAATAAGTATTTCGTGTGCACGTTATAGCTATGTTGTGGCCACAATTTAATTTTTTTTTGACCATGTCATATCTGGGGCTCTGAGGCTCTGTATGTAACATATACACATGAGAAATTATAAATAAGGTGTCCTGTTAATAGTAAATCTACCTCCCCAGTAACAGATTTGTCTGCAGCAGGGAGATGAAAATCAAAACTGCGCTGGTTTTAAAAGTGATGCATTATACACACCAGGTATGTTAAAGCTCATGTTTACAGATCCATAACGGACACTCACATAAAGGTATTTGAATGCTGGACATCCAGACTGACGGGGTGATTGCGACTGTCTGTTTTAATGATGCATTATGAATATGAAAGCACCTTTTGTTCTTTATGGTGCTCAAACTCACGCTCACACAACCTCAGGAAAGCAGTGGCCTTTGCAGTGAAGCATGTCTGCAGCTTTCATGTCATTTACGTCTCATCAGTGCCGTTCCTGGTGAGGGATGATACTTGATATTCAGAGGCGAGCTTTGTCTCCTCAAATTAATCAGCTGCTCCTGTTTTTCTTGTGCAGAGGAGAATCACCAGGGAGATCTAGGAACCGCTCTGTAATGTATGATACTAAAACAAAGGCAGGCTGTAAAACACAATCTGGAAGTGAGAGGTAAAAGAGGATTTTAGATGTGGGCTTTTGTGATCAGTGGGAAGAGAAGTGGCATAAATAATGGAAATTCAGGAAATGTGGTGCTGATGAAAGGGTACAGTTAGTGCTGGGATGCCAGTGGTCTGAGGATCATCAGAGGAATAGTGAAGACCTACAGCTTGTGTTTATTCATGGATACAAAGATTGCAAAAGGATAAATCAAGGCTGCAGAGAGTTTTCTCTTTTTAGACTTCGTCCCTCATTGACAGTTGCATCTCTTGTGGCAGCCGTTTTAACATCAAAGAGCCGGGAAGGCTTTTGATATGACAGTCATTTATGAATATTTAGCCGAGAGCAAAATCACTGATTAAATAATCATGTTGATTTTGATTATGATGAACTTTGTTCTGCTACATCAGACAAAAGTCTTTAAATTAGGAAAAAAAGCACCAAACAGAGCCTCATTTATTTACAATGACAATGTTAAATTGGGATTTTAGACTACAAAGTTTTACATTAATTATGTATTGTTCATATTATTGTGCTAAAAGTGTATTGATATATTGATCGAGTATTTACAGCGCTAAAAGTAAGAAGCTGATTAATACCAGAAATGTCAGAGAAGGACCAAAAACAATCCAAAACCCTTTTTGCAGTCATAGTTATGATAAATGCATACAGTTAATCTGATTTAAAACAGTTATAGTGGTTGATATCATCTACTTTTCTCTTTTTAATGACTACAATAGCTTCTTTTCCTTTAAAGCACAGGTGTCAAACTCAAGGCCCAGGGGCCATATCCGGCCCGTGGAACAGTTAAATCCGGCCCCCAGGATGATCTCATATTTCTGTTATAACTGGCCCATCAGTCTGAGGTCTGCAGATTTCCTTAAGTATAAAAATATTAACTTTTCCTTGAAGAGTTAAGATATCCTTGTTAAGTCACAAAATCTGAAAAAGTAAAGAGTAAAAATATTTAGATAAGAAATCAGGGATGTAGGAAACGAAATTAATTTGTGTTTTAATTTCACATTTTCAATTTTGCATCTCAATTAGGACTCAAATTTAGGATTTCGACTTTTAATTTCATACATTGCACATTTCAACTCATAATTTTGACTTCTCATGTAATATTTTGAGCTTTCAGATTCATAATTCTAATTTTGAAGTGATATTTTGGCCTTTTAAACCAAATATTTTGTACTTTACCTCATAATTTCAACTCCAAACTTTGACTTTATAATCCCATAGTTTAACCCTTTAGACTCACAATTTAAAATTTTGAATGATATTTTGACTTTTAATTTCATGATTACAAATTTTATTTCATATTTTGGCCTTTTAAACTCATGATATTTACTTTCTTTCTTATGTATTTGCCATTAAAAAAAATTATTTTTCAATTTCATGTTTTGACCTTTTTAAATTAATAAATTTACTTTTCTCAGATTGTGAGCCTTTAAACTAATCTTTTTAACTTTTAAAATGTCAAAATCATTTATCATCAGTGCTATTTTTTTTTTTTTTTTTTCATATTTTATTACTTGGGAAATGACAGTTTATGGTTAAAAAGGTGACCCTGTTAGGCCCTCAGGTTAGTCCTGAATTCAGCCCCTGCTGTGATTGAGTTTGACACCCCTGCTTTAAGAAGATATATTTTACCCTTTTAAGACAAGTTTATATCGGTCTCAGAGGTCCCCAAAACATGTCTGGGAAGTTTGTTGCTGAAAAAACACTCCAGTATTGGATTTTTGCATGTCTAAAACCCCCTCTGTTTCAGCCCTGCTCAGAACAAGCTGTTTCTGTGTCTGTGGCTTTAAATGTTAATGAGCTGTCTGACTCCGCCTCTGACCACGCCCCTCTCAGGAAATGTATGTGACTCTTCTCAGAGGAGGGCGGAACTTTCTTCCAAGCGGGGAGGGCCAATAGAACCTGGGGGTGGGGCTAACTCCCCACATATCATCATGAGGGGAAACTCTGAGAACATCTTGTTTCAGCACATATTTTCTGAAAGGTGGAGAAAGAGAGGGGGAAGGGAGTGTTTTTTTCTGGTACTTGAGGGGATTGTGGACAGATCAAGAAAAAGTGATTTTTGCATAAGATGTCCCCTTTAACTAATGATTGCTTTTTTTTTATACCTAAGAGTCAAAATATAAATTAAGTATTTAAACCCTTTTCAGTGTCACCTAATTTAGGGTTTAGCTAGACAACGTTTGGCTTAAACAAAGGCTGTCTGAGAAGATTTAAGGTGTACACACGGAGATGTTTATCAGTGATTAAATGTGGGGTGTTTTTGTATGTCATCTCCTGTTTCCCATCTCTAAGTGTTGACTGGATTGTCTTTGACAGATATGGAGTTTGGAGAGCGGCTGGCCTCCCTGTCATCAGCCCCGTCTGCCCTTCACATGACCTCCCCTCCAGCCAGCTCCTCCCCTGCTCCACCCATAACCCCCTCCACCAAAAGCAGCCTGGCTCCTGGCCCTTCCAGCGACTCCTGTCTCACCACCTGTGGTACGTACATACAAAAATCTATCTATAGTTTTATGTGATCCGGTTCAGGTCAGAATTATTTGAGGCTAAATAATTGAAGTTTCATTTTAAGGGGTTTGAATTTTAAGGGACACTGATGGAAAAAAGTCACCCAGAAAACTTCAGTTTACAAGATATTTATAGATGTAAATTTATGCACAATTCCACAAAACTATGGAGAAAGAAAAATTAAAAAGAGCCTAATTTATTATGAGAGGCTGCCCAACTTAATTTCCTGGAAAACAGAATGAAAATAGTGCAACAAAAAGGGGGCTTAAGACACCTTTTCTCTGCTTTAACATGACAATTTTGATAGGAATGGAAGGGTTGTTGAATTAATGAATGCCAACAATTAAAAAGCTTTGTCCGCCCTTGTGGATGTCTTTTGACAACCTTTAGCTCGGGTTTATCCTGTGTGATTTGACATGTCTGTCAGCCTCACAGCGTGCCAGCAGCCGCCAACATCCTCATGTTTTCTCTGAATACTAATTGTGGTCAGAGCCATTATGCATTGAGCAGCAGTGATGCATAAGCTGTCAGATTACCCCTGACCACAAAATAATGTGCAAATTTACATACGGTGGTTTGTGATTATTTTTTTCTGCCTCCTGATAAGATGCTTCCAAAGTGTGTTTTTATTTCTTGTCATGCTATCACAATAAAGAACATGTTAGAGACTTTCCCATAAATTATTCATCATAAGACCTCCATGCAGAACGTGTACGGAAATTTCCTTGATAATTTTTGGACTGAACACTACATACCTTAAGCATATCAGCACTCTGTGTTTTTCAGGGGATCAATAAAATAAAAGTTCTTGTAGAGGAATTAAAAGAAAGATGGAACACATCCAATGATGTTTGCACTCCTTTGATTAGAAATATACTCAAGGTTTTCCACTGTTTAAATCAGTGGTTCTCAACCTTTTCAGCCCACGACCCCAAAATAAAGGTGCCAGAGACCGGGGACCCCCACTGTACCTGCAGGTGGTTGAACACAGCCATGCACAATTAAGAATAGTCACGTACAGATAAGGCCGCCCATAAGGGGGGATTAATGGGAGAGCTTTCTGGAGCCCAGCCAAACTTGAGGCTCATGGAGGTCAGCAAAATCATGGTGCATTGTAAAGTTAAGGTTTTGATATCCATATTTCATATTTAACCTGAAAGAAACAATCTTTTTTTTAATCATTCATAAATAACCTTCTTAAAAATGTAAATCTCCTTTGTTAAAAAAAGAATTAAAATGACTTAAAAATGGCGACAATGGGTTAATAATGGCAAACAGTGGTGGAAAGGGTGGTGAAATTGGATTTTAAAAGTAGAAGAGATGGTTTAGAAGTGGCAAAAAGGGGCAAACATTGGTTAAAGTGGCAAAAATGGGCATAAAGAGTGGGAAAAAAGGAGTTAAAATGTGGCTGAAATGGCTTTAAATTGGCAAAAATGGGTTAACTAAGAAAAAAATAGGCAGATACTGGCAGAAATTGGTTAAACTAGCAAAAACGGGCATATCAAATGGTGAAATGGGGTTTAAATGGGAACAGTTGGGTGTAAAAAATAGTTAATAAGAACAATAATGGGTCAACAGAGGCAACATTGAGCTTAGTAGGTGGCAAGAATTGGTTTAGAAGTGGAAAAAACAGGCAGAAAAAGTGGTGGAAAGAGTTTAAAACTGACCAAAATATGTGTTAAATGGTAAAAATGTGTTAAAATTGGTGTGATTAAAAAAAATGATGAAAAGGGGTAAAAAAAATACTTGACAGATTGGTGGAACATGGCAACAGTATAGTTTAAAAAATGTTCTTAGTTTTTTTTGGGGGCAACTGGAGACCCCCCCCCAGTGTCTCACAACCTCAATGGGGTCCCGACCCCAAGGTTGAGAACCACTGGTTTAAATGATCAAATGGTTTAAAGTGCATTATGTAAAGGGAAGACCAGGCAGCTTGTGATAACAAGATTTCTAGCCCCACTTTCAGTTGCGTAACGCAGCATTTACACCAGTGCTGTCTTGTGTAAAATGTTAAGTAAGTGACAAAAGTCACTTTTTTAAGTCACAAGTTTTTCCTTCTTTCCTTCTACAAAGTGCTGCAGGCATTTTTATAAATCTTTCAAGTGCAGTTGCGTACAAAAACAGTTGCCTCCCCCATGGTCATGAACAAAAGTATTGGAACCCCTGGAATATTTCCAGAAAATACCCCATTTCTTGCAGAAATTGTAGCAATTACAAATGGTTTTGGTATACACATGTTTATTTCATTTATGTGCATTGGAACAACACAAGAAAACAGAAGAAACAAAATTGACATCATTTTACACAAAACTCAAAAAATGGGTAGGACAAAATTGTTGGCACCCTCAACTTAATATTTGGTTGCACACCCTTGGAAAAAAATAACTGAAACCAACACCTCTCAACTGGGATTTTGGACCACTCTTCTCTTGTAAACTGCTCCAGTACTCTCAGATTTGAAGGGCGCCTTCACTACAAATGTATAACGCTTGACATTATCAAGACTGTTTGGTTCGTTTGACCACAGGAAAGGCCGACAGTGTTGCAATTTGAGCCCTGAACTGAACTGAGTCCCCCAGACTCTCAGGTCTGAAAATGACCTTAGTAAGAGTGTGTCATATTCAGGCATTTTTAGTTTAACCAAACATACCTTTTCTTTTCGAAAGCAAATCAGAGGGATAAAAACAGAACCCACCGCTTCATATTCAGTTTACTGACTCATAAAATACTGACAGAAGTATTTATAATGGGTCCAATGGAGTCCAAACTTTAAATAAATATTAACTCTATTCTTGGTTGAATTTAATGCAGTCTACTGTGTGTGAATAGGAATATCTTGATCAACCCTGATTTTAAAAGAGAGGCTAAATTATACAAACTGTACCACTGTTAGTCAATTGAATATATTTAAAGAACTCATACAACTATGTTGTTATTTCTTCAGGTTTGTTACCAAGGCTAAAGGGGGATGAACATTTAAATCTGCCTTTGAGCTCCAACGGTTCCCCTTTAATCAGTCATCCAGCTTTTGGTCTCTTCACATCGAGCTCAGGACGCTCGGACTTCGGAGGTCTTGGAAGTCTTGGTTTGTCTGCCCTGGCTGCTCACTCTCAGTTTGGTACTGTCCCAGGTAGGGAGGCTTCAGGATCATTTACATCTAAATATTATGAATGGAAGGAAAGAGGAACTGTTATTTCTTTTCTATTTTTTTCTTTTCTTTTTTTAAAGTTTGCTTGGCAACATTTCACAAGTGTTTCTCCATTTCATCTCAAGTGACTTACTAATTCAACTGTTTGGTTGCTATTAGTTTTTTTATGTGTCTCCCTCTCCTTTAAATGCATTTTTTTTTCTCAAAAACAAGAACATGTAACAATAATCATATGTAATGTAATACATAGCCATGTGCTTTTTATCCTTTTTTGAGGTTTAAAGTAAGACTACTGCTCAACCAAGGAAAAGGAGAATAGTTTTTCAGCCTTTCACAATTGCAAGATTTTTTTAATGTAATATCAAATTTGAAAAACATTATGGAGGATGTCTATTGATACTGTTTATTCTTTTGAAGCGAAAATGAGAAGGTATAAATGGAACTTTAAAGACAGGTGATGCTCTTCAAATGTTTCTCCGAAAGTTCCATCAGAAAGTGTCTTCAGGAACTTTTGCAACTTTTGCAGCTCTGATAATTTTGCTGGAATTTAAGCTGAATCTCTGATGCTGCTCCTCTTGGTGTTCCCTTAATTTTTCAAGTCTTAGTATTAGGGATGCATGATACTATCGCCCAGATATAAAAACTACTGCTGATATTTACATCCAATATTTTGCCCGTGAATATCAGCCTATATCAACTGTAAAATTTGGCCTTATAAACTAATAAAAAACAACAGACCTATGTAAGTCTAGATTAGGGCTGAACGATTTGCAAAAATAATGTAATTACAATATTTTTTCCCCAATATTGCGATTTAACATGTGATTCTTATTAGGTTCCTCAACTTGTGCATTTTTCAGCAAATTTAAGCAATAAATCATTCTACATTGTAACCTACAGTCAGTCAGGGATACTCATCACACATTTAACCATTTTATCGCAAAATGGATTTAGTATATCTTAACTTGGTGGAGAAGGATCTAAAGATGCTTCCTGGGTTAGTGAGCAGCTGCTTTGACTTTTCAAGGAGTGCATGGCTAGAAACCTCCATATGACCATATACATAAATGACAATGTTCATTGAAAACAAAGAAATTATTTTAGAAGAGATTAATCCATAGTAGCATGAATCTGAATATGAGGAGGCAACAAGCTTTAAGCTATAAAAAAGGCGGCTGGGGTGGAGGAGGTGAAGCTGGCCATAAGCTGACGGCAGCTGGGGTTATGAACTAATGCCAAGCTTCATCAATATTAGAATGAACTTGTTATTTCTGCTCATATTGTAAATTTGATACCAGTTGGTTTATTGAAGGGAATTATCATTTGTATGTCTCTCATTTTGACTAAAACAAAACATACATAAAACAGGAAAAGGAGGATTCTTGTAAACCATTAGAAAAAATTACACTTGAATTATTATTGCATAATTATTTATGCAAATTTGCATAAAATGTGCACATTAAGTGCTATTTTGACTAATTTCAAGTTAAAGAAAATTGCAACTTTTGCAGTTTGTAAATTGCAGCAGGCCATATTGTGATTTAATCTAATTTTTGATTAATTGCCCAGCCCTAGCTGAGATTTTTTTCCTTATTCGTCTTCATTCTTTAAACTTGGGAGTGTTTCTTAAGTCAAAAGATTGTTTTTATTCTTTATCCTCAGGACCTTAAGTTGTGTTCAAAGGACAGAATTTTTAGTTATGCAAAACATATTTAAATAATTGCATTGGCTAAAATGAATCGGTAAATATCGTATTGGATATCAGCAAAGATGATGTGTAAAGCATAAAAAAGAAAAAAGATTGTATCAAACTGGTTATTTTGACACTTTTCAGGTTAAATAAATATTGCCCTGTCTGCTTTTTGAAAATTGCAGCATGCCAAATTGCGATTTAATCTAATTTGCAATTAATTGCCCAGCCCTATTATAAAGGATTGAGAAAAATGTCAGTAGAGAATACTTGCAATGAAACAGTGATACAAAGCCACAGGTTTAACAAAACTTGCTATTATGATGTTCTGGCAGGTGAGATTCTCTGCATAACTTTTAGAGTGTCTCTCTCCCACTCTTCAGACTGGTGGCGGCCGGCTGAGGCACATACCAGAGGAGCAGCAGCCTTCTTTCCACCTCTTCTGGGTCTTCATCCTGTGTTCACCTCACAATTTAAGGGCCACGATCCGGTCCCCTTACAGTCACATACCTCAGGTGAACACCTGACTCTTCTATAAAATCATTCAGGGTCCATTTATGGGAAGAGACTAGATGCATATTGAATAAAAAGCTGAGGTTCATATTGCTTGTTCTCACGCATGTCCTCCTAAACATGCCTTTTTCTGTAGGGGTCATTGGAGCATTGAATGGTAGGAGTGCTTCCTCTCCTACTGGGAACACTGCCGTGAACACCAGTTCATTTCCAACAATGCCAAACAAGGAGAAAACTAAAGACGACTGTGGTCAGAGGAGCAGCCAGGGACAAAGCCAACTGCAGCAGAAGACCGTTCAGAGAACAAAAGAGAAGGTTAATATTTTTACCCTAGCACTTTGAGTACAGGACAAAGCATTAAACTCACTGTCTATATGTTCCAGTTTTCCTTTCTACTGTTGATTAAGAAAGATGGAACTCTCATTCCTGTTTAGAATCCCATTAAAAGACCTCTAGAGACCTCCAGCATGAGCAGCAGCCAATCAGGATCCCTGTCAGACAGCTCCAGTGATGGTGAGGAGAGCAGCAGTGATCCTGATGATGCTGAAGAAGAGGAGAATGATGAAGATGATCAGAGCATCGACAGTGAGGACTCTGATTCAGAAAAAGAGAGCCGAGTAAAGCGAAAAGTCAAGGTAAATGTTTGTTTGAAGTGTTTTGAATGAAAAATCTCCCTTTTTTTTACCATTTATAAAAATGCATGGCAGCATACTGCTAAGTTGTTATAAAAATCATTCAGTGAAGTTTTAAAAAGTGAAAGTTCCCCCTGTGTAAAAGTGCCCCCTCTTTAGTAAATGTTCTGATTGTCAAACGCCGGGATGGTAGTGGGTGGTGAACAGGATGTATGTGCTGGCTGACAGGGTTGCCACAGAAGGAGCTGACATGACATGCTGTCTTCTCCCCCTTTTCCTCATCCTCCCACTCAGCGGCTGACACAGAACACTTCGGGGAGTCATAAGAAGGGATCCTCTGCTGCTGATAGAAGTACAGCTCAAGACAGACATTGTGACATTGTCCCGTTGACTTTATACTCCTCTTCTCGTCATGGTACCCAGCCACAGTCCTCTGCACCGCTCCTCAAAAGCTCCAGGATGGCAGAGGAGGAGAGGCAGCAGCACATTAGTGTCATCCAGGCCACGGGATTGGCAGCCGGAAACATCGCACAAGGAAAGTCCCACAGAGAGGCCTCTTTGTCCAACTCACCCAAACATTTAGCTCCTTCCAGCTCACCAAAACACAGCCGTGCTTCCTCCTCTCCTAAACCTCTAGCTCTCTGCTCACCTTCAAAATCCCTGTCTCTCTGTTCCTCACCCAAACCTCTCCCACTGTTAGCCTCTCAAAAGCCTCAACAGACACCCAGATTCTTAATGCCCTCTCCAAACCACAACCAGCATGTCGACAGCATGAAGGAGAGCAACGTAAGACCTACACAAGAAGAGACCTACACGGGTCTCTTACACCTGAACAGCTTAAAACGGAAACAGGTGAGTGATTTTGTTGATAAGATTGTTGAATCAAAGCTGAATTACCTATGCTTCAGATTTTTGCCTCAGTCCAAAATAGATTCAAATAATTAATTAGTATACATATAGATGGATTTTTTCTTTTGTATCTGTGGTTCTCAACTGGTGGGTCAAGGAGCTGCTTTCAGTGGGTTGTGAAGGTGTTCCTGGAAAAAACTAGCAAAAAGTCCATAATGTCTGAAAGGCCTAAGCAAAATTACATCCTCAGTAATATTTTACCCTGTTTTTCCATGATAACGGGTACATTTTGGGCATTTTCTTGAGAACCTTAAACTCCTTTAATGAGGAAAACAAAACAGCTTTTCTTATTTTGATGTTTAAGTTTTTCTGAATCTCTAGAAAACAAAATTTCCACCTTTCATGGAAAATGGAATAAGATACAGTGTTTGTATGCGTATCACTTTTGGGTTTCCTGTAAATCTCATTTTGTTTCAAATTAGATAAAAACTTCAGTATTCATTGTTAAATAAATTTGATTTTGTTGAAAATTTTCAGGGGTTGATGGTGGGTCCAAGTACTCAACCAGTTAAGAACCACTATTTTACATGAAGAAAAACAGAACAGAACAAAATATAAACCAAGAAAAAAAACACACACATCAAAGGGCAGATCAACTTAAAAAAGTCATGATAGTTTTGTTTCAAACGTCCACTTTTGTCAAAAATAAGACTTTCAGAATTCAAGAATTTCATCTTAGATATCATACTAAAAAAAGTCAAACTGTATGGATTTTTGATACCATGGCAACAAAAATAGAAGTTATGAACATCCAATTTTGGGTCAGTGCTTGTCTTTAATACTGAAAAATGTAGGCCTACACTTACACACCATCTCTCTTTTGTTCAGAGCAGCATTTGATAAGAAATATGACTTAAGATATGTCGTTTATAAGCTCAAAGCATGTTTTGACACACCATAAACATGGTGTAACAACATAAGTCCAAACTTATGCTGTAGCACAAGTGTTTTTTTTTTTTGTTTTTTTTTTTTTCAATTTTGTTGACAATCTGTTCTTTTTTTACATTTAGTGAACCAAATTTAACATAGAATTCAGTTTTTATAATTACATCCATCCATAGCTACACTGCTTCTCACTTTTAGGGGTCGCGGGGTGCTGGAGCCAGTTCCATCTGCCATTAGGCATGAGGCGAGGTACTTTCCAGACTGGTAGCCAGTCAGTAACAGGTCTGGCATACTGTGCCTTTAAAAAGATATCATGCTTGGATATTTTACTCTTTTATTTATTTTATAAATCTGTCATGTTCAATATAATATGGCTTCAGATACAATAGAGCATGGCCTAAAAACAGTCTCATACCCTCCACCATCATAGCACTGAACAAACAGAATGTAAATGACACCTGATTGTCGTCATTTATTTGAAATCATTGCTGGAAGTGAATGCCGTGTTTTTGTGCCTTTTGATCGTTCTTCTTGTAATGCATTCTCATACCTGTATGTACAGAATCCGGGAAAATGAATTTCCCAGAAGGGACAATAAACTAACTAACTTTTCAGAAGAAAATGACATAAAAAACTCTTGAATGTCAGAGTAAGAGCAGATTTCTACAAAGTAATGCAATTAAACAAAAATATGTAAGTTAAAATAAGTGGTTGCATTAATACTCACCCCCTATAATATGGCATGTGTAAATCTAGATCAGGCTGTCCTTACAAACTAAGTAAACATGCAAGAAAGAGACTAGTGAGAGAGGCCACCAAGAAACCTATAACTACTCTGAAGGAGCTCCAAGCTTCAGCAGCTGAGATGAGAGAGACACTGCAGACAACTGTTGGCCGGGTTCTTCACCAGTCAAAGCTTTATGGAAGAGTGGCAAAGAGAAAGACACTGTTGAAGAAAACTCAAATTCAATCTGGACTAGAGTTCACCAAAAGGCATGTGGGAGACTCCATGGTCAAGAGGAAAAGTTCTTTGGTCTGATGAGACCACAATGGAGCTTTTGGCCATCGGACAAGACGCGAAACAATGCACCTTGCCACAAACACACCATCCCCACTGTGAAGTATGGTGGTGGCAGCATCATGCTGTGGGAATGCTACTCAGCAAAAACCTGGAGGACAATCTTATTTAGCATACAAGAGAACTACGGCTTGGGAGGAGATTTATTTTCCAGCATGACAATGACCTGAAGCATACAGCGAAAGCTGCACAAAAATGGCTCAAAGACAACAAGGTGAATGTTCTTGAGTGGCAGAGTCAAGACCTAGACCTCAAACCAATGGAGAATTCTTGGCTGGACTAGCACCCAAAGGTGAATCTACTAAATACTGACTTGACGGGGGTGAATATTTATGCAGTCACTTATTTTACATTACATATTTTTATTTAATTTGCATTACTGTGTGCAAAGCTTTGACATTAAAGAGTTTTTTTGCACTTTTTTTGTAAAAAAAAAAAAAAAAGTTAGATTATATTGGCAGTGGTTTTTAGAATAAATAAAACTTCTGAGTGTGTCTGTGGGAGGAAGCTGAAATACCTGGAGAGAACCCACACTCCCATGATGCAACAGTGCTAACCACTTTAACACTGCGCAACAATTGAAATAATTATAATCTTTATCAATTTCATCAAGATTCAGGATCATTAAAATTATATATCTGAAAATCTTCTTCATAGCTTAACATATTTGCATATCTTACTAAACCTTAAATCTTTTTTTCTTTTTTACCAGAAAGAGTACTGCTTGTATTCATTGTTCATCATAGTTTTCTGTCAAAAACAAACAAACAAAAAAAAAAAAAAAAAAAAAGATGTACTCCTAGTTGGCTACAGAATATGAATGCTTATACACTATTATCACAGCTTTTATTATGCTGCATGTGAGTCTGACCGCTACATGACGAGAAGTGACAATGCATTTGGCTCTACTGGGAATACTTCAAAAAACTGACAAGCAATTAGCTCTGTTATGTTTTGGGATGTTTGTTATCGAGAGAGAGAAATCTGTCTCTTTTGCAAGGGCTCTGTTATTGTCAGAAAAGTCTATAACAAGAGGGTTTTAATTTGTACGATGGTGGTACATTAAACACAGGCTTTTGTATGACAATAGCAACAAATACAGGATGACAGTTAAAGTCGCACGATGGCATCGAGCCAAATAATTTAAAAAATATTTTCCACAGCAGCTGTTTTTTCCTCCATGGTTGTTGACAGGCTTGAGCTGGCTCTTCATTGTTCCCATCTCTTATTACACCTCAAAATCCCTCCTTCACAGCCCACAGAATGTAATGTGAGTGACAGTTTGTGTAATTACTTTCTTTGTGCCTTTTTGTCTCCCTTTCTTTTTTATTTTTTATTTATGAAGCCCCTCCATTCCAAGGACCCTGTGAAGCAAGTTTCCTCTCTTCTACCTAAGAGCCACGACCAGTTTAAAAGTTCAGCATCCTCTTCAGCATTACCAACACTGGATATACATCGGCCAGATCCACTGAGCAATCCTTTACTGTCTGTCTCACACAGCAAAGATAAAAATCTGTTCCTGAATCACCATCTCAATGGACTGGACCACAGTGCAGTTCAGGATGCCCCCTTAGCCCTCATCACTAAACCCCGCAGACAAAGCAGCAGCACCATCTCCAGCAGCAAGCCGCTTCTGGCAGCCACAAGCCCTCCTTACCCAATGCCCATCAACCTGAGCATTAGCACAAAGGACATGCTGGGCAGCTCTTCATCCTCTCTGAAAACATCTGCCTCATCAGGTCTTCCTCAAAGACAGAGGAAGACGAAGACCAGCAAGTCTCTGAATGCAGGAAAGAGCCTCTCTAAAACCTGCTCATCCCGTCCAAACATGGACTCGCTAAGAGGCAGTGAGTCTGACATCCACAGCAGCAAAGACTCTGACGACTCTTTAGGAGATGACTGCGGAGATGATGATGATGATGATGAAGACGACGATATTGAGGATGGAGATTCTGGCAGTAGCTTATCAGGTTCGGTATAAACTACTTTTCAATAATTTGCTCAATCCACCTTATTTATAAAGCACATTTAAAAAAACAGCAAAGTCAAAGTTCATATAAAAATACAGAAAATAGACAAAGACAATGAAAATGCATCAGAACACATACTAGAACAGTGGTTCCACACCCTGGGGGGCGCCGAAGATCTCGGGGGGGACGCGGGACCCTGTCCACTCTGATGTTGTCAAAATGAGATGTACATGTTTATTTTTAAATGAGAAACAATCTATGATTATTATATGTATGATTAGGAACAAAATGTATTTGGGCCAACCTTAAAGATAAGAAATGAATCAGATTAAATGAATCTCTTAATTTCTGTGCAAAAACATGAATATTTTTAGGGAAAAAAAAATTCAGAGATTATAAAGTCGTGTACTTACAAGGAATCAAAAAAATTCAGTGTTTAAAAAGTCAGAAGTTTACAGGGAAAACAAATGTGAAATTTACATGTTTAAAAAGACTTAAATTTTGACACTAGAAACTCAAACATGTCAAATTTTAAAACCTTAAATTTAAAACAATGTAAAGAAGAAAATGTACAAGAAAAATGGAAACAGTGTTTAGATTTTCAACTTTATAGTCTCAAAAATTATATGCTTTGGTTCAAGTACATTTACAGTTGAAACCAGAAGTTTACATATACTATATAAAAAGGCACATAAACTTTTTTTTCTCACCGTCTAACGTTAAATCAGATTAAACTTTTCCTGTTTTTGGTCAATTAGGATTACCAAAATTATTTCTATTTGCTAAATGCCAGAATAATGAGAGCGATAATTTTTCAGACATTTTTTATTACTTTCTTGGGAGTCAGAAGTTTACATACATTTCATTAGTATTTGGTAGCATTGCCTTTAAACTGTATGACTTGGGTCAAACGTTTTGGATATGCTTCCACAAGCTTCTCACAATAGTTTGCAGGAATTTTGGCCCATTCCTCCTGGCAGAACTGGTGTAACTGAGCCAAGTTTGTAGGCCACCTTGCTTGCACATGCCTTTTCAGCTCTGCCCATAAATTTTCAATGGGATTGAGATCAGGGCTTTGTGATGGCCACTCCAAAACATTGACTTTGTTATCCTTAAGCCACTTTGTAACCAGTTTGGCAGTATGCTTAGGGTCATTGTCCATTTGGAAAATCCATTTGTGCCCAAGCTTGAACTTCCTGGCTGATGTCTTGAGATGTTGCTTCAGTATGTCCACATAATGTTCTTCCTCATGATGCCATCTATTTTGTGAAGTGCACCAGTCCCTCCTGCAGCAAAACAACCCCACAACATGATGCTGCCACCCCCCCGTTTCACAGTTGGGATGGTGTTCTCAGGCTTGCAAGCTTCCCCCTTTTTTCTCCAAATGTAACGATGATCATTATGGCCAAAAAGTTCAATTTTAGTTTCGTCAGACAACAGAACATGTCTCCAAAAATTAAGGTCTTTGTCCCTGTGTGCATTTGCAAACTGTAATCTGGCTTTTTTATGTTTCTTTTGGAGTAATGGCTTCTTCCTGGGAGAGTGGCCTTTCAGCCCATGTCGGTACAGGACTCGTTTGACTGTTGATAATGACACACTCTCACCAGCTTCAGCCAGCATCTTCACAAGGTCTTTTGCTTTTGTTCTTGGGTTGAGATGCACTTTTCGGACCAAAGCACATTCATCTCTGGGACACAGAACCTGTCTCCTTCCTGAGCGGTATGATGGCTGGACATTCCCATGGTGTTTATACTTGCGTATAATTGTTTGAACAGATGAACGTGGCACCTTCAGGCATCTGGAAATTACACCCAAGGATGAACCAGACTTGTGCAAGTCCACAATTCTCTTCCTGATATCTTGGCTGATTTCTTTTGATTTTTCCCATGATGTTACACAAAGAAGCAGTGTGTTTCAGGTGTGCCTTAAAATACATCCACAGGTGTGTCTCTAATTAACTCAAATGTTGTCAATAAACCTATCAGAGGCTTCCAAAGACATGACATCATCATCTGGGCTTTCCCAAATTGTTTAAAGGCATAGTAATCTTAGTGTATGTAAACTTCTGACTCTCAAGAAAATAATAAAAAATTGTCTAAAAAATGATCTCTCTCATTATTCTGGCATTTAACAAATAGAAATAATTTTGGTAATCCTAATTGACCAAAAACAGGAAAAGTTTAATCTGATTTAATGTTAGACGGTGAGAAAAAAAAGTTTGTGTGCCTTTTTATATAGTGTATGTAAACTTCTGGTTTCAACTGTATATGGAAGAATGTTTCTTCTAGTTATTAAATAAAAAGTCAAAACTGTCAGATAAAGACATGAGATAAAACCATTAAAATTATGAGATTAAAAAGCTGAAATTATGAGATTAAAAAAAACACAATTGTGAAATGAAAAGTCAAAATAATGACATTCTGTCATAATCATGAGCTAGAAGGTCCTAATTATAGGATAAAGTCATAATTATGACATAAAAAGTCATAATTATGAGATAAAAAGTCAAAATTATAGGATAAAAAATGCATGATTATGAGATAGAAAGTTGAAATTATGAGATAAAAAGTCATAATTACGATAAAAAGTTAAAATTATAAGATAAAAACATCAAAATTATGAGATGAAAAGTCAAAATTATTAGTTAGATGTCAAACTTATGAGATGACTGTTTATCTCATAATTTTGACTTCACCTCATAATTATGACTTAGCATATTTTTTTTCAATTTAGAGTTGCATGACTTTCACACTCTTCTTTTTTTAGTGGCAGACATGGGCTTCCATACATTTACAACTTTTAAAGTAAAAACAAAAAAAATCTTGTAATTCACAACTTTTTAGACTAAGAATTTTGAGTTTTTTTCTGAAAAATTATCAGATCCTCTTTATTATACACTGTCCTAGTAATAGATAGTTTATACATAGATATTTTGCCAGGAACAAATGTTTGTAGGCCCATGATGTTGGGATTTTTTCGGTGAAAACAGTTCAAATTGATGTTTAATTTTTCAATTGAGTCTGGGGGGGCTTAGCGTTTTTTAGATATGAGTGAGGAGCCCTAAGGAAAAAAGTTTGGGAACCACTGATCTAGAACATAACATGAAAAGAACATACAGGAACATAAATATATTTGATCATAATGTATTTTTTTGTCTTTTAATACTCTTTTCATGTTGTTAGTGTTCTGTTTTAAATCCTGTAAAGCACTTTGAATTGTTTTGTGTCCAACCCTTTTTAATTCACCTGCTATGCCTTTACAATGGAGGCCACAACTGAAAAAGCATGATCACCCCTGGCTTACTCTAGATAGTGATAATCAGCTGATCAGCTGACCTCTGGGGCCTCAAAGGGCTGTCGATTAGTGGTTAATTATAATGATATCAATGTAAGCTTTGGATAAGGCATAACTCTTTATCATTTTTTTAGAAGAGCGCTGATTAATACCATTTTTCTGTCCTGTTTCCTTCCTGCAGAGTCAGAGAGCAATCTGGACAGTGACTCTGAGGGCTCTGAGGATGAAATGAAGCAGCACTGTGGACGAAAAGTAGACGACGGCACAGACAAGACTCCTCTGAAACTTACAAAAGCATCTTCCTCTCTTCAGTCCTCCTCCATGGATCTCAAAGCAAACTGCTCCCTACTTAACCTGCAGATCATCAAGCCTCCAAGTTTACCAAGTAGCCTCCTCAGCCTGCACCCCACAGTAACCAGCCCAGGGGCCCTGAGTAATCACAGCACCGTATCACCCCACTTCACATTTGCTGCAATACCAGGTAACAAATCTGGAATTATTTTTCATCTACAAACCAGAAATCAGTTTCATTTCACTGTAAAAAGATTCTTCTATGTGTGATGCAGGCTAAAGAAGTGTAATTTCCTCAGATAGTGAAGCATGATCATGACCAAAGTCAGTTTAGCCAACCAATCAGTGGAAAAAGATTTTCCTGTATGAAAACATGAATGCACATTTATCAGGTTCCAGGTTAAAATGAGCTCACTGGAAGAAGTGGCTGCATCATTGTTTTGATGGTCTCCAGCAGCTTTTGCTTTAATAACGCTGGCAAATTCTTGATATATCTGATACCCGATGAGTCATGGAGCATATTCTACAAACAGAGCCAGGGTCTGACTTGCAAAAAGAGAGAGTCTTTCTTTTCTTGTTCCATAAATCTAGCTGTGGAGTAATAGAAGATTCATGAGTGACTGACAAGTGTCTTACAGAAATATAAAAAAATAAAAAAACTCTAAATGCACTGTTCCAAATTATTATGCACAACAGAGTTTCAAAACATTTCATAGGTTCTCAAGAACTGAAAATGGTCATTTGTTGAATTTGCAGCATTAGGAGATCACTGAAAACAAAGCCGTTTCAATCAAAAACATCTTAACAGGCCAACTTAACATAGGAGCCCTTCTTTGATATCACCTTCACAATTCTTGCATCCATTGTGAGTTTTTGGAGACTTTCTGCTTGAATTTCTTTGCAAGATGTCAGAATATCCTCCCAGAGCTGCTGTTTTGATGTGAACTGCCTCCCACCCTGATAGATCTTTAGCTTGAGGATGCTCCAAAGGTTCTCAATAGGGTTGAGGTCAGGGGAGTATGGGGGCCACACCATGAGTTTCTCCCCTTTTATGCCCATAGCAGCCAATGTATTCTCTGCAGCATGAGATGGTGTATTGTCATGCATGAAGATATTTTTTGCTACAAAAGGCACGGTTCTTCACAGGAGATTCGCTGTATTTGGGAATTTGAGGTTGTTCTAAAGATCTAATCCAGTGGTTCCCAACCTTTTCCTTGGAGCCCCCTACTTGTGTCTTAAAATATGGTCCAAGATCCACAAGGAAACAAAAGAAGCATTGCTAGTAAAATTTAAAAACTTGAATTGAACTGGTTCTCAGCAAAAGTCTTCGATATGCACAATCTACTTTAGTAAGTTGGTTATGTTGGTTTTACATGCAAACATTTTGACAACCTGGTTTGGTTTACAGTTCACACACAAAGGGTTAAATGCACCCTTACCTGCATAGTAGAGTAGACTGTTTCACTATGTGCCGTTGTTGTGTAGAAATATTGAATGAGCCAATATCCTGCCATCAAGGGGAAGTGTCCCCTTTCTATGGCAACATGCTGCATTGCAAAAAGCATCTAATTCACAAACACAATTGCAGGTAAGAGTGGAAATATTAACATCATTCTTCAAGTCCAGCCCAACAACTCTCACCAGTTTATTTGGTGATAGATCAGCTCCATCAGCAACAACTTCATAGGTGTGTTTGTCCCTGAATGTCAGTCGCGCTACATGCTTTGTGCCTTAAAAGGGAGCAGATGGCAGAAGCAAGTGTGGAACAGTTTCAGAGGTCTTAGTGGCTGCTAGTTATTCTTAGGGATTCAGGTAATATGTTGTTGGGCACAAAACTAATGTGCTGTACTGACATATTCATGACATATTCATTCATGACATATGGAGGCCATTCTGGAGGCCATTCTAAGAAACATGGATCATCCACTTCATATCTCCCTCACTGAGCAAAGAAACAACGGTGGTGGACGGCTCCTATCCCTGCGCTGCAAGGACAGAAAGATGTAGAAAATCTTTCATACCATCAGCAATTAGACTGTATAATTCTAAAGTAAACAGATGAGACTCCCAGATGATTGAATTTCCCTTCGGGGATAAATAAAGTTCTTGTATTGTATTGTATTCCTCTGACTTTAATCGGATTACCATTTAACTGAATGTGGGATTTCCTTTTTTAATGTCCAAATTAAACACACAGAATTAACTTGTTCTAAAACATGACTGCTGCAGCATTTTCACTGATTGTTTGGATTTGCTCCAGTGTGGAAAAACACGCCCCTGACAGTACAGATTAAAGCACATGAAAGTGAAACTAAACACCACACTTCATTTTTCCTCTGACTGACTTGGCTGATTCCTCAGTGAGAAGAAAACAGAGATCATGCCTTTGGTTGCGTAAGTATTTAAATCTTTAAATATGAATAGATTCTGTAGTTAAAGAGACAGCGGTTTTATTTCATATTTTGAACATGTAAGGGTAGTTTTAAATAGTTTTCAATTCTTAAACAAAGTGTGATGCAATAAGTCTAGTATTTTATCAGATTTTATCATGTTATTCTTTACTGGTATTTTATGTTCTTTGGTCTTCAGAAACTTTGTGCTGTCACAAACGGATGCTGACTGTCCGTTTTCCTCTTTAGAGAAGGTATTGCCTTTGCTGGGGTAACTGTGGCATTAGTCTACGTGCCCATCACAGCTTTACTGATCATAGTGGGTGGACTTGTGATCGTGGCTGGCATAGGCGCAGTGGTGGTGTACAAGTGTAAAACAGGTAAAAATCTGTCCATTATATGTTTTACTTTTCTCAAAATAAATTCTTCATGCAAACGGAACATTTACAGTTGGAAAAAATGTTTATTTTTCCTTTATTTATTTATTTTTTTTCAGGATGCAAAAGAAGCAGCAAAATTAAGAGACTCCTGCTATGTTTCTTCATGCAAAAATGTAAAGCATCCTAAATCTGCAATAAACACGAAGATGAAAGGGAGGATTGCAGACATCTGTGAAAGATAAATCTTCTGTTTGCTTGTTTTGACTTTAACAAATGATTGTATTAATTTCTGGCTTTGTCATAAAACTATGCAAACTTCTCTCCGGCTCATATTTAAACTGAAAAACCAAGTTTGAAGTTGCCTTTTGTCTTTTCAGTAAAACTGATTGTCTCTGTTACATTCTGCCAACGCCCTTGTTGTTTGAAACATATTTTGGTCATGACATCCCCTTCCTCAGATTCTTCTCCGAAAAATAAACAGAACTAAAACTATAGAAAGAAAGTTTGTCTCTGTGATTTGATTTGATCTTAAAAACAAGTGTTAGTAGAGTCTTGTTTTCTTTAAAACAGAAAAAGTAAGACCTTCTTGCTTTTGAATGTTGGAGATGTTTGACTGCTTAGAGTTGGGGTTCCCTAACTTCACCTTGCTAGGAACAAGGGGCACTGAGTTGGGGGGGGGGGGGGGGTGCAGACTCATGTGACAGACATAGTTTCTGTCTTTTGTGTGTGTTTGAGAGCCATTGCCATCTCCTCGAAGGTATTGTGGAGGAATGACTGAGGGTATGTCTCATACAGGGGAAGTTGCATGAAGGTTGTTTGGGATTATCAGGGGGCAAACTGAAGCGAAAGGAACAACAATTTTTGATTTTATATTAAATCTGTACATATTTATGATTTCGTTATTGTGCCAGTTGTGAACCAGTACACTCAAGAGGTCTTCTGAGAGGTATCAAGCACAATTGGAGCAACTGTGTGGAATGCAAATCAACACAGACAGACAGACCACAACTACTGTAGTGAGATGTGTTTCCTTTATTTAGGGGTTTCAGTTGCACGCCCCCCTCCCTTTCTCTGTGTATTAGATAAATCTGTAAACATGGCAGGTTTGTGGATTTGCTCTGTCCCCCCTGGAGGCGTGAAAGCGCTGAGTCATTTCTCCTGTTTTGTAGGATCAGGGAAGAGGAGGAGAGTTACGGATGAGAGAGTCCTGCGGTTGCCTCTTGAATTTGGGTGAGATATTGTCCATGCACTTCATATTTGACAAAACAGAATTAATGTTGTGTCCATTTTTCATGTGTCTTTACTGCGCCTTTTTCTGCATTGTTTGTGATTATGCAATGATCTTAAAAGCAAAATGTCAGCGTACTGAATGCAGCCTTTCATAAAAGGTCATCTGCAGTTAGCTTTCCTCTGTGCCTAACACACTAATACTATCACATCAGGTATGCAGGTTGAGAGGATATAATTTTAATGAAATGTGTTGGCACATTCCCCTCTGTACGAATAAAAAACAGCTACTTCTGTCAAAGTGTGTGCCTTATGTTGTTCTGTTGTTTGGACAGGAAATCAGTGTAAATACTGTGAATGTTCTCTAAAACCATTGCTTGTGCTCCTAATTTCAAAAGCAGGGTATCCTCATTAAGAGCTAAGTAGAAATAGACCACAGCAACATCCTCGCCTTCCTTCTAGGGATTGTAAAATCCTCAGACTTGAGCTGTAGGTTTTAGTGGGCAGGAAATGAAATGAGGCCCAGCAGCTCAGCATCCAGGGGTTAATTGCATCCAGCCTCAACACAGACATGCAACATTAGCAGCTCCTTGCCCACAAATTCTGGATCAGAGTGCCTTTCATCTTCTGGGGATGTTTTTCATCATCAGGTTCACAGGAAACAGAGGCCACAAGACTGTATATCAGCCCTCATCTGTCTGGAACTACAACTCACATATAGTATCTGTAAGCCAGGGCTGCTCTCCAGCGGAGCGCAAAGGAACTGAGGGAAAGCCCGCCTTTGGCCCTCTGCCACTTGGAAGTGACCACTTAGTCAGGAAAAAAGGCTACAGAATACATAAGTCCAAAGTATACAGCTGTAAAGACGATAAACAGATAATATTTAACAATCAAAATGTAAACAGTAGCCAAGGGGCCTCAGGAGGGAACTACAATAATAGAAATGTTCAGCTTTTAAAGTTTTAATTATTGACTAATAGCTACAGCTGCACAGTAGTTATGATGATACCTTTTTTGATGTAGTAATTACGGCTGTTAAATGATAAAAATTTCTAATTGCAATTAATCTCTGAATTTCCGGCATTAGTCATAATTAATCACATCCTTTTATTGCATTGTAAAAGTCCACTATTTTGTATTTAAAATTATTTTTGTTTCATTTTGGATTTTTTTGTTTTTATTTGACTTCCTGTTTGTATGAAACTACAATGAACTACTTTACAAGTAGATCAAATATCATAACATAACTTTAATTATAAAAAAATGAACTTGCTATTGATTGAAAAAAATGAAATAAGGGGACAGTAAAAGTACATGTTGAATAACACAAGGTGCAGATGACGTTTGACTTGTCAATTGAGCTCTTTGTGAGTTTTTTTTTAAAGTGAAATGAGACTTTAAAGACCCTGTAAAGTGAAAATAAATTTTTATTTAAGTTTGTTGTATGACAGGTCACTGTGTTATGAACCCCTCTGTCAAATTTCAGTCAAATAAAACATCTCTAGGTTTATAAAATTCAGCTTCAAAATCATGAAAATAATGCAGTAAAATCTGCTCCAGGATGGTGTGGGCATGTCCGTTGAATGAGCTAAAGTCACGCCCACTCAGGAGAAATACGAACCTCTCAAATTTAAAGAATGCTACAATCGGAATGGAGGAAAGCACTCAAGCCATTAACCCGCCCCTTGACCTTACCTTGACCTTATGATCAGAGCATTAGCCCCACCCACATTAAACCCAGCAAGGAAAGAGGTGAAAAACTTTCTGATGGTCTAAATCCAAAATTCAGTCACATGTAAATCTCAGTGTTTTTACATGTTTACAGCAGCCATATTCCAACATATCAAGTGTGTTAAGACACAAATTTAGGATTTAACTTTAGAGGGCCTTTAAGGAACAATGCGGGTCTTATTCTATCACTGGGGCTTAACCAAGGTGCGCTGAAAGGGACAATAAAGCATGTGATTAATCGCCGTATTAAAAATAAATGCACTAATTGTGGATCTAGGTTAACAGCGATTTATGTGATTTCCCCTTGACAGGCCTAGTATTAATATTTATGTTCTCTGGTTTTCTTTGTTTCTCAGGTGGCAGAGAGAGACCAGAATCCGAAGTGTTGCAGGTCGTCTACAAGGGGAGGTAGCTTACTTTGCACCATGTGGGAAGAAGCTGCGCCAGTATCCTGACATAATGAAGGTAATCATTTTAATGTTTAATCTTAATAGAAAGCATCAGTAGTGATATTACACAGCATCATTAATGGTAATGTTGTTAAAGTTCTTGCCTTTAATTTGATATGATGGTCCTTTTGTCTGCAGTACTTATTGAGGAATGGAATAAGTGAAATCTCACGAGATAACTTCAGCTTCAGTACGAAAATCAAAGTTGGTGACTTCTATGAGGCCAGGGAAGGACCAGAGGTAAAGTTTCTACTACTTGTGTCATTTTTTATTTTATCATGGAATATACATTAGGGATGTAATGGTAATAAAATCTAACGGTACAATGATACCTTGGTATTAAGTTTCAAGTATGGTATTTGCTATGGTATCAAAAAAAAACAAAACAGCAATTAAAGATTTGGGAAAAAGTGATGTTGGCATTTATTAAACAACAACTGCACTTTAAATGTAACTGTGCACGGTAGTAAAATAAAGTTGACAGTTAAAACCTTTTTTTGCCTCTATATCCAGAATAAATCGACTAAATTTTGATAGAACCTGAACTAAAACTACTAGAACAACGGTCAGAAATACCTGCCTAGGAGACTTTATTGGCAGTGTTCATAAATCGCTGCTCCTGTTGCTTAAACACAGGAATAACACACCAGAAAAAAGAGGAATTTTGAAGCATTATATGCTTTCCTCGTACTGCTGCAACCCTTCAACTTTAAGTACTGTAGTTAATAGCAGTCCATTTAGTCTGTGAATTAATGCAATGAATAGCAAAAAAGTCTACCTGTTTTTTTGTGTGGTTAATGAGTTTTAATCCATAATTATTGTTCTTCTAATGATCCAGGGTTTACAGTGGTTCTTGCTGACAGAGGAGGAAATCGCCCCCATTATCATAGCCATGGATGGGAGGCGCAGCCGTTCAGCAAAGTCAGAGCACCAGGGGACAGGTGACGGCACTGCAGGCAGACAATGGCAGTCTCATTCTGTTAATAACGGGGAAAATAACTTCCAAGATGTCAGTGATGCGAAGCTGCTTCGCAAACTTGAGGCTCAAGGTCAGTTCATATTGGGGAAAACTGTCAGCAGCATCTGCTCTGGAGGAATGAAACACAAACAACTTCTAGATACTCTCCTGATCAAAATCTTAAGACCAGTTGAAAAATTGCAAGAATTTACATTTTGCACTATTGGATCCTAAGAAGGTTCTGACTAGAGCTTTAAAATGCAAAAAGAAGAAATGTGGGTGAGACAAAAAAAAATAGTAAGCAATTTATTGAAAACTACATTTAAACTGAAATAGGCTGTCCATCAGCTGATCACAAGTTCAGCAAACCTGCACAAAAATGTGGGTTCAAAGTCATTTTCTGTCACATATTCACACTGTCATGACCTCCTGATGGCAAAGGCAAAAAAGCTTTCTGTCTTTGATCATGGTTGGATTGTTGAGCTGCATAAGCAAGGCCTCTTGCAACGCGCCATCGCTGCTGAAGTTAGACCCAGTAAGACAGTCATTTTGAATTTCTTAAAAGATCCTGATGGTTATGGAACAAAAATTCAAATGGTAGACCCAAAAAAATTTCACAGGCACTGAGCTGGAGGATCCGATTGGCTGTCCGTCAAGGCTGTTATTGGTGCCAGCTGCAGCCCAATAACCATCACACGGAATCTGCAAGGGAAGGGCTTAAAAATCAAAAAACATCTCCAAAGGCCTCGTCTCCTTCAATGTCACAAAATTGCCCGTTTGGGCTTTGCAAGGGAGCACCAAACATGGGACACTGAAAGGTGGAAGAAAATTGTATTCTCTGATGAGAAAAAATGTAACCTTGATGGTCCTGGTGGCTTCCAATGTTACTGGCATGACAAGGAAATCCCACTTGAGATGTTTTCTACCCGGCACAGTGGAGGGGGTGCCATCATGATCTGGGGTGCTTTTCCTTCAATGGAACAATGAGCTTCAGGTTGTGCAGGGGCGTCAAACGGCGGCTGGCTATGTGGAGATGTTGCAGCGGGCATCCCTCATGACTGAGGGTCCTCGTCTGTGTGATAATGACTGGGTTTTTCAACAGGACAGCGCTGCAGTTCACAATGGCTGCCTGACAAAGGACTTCTTCCAGGAGAATAACGTCTCTCTTTTGGACCGTCCTGCGTGTTCCCCTGATCTAAATCCAGTTGAGAACATTTGGGGATGGATGGCAAGGGCAGTTTACAAAAATAGACATCACTTCCAGACAGTGGATGCCCTTCGTGAAGCCAGCTTCACCACTTGGAGCAACATTCCCACTAGCCTCCTGGAAACACTCGCATCAAGTATGCCAGAACTAATTTTTGAAGTGATCATCAAGAACGGTGGAGCTACTCATTACTGAGTCCTTTTTTGAAACTTTATTTCTGTTTTGAAGGGGTTTGGGGGTTTTTTGAGCTGTGGTCTTTAACTTTTGATCAGCTGATGAACAGCCTATTGCAGTTTAATTGTTGTTTTCAATAAATTGCTCACTCAGTTTTGTTTTTGTCTCACTCACATTTCTTCTTCTTGCATTTTGAAGCTCTACTTAGAACCTTCTTAAGATCCAACAGTGCAAAATGTAAATTCTTGCTATTTTTCAACTGGTCTTAAGATTTTGATCAGGAGTGTATGTACTATGGCACTTATTTTCACTATAATGCCTTACATTTTGTTCAGCTGGGGAAGCATTGTCACCTTTTGATAGTAAGGTAAAAGGTAAATGCCAGATCACTTTTAACTGAGTCGAATATTAGTGGAGAATGATTTTATGTTTGCACTTAGTTCTGTAATCACAGCATTGTACAAGCCATTTAAAAAGAGACAGATATGGATTTCTCAATCTGTCATTACACAGCAATAGCAGCAGCTCATTACACAAATTCTGAATGCATTCACTTCAGGTTTGGAGGGATTAAAGGAAGTGTTAAAATTTTGACTCATCAGGATCTGTAATTTCAATAACATATTTCATCATGTTTCAGAGATAGCCCGACAAGCTGCTCAGATCAAAATGATGAGGAAACTCGAGAAGCAGGCCATGGCACAAGCAGCAAAGGAGGCAAGGAAGCAACAAGGTAAACAGCTGCTGTCTAGTCTGACTTCTCTCTAACACCACATCTTCATGCTGCGTGTACGTCTAATTTGTTTGTGTCTTCCAGCTATGTTGGCTGCCGAGGAGAGGCGGAAAAAGAGGGAGCAGATAAAGATTCTTAAACAGCAAGTAAGGATGTTTCTTTGCATGCTGAGCTGTTGTTTAATTTTCCGTTCAAAGCTTGATAACTGTCTGCAGCTGCTCGCCTCTTATTCAAGAGTGCTTGTGCTCCAAGGTGAAAAGGCTTTAAGCAGAGTTGAGCTGCATTTGAAATTCTATAAGGAAGTTGTTATCCTTAAAAATGCTGCACCTTTCTCATCTGCATAGACCCCACTATACTTCCTTACTCCCCCTCCAACCCTTGCACTCTATAACATGCATGACTTAACAGTTAATTCATTTGATCTCGCCCTCATCCTTTTACCAGGAGAAGATCAAGCGCATTCAGCAAATTCGTATGGAGAAAGAACTCCGTGCACAGCAAATTCTCGAGGTTCGTCCTGAAAGTTATTGCAGAAACACTCTGAAACACTTCCTTTTTGCTGCTGGTAGGATTTTTTTTTTTTTTTTAAGGGCTACTCCTAAATTATGTGGTTGCACTTTTGGTCACATCTAGTGAGTACATGTGACTAATGCCTAATTGGTTTTTTGCAAAAGTGCCATTGAATATGAAAATCTCTTCAGACCTTGATGGAGCTTAACACAGTTTACCATTGGCTAGGTGAAATAACCATTAAGCATTCTCTCACTAATAAAATCCATGAAGTATTTTAGCTTTTTATAAATCAAATTGCAGTTGACACGCTTGGAAAGCAGCTCTTAACAGGATTTTGTTGGGGCTATAATTACTGATAGAATTCTTGCTTAATTTATTCTCATTGCCTGCTGGTGTTTCATAATAACTACAGCCAATTTGTCTTTTAGTGTTAATGTGATGAAATAACAATCTCATTGCTCAAGATCTCAGTGTGTTAGATTCGACTTCTGGTGAGCCTCTGGCTAAATTTGTCTTCTGTGGAAAATCCTCCATAGTTGATGCAAAGATTAAAAAAGAACAATGCAATGCTGACATGATATTAAGGACAAATAATTGGACCTTTTGCCCTTTATATGTTTATTGTTATAATTATTATTCATCATTAAATGAAATGCAATTTACTAAATTACTAAGCTCTATAAATTACTAAATCATTAATTAACTTACTCACTTAGTATTATAAAATATTACCTTAAAACAGGGGTGTCCAAACTTTTTCCACCGAGGGCCACATACACAAATTTATGAGTGTGTTGGGGTCACTTTAAGTTTGTAAAAAAACAATATAATGTAGGTTAGGTAAGGGTTAATGCCCAATGAGGTGTCCAGTTATCAGGGATTAATGAACAAAGTGGCGGCCTGAACCGTCCGACGCGCAGCGAAGTAGTTCCGGTCAAATGATTTTTTGACCGGAACTACTTGTGAAGTTCGGACTGTGTCCATATATCAAAAGTTAATTGACATCAATGGAATTTCCAGAGCCACTCAGAATCGAGTATTCACCCAGACCATGGTATAGTGACTGAGTAGGCCTAAATGGCTCATTCAGGAACGCTTAGTCAAGAAACACATGTTCATAAAGGGGGTAAAAGTTAAGATATGATAATCAATATATTTGACCCGAATAATAAACACTCTTATCTTATCTTTCAAACAGAATGACCTTTTTATTGATGATGTTAAAAATGTGGATGGGCACAGTGAATGATAAGGGAAGTAATGTTGACTTCGTAGCAAGGCCATAATACGCGCAAATATCAGGATGCCAGAAAATAAAAGAGAAGAATTTGAGACGATTTAGTTAAGAAAAACTGAATAACTGTGAAAAGAGACAACAAATCATGCAGCACCGTGCACACTGTGTGTGTTTTATTTATAGTCTGGTCTAAGTCCTTCTACAAGTAAAGGTGTAAATACGTAAATATTTCCCTTATCCTTGTTATAATTACCGCTAATTTTGGTTATATTATATTTAAGTATTGTGTGCACATTTTATTTCTTACTTTACTATATTGCTAATTTTTGTCTGTCTCTTGTTGAACTGTTGTAATGACCAAATTTCCCCCTGTGGGGGATCAATTAAAGTTTATTTTATCTCATCTTAAATGGGGGTAAATTGGCAAAAATGGGTTGATGTGGCAAAATTTGTCGGCAAGTGGCCAAACAGTAGCAGAATGGACCAGAATTCTGAGGAAAAATTGTTTTAAAGTGATACAAAAAATGTGGAAAAGCTGAGCAAAAAGGTGGCAAAAATACGTTAAAAGTGATTTTTTTTAAAAAGCGTCAAAATAATGGCAAAAAATGGACAAAAAAGTGGCCAAAAAACTCTTAAATCTGTTGGTAGACCTGGTTACCGTACTTTGTATTAATAAGGTATGGTTGCAAAAATTCCCTAGTAACACCTAGATTTGTGTGACTGGTGTATATGTAGTGTATTATTTAAAACTAACTTATGAATATCTGCTTTTGTTTGACCTTGTTTTTTTCACATACAGACAAAAAGAAAGAAGAAAGAAGAAGCTGTCAACGCCAAAATACTGGAGGCTGCAAAGCGAAACAAGGTGAGCTAGATGACATCAAAACAAACTGTGATCTGCTTTTAAAATGTACATCAGCCTCACTCCTGTTAAAAAATAAAGATTTTACTTCATCATACTACTTTTTCATTAAAAAACTATTGCCAGTGCTTATTCTAAAAGAAGAGCATCATACATGCATTCAGAAAAGTCATGAAGTCAGAGGCCTTGCACTTCAGAATTATGTCATTTAAAAATAGATGACCAGACTTGAAATTATACATTTGAATTTAATGGATTTATGTATTATTCCTGTCTGATTGATTCTGTTTTTACTTACAGGAGAGGGAAATGCGTAGACTGCATGCTGTCTTACTGAAGCACCAGGTAAAGATTTTTTCCAGCCTGACTAAAACCATTATTTCTTTTTTTTAATGAGTATCTTGTCAGTAAGTTGCACTTGTTTAAAGACCCTGTAAAGTAAAATAAATCTGTCTTCAGGTTTGTTGTAGGTTATGATGACATCATGATGTTATGAACCCCTAAATCAAATTTCAGTCAAATAAAGGTCTTTTCATGTTAGCTTATCTTCGGTTGGCTTTTTCTAACTTTGATTTTTTTTGTGTGTGTGATGTTGTATTTAATACTTTGCCAACTCTTTCTCCCAGGAGTTGGAGAGGCATAGACTAGATATGGTATGGGTATGTTTGTTTCTGTACATTTAATCACATTATGTTATGAACCTGTTGTTATCAGTGATTGTTGTCATGCCAGTGCGTGCAAAAGGTAGCATTAGCTACAGTCATTTTACATCTTACTGCATGGCTTTTCCCTAAGCATTGCATTGCATACATCTGTGCCACCTATCCCCTCACAGAAAATACATCCATTATTTGCATTATGTCAACAAAAATTCCTTTGCCCTTAGAGGATTCAAAGCACTCTGATCTGATAGCCTGATAGAACCCAAATAACCTTTTGGTGTTTGACCTATGTTCACTCCACAACATGTGAGCCAATTTTCTCTAACATATTTGATCACTGAAAAAAGTCAATATGAGGATTATATTCTAGCTAAAAAGTTAATTGAATTAAATTTTTTGTCCTCATTAATTTTCCTAAATTGAGGGTAAATTTTCTGCGTTGGTCTACAGTATCCTCACTAGTTTTGTTGTCAAAGGTCACATATTATGCAAAATACACTTTTTCAGGGTTTTCTAGCAAAAATACGCTCCCCTGGCCTGTCCACAATCCCCCCAAGAATCAGAAAAATCCCCCAAATGTGTCCTGAAACCATTCTCAGATATTCCCTTCATGATGTCATGCAGGGAGTTAGCCCCCTGCCCCAGGTTCAGTAAGCCCTCCCCACTTGGAGGGAAGTCCGGCCCTACTCTCCTGATTCTCCTCCAAGCTGGCAGCTGAGGGGAGGATTAGGAGAGCCACATCCATTTCTTGAGAGGGGCTGAGTCAGACAGCTCATTAACATTTAAAGCTACAGACACAGAAACAGCTCGTTCTGAGCAGGGCTGAAACAGAGGGGTTTTTAGACATGCAACAATCCAATACTGGAGTGTTTTTTTTTAGCGACAAACTTCACAGGCATGTTTTGGGGTCCTCTGAGACCAATATAAACTTGTCTTAAAGGGGTAAAATATTTGACTTTTAAGGTAAATAAGGATAGTAAAAAACATGCAGATCATCCACAAACATCAGAAAATTGATTGTGATCATTTTGAGCAGTTTTTTGTCTTCATTTGGATAAAAATTTCCTGCTTACAGTCTTAAACTCTTAGCCTGCATGTTCCATAACTCCTGCTTCTTAACCCATGCTCAGTTTCATATTTTTTATTTGTAACATTCAGCTTCTGCTTTGTAAATGCATCAATGCACAATTAAGCTTTGCTATTGCTGTGTCTGTTTTGATAAAGCTGTTGTGTTTTGTCACTGCAACAACATATTGACCATGCTGTGATCATGCCAAACTTACGTGTTTACTACTCCTTTGCATGTCATATGGTTCATACTGCATATTGCTTGCATGAGCCTTTCTCTTCCAATATTGGAAGGAACTCTGATTCTAAACTGTTTGTTTGCTCTGTCAGGAGAGGGAAAGACGCAGGCAGCACATGATGCTCATGAAGGCAGTGGAGGCCCGTAAGAAGGCAGAGGTGTTTACCTTAATGCTCCTGCATCAGCAGTTATTTGAAATACAAACAGTATACTGCAGCAGAGTCGACAACTGTCTTTTTTCTGCAGGAGAAGGAGCGTGTAAAGAGAGAGAAGAAGGATGAGAAACGGTTAAACAAGGAGAGGAAACTGGAGCTCAGAAGACTGGAACTGGAAAAAGCAAAGGAGCTGAAGAAGCCAAATGAAGACATGTGTTTAGCAGATCATAAGGTATTCACACACTGTGGAGCTGCTGGCAGATGAGAGTGAGTGTCCATGTTTGTCACAGTGGATACTCTCCATCTGTGAAGTAGATGTGTGTGGGACAGGGATTTTTAGACCTAGAAATCAATCAGTATAATCACTGTGGGAGCTGAAGGCAAGGGGATTACAAATGCTTTTGACAAATTCATTGTCTCATTGTTTTACCATTAGATCTACCAAAATAGATGTGCAATATCACTGAAAGCATCTGGATTTGATTAAAATGATAGTAGGTGTAGGGCAAAATACTGCCACCATGTGGACACTGGTGCTATAACTCAGTCAACAGTGTTATTAAAAAAGATGCATTTAGTTTCAGTTGCATACATGTTAACAGATGGTCAATTAGTAACATAAAAGGAATGCGCTGGAGCCAGAGGGTTATTTTTGGCATCCTGTGCAATCCAAGGATTAATTCAGCAATACAATAAAAATAAATACACAATACTTTAAAATAGAAATGTTCAACTGTCATTAAAATTCAAGGCACATTGTAACCTTTCTTTAGTCTTTTAGAATCTCGGTTTCAGATTTTAAAAAACAACACAATAAATAGGATTTAAAAGAGAATAGGAATGTAAAGACAAGCTAAACATAACTGAAGTTGTGATTTTTGTGATCCCATAACCCGTGTTTTTCCAGCCTCTTCCAGAGTTGTCACGGATTCCTGGTCTGGTGCTACCTGGAAGCGCTCTGTCCAACTGCCTGATGGTGCTGCAGTTTCTGCACAGCTTTGGAAAGGTCCTGAGGTTAGACATCGACCTGGACACGCTCAACCTAAGTGACCTTCAGGAGGGCTTGCTAAACATCGGGGACAGCATGGGAAAGGTGCAGGACCTGCTGGTGAGCATGCTCTCTGCAGCTGTGTGCGATCCTGGTATTCCTGCAGGTCACAAGGTGAGAGTCTGTTGATGAATTGTAAATGGAACCTCACCTCTAGTGTGCATTTGTGTGTATTCTGGGACATAGGAAAACAGGCTTCTCTAGTATGTGCTGAAAAACTCTAATTATCAAATGTCATCATCATCAACATCATCATCATCTTTTTTAATAGACATAGAAGTCCATAAAAACAACAAATACATAAAAACTGGGATTAAAAACAAAATTAAAAAACAATCAACGGACAAACAAAATACCTCCCTATTTATAAAAGACATCCATACCAGTGTCTCCACAAGGATGAATGGTATCTTACAACACTATGACTAGGATTAGTCAATAGCATTATAATGGAGTTCTGAGAGTCCTTTAGCCTGCATATAAATTTATATATCAGATTTCTCATAAGAGCCTGGAAAGTGTAAACTCCTGCTTGACAAAACATCTCACTTGCACCTTCCCAACGGGGTTTTTTCAATAGTATCCTCATAGCGTCATTGCTATGCAAGCAACATGAAGCTTTTGTAGGCTTGATTTTTTTGTATCTTGTCCATGAGGGAGTGGTATACAGAGGGGTGCATAAGATCTAAAGAGAGAGTAATCTTGACGTTGTCAGAGCACATAGAAAATTTCCTTGACAAAATATCGTCCTGAGTGTACAGCATACGGTTTACTGTATGTGTGTATTAAGGGTGTTGAATATTTTGGTACCATTTGAATGTTATTTCACTCGGTCATCTCAAGCATTTATTAAGGCTGCATAGCATAGTTTGGCATCAGGCCCCGACTTCATCATTCCTCGCAGATTTATTTTACATGCAGAATTGAGGAGTGATGAGAAGTGACAAAAACAGGCAGAAAAAAATGTGGTGGAAAGGGTTTAAAATTGACACTAAAGGGTTTTACGTGGCAAAAATGTGCTAAAATTGGCAAAATTTGTGTCAAAAGTGATGAAAAAGGGTTAACATGTGGTAAAATTGTCTAAGATGGCAACAGTGTCATTTAAAAAATATTCTTAGTTTTTTTTTTTTTAAAGGCATCTGGTGACCCCCTCTCAGTGTCTCGCGACCCCCAAGGGGGCCCTGACCCCAAGGTTGAGAACAACTGGGTAAACTGATGACTCTAAATTGGCTGTAGGTAAAAATGTGAGCATGCCTGTCTCTGCCCTGTGACTGACTGGAGACCAGTCCAGGGAGTACCCCGCCTCTTGCTCAACAACAGGTGGGATAGGCTCCAGCCACCCCAACAGGATAAGCGGTATAGAAAATTAATGTATGCATCTAATTAGTGGGCTAATTTCTTTAAAGTAAGGCTTTGTTTTGTTTATTGTATTGAAAAAGAACTAAGAAATATAGAGGAACAGACATTTCTGCAGCGTGATCTGTGCTTATGGGTTACAGCTTAGAAAATAAATGTTGTGTTTAAATTAGTAATGAAATTAATGAACTTATGACTCATCCTCATTTTTTAAACACTGTTTCCATTAGAATAAGACGGCTTTGGGGGACCATTTGACTCATGTAGGGATCGGCCGAGACAACATGTCTGAGATCCTGCAGATCTACCTGGAGGCCCACTCTGGGCAAACGGAGTTGGCTGCTCTGGCGCTCAGCCTCAGGACCAAAGCTTTTCAGGCCCATGGTCCGTCACAGAAAGCCTCGTTGCTCGCATTCCTTGTGAATGAGCTGTGCTGCAGTAAGGCTGTGATCAGGTGAGACCTGCTTCTTTTTATTAGTCTGTTTATCTTTGATTTATGTTGGCCAGTCAGCATACTAATCACAGTGAACACTTCCATAAATCCTAGTTATTTTAAGGCAGTATTACTCAACCCTGCTCAACCAAAGAGCCAAATTGTTGAAAAATACCTTTGCAAGAGCCACAATCTAAGAGGTGAAAAGTGGCAAAAATGGGTTAATGTGGCAATGAGATAAGCTGACGGTGGAAAAAAAATGGTCAAAAAGTGGCAAAAATGGCTTAAAGTGGCAATAAAAATAAGCTGAAGGTGGAAAAAATTGTCAAAAAGTGGCAAAAATTGGTTAAAGTGGCAATAAAGATAAGTTGAAGGTGGAAAAAATTGTCAAAAAGTGGCAAAAAATGGGTGAATAGGGGCATAAGATGGCAAAAACTGTGATAAAGTGACAAAAATGGGGAGAAAAAGTTGCAAAAAAACGCTCAAGGTGCAGAAATTGGGTGAGAAAATACAACAAATAAGTTCCAGGTGGCAAAAATGGTCAAAAAGTTGCAAAAATTTGGGAAAATGAGCAAAAACGTGTCAATAAATGGCAGAAAGCAGCATTTGTGTGCCAAAAGTGGTAAAAAGAAATGTCAAAAAGGGCAAAATAGGTATAAAAGTGGCAAAAATAGGTAAAAAGTAGCACAAAAATTTGCAAAAATGGGATAAAAGCAGCAAAGATGGATTGAAAGTGGCAAAAAGGGGTCAAAACTGCAAATAAGGGCAATTGAAATATACAAACAAAAAATAAAGTTTGACAATTAAAGCCTGCTGTATAAGTGTGGGAAACAAACTAAGTAATGTGAATAGCAATGGATAATTCTTTAGCTCAAATTTCTATGTTTTTAAGGTTTTCTTTGTTAATAATATTTCAAATTAAGACATAAAAGAGCCACAAATGATCACAAAGAGCCACATGTTGGTTATCATTGTTTTAAGGCATTTGGATTTATCATACATGCACGGCTGATGGCTTGAAAAAATGATCCCATGTTCAGAAGAAAGACTGAAATTCTCCGTTGTTTTATTCATGGGAGCTTCAATTTTAATGGAAGAAGAGACATCAGAAGAAATGGGACAAAAATCTTGCTCTGATAGACGCTTTCAAAAGGTTGCATCAAACTACCAGTCATCAGTTTTTCATCTGGTTACATCTAGTGAACACCGCCGCGTGATGCAAACATACTTTTATTTTTCCAAAAGGTCACAGAAACATGTGTTTCATTACTGTCTGACACTTTCCAGTGAGATCGACAAAAACATAGATCACATGATCAACCTGAGGAAGGATAAGTGGGCCGTCGAGGGCAAGCTCCGCAAGTGAGTGCTTGCATCATCTACAGTATCATAGCTGTTGTAGGATGGTTGTAATCATGAATGTCTACTCTTCATGCTGACTTTGCTCCTTTATCTTTAAAGGCTGAGGAGGATCCATGCCAAGAAGACAGGGAAGAGAGACATTGGTGCAGGGGGAGAGGAGAGCCAGACCTTCAATATCACTGCTAGAAATAAATCCAAGAAGAAAGAAGGAGACAGTGAGGAAGAAGAGGACGAGGATGATGACAGTGAAGACCAAGGAGATGATGACGAAGAAGAGGAAGAAGAATCAGGGGGGAGAAAGGGAAAGAAAGCTGAGACATGTGAAGAAGAGGTCAGTGAGAGCATGTTGCTAAATCTGTTTGTTATGAGGCAGCTAGCTAATGAGATCCTTTCATTTAGGATGACAACGTTCACTCAGCCAACATGGAGGAGCTGGAGAAACAGATAGAGAAAACATACAAGGTATATTACACCCAGTGAGACGTATTTTTCTCTCAGGAGCAGCTCCTCTCAGTTCCCTTAATACTTGTACTTTCCTCTCTTTAGCAACAGTGCCAAATCAGACAGAAGCTCTTCGACTCCTCTCTCTCTCTGCGCTCCATGACCATTGGACAGGACCGCTACAAGAGACGTTACTGGGTCCTGCCACAGTGTGGCGGCATCTTTGTGGAAGGCATGGAGAGCTGTGAAGGTTCAAACCCTACACTTATTTATCATATTTAATTCACTATTTTAAACACGTTTTTATTCCAGTTTCAAATATTTCCAGAAGCATTCTGATATTAATAGGCCCAAACAAAGTTGTAATCCTTGCCCTTACCCTGGTCAGTCCTGATTTCGATCATCAGTGTGAGAACTCAGGCTGTGTGCGACAACCAGACCACAGTATGAGCACAGTCTCAAATTTTTGTTGTGTGTCCTCAACATTTTAATCACACAGTTAATGTTGAGATTAGACTGCAGGGTAGGATGCATTTAGTCCAAGGGATAAAACGTACCCCCCCATTGAAATTCTTCCCCATTCCTGCTTGATGTACGTCTTAAGTTGCTCAAGAGTGCTGTTTTCATTGTCGGTGTTTCTTTGGATTTGTGTTTCAAAATGTGCCATACATTTTCAATGGGAGACAGATCTAAGCAGCATGTAGGCCAGTCTAGTACCTGCAAAGCTATACCATTGTAACTTGTGCAGAATGTGGCATTGTCAGCTGATTGTGTTTTTGAAATTAGCAGGGATGTCCCTGGAAGAGATGATGTCTGGTTTGAAGCATTTGTTGCTCTGAAACCTGTCTGTACCTCTCAGTATTAACAGGGCCATCATGCTATAGGCACTAATAAATAGGGTTTTATTTGATTTTTGTGTGGTGTAAGTAAAAATTGCATAATCAAAAGAAAAAAGGAAAATGAACAAGTCAGCCCTAGAATTGTCAGCTTGAGTTCCAGCACAGAGCAACACACTAGAAGCAGAAAAACAGGAAGTGATGTCAGACGCCCACTGTGGGAGTGGTACCTAGGTTTAATTGTTGATTGGCTGAAATTTATGTGACAACTAGCTCATCAGATTGTGTTTGAAAGACATTTGTTGAGGCTGTGGAGAGTAAAAATTAAGCCAGAGGGGAAGACACAAATTGCAACTTTGTTGATTATCTGTAAAATGGACTGCTGATACTGATAATCGGCAAAATGCCAAGTGTCTGCCTCAATAATCAGCCAAGCAGATAATCACTTTACCCCTACTAATAAAAGGGAAATCAGGCGAGGACAGGAGGGGAGGACAGAACTTTCTTCCAAGCAGGGAGGGCCAACTGAACCTGGGGGCAGGACTAACTCTCCACATGACATCATGGGGGGGAAATCTGAGAACGGCTTGTTTTAGCGCACATTTTCTGAAAGGTGGAGAAAGAGAGGGGGAGAGAAGGATATTTCTGATTCTGGGGGGGATTGTGGACAGACCAGGGGCACATATTTTAGCTAGAAAGGCCTGAAAAAGTGTACTATGCATAATATGTGACCTTTAATTGAAATAAGTTGAAAGGGATTTGCAAATCACCGTATTCTGTTTATTCACATTTTGCACAGTCCCAACTATTTTGGAAATGGGATTAATTTTTGGAAATATTATTTTTGTTAACTTAGCCATGAGCTAAAGTTGTCGTTCTGATTTCTCAGGTTATGAAGAGGTAGAAAAAGAGAAGAAAAGGCAGAGGTCTACTCAGTCGATCATGATAAAAGAAGAGCAGTTGGAAGAGACAAAGAAGTCAGACATCACCGGCCCAGCACCAAGCACAGACAGTCACACATCCACACCTGAGAGCCAGCAAGACAAAGAAAGTCTAAATCTCTTCCTTCAAAAGCCTGGATCCTTCTCTAAGCTCAGCAAACTCCTTGAAGTTGCCAAAATGTCTCCTGATTCAGATGCTGATTCTCACAGCAATCATAACATTCACTCTGTTCAAGTCCCTCCATCTCATCTCTTATATCCCTCCTCTCAGACATCCGCTGCTCACTCGGGACTGATAGCTAAAACAGACACTTCAGTGTCTGCACAGTGTAGTGGCCCTCAGCTCAAAGGCAGACATCAGCCTGTCCTTCATGACGATCAGCTCTCCAAGATACTGACCGAGAAGAACAACCAGTGGTTTAGCCTGTTGCCGCGCTCTCCATGTGATGAGTCCTCTTTTACCTCTGGCTCAAGCCCTCTGGCTTCAACCTCTCCCGCACAGACCAACGGCAACAAATCCCCTTCCTCCCTCTCTCCTGATCCCCCGGCTACAGACGGCTCCAGTGCTCCTGCTGGGATCAATAACCTGCAGTCTTCTGTCCTTCTGGTTGGTGGATATCAGTAATCTCTGTTGTAGTTATGTAAAAACAAGTTGTGCATTTTATTTAATTTGATTGATTACAGATAACACAGATGTTTACCAGATGTTAACCCATGAGTTACTAGGGAAGCTGCTACCAAATCTTAGAGGAAAACTGGGCATTTTAAGAGTATTAGCACTGGTTTTGTGCTTGTCTTAGTTAAATAGGATGTCAGACATTACATGAAAGCTTGAAGTTTTTTTTATTTATCCTTTTTGCAGTTTAAAACAAGCATTCATGAGAGCAGACCCACACTGTGTGACATGTCAAGTTCTGGTTCTGCTCTACCCCCTGTGCTGGATGTGGCCTCCCAGTATGCCGAGGGTAATGCGAACAGTGTCCTCTTCCTGCCAAACAACAACAAGAGCAAAACCCCAGAACCTCCGAGTGACAAACCAGCTTGCGCTTCATTCCCTGCTGTGGAGGTGTCTAAGACTTGGGACTACCCCAGTCCGCAACCGATCCCTGAGGGTATGAATTGCTAACTTCCAGTATGCACAAATAGAAATGACCAGAATGCATGCAGTGAAGGCTGTCAGTCAGTTATACAACTTTATTTTGCCACTTAAATTAGACAATTGTGTGAAAAATGTGTAAAAGTGAACGCCTATGTTGGCAGCGATGCTGTGTGGCTGGTGGAGGGTGTCGGACATGGAGGAACTGCACACCCTAGTAAAGGCCCTTCACAGCCGGGGCATCAGAGAGAAGGTCTTACAGAAACAGATCCAAAAACATATGGAGTACATGACCCAGCTCTGCACCAACAGCAAGGATGGTTCGTGCACATTTTCACCCATCTTCGTGTAAAATAATCTGCAGAAGAGTAGTATGATTTGACCTTTTATGAAAGCTTTGTACTTATTATAAGATGGCTCTGAGTAATCTGTGTTTTTGTGACTTTTTGGTGACAGTGATCAATGTGGCACAGCTGGAGAGGCAGGAGGTGAGTGAGGCAACGATAGAGAATTGGTGTGTTGAGGAACAGGCCATGGAGGTGGATATCAGCTTGTTGCAGCAAGTCGAGCAGCTGGAAAGGAAAGTTGTTTCTGCAAACCTGCAGATGAAGGTAAAACTGAGCATCTGACATCTTCATCATCTTGCAGCTCAAAGCAATGGAGGATTTTTTTAAGAGAAATTCTCCAATACCTCTATACATCAATATGTATCTAAATTTAGCATGCAAAGTAAGGAAATTTGTGTTTGATAGATTATTCCTTTGTTGTAACAGTGCGTCTTGGCAGTAAATCTTATACCGCTGAAAAGTGTTTATTTCTCATTAAAATGGACAGCCCACGGTTTCTGAGCACTGACAAGGTAAGGAAGTGGTCTTGTTGGAGTGTCATCTTCTTTCTTGGAACTTGGCCTTCAGTTTTGATTTTGCAGAACACCAGCTTGAAGTTGCCCTATCTCACAGACTCTTTCAGGATCACTCAAACGTGGCATGTCGATTCTTGGAGCAGACACTTATTGGTCGTTTCCCCCGAACGGTCCGGCTTAGTTTGGTGTGGAATGGCACGCATTTTTTTGCGTTTCTATATAGCAAACCAACCCGTACCGTCCCACTTTTTGGCACATATCCATAGGGGTACCAATCTTACCTATTCGTCCCAAACAGGGGGAGCTATACACACAACAATAGGGGGTTACACTGACGTCACCTTGGGGCGTGACACAGCTGCTCTGCTCCGGGCTGCAAAACACGGAAGTCTGCTCTGTGAGTAGCAGCGAAAACAGGAGAAAAACAGACTAGTATCGATTTAAATCTAGGATATTTGGACTCGAAAGAGATTTGATTTTGACACTTTTACTTTATTTTTATATACTAGATATATTCACATATTAATGTACCGTTATGAATTAAAACGTTTCTGTACACGTGTTCCATTAGCTGAGGATTGGTACTGACAGGGGTTAACATAATTAATTTGTAGTTGTATTTTTTTAAAGCACTTTCAGCTGAAATAAAGCTGTTTAATGCTTATTGCCTACAGATTTCTGTCACTTGTCCTTTCTTTAACTCAGTGGCCGGACCAGCAGACTCACGCTGCATGTGACTTCACATGCTTGCTTTTAAAGGCTGCCCACCAAGTACTGAATCAAACCGGACCCCCTGATGGAAACACGGCTCTACTGGCCACTCTAGCAGGGTCCGATCAGGTGCCAATCAGACACCTGATTGTCAAATCCAAAAACATATGGACTACCATTAGCTCAAAACAAGAGTCAAATGCAACAGCAACAGCTGTTTGGCATCAGCAGAGAGGATTTGGCACATTTTTATAGGAGTGCGACCCACATACTCAGTCCTTCATCCCAAAAATGCATTTTCCTGACAAATGTGGCAGCATTTATAAGGGAAATAAAAAGGCTTTCCCATTCTATAAGATTGATTGCTAAGAAGCATTTCTTTAAAAGACAGATTTCCTTACTTTTTGTCCTAAGTTTGATTTTATTGTACCGACTCAATGTGATTTTTTTTTTTTTTTTTTTTTTTTTTAGAGAAAGCCTCATGGGAATGAGAAGGGTTTTAGGTGAAAGAAATCTGAATTTGCTGGTTTATATTGTTTGGTTGCTTGTGCTGTCAGTCATTATAGTATGGCTGTATTGAAACTAGGGCTGAACAATTTGCTAAGATAATCTAATTGCCATTGCGATTTAATATGCCATTATTATTAGGTTCCTCAACTTATGTATTTTTTAGACAATTTAAAGAAAAAATCATTCTATAATATAACCTATAATCAGTCAGGAACACTTATCATGCATTTAACCATTTTATTGCAAAATGGATGTACAGTTTTACTTGGTGGAGAAGGCTCTGCTCTAAAGATGCTCCCTGGGTTTTTCAGCAGCATGCTTTGACTTTCCAAGGAGTGCATGGCTAGAAACCCCCATATGGATAGATAAATTTATGAAAATGTGCATTGAAAACAATGAAATTATTTCATTAGCAATTAATCAATAGTAGCATGAATCTGAATATGAGGGAGCAACAAGCTTTAAGCTGTAAAGGAGGTGGCTGGGGTGGGGGAGGTAAAGCTGCCAGTTTATTGATGGGATTATCATTTGTATGTCACTCATTTTGACTGAAAATAAACACATAAAACACGAAAAGGAGGATTTTTGTAAACCATTTTAAAAAATTGACTCTTGAATTATTGCATAATGTGCGTAAAATCTCTGCTGCTGCAAAAATGAATGTATTAAATGGCTATTTTGACACATTTAGAGCTACAGAAGTATTGCAACTTCTGTGATTTGTATAGTGCAGCTGGTGGTATTGCAATTTAATCTAATTTGCGATTAATTGAAACTACTGTTTGATAACAAAACACCTGTAACCTGTTAAAATATGAAAAGTTGTTCTAAAAAATCTCTAAGCTCTGCTTGCAAATGCTGTTCAATCCTTTCTCTGTCTTGATGTTACTAGAAGTCAGTATCAATTGTCCCCGTCTTGTCTCTCTAGGGCTGGATGCATCCTGAGTCTCAGTCAGAGAGGGAGGATCTGGTATATCATGAGCACAAGCTCCTGTCATCTTCACCTGCTCCGGAGAGAAATAAGCAGAGAGAAACCAGTCAGGAGGAACTTCCTGGCAGTGTGGTGCGGCGGCCAAACAATCCCCTTGATATAGCCGTCATCAGGCTGGCAGAGCTGGAGAGGAACATCGAGCGAAGGTACATAAAGACAGCTTTAAGTATTACTTTTCAGTTTAGATGAGGTAATGTCACGGTTTCTTGTCCTGTGCCATCCCAGTGTGGTGAAGGCTTCGTCCCTCATTGCAGAGAAAGTCTAACAGCAACAGGTTGTCTCAAGTGATACTAATAACTATTGTTTCAGTCAGGAACACTCTCATCATACATTTAAAAATTTTATTGCAAAATGGATTTATAGTTTTACCTTGTGGAGAAGGCTCTGCTCAAAAGATGCTCCTTGGATTAGTTAAGCAGCTTGCTTTGACTTTCAAGGCTAGAAACCCATTTACATTTATGATAATGTAAGGGTGCAAAAAGCTTTGTGCTATAAAAGAGGAGGCTGGGGTGGAGGAGGTAAGCTTTGCCAGCAGCAGCAGGAGCAGTGTGGTGCATCAGCATTAGGATTAATTGATCGATCATTTGATTAAATCCCAATATGGCCTGCTGCATTTTTCAAATCGCAGATGGTGCAATGTGTCTTTGACCTTAGATTTGAGTCAAAATAGCAGATTTAAACTTTTTTGTTACAGAGATGTTATGCATGACCTACCATGCAGTCATTGAAGTGCCGTTTTTGTAGAATGGTCTACAAAAAATTCTACCTTCATTTTTGTGATTTTTTTTAAAATAAATATGAGAATGACAAAAACCCTTCCCCCCCGTTACATTTAAAGAATTGTTCAACCCTCACAAACCATATCCATCTGAAAAATCATGCAAACACTGTAAAATATGGTTCATTATTTCACATTGCACTGACCATGATTTTAGTGGCTGCGTTTAGGCTACACACACATATCAATTCCTCAACACTCACTTTCACACCACACTATGACGTCCCTTAGAACACACCAAAATAAGTTTTGTTCTAAATATTTATTTTATTAGCCTGCAGTGCTTGATATAATATGATAATGTAAAAATGTTGACATGGCCTCTCAATGGTGGATATACAGCATATGAGAAAATATCACCACCTAGTTAAAAACAATGAAAAATTAAAATTTGAAGGGATTTCAACACCAAGGAATGAAAAAATGAAAATAAATCAAACTGCAATGGCAGTGTGTTCAAAAAAAGTGTTTATAATTGGAGTAGGTGCTGTAAAAAAATACCCTAAGGGAAACAGGTGTGGCTATTTTTTACAGCGTTAATCAAGTACTTTAAACATTTTTATTTTCCTGAAATACCAAAATTCATCCCAAAATAAACACCCTTAGCAAAATTTATGCCATATGCATGAACAAAACCAAAGTTATCCACAAAAGAAGGTCAAAAAGGGTAAAAAAAAAAAAAAAAAAAAACCTTAGGGACACAGTTCAAGTTCTCATCACAAAAACTGGCATTTAAGGGGGTTACAATTTTGAAACAGAGGAATATTCATCATAAATGGTGAGGACTAAAGTTATTTAAAGTATTTTTACAAAAAAAAAAAAATGAAATAATACATTAATAAATATATATTTTTCTACAGCAGAGGGTATTTTTTACCCTTAGGGACATGGGTGTCACACTTTTTAATGCAAGCAGACACTGCAAAAAAGAAAAAAAAGTTGTTTAAAATCAATCTTGATGCCAATCTTTATCACCCCCAGCCTTAGATAATCCCCCCCCCCCCCCAAAATCAATTTTGCCTGTATGTGATGGAAAATAATTCACTCTTTGTGTTTTTTGTTTTAACAAAAATTTGGGAACACAGATAAGTTACTTCAGGTATTTCTGCAAAAACAATTGGAATGATACAGTAATACATACATTTTTATGGCAGTGTTTGTTTTAGGGATTTTTTTTACCCTTAGGGACATGGCTGTCGCACTTTTTTTAGGGATGCAGGAGGGTTCAGGGATAATCGCACATCAAATCACAATAATGGGGAGAAAAAATCGCAATTACATTTTTTTCCAAAATCATTCAGCCCTAATCAGCATTAGTGCAAGCAGTTGTTATTGAGAAGTTATGTTTTTTAGATGTACTGCTGTGTTGAGAGAAAGATCTGTGATTGGCTTTGGTAGCTTGAAAGCAATAATTAGGATCAGCTGGCTGTCAGCTGATAACGTCTGTGTATGACTACCATGTCCTCCATGAACTAACGCTAGGCTTCATTTCTCCATTTTACTTATTTTCACTGAATGTTAATGATTGTTTGTAATCTCATGATAATAGCACAGACTGTAATGGGGTTATAGTAATACTCTGTTCTTTCTTTCTGTGACCTCAAAGCAACGAAGAAGCAGCCGCTCCGGGGATGAGATTATGGCATAAAGCTCTCAGTGAAGTTCGCAGCTCAGCTCAACTTTCCCTCTGCATTCAGCAGCTGCAGAAAACAATCACATGGGAACGATCAATCTTGAAGGTGGTAAGTGTCCTCTTCAATTTCTCTCTTTCTCAGTGTCAAATTTACTGCTCACACTGAAGATGTAACTCAATACATTCGATAGATAAGAATGGGGCTCTTAAAGGGGGCTGTTATCGGGTGAGAAGTAAAAAAAAAAAAGCAGTTTAAAATTTCCTGAGATTACAGCACATCATTACTAACAAATAAAACAGATTGCACAGAATTGCATAAATCACTGCTTTCAGAAGTGGTGTAATCCAGTTTGACTTCATCGCTTTATTCTGTTTGTTGTTTCCAGCACTGCCAGCTCTGTCAAAAAGGCGATAATGAAGAACTGCTCTTACTGTGTGACAGCTGTGACGAAGGCTGCCACACATACTGCCTTAAACCCAGGATCACTACAGTACCTGATGGCAACTGGTTCTGTCCCATGTGTGTAGAAAAGGTACAGAGTATTTCCCTCCTAAACAGACGCTCTTTTTTTATGCAGGATTATAATTTTCTTCACATTAGATCTAAGGGGCCTCACCCCATGTAATCGTCATACGTTAACATAGCTGTATCACACGTGCGCTTCCAATTAACTGATTTAAATTTGTGTTTGGTGTGCCTTTACACCAGTCCTCTGGGTGTGCTGTCACTCAGGAAGCTGGTCAGTCCCCCCGGAGCAAGAGGCATCAGAGCCGAACAGCTGGAGAAGGGAAGAAAAGCAGCGAGGTAAAACGAAATAGCAAGCCATCTGTGGCAGGAGAACTCATCAGAGAGGAGACTGCCAGCAGCAACGGCGCGCCAAAGAAAGGTACCAAGGAGTTCAAGAGGAGGAAAGGAGACGACAGCCCGCACAGCTCCCAGGCCGAGCATGACGGACCCATCACCTGTGCAAAAAAAGCCAAAACAGCCAGAGACAACAACACAAACGGGCTGGGGATGTGCAGGTATGCATAAGTACATACTCACTATATGCATAGCAGAATTGAATTAACGTATCACTTTAAAAGGATGTGATGCATGTACCAGAAACCGCTTATCCCGTTGGTGGTTGCAGGGGCTGGAACCTATCCCAGCTGTCATTGGGCGAGGGGCAGGGTACACCCTGGACTGGTCGCCAGTCCAGGTTGTACCTATATCGCAGGGCTGACATATACACCGCGTTCCAAATTATTATGCAAATTAGATTTTAGTGTCATAAACATTCAATTTTTTGTTTTTTAATTAAACTCATGGATGGTATTGTGTCTCAGGGCTCTTTGGATCACTGAAATCAGTCTCAGATGCCTGTGATCATTACTTTGCCACTTTTTCCATGGTACAAAAAGAAGAACCATGCCTTCCGTGGCAAAATTATCTTCAAGCTACAATGCACCATCCCATTCTGCAAAGAATACCTCTGTGTCATTGGCTGCCATGGGCATAAAAGGAGAGAAACTCATAATGTGGCCCCCAGCCTCACCTGACCTCAACCCTATTGAAACCCTTTGGAGCATCTTCAAGCTAAAGATCTATGAGGGTGGGAGGCAGTTCACATCAAAACAGCAGCTCTGGGAGGCTATTCTGACATCCTGTAAAGAAATTCAAGCTGAAACTCTCCAAAAATTCATAAGTTCAATGGATGCAAGAATTGTGAAGGTGATATCAAAAAAGGGCTCCTTTGTCAACATGTAGCTTGGCCTGTTAAGATGTTTTTGATTGAAATAGCTTTGATTTCAGTAAATCTGAGCCCCTAATGCTGCAAATTCAACAAATGACCATTTTCAGTTCTTTACAACCAATAAAATGTGTTAAAACTCTGTTGTGCATAATAGTTTGGAACAGTGAATTTTGAGTTTTTTATTTTGAAAAAAAAAAAAAAGTTATTATTGGGAAATTTGTTGAATAAAATCTGAATTATGCTTTTACGGCTGATGACTTGAAAATTATACTGAGTGTCATTTGCATCTACTATTTAGGAAAATCAGAGAAAAATATTATTTGCATAATAATTTAGAACACAGTGATGAAACAGACAACCAGGCACACTCACTTTTACACCTACAGCCAATTTAGAGTCACCCATTAACCTAATGAGCATGTTTTTGGTGTCAGGAGGAAGCTGGAGTACCTGGAGAGAATCCACGCATGCACGGAGAGATGGTGTTGCAGCTACATGATATGTGAAGGGTAAAGTGCTCAGCTTATTTGTTGTGTTGTCTGCAGAGTGCTGCTGGCTGAGCTAGAGGCCCATCGGGACGCTTGGCCCTTCCTCACACCAGTCAACCACAAATCGGTCCCTGGATACAGGAAGGTCATAAAGAAGCCCATGGATTTCTCCACAATCAGAGAAAAGCTCACCAACAACCAGTAGGTAACAGCATTATTAGCACATACTCCACATATTCAGTGATGACATGAATTCAAACCAAGCATTTCTCTGGTTATTACAGGTACTTGAATCTGGAAAGTTTCATTGTCGATGTGAACCTCGTTTTTGAGAACTGTGAAAAGTTTAATGAGGACGATTCACAAATTGGGAGAGCCGGCCACAGGATGAGGAGATTTTTTGACAAACGATGGACTGAACTGCTGCAGTGAGAAAAGAAAGACCCCTCTCTTTTAACTGTGGCAGTAAATGAAGACTTGGATCAAAAACACTGCTGTACCATGAGAACGGACAAATTCTCCTGCTGAGATCAAACTTCATGGCTTAAAACCTCAAAGTGCAATACTGTTTTGTTTTTTTTCAATTACACTGACTTTGGACTTGATCTGTTTGGGAATTAAATATTTAGCCTGTAAACACTGTGTTGGTGTTGGCATTTTTACCATCAATATTTAAGTGTATATGTGTATTTATTTTCTAAAGTATTTATGATGTGTTTTTCATTTAGAAATAAGCAGAAAATGGCACACACCTTTAAAAAATATACATTGTTTTTCAGATTATTGAACCAATCAGAAATAACTGTTTTCATCTTTTTGACAAGCTCACAGCAGTTTTACTGTTCAACTCAATTTAAGTGGTCACCTTTCTAAGTCTTATTTTTTTAAAACTGTACTTCCAGACTTGTCAAAATACCATTCATGTATTCGGGATGATTGTACGTGTCTTCTACTGTCCTTTGTGTCCTCTCTAACACTGTTGTCTCCTCAGTATTACAGTGCCTGACCTCTGACAACAGTGTGCATGGGCGCGTTTTTGCCCACTTTCTGTGTGCGTAGTGTATGTGTGTCCTGCGCGAAACACTTTTACAAAATGTAATACTCTTTCCAGACCTTGAAAAGAATCTGTGTGGTGCATTTACTGTGTTTCACCTCCAAGCATTTCCTTCAGCCACAGTCCTGTCAGACATCCTCCGGACCAAAGAGCAACCTGCACCGGGCTTTAATCCAGCAAAGAGTCAGGAAGTGCCATGGTCCAGCAGAGGCGTCTCATGGCAGCTGAAGCCAAAAGACTTGAAGTAACTGTATTTTATTATCAATTTTGTCAACTATGAGTAGCAACTTATGAGTATTATTTTTTGATAGTGGCAGTGTGGCACAGTTAAAATAAATCTGTTTATAAAATCTTGGCCTTCACTGTAGCCCATGTTTATCTTGTTTATTAGTGCATCGTGTTTCAGTTCAGAGGGAGAAAAATGCAAACATCTTCTGATCCCTATTTTAAGTTTAACCTTCATTTTGAACGTTTTTTCTTGAAGTAATGTAAAATCATCAGAATTAGCATTAATGTGTGCATTTTGGGGTGCAAAATGGGCTTCCACAGTTATGTCTATCAGGTCAATCCCTGAAACTGGCCTTTCTCAAACTTCAGTATGCTGCAGCCCAATTCAAGACTGTAAAATCTTTCAGGGCTTTTCTAACAAAAATATGTGCCCCTGGCCTGTCTACAATCCCCCCCAAGTACCAGAACCCCACTTCCAGAAAATGTGTGCTATAGCAAGCCGTTCTCAGATTTTCCCCTCATGATGTCATGTTGGGAGTTAGCCCCGCCCCAAGGTTCAGTTGGCCCTCCCCGCCTGGAAGAAAGTTCCACCCTCCTCTCCTGATGCTTGCAGCTGAGATCACGGCCCAATCCCAATGTCCACACTCACTGACTTTGAGGCACACTCCAGCTAAGTCCGTGAGGGCTAAGGGCTGTCCCACTGTCAAATCATGGCGTGTGTAAGGGATCTTTGCTGACTTTTTGAGCCCTTCATGCTCCCTTTCCCTTAGTGGGCATATCTGCAGACTTAGTGCGAGGTAATTACCCATAGTACATTGCATTGTGATGTATGTCAGGGAATCCTGGGGGGAATGATCACTAGCAAACCCTATAAAAGTGAAGTGAAAAGAGCGAAATTGTAAACAAAAAACATGAAAGGTGGAAAAGGGATGGCCGTTCCAAAAAGATAAGTATTTTCCCTTTTAAGTATATTATACAAAACAGCCTTCATCCACTGAGAAAATAGGTCTATAGGTGAGGCATGCTTGTTTTTATCTTTGTTTTAAGCTCTGCAAGATGCCGACTGAATAAACAAAGGGCTGTCCCATTTCGGTTTCTACCACTTCGAGCTCATGCAGCCTCATGCACTCACTCACTTTCAGGTGCAGTCAGTTAAGTCAATAAGGGCTCAGGGTTTAGGGAGGAGTTTGAGATTCAGCCCAGGAGAGCCACATCCATTTCCTGAGATGGGTGTTTTCAGGGGCGGAGTCAGACACCTCATTAACATTTAAAGCCACAGCCACAGAAATAGCTCGTTCTGAGCAGGGCTGAAACACAGGGGTTTTTACACATGCAAAAATCCAATACTGGAGTGTTTTTTCAGCAACAAACTTCACAGGCATGTTTTGGGGACCTCTGAGACCAATATAAAATTGTCTTAAAAGGGTAAAATATGTCCCCTTTTAAAGTAGCTACTCTGTACTTTGAGTACATTTTAAATGACTTCCATTTTACTTTTACTTGAGTAGATTTATTGACCAGTACTTTTACTTCTACTTAAGTAAATTTTATCCAAAGTAACTTTACTTTTACTTGAGTACAGTAGTCTAGTGCTTTTTCCACCTCTGTGAGTGAGGGAGTGCATGGAATAGTGCAGGGATGAAGTTGAACAGGATGAACAGTATGGCGAATATAGTCTTCCTGACTGAATTTATGCTAATCTTCATTTGATATATGCCGCCATTTAGAGCCTCAGACATGCTGTAAGCCAGGGGTGTCCAAACTATGGCCTGGGGACCAAAAGTGGCCTGCGGCCCATTTTTGATCAGCCCCCCAAAAATTCTTGAGATTAAATTAAATATGGCCCTCAACAGAGCATGAAGCTTGTGCTACACTGTATTATTATTATTATTATATTATTATGATTGGCCTCCCCAAAATCCTTAAAATGATTGGCCATTTGCCTTGTCAGCCATCAACTAGCCATTTAAGCATAACCAGTCACTGAGCATATCTTAACCAACATTAGAATGGTTTTACTAACTTTAATATCGAGGTGAAATATATAAAAGTGTCCCCACCATCCTTACAAATTTCTGTATGTGGTCCCCAGTGGAAAAAGTTTGGACACCCCTACTGTAGGCATATTTACAGCCAATATAGGCCAATAATTACAGCCAATATGGGCTGATATTTGCAGACAATATATCAGTTGTAAATATCAGCATATATGTATTCACATATATATTAATATTATGTAAATTATGTTGTGTATTCCAGTTTTTTCCCTGAGTCCTGACAGTGTTTTGTACTAACGTGGTTTTACAATTTCCCACAGCACACCCAGGACCATTTGAAAACCACTGACCTAGAGCAACACTTGAAGAAGCACAGACATATATCCAAACATTTTATTTCCCTCCCCATCTCCCATAATAGATTAATTCTTGTTGTTTGCTTGATGTCTTGACTTGTTTCTGTTACCTTAAGTGACGTGTGCTGATGTCCCCCTTATGAGTTATGTGTTATGATGTTATAATTTCACAGGAAAATGCAGCTTCACATAAAAAAAAACTAAATTTCAATTTAACTTCTTTCTAATACTTAACGTTTTAATTGTAAAATATAAATGTGACGTCATTTATTTATTTATTTTTACGTGACGTCACATTGAGCAAATGGAGTCTAATTGGGCAGATCCATTGTTTTTCAGAGTAGCGCCCCCACCCAAACAGACAAGATAAATATGACTGTTGTGTAAGTGGACATAAGTCAGAGTCACGTGACTGATAACAGGTGTGAGAGATAAACGCTTAATACCTGAGCTCGAGGAGAAATTTTGCCACGCCACGACAGGAGCGACATTTTGAGCAGACAGGTTTGTTTGTGTCTTATTTTACGGCGAAATTAAACCGACTGAAAGAACAGGAAGTGTAACATTGATTGAGTTCCTCTCCTCTCCCTTCACAGGCGTATTTTTGAGCATTTTGCGCCACCTTGTGAGTGAACCGTTCTCTCAGCAGAGCTTCCAGCCAAAGATGGTGTCGTTAATGTGCACTCTTCAGCAGCACACCGACGAGGTGAGCTGTTGTGCCTTCTCCCACTCCCTGCTGGCCACCTCCTCCGGCGATAAAACCCTCCGTGTGTACAAAACGCCGGGCTTCTCGGAGCTCCCCTTCTCGCCTCTCTCGGGTCATGACTACGGGGTTCACTGCTGCTGTTTCAGCTCGTGCGGAAGTTTCCTGCTCAGCTGCTCCACAGACGGCTCCGTTATCGTGAGGAGCTCGGAGACAGGTGAGGTGACAGCGGTGCTGCGACACCCGGGCCGAAGTCCGCTCCGAGTGTGCGCAATGGCCCCGGACTCCTCCCACCTGCTGGCAGGGGCCTGTGACGGCACTGTGGCCCTGTGGGATTTCTCCTCTAAAGCACTGAGCAGGTACTGTATGACCACAGTGAAGTGATCAAACCAAAGGCCATTCTCCTCTGTTATTAGCCCCCTGTTATATATTCAGAGCATTTTAATCCAGTTTGACTCAAGTCCTGACTAGGAGTCGTGACTTGGACTCAAAAAGTATGACTCAGTCTGGATTTCAGAATACTGGGCTGGATAAATAGATATCAGGGCATTTTCTGAATTTCTGTCCTTTATTAGCTTCTTTTTCCCATTAATATCAGGAAAAGGCCACACACATGAAACCACTTGTGTCAAATTGAAGACGTCCTTTTCAGGCAAACACCATTATTCCTGCTTTGAGTGATTATGACAACACACCTAATAGCACATCTATCTGATTAAGGCTGCTGTGAGCATTTTCCCTCGTATTTTTCTGTAAATAAGTTCAAATAGTGCTTGCAAGTGTGTTTAAATGAGATGGCAACAGTACTGTATCATAGAGAGTAGGATCTTACAAGGCATTCTTGTAAGATCCTGTTGCCAACACTTAGCAAAATCCAGCATTCATCCACGTTTTTTGGTTGGTCAGGGGTCTGAACACTTTGAGACAGGGGTGTCAAACTCAAGGCCCGGGGGCCAAATGTGGCCCGTGATGCAGTTTTACCCAGCCCACAGGATCATATCATATTTTAATTAGAACTGGCCCACAGGTCTGAGGTCTGCAGATTTCCTCCAGTATAGAAATGAGAATTCAACCTTGAAGATTTAGAATATGTTTTTGTTAAGTCATAAAAATGTGAAAAAGTAAAGAGTAAAAATAACGAGATAGAAAGTAAGGAACAGGGGAGAGAAATTAATTTGTGTCGTAATATTTCCAATTTGCATCTCAAAATCCTGACTTAATCTTGGCATTTTGACTTTGTATCTCATATCGTGAACTTTAAGATTACAATTTTAAATTCAAGTCATATTTTGAAATTTCAAGATCACAATTTCAAATTTAATCCCTTTTAGAATCTTAACTTTGACTTTTAATCCCATATTTTTACTTTTTTTTTTTTTTAAATGTTTAAATTTTCTCTTTATTGAGGTTCAGGCAGTCAATATTACAGTCTAGTTCAGTACAAATATAGAACCACTTTTTTTCTTTTTCTTAACTTTGGGTAACTTTAACAAGGGAACAAATCACAGCAGGACACGTTATAAACGAACATATTACAAAAATAAATCAATTGATTAATAAAACTAATAAAGGAAAAACGCAGACAAAAAATGACAAAACCTGAGCAAGACAGAACACATACACCACCAGGCTGGCGTAATGTTATATTTTTACTTTTTAAACTCACAATTTAGAATTTCATCCCATATTTTGACCTTTTAGATTCACAGTTATAAATGTTAAGTTGTATTTCGACCTTTTAAACTCATGGTTTTATTTTTTATCTCATATTTTGACCTTTAAATTCACAATTTTTACTTTCTATCTCATGTATTTGCCTTTTGAAACCATTATTTTAACTTTTGATTTTGTGTTCTGACCTTTTTAACTAATATTTGGGCTTTTTATCTCAGATTTTGAGCCTTTAAACTTATCATTTTGACTTTTTTTTAAATCTCAAAATCATTTATCATCAGTTTTTCTCCCTCTTAATTTATTACCTGTGAAAATAAGGTTGACAGTTCATGGTTAAATATGGAACCTGTTGAGCCTTCAGGTTAGACCTAAATTCAGATTTTGCCCCCACTGTGGTTGAGTTTGACACCACTGCTTTGAGAGGTCAGAGATAATGAGGTTAAGTCAGGACCACTTTTTTCACAACTTTATAGCTTTTCATAATTACAAAACAAAGATATTTTCCTTACAATGGTAAAGTTTTAACATCCTACAGTCCCCTAACAGCTCCAAAAAAGACAGCCAGATTAACGGAAAAGGGATAATAAATAAATAACCGCATGCATACATACATACATACATACATACATATATTATCATAATATTTATAGTGCAGCAAAAATACATTTTACAAAAAGGGATATAGAAAACAAAACAAAAAACACAAACAAAACTTGATAAGAATAATAATTGATAAACACAGTTAAAAAAACTGTATGAAAATGTAAGTCAAGACCACTTTGTCAAGAAACACACATGATTTGTGGCTATAGATATTTCTTTATTAGCTGTTTTTAAATTAGCACTTCTGCTGTTTTTATTAAAGACCCTATAAAGTGAAAATAAATCTGTATTTAGGTTTGTTGTATGATGTGTTGTGAACCTGCAGGTCAAATTACAGTCGGATAAAACATCTTTAAGTTTATAAAATTGAGCTTTAAAATCATGAAAAACGAGGCAGTAAAATCTGCTCCAGGATGGTGTGGGCATGTCTGTTGAATGAGCTGAAGCCACGCCCACTCAGGAGAAATACATTAGCCCTGCCCCTTGACCTTTTGTTGACCTTATGATCAGAGCGCAGCTGCCTGGCTCTGTGCCAGAGAAAAGACAAAGTCTGTTTTCTGGCTAAAATATCCTTATTATGCTGCTTTAAATCAGTGATGCTCAACATGTGGTTCTTTTGTCATATTTTGTGGCTCTTTTATGTCGTAATTTTAAATATTCCCCCAGAAAACCTTAGAAAAGGGGAACTTTTTTTGCCCCTTTTTCTCCATTTTTTGCCACTTTTCACCCACTTAAGCCACCTATTGCATTAAAAAACCAACTTTTTCCTACTTTTTTACCCATTTTGACAATTTTTTTTGCAACTTTTTACCCATTTTTGCCGCTTTTATCCAATTTTGGCCCCTTTTCACCATTTTTTCTCCTTATTTTCACCCATTTAAGCTACTTTTTGTTATTAAATACCATTTTTTCCTAGTTTTTGCCCATTTTAGCCACTTATTGTTGCCACTTTTATCCCATTTTTGTCCTTTTTCACCATTTTGTTGCCATTTTTCACCCATTTCAGCTACCTTTTGGTTCTGAATACCACTTTTTTCCTTTTTTTTTGCCAATTTTTGCATCTCTTGACTGCTATTTGCCCATTTTAGTCACTTTTCACTCATTTTTTGCCACATTTGGAACATTTAATGTCACCCGTAACTAATTTTTTTGTCACTTCTTACCCATTTTTTTGCTACTTTCTGATCCCTTTTCCACGTTTCCTCCCCATTCTCACCCCTTTTCTCCCATTTCTGTTGCTTTTTGACAATTTTTGCCACCTTTGACTTATTGTTGTTATACTATTATATTGTGGCTCTTGCAAAAGTATTTTTTCAACAATTTGGCTCTTTGGTTGAGCAGGGTTGAGTAACACTGCTTTAAATGATCCATAGACCACTGTGGCTGATAGATTTGGTAAATTCGCCTCACTGTGCAAAAAGAAACAGGATTTAACTGACTGTTAACTTTCAATAAAGGCAGTGACATCAGCTAACAACAGACTGGACTGAGATGAACTGCTCTGTGATTTTAGATTGTAGTGTTAGAGGGGGGAGGTCATTCCCCACTGTGGGTTGGTGACATCATCAGCCCACATATTTGCCCCGCCCACATTAAACCCAGCCAGGAAAGAGGTGAAAACCTTTCTAACGGTCTTAATCAACAATTCAGTTACATGTAGATTTCAGTGTTTTCACATGTTTACATCAACCATATTCCAACATATCTGGTGTGTTAAGAGACAAATTTGTGATTTCACTTTACAGGGACTTTAAGCAGTAACAGCACACATTTAGCAAACCCAGAGCAGAGCAGGCATCAATGACAGCAGAGCAAAATAAAGGAGAAGCTGGGGTGGAGGAGGGTTACAAGAGCAACTTGCAGTGTAGCCAGCTGGCGGCCAGCGTAAGATCATCTGATCCCAATTACGGCAGCGCTTGACTCCATGGACTGCCTGAACTTATGCTCAATAGCCACGTTAAATTGACAAAATACAATGACACACAAATCAGTGATTAAGAGGCTACAAGCAGTAGTCTCCATCTTAAAAGTCTCTGATTCCTGAGGCCGTCTCTGGGGTTTTAAGTACTGAGGCCTGCTTCACTCAGCAGCAATCAGTGGCTTCACCTGAGCAGAGCAGAGGACAACAGGAGGGTAGAAGGGACACACAGATCAGGGAACAACATACAGCTGTAACACTCCTTTCAACCTCAGCTCCTGTTTCTCCTGAATCCACCCTGTATTTGGATTTAAGAGATAGGGAGGATGACTCAGACCTATTTATTAATTTAAAAAAAAACTATTACTGTTGTCTTTGTTTTGTTTGAGCTTAGCCCTTATCCAGATTATTGTATGCTAAGATCATGATTCTGAAGAAGTTCAGAGATAACAAGCCAAACAGAAAAAAATGTAGACCTGTCTAGCATGATCATAGAAACCTGTGGGACAAATCCTTACAGCAGATATTGTTTTTGTTCTGTTACAGATGCAGTGCTGCTAGTGAAGCCAGTGTTGTGGCCTGCTGCTTCTCTCCCTGTGGTCAGATGTTTGTGACAGGCTGCACCAACGGTGACCTCAGACTCTGGGACGTGATGGACATGAACCTGCTGCACGCTGAGAAGGATGCCCACGACCTGGGAGTCACCTGCTGCAGCTCTGCAGCACAACTCAACGTCGGTGAGTGAAGCCATGAGTATTTTGGGGTGTATTGTGTTTCCCTTTTTTCATGTGTTGCAGCTAGATTATTGCAGCAAGTGATTGTGCTCATTAGGTGATCACAGAGCCATCTTCGATTAGATGATGTTGGAAGTCATAGGGTTTGGGCTACACTTCTCCCTGTAAGCATATGCAAACAAACATACTGTATTTACTGTCCTCTACTGCATCTGTTATTCTGTCCTAGCGCTTTGATGAATGATATCTTGTTTTTTCCCTCCAGCATTTCTGATTTTTCTGTCTGTTGTAGTATTCTCTCTACACATAAAGGCAGGGATGTTGTTGTCGGTGCTCGACAAACTTTTCCTCCTTCCCATAGTTCCACCTCACAGCTGCAACTCCATAATCTCTTCTTTGGAGCACCATTTTGTTTGTTTACATTTGTGACTGCTGTATGTAGAAAGCTCTGTGCTCTAATTGGTAAAAGTGGCTATTGTCAAGCAGCAAATCATAGAAAGCTGGACAAAAATGCAGGTGCTGAAGGATATTTGAAGGATATTTGATGTCTGCATGCTTAAAAGTGCTAGCATGTTTTTGGAGGAAGGTGGCTCTACAGCTTTTTAGCTTAAAGGGCACATACTATGCAAAAATCACTTTTTCAGGTTTTCTATCAAGATATGTGCCCCTGGATTGTCCACAATCCCCTCAAGTACCAGACATACCTCCAGCCTTTTTTCCCGCCTTTCCAAAAATGTGTACTGAAACAAGTCGTTCTCAGATTTTCCCCTCATAATGTCATGTGGGGAGCTAGCCCCGCCCCCAGGTTCGGATGGCTCTCCCCACTTGAAGGAAAGCTCCAATCAAGCTGGATAGTTCTGTGGGTTACCCTGCTGACTTTGGTCTGTGAAACTGATGGTTCAAATCCTAGTCAGTGAATAAAAATGTCCGATACTGGAGTGTTTTTTCATCAAAAAACTTCACAGGCATGTTTTGGAGACCTCTGTGACCGATATAAACTTGACTTAAAGGTGTAAAATATGTGACCTTTAAGGTTGATCCACAGTTGGGACGCAGGTGGCCTAGTGGGTTAAGGTACGCCCCATGTACGCAGGCGGCCCAGGTTCAATCTGGCCTGTTGCACTTTCCTGCATGTCTCTCCCCAGTTCTCTCGCCCCTGTTTCCGATTCTGTCTACAGTCCTCCTCTGTCAAGGCATAAGAAGCCCCTAAAAAATCTTTATTAATATATATATATATATATATATATATATATATATATATATATACAGTGCTTTACAAATTTATTAGACCACCTGTCATTTTTGTCTCAAAGACCATCCAGCATCATGAAGTGCTTTAATGCGGACTCTTTCATTTTCAGTGAGCTCTCCACGTATTAACATTTGAACAGGAATGAGGAATTTCAAACTGAATTCACCCAAATTTGAGCCGGCTCTCTGGGCTCCTCTGAGAAGTCAGAAATGAATCAAGCATAACATTCAAGCACTAAAACTCATTTTTCTGTTCAGGAATGCAAGTAAATAACTATAATATGACATATCAATCAAGAAATAATAATGTGCTTTACTATTTTTTCTGTTTTTTTTTTTTTTTTGTAAATCAGTAAATGTGAAAATTCATGGATAACAATAATAATTATATTTTAGCATTAAAAATATCATTTGGGTTAAAGAGCTTCTACATATTGGTGTATTAACCATTGCAGAAACATAAAAAATGATTTTGGTAATTACCAATGATGTTAATTTAGGGCAGCTGTGGCAGAAACCTTACTTTGGTTAGAGTTAGGGTGGTCTAATAAATTTGTTAAGCACTGTATGTATATGCACAGTCTCCTATGTTTTGCTTAAATCTTAATACATAAAAAAATAAATGGCTGAATGACAGAGAAACCTCAGTTACTTTTCTATGCATATGCTGTGCACTGATGTCTGCCTTTCAGAATTAAAAAATAAAGGATCAAAAAAGACACAAAAAAATATGTATAGGTTTTAGGGTTAAATGATTTGTGAAAATAATGTAATTGCAATTTTTTTCCTGCAATATTGTGATATTCAATTTAATATCCGATTATTTATGTTCCTCATTTTATGTATTGTTCAACAAACATTAGCAAGAAATAATTCTATATTATAACAAGCACAATGTTAGATAAGTTGAAATAGGGATAAACATTAAGAAAAAAATATCTTATTGCGATTATGGCTTATATAGCCAATTTGATATCAATTGCTATATGATCATTATTCATATTATTCTCATTCTGATAAAGAAAAATAAATACATAAGCAAGAAAAGTAGGACATAAATAAAGAAAAGAGATTTATAAAACTGTTTTTTTGACACTTTTCAGGCTAATGAAAAATTGCACTGTCTGCCATTTGAAAATTGCAACATGCCAAATTGTGATTTAATCTAATTTGCAATTAATTGCCCAGCCCTAACAGGTTTACAATCTAAGTTGCACATCTAAACAGGTGTAGACCTGTCACATTTTGAATTCAAATGTTTTACTGCTACTTGAGAACAAAAAACAAACTTTTGTCACAGAAATAAGGCCAAAATCCAAACACTTCATTTATGGCACATACCGTGTAGTAGCTGCACAAACAGGGTGTCATATGATATTTGTCTCCTTTTTGCACGAGCATCCATAGGCTTGGACTCTTATTTTTTTTTTAATTTTTATTTTTTTTGCAGATGGCTGCTGTGTGGAGTTTCGACTGGCCTCCTGTGGGCAGGATAGCCAGCTGAAAATATGGATCGTTTCTCAGCGAGGAGCCGGTAGGCCAAACCCCTGTGACTACTTCCTCATCTCAAAGCTCCGTCACTCCATCACACGTGTGTGAGAAAGAGAGAGAAGCGTAAAGCTTTAACCTTGGAATCCCTCTGCAGAATAAGAGAATTTTATTACTGCATGGAATAAATCAGCTGCAGACTGGCTCATTAATAATGGATCACTTTAAGACACTCTGCTGAAATATGGCAGCAGCAGCAGTAGGAGGAGGAGGAGAGGAAAGTGTGTGCATATGAGAAGAGTAGGATGAAAATCAGGTGCATATATCCTCTGTGACATTTCTACCATGTTCATCCTGGAGCAGAACAGAACATTTCCTGTCCGCTTAGCGGCTGTGTAACCAGTCTACAGAGTTTATTTTCAGTGTGTACAAACACACCATGATGTTGTTAGTTTATAGTAGTGCTACCGTGGTAACGGTCACTCCTTTGGAGGATGTAATGTGCCCTAGGTTGTCACCCGCTATGCTCAGTAGGGATTTTTTAGAGCTGCCTGCAGAGGGACAGCGTGATGCATGTCCGTGTTTCATTTCGTTAAAATGCAGGAGCTGAAAGATGTTTGAAAGATGTCTGCATGCTTAAATGTGCTAGCATCTTTTGAGAGGAAGGTGACTCAACAGCAGCAGAGTCAGGGCCAAATTTAAATATGTAAATGCTTATTATAGATATTTGAAAGTATTGTGGGTCAGATATTCATTATGTCAGTTATGCAGCTTTTTCCTTTCACCCTGTAGCCTATGCTGTTTTTTAGATGTTAGTATTTCTTTTACTTGAAGTGTTGAGCTAAAATATGTCAAGATTTATGATATTTTTGTATTTAGCTCATGTTAATAACAAATTAACCACCCACAGAGCCTGTAACCTTTGTTTTTTACTCTAATGGAGAACAGGGTGGTTTAATTTCACACATTTATGCTTATATGATTCAAAATGCTGCTTTAGACCAATTAGTTTAGGCACGTAGGATTACTGCACAATGAACTAACTCTCTCTGCTCAGGAGTGTCTTTCTATCTTACTGTGGGAGTCTCAGGTTTATAGCCAAAAAGAAAATCTTTTGTTTCCTAGCAGCTGTCAGCAGGAGGCACAGCTGTGAGCCAGTGAGGGGGAGACAGTTATTGACAAAAAGTTTGGAGAGAGATCGGACTGAATGCATTCAGACGATAATCTACTTTGAAGTGTCAACTTCAGAGACAGAATTTTAAAGTTCTTCTTTCTTAGTTCATGAACAAAATACTTGAAAAACCTTGCCCTTATTTTTTTGTATCTGCATGTTTATCAACCTTCAGCCTGTGCCATGAAGCTGCTTCACACTCTCACCAGCCAGTCAGCGCCGGTTCTGTCTTGTGCCTTTTCTCTTGATGGAGAGATGGTCGTCTCTGGGTAAGACACACTCAATCACTCTAAGCATCACTAATAAACACCTCCTGTGCTGCCAACTGAATATTGACTTTAGTGTCTGTCAGGCTTGTGTTATGTAGAATAGTTTATCATTTGCTGGGAAATCATTTGCTCATTTGGGACAAATTAAGTTCAGATGAGTCTCTCCTTTATCTTTAAATCGGCTATAAACAGCGGATCAATCCTGCTGTTCCCTCAGCTGGCCACAGGAGGAATTTAGTCTGTTGTGTTTAAGCGTGCAGGGGTTAGCGCCATAGATATCTATAGTAATGGCTAGATGTCTCGTCCGTGTTGCCGGCCAATGGAGTTGCATGTCCGCACTGGCGGCCATCTTGCCACAGTCAGCTCGCTCACCCATAACATTGTGAAGTAGTGGTGCATGTACTTTTATAATAACCATAACTTGCTCAATTTTCAACCGATTTTCAAACAGTTTGATTTGTTATAAACGTCAGAGGTGTACTAACACTGCACTTATGGATAATGATGTTACACTTCCGGTCAAAAGTTTGGGATCACCTACTTATTTCCCCATTGGACTTCAGATAGGTGCAATGAATATACACACACACAAGGTATTTATGTCAAATCAATATATGAGCTACTAAAACTCAGCGTACAGAATGTCAACATGAGATATATGTATACTTTTATAATAGGAATATTACTAATATTAGAAAATAATTTGAATTATTACATGTTTAAACAAGTAATGATTCAAAATGTTGTATTATATTAGTAATATTTTATAAATGTGACATTTATTTGCAATAATAATAGGTACAAGATTTCCCTTTACAAATATACATCAAGAAATGCTGCATGTCGAAATCCCCACCCTCTAGAGAGAACTAGACTACTGTGGAGGTATACACATGGAGGACAGAGTTAATAAATGACCCAAAAAACATAGTGAAATCAATAATAATAAATAATATTTATTACATGATATATAAATGATATCATATTTTTGGAGAAATTGTATGTATGTTTGTATGTACTTTAAGAATAACCACATTAAAATAGTTATAAAAAGGTGTCCAAAAGAAACATTCAGTGATCGTGTAAACAAACATATTCTAAAATGCCTTGTGTCAACAACAATTTTGCAATACTATTATGTCAGCCCCGCTGTTCCTTTGTAACAGGACCTGTATTGTACATACTTCCACTAAGTAACTAACGATTATCCTAAATGTAGTCATAGTATTGTAATATCTTACAGGTGAAAGGTGATCCCACATGCTCTGGTTTCAACACCATGGCGATTAGAGCATCCGTAGGCTGCACAAAATTCTGGCATCTTCACTCAGCAATTTCCTGTAGGAATCATGATGAGAGATGTCTTTAACAAACTTTTTTAACAAGTTGAATCTGGTGGTCTCAGCCTTACACAACTATGCTGCATGATTAAGTCGTTTTTTGAAGAGAAAAGCTGCAATTTTAACATGTTCAAATATCCAGAATTGTGGCCACGTTAATAACGTTTGTAAGACACCAAACCGTTTGTAAATCTGTCAAGATTTCAGCGAGATAAGAGTATTTACGTTTGTGCAGATCACTCACCTTCCCTCAGGTACCACAGATTCTGCCAGAGAGCATGCCTGTGTTAAGATGGCTGCCAGTGATGACGTTAGAAACTCCGCCGGAAGACATCTAGCCATTACTATAGATATCTATGGTTAGCGCTGTTTCCTCACAGCAAGAAGGTTCCTGGTTCACTTCCTGGTCAGGGTCTTTCTGTGCGGAGTTCGCATGTTCGCGCTGTGCATGCACTGGGTACTTCTGCTTCCAAAGACATGCTCGTTAGATTAATTGGTGGGTCTAAATTAGCTGTAGGTGTGAGTATGAGCATGCCTGGTTGTCTGTCTGCAAATTTGATTTAGTATCATAAACATTCAATTTTTTGTTTTCCAATGAAACTCATGGATGGTCTTGTGTCTCGGGGCTCTTTGGATCACTGAAATCAATCTCAGACACCTGTGATCATTAGTTTGCCAGCTGAGCCCAATTAAAGGAAAACTACTGAAGAAAGACGTTCCACATTATTAAGCAGGCTACAGGTTTCAGCAATATGGGAAAGAAAAAGGACCTCTCTGCTGAAAAGCTTCAAATAGTGCAATGCCTTGGACAAGGTATGAAAACATTAGATATTTCAGGAAAACTTAAGCATGGTCATCATACTGTGAAGAAATTTGTGGCTGATTCAGACCACAGATGGGTTCATGCAGATAAAGGCATAATGAGGAAGGTTTCTGCTAGACAAATTGAACGGATTAAGAGAGCAGCTGCTAAAATGTCATTACAAAGCAGCAAACAGGGATTTGAAGCTGCTGGTGGCTCTGGAGCCCCACCAAACTCAAGGTGTAGGATCCTCCAGAGGCTTGCAGTCATGCATAAACCTACTATTCAGCCACCCCTAACCAATGCTCACAAGCAGAAATGGTTGCAGTGGGCCCAGAAATACATGAAGACTCATTTTCAAACAGTCTTGTTTACTGATGAGTGCCATGCAACCCTGGATGGTCCAGATGGAGGAGTAGTGGATGGTTGGTGGATGGCCTCCATGTCGGCAAAGAGGTGGGGGAGTCATGTTTGGGCTGGAATCATGAGGAGAGAGCTGGTAGACCCCTTTAGGGTCCCTGAAGGTGTGAAAATGACCTCGGCAAAGTATATAGTTTCTGACTGACCACTTTCTTCCATGGTACAAAAAGAAGAACCATGCCTTATTATGTAGCATAAATATCTTCATGACAATGCACCATCTCATGCTGCAGAGAATACCTCTGTGTCATTGGCTGCTATGAGCATAAAAGGGGAGAAACTCATGTTGTGACCCCCATCCTCCCCTGACCTCAACCCTATTGAGAACCTTTGGAGAATCCTCAAGCTAAAGATCTATGAGGGTGGGAGGCAGTTCACATCAAAACAGCAGCTCTGGGAGGCTATTCTGATATCTCGCAAAGAAATTCAAACAGAAAGTCTCCAAAAACTCACGAGTTCAATGGATGCAAGAATTGTGAAGGTGATATCAAAGAAGGGCTCCTATGTTAACATGGAACTTGGTCTGTTAAGATGTTTTTGATTGAAATAGCTTTGATTTCAGTAAATATGATCTCCTAATGCTGCAAATTCAACAAATGACCACTTTCAGTTCTTTACAACCTATAAAATGTTTTTAAAACTCTTTTTAAAAAAAAAAATAGTTAGCATTGGGAGGTTTGTGTAAAAATTTTTTAATTATGCTCTAATGGTTGCTGACTTGAAAATTAGACTGACTCTCATTTGCTTCAACTATTTCGGAAAATCAGACAGTAATTGCATTTGCATAATAATTAGGAATGGGGTGTATATGTCAGCCCTGTGATTGACTGGTGACCAGTCCAGGATGCAGCTGGGATAGGCTCCAGCCCCCTGCGACCCCTAAAGGAATAAGTGGAACAGAAAATGGATGGATGTTCCTGGCTTTAATACAAGTATGCTGAAGGTTAAGCTGTGCTCTGTTTGCAGCGCTTAGTCACATTTGAATAATGAGTCTGTTTTTGTTTGACAGTAGTCCATTTTTTTCTCTTTTTCTGTAATACAAATAGGAAATCTGGAAATAAAGCTGACTTTATTTTCTCTCTTTTTTCACAGCTCAGTGGATAAAAGTGTTGCTGTATATGATGCAGTGAGTAAAGCACAAATTATAGGTATTCTGCTCAGTTTACTGTGTCTTCGAAACATCCTCATTCATTTTTGCTCGTACTTTGCTTACAGAACCTGGGAACTCTGCTCCACACTCTGAAACAGCACGACAGGTAAATGACCTGCCCTCCTGCCGCTATGCAATCTCTGCAGCTATCAGGCAAACAGCGGCATAAGGAGCCCTAGTGTTCCAGATCAAAATGTGTGATTTTTGCTTGATTAGTTTTTCCCAGAAGCACAGGGTTCAGTGATGCAACAGCATCCAACTCTGCTTTCCAGACAGTCATTGAAATAGCACCGCAGGTAACCACAGGCAGAGCTCTTTGAAGTGCTTGAAAGGATTTAAGATATTGTATGATCTAAGAATGCATTTTTTCTTTTCTTTTAGGGCAAAGGCAGCCTGATTTTTAACGGCGATCTCTGCCTGTGCCGCTTTCAGTCGGTCATACTCACCTTTCACATTTGTGCCCCTCCTGGCAGGTACGTGACGGCTGTTGCTCTGTCTCCTACCATGCCGTGGATTGCAACCGGCTCCATGGACAGAAGCGTAAACGTGTGGAGAATAGGAGATGAAGCCATCGAGACTGGTAAATACCTAAAAGAGCGATGTTTAGTTTGGCGTGAACAAATGCACAATCATTCCTCTTTTTAAACACAGACTATTAGCAGTGGTTCGAAGCCCAGAAGCCATTTGGAGTCTCCCAAAAGAGTGTTTTTGGTAGCCATCCAGCACGAGAAGGTCCCACTATAGTTGTATTGCTGTCTGGCTTCAGATTCTATTGGAAGAACTGTGATTGATGTTTATTGGTGCAGCGCGGAAACTACCACTGAGCCTCAGAGAGTAGTTGTTATTGAGGTGAATCCTCCTTAAAATAAGTTTCCGTCCAACATTAAAGAAAAAGATCAGAATAACAAATGATAAAGGTGTAATGGTAAGACACCTGGAGGCCTTGAGGCTTCATCGAGACAGCAGGTTGATTTTACCAACCATATTTCAGCCAACCACGACCTTGCTTTTTTACCTCTTTTATCTTTTTGTTTTCCTCTTTTCTTTAATCCTATTTCTTTCTTCTTTCCACGTATTAAAGTGATGCTCTTTTATGTCTTTTCCACAGAAGCTGAATCACAGCAGACTGTGTGCCAAGGTAAATAAATGCATCACTCTGTTTGCCACAGAAATCCCCATTTATTCACAGTTCTTTTTGAACTAAAACACTGCTGCTTTATTTGTCCTTCATGTGTATGAGTGAATGGTGCAGGTATCAGAGTGAAGTATAGGTGTACAAATAATGAAAACAACCTTTTTTCAGCTATTGTGGCAGTCATTTTTGTCCTTTTACTGTGGAGTGAGAGCTTTTTTAATCTTGTGTTTCTCCCTGCCTGTATGCTGTATATCATGTTATGGGAGCCCAAAAATTGCGCTTTAGTGAGGCTAAAGTGGATAAAAACAAAATTGGATGGCTACTGTCTGGCCTTAAAGGATAAGACTAGAATTATTAAATATTTTCTCAATGTCAATAAAGCCCATGAAGTGTCCAAACAGATAATGTGTTGGTCTCCCAACACTTTCCAGTGTGGTTGACTCCACGTTCAAGTTTGAACTGAACTGTTAAAAATGAAAAATATTGTTGAGTATGTACGACAAATGATGTAGTGTGCATGTGCGAGTCCTGTGCAGGCCACCTCTACCTTAATGTCGGAGCTTCATGTAAAATTGATGCCAAGGCCGCTCATGAGATGTTCAAAACCAACTTCCATGCCAAGACAAGACTCTTTGTGCTTGTTTTAAAAAGAAATGTAGGCCAATTCCAATTAAACTGCTGCTTTCCTACAGCTACATCCACGCTAACAGCTTCCGCAGCAGTAGCCCCTGGATACACCGACAAACCGCAACCATAACGATCGCAAACCCATGCCGAAACAGAGCGAGAGCAGAACTAAAACGTCTTTTATGTCAACAAAACAAAACAAAACATATATTGCTGGTGTGCTGCTTCTGTGTGTGGCGTGGTCTATGTGCCACTGTGGCACAGCGAATCTTTGGTTGTGTGCCATAATCTATGTTCTCCTTCTTCTCTGCTGGTTGATTTAGTTGTATTTGAAGGTAAATAAAGTCATTTGTTCTGCTTTGGATAGTAAATACACATACACAAGACATTAAAAATGGGTCCGCTCATCCCGCAGACAAAAAATCTAACCGTGGGAGTATGTAAAAGTAGCTCAATTCCGCTGGAAAACTGCAGACCTGGCAACCCTGACGAAACCCAGCCCATAGGGCAACTCTGTATGTATGGCTCTGAAAGTATAGTCACTCTCTGTCAGTCAGAGACGTACAGAGCCATGAAAAGGGCTGACCTCAGAGGTCACCTAAAAAAGACAGGAATGAAGATGTCTAAAGCTTTGCAAATTTAAAGTGTGTGTTAAGGTTTAACACACTTTAGTGTTTTCTTGTTGTTCATGGCTCATTCATGAAGATAAAGAATGTCTGGTCTTTATCAATCTAAATTTGTGGACCAGTTGTTTGGTAAGAATAATCAGGACATTTCACATCAGCTGGCTCTAATGCAGCTGTTTCAACAGTGGTGGCTCTAAGAAACAACGGTGTAAGGGGAGGAACAGCTGGAGACACAAACATTGCCAGACTCTCTCACTTCCTCCTGTCCTTCTGAGCATTTGATCAGAATGCTCCCAGCCAGTATTTGACATCCATCTGAGCTACAGTTAAGAGTCTGTGTTTGCAAAGAGCAGAACTTTTTAGAAACAATCTTGGAGGGTGATTGGACAAATGTTCTCTGCCACATTCAATATGGGCCAATCAGAGCGATGATGCTGTTGGTGTGTGCAGCCACAGAGAGTCAACTACGTAGTGAGCTCAACAGGCAGCCACTATCATTGTTAACTATCAGTGGAGTCAGTTGGTGATTACAAACTTATGCTGATGCTGGTCAGGAGACAAGCATAAACATCTTTCTCACCAGGAAAAGTTTTCAGCAGGGTTCCTTGCTCTTCTTTGTTGTCCAGTTCTGGTAAAACTGCTGCTATAGCTACATCCAAGCTTCTCTGGCAGCCATCGTTTACAGGCTTGCACTAGAACTAAACCACAATCCCAGGTCTGTAGTGATGTGTTTTTGACTACACTGAGGGTCAGCTGCATGGACAAATGAACAGACTTGATGGAGAGATCTCCAAGAATCTGTCCATGTAATTAAAACACTACAGTATTGGCTTTCCCAGCCTGCAGTGAAGTGTTGTGAGGTTTCATGCTTTTGGCACAGCTTTTCCATGACTCAGCCTGCTAGACTGTGAGTCTCCACACTGTCAGCCGGGGCCGCACTGAGGAGGTGGTGTTACTCCACTGCTGAACTCATGCATGGATCTTCCTACTAAGTGCTACTGAGATTTGGGACAGGTTAAGGTGCATCCTTTTATTATTTATTAAAAAAAAAAAAAAACCAGAAATATTTGCTCTTTCAAAAGGTAAACGGCCCCATGTTGACAGCTTGATGATGATAACAGCTGCACCACAGGAAGCACTGGCAGCATTACTGTCCAGTAACACCTCCACCACTGGCGATCAAACGTGTATATTTTAGCAACTAAAGGATGGATTACCAGGATTGCAACATCCTGCTTTTATGCTGCTTTCATTAGGAGAATTAGGATTTTTCTGACAGTATTAACAAAGCAGTAATTTAGTATAACTGCTGATTTTGTTTCATAGTATTTTGCTTAGCAGACAGTTCTGCAGTATTTTGGAGCCATCTTAAATAAAAATATGGATTTAAAATGGCAACAAATGTATCAATGATTTGGGAGATGATGATTAACTAACATGTTGAAGATCAATGTTTTTCCCCTGTGCCTTTCAAAATAGACAGACAGGGTCTGATTGTTAGTTTTCAAGGTTTTACTAAATAGGTAGAGAAGGAATCAGGTTAAAAGTTCATATGTGGGCTTTTATTTTGAAGGAAACATAATAAACAAACTGTATGTTTCCAGATGTATGCAGGAAAATTGAGAAAATATTAATATTCAGGGGCTGCACAGCTGCAACGCATTTATTGTTTAATAAGGGATTTTTACTACATCAGAGTGCCTCGGATGCTCAGTTCTGACTGCCATCTATCACTATGGACTGTTTTTGATAAGTTAACAGGCAAGTCATCGCTCCCTTTTTCATATTATATCTTCGTCCTCTTATCCTGAAGAGCACTTGATCCTAGCGACATAGTTTTGGATACCTTTGACCCCATGTAGCACTCACCCACCTTTTTTCTACATTTACCTTATTGTCCTTAAACCATCCCCACAGCATGATGCTGCCACCACCATGTTTCACAGTGGGGATAGTGTGTTTGTGGTAGAACTTTCTTCCTCTTGACCATGGAGTCTCCCACATGCCTTTTGGTGAACTCTAGTCCAGATTGAATCTGAGTTTTTTTTTCAACAGTGTCTTTCTCTTTGCCACTCTCCCATAAAGCTCTGACTGGTGAAGAACCCGGCCAACAGTTGTTGTCTGGAGTCTCTCCCATCTCAGCTGCTGAAGCTTGGAACTCCTTCAGAGTAGTCATAGGTGTCTTGTTGGCCTCTCTCACTAGTCTCCTTCTTGTACGCTCACTCAGTTTGTGGGGATGGCCTGATTTAGGAAGGTTTACACAAGTGCCATATTCCTTCATTTCTTCATGATGGGTTTACTGAACTCTGGGGGATGTTCAGTGCCTTTGAATTTCTTTTATATCCATCCTCTGACTTGTGTTTTTCAATAAGCTTTTCTCTGAGTTGCTGGACGAGTTTTTTTGTCAGCATGGTGTAATGGTAGCCAGGAATACTGATTATTGGACTTGAGTGGTTCCAGGCATTAAAATAATACAGAAATAACCAATTTTGTTTATGATAGCCAAGTTTTCTCTTGCAACTCAAACAGAGGAAGCAGTGTATTTCAGATAGGTTCAAAATCAGCTACAAACTCCCCACAGGAGCTTTAACAGCCGCAGCTGCAGTTTTAATGCACTTCTTAATGTTAGCATGCTACTCTGCCACACACTACCTGCTAAACATTAGCTTGTCAGGCGCAGACCAGTTTCTGGCCAAATCACATTCTGATATACAGATGTGTAGGGGAACTGTGCATGGATTTTGATTTATTTCAGGGCTTGCACTGGAAGAGAGAGGTGAGGGAAAACCCAACATGTGGTTCGGGTGGTAATGAGCAACACTTCCCGGTCTTAAAGGTTATTCTTC